>NC_066626.1:13191467-13871467 GCF_025201925.1 Gopherus flavomarginatus | reverse complement strand
GGAGTCAGACCGCGACCGTCTGGAGGTCGATCGGTGCCGCGAGTGCGACCGGTACCGCCGAGGGGAGCGGTGCCGGGACTGCGAGCGGCGATGGGATCTTGACCTGCCGTGACATCGGGACCTGGACCGCGAGCGCGAGTCCCGAGACGGTGCCGACATCATGGGCTTGCCTCTAGATGCGACCCGCACCGGAGGTACCGGGGGTGGCAGCTGAGTAGGCTCTGTCAAGGCAATAAGGTCCCGTGCCGAGGCGAAGGTCTCCGGCGTGGATGGGACCAATATCTCAACCCCAGATCTTATTGGGGAGCTTGGCGGCACCGGACTCGACGGACCCGCCGGGCCCGGAGTCGACGGTGCCGGCGGCGCCGCGGCCGATGTCGAGGCCGGGCGCTCCAGTCGGGTCTGCCTGGCTGGAGTAGCAGACGCTGACTGTCTTGGCTCTGCACCCGGTGCCGGAGAAGGTCGGTGCCGGGGAGTCTTCCCGGTGCCGGTGCGATCCGGTGCCGGCGCCGAGATCACGGCCTGCGAAGCCGCCGGGTCAAGTGCCGCCTCCATGAGGAGAGTCCGGAGTCTTTGGTCTCTCTCCTTTTTTGTCCTGGGCTTAAAAGCCTTGCAGATGCGGCACTTGTCCGATCTGTGCGATTCCCCCAGGCACTTCAGGCACGCGTCGTGGGGGTCGCTGGTAGGCATAGCCTTCTTACAGGCCGCACACTGCTTAAAGCCTGGCGAACCAGGCATGAGCCCGGTGCCGGGTGCCGGGAAGGGCTACAGCCCCCAGCGAACAACTATTTACAACACTATTTACACTTAATTACTTACTAACTATACTTAACGATCTAACTAACAACTATAACAATAACGAGAGATAACAAGGAGAGCTAGGGATGTGGAGGACAGCTATGCCGCGCTCCACAGTTCCAACGACCGACACGGCGGTAAGAAGGAACTGAGGAGCGGGTGGGCCGGCAGGGATATATATTGAGCGCCATGGCGGCGCCACTCCAGGGGGCGACCTGCCGGCCCACTGGAGTTGCTAGGGTAAAAAGTTTCCGACGAACGTGCACGCGCGGCGCGCACACCTAACTGGAATGGATGTGAGCAATCACTCGAAGAAGAATATGTCTGTTCAGCCCACATAAATGGCCATTTTCCTAAGTATTTGAGTGCGTCACTGTACAACTTTAATGTTCATTTAACTTAGGGCTTTTTAATGTAATATTTAAAATACCTTAACTTTGCAAAGGATTCATCCATACAGAGAACTAGTTAGACAAGTGTATTTTCCCCTCATTAGTAGGAATTGTATAGGATTCACTCTGGTGAAGAGCAATCACTTCATGAAGGTCCTGCTTCAACTCTCTCTCATCATTTTCACATCGATCTGTTTATAATTCAGTTTTTTCACATGCTAAGTTTAATATCAGCTAAGGTGTGTGCATGTGTGAGAGAAGCAGAGTGCCCATCATCCGCTTTTAAGTTTGTGAATATGGAGCACATCCTACGGGCTAATTATATACACTGCTTTCCATACTGTGCTCAGATGCATTTCACTTAAGAGATCAAATATTTAAAAAAATGTAAAAAGATTTATCGCTCTGCAAGACTGAAAGGAAATTGTGATTTAGCCTCATAAGTAATGATAGTTTTAGGAAGAAGATTGTTGGCAAACGAGGACAAAATATAGCTTAATTGGCCATCTGGAATCCATTTGGAACATCGCAGTATGAACTCTGAATCTAATTCTTCATAATACCACTCACCAAGGGCAACATTTGCCAGTCTGAGCACAGGACTGGGGAAGAGGGCCCAAGCACTGAACAGGAGAAGAGATAGTGCAGTTAGGCCCTTGGCTTGGACTCAGGTGAGCCAGGTTCAATTCCCAGCTCTGCCACAGCCTGCTGGCGTGACCTTGAGCATTTCACTGACTCTATCTGAGCCTCAGATCCTTGGCTGTAACATCAGGAGAACAGTGCTAGCTGTTTCTTGTCTAGTCACACAATGAAATCTTCAGGGTAGGGATGGGCTCCTACCATGTGTATATACAACCCTCTGCATAATTAGAGCTGGCCAGACATTCCCAGCAAGAATGAGATTATGAAAATATTTCCTGTTCTGACTCAGGAGGCAATCACCACATTTTTGTGAACCAAAAATCCCCCCCAGATTTTTTGGCTCAGATCAGTAAAAAAGGCTCTGTTAAATCATCATTTCAAACCAGTTCCAGTCTGACCTTTTCATTTTTTTAAATGTTTGTTATATCTTCATTTCATCGTGGAAGGAAAAAGTGGGTTGGAAGTGAAAAATGGGAACATGTCCAAAGACTCCCATTTCGACACTTTTCACTTCCATTTTTCTCCCCTCCATAGAGGAACTTTGTCAAAACCCTTTCCCGCAAACAGCTTTGGATTCCACATACCTTCATTTTCCAATGCAAAAAAAAAAAAAAGATTTAGTCAAAAAATTCCCCATCAGCTCTAACTACAACAGAACCTTGCACTTCTTGGCTGCTTGGGCTGTGGTCAGACCACCAGTAGGAGGTTTTATGTCACCTTTGCAGCTTCTTTCTCTTGGGGCCTTTTGAGAGGTACCAGTTACCTGGGTACTGAGATGTTAGTAAACATGATGATTATAATTTGAAATGGATTCTTCTTCTGCCATCCTGAGGTTTGGCCTCTCTTTCCTTCTCTCCTCCTTCTGCTCTCTCTTGCGCCTCGCTCTTCTATTCACTCCCCGCCACCAGCGAAGGTGTCCATCGAGACTGAAATGCTTATTGCTCCCCGAAGGTTACAGCTCCACTCAAAGAGGCTGATCCCGAAGCCTATATTTAGAGTGATTACCAGGGGTATGTTACCTGAGTGAGCATGAGGGAAGGCCTGCAAATCTTAGGGACTATGCCTTGTGAATGACATGTGGCATGACCTTTGATTCCTGAGATGCTGGGAGTTGTTTGAAGCTGACAATTTATTATATGCAGAGATTCTGGGTTATATTTTCAGAACAGTTAACCCAGGCACAACCTGCTTCTGGGGCTGGGTGACAAGCACAAATCTGACTAGCAGCAGCTTTTGCTGCCCTGCCGCAGGCGCACACCAGCCAATGGCTCTGTGAAGGGCTGCAGGCTGGTACCGTTATATGGAGAGCTTGCCATAACCAGCTCTTTCAGAAAGGTACTTTGAGAACCAAGTTGCTTCACGGCTCTAACATCAGCGGCACTAATGATTCTCCGTGCTGACACAATTGGTGCCCTGAGCCAAACTGATGAGGAAATAAAAGCAAGAATAATGGGATTTTCATGGGCTCGCAAACACGTAATTTGGTGGATTACAACGATAATGGATACAATTTGCAAAATGCAAATAGCTTTCAATCAAATACTGCTCCCGCTCCTCTCGCCACCTCCCACGAAGGCTGCTGAGGAGGGGTTAGAGCGCTCAACATGAATCGAGTTCCGTGTTTAACGCTTATGGGTCTTCTAGCTGAGATCATAAAGTTGAGGCCCCTTCTGCTTGTGTGTGGGCATTAAAGCTTGGATCAGATGTTATTTCAGAAGAGCAGGGGTTTGCGCTAGTGTAATTGGCCAGAATTTCTCTATCCCTCCCCCACTGTGCACTGGTTGGCTGCCACCCCAGATGCAGGTCAGTGGCATTATACACTCACTAAGGCCGCTTCACACCCCTCTAGAGTGACCAGATGTCCCGATTTTATAGGGACAGTCCCAATTTTGGGGTCTTTTCCTTATATAGGCTCCTATTACTCCCCACTCCCATCTCGATTTTTCACACTTGCTGTCTGGTCACCCTACACCCCTCTGGCAGTGAAAAGGGCCTTAAAGTGGTGTGCCTGTTGTTCAGACCCACTTTAAAAGCCCCTTTATTGCCACAGGAGTGCAAAGCAGCCATAGTATAAATGAGAGCTCAGGCTACACCTACATATGTTCTATACAGTGCATCTGACCTACTACCATGTTTGCTGACACACTCCGACGGCTTAGCAAGGCAGCCATAAATCCATCTTAACTGGCTGGTCAGGCCAGCTACACGTCGGGTTTGCCTTGCCAGCGTGGTGCAAAGCAGTCAGAATGTGACCCACATGCCAGGAGATCTGCCCAGCTCCCCAATGACTTCACTAGTGCCCCACGAAAGCACAAGAGTGAAGCACAATGCAAGGCCAGGCCCCCTGTTTGCAGCATGCTTTGGGATGAAAGGAGGTATGCAGAGGTAAGCCAGTATCATATTATGCGACAAGGACTCAAGCATGTAGTGCCTCTTTCAAGCCCATCCCTTAGCGCCACATGTGCCATGGTAAGTGTGACCCAATTGCACCATGGAAGCACTTGTGTCTCAGACACATGCTCTGGTAGAGCTCCCGCCTCTGGCTGGACGCTCCCCAGGCTGTGGGGTTTGGAGCCCACCTCAGTGGGCCCCATGTGCCCTTTAAGTCTCTTGAATCAGAAAGCAGTCCAGGCACTGCCTCCAGCTGGGGTCTCTAGACACACTCTTGGGGTGTGGCTCCTGTCTAGGATCCCTGTCTGAGAAGTGAAACCACAAGTCCGACTGTCTAGTCCCTAATGCGAACCAGAACTGGAGTCAACAGTCTGAGGTTTCCAATCATGGTATCAGGGAATGGTTACAGGGACCTGCTCCAACCTGTATGCCAGCATTACCACCACACCAATCTATACACTGTCTGGAGGAGGTGGAAGAGTCTCCACAAGACTGGAGTGGTCACAGTTGGCCTTATGCTACCTTTTCCTTGGGGCACTCGATGGGGAATGGCTCCGCTGTCTCTTTAGAGAAGTGCAAGGTCCAGAGTGCAAAACAGCAGAACTCTCAGCATCTCCAGTCTGACGTAGGCCTCAGTGTCAAAGCAGGATGCATGGTCTGTTGGTATAGGTGCTGCTTTAGGCGAAGGTCCCTAGCCACCTGAGTCTGTTTCATGAACGATGTGCAAATCGAACACCGCTTTTTGCCATGAGCCTTGCCCAAGCACAGGAAGCACCACATGTGGGGAATGCTGGGAATCACTTCCCCCCACCCACACACAAAAGACAATGCTTACAGCCTGGTGAGGACATCCCCGGGAAAATACGCAACTAATCCTAAATCTAACTAACACTGGGGCGCTAACTATATACAACTAGAAAAAAATCACTGAGAGATGGAGGATTGTGAGATTAATCTACATCGAGCCCTGATTCCAGCCACAGGTGGTAAGAAGGAACTGAGCGGGGTCAGGGCGGCACTGCCTCATACAGCCGGGGAGGGCTGATAGCCATGAAGCATGAACTCCACCCATCTACGACTACTGCTATGCAAGATTCTCCTGTTCCGGTGTGCTGGGCACGCACGCACCTAAGTGGAATACATGGCTGCATCTACTCGAAGAAGAATCAGGGATTGCAATCCCATATATTCATGTAAAACACAAAGTTTGACTTGGAAAACACTTTGAGCACCTGAGTAATGTGTTGGGGGAAATCAAACAATTACCAGTTAAAACATCAGCATACCGGCTCTGTTCTCATGTGGTGCTCCCGTCGGTTTCAATGGGAGATGAGAATGCTCAGGACCTTGCAGTATCGCTCCTAATATTTACGATTAGAAGACTCAAAATTCTAGAAGAACATTTCCAAAGGGGCAGTCCAACACTTGCTGCTGTCAACTGGAGCCTTTCCATTGGCTTCGCTGAGTGCTGGATTTCACCTTAAGGGCCGACTTTTCAAGTGCTTGATACCCATAACGCTGGGGCAACTTTTCCAAAGAGCTCAAGATCCCACTGACAGGGGCAGCTCTATGTATTTTGTCGCCCCAAGCATGGCAGTCAGGCGACTTTTGGCAGCACGTCTGCAGGAGATCCGCTGGTAACGTGGATTCGGCGGCATGCCTGCGGGAGGTCCGCTGTTAATGCAAATTTGGCGACATGCCTGCGAGAGGTCCCCTGGTAACACGGATTCGGTGGCATGCCTGCAAGAGGTCCGCTGGTAACATGGATTCGGTGGCATGCCTGCAAGAGGTCCACTGGTAACGGATTCAGCGGCATGCCTTCGGGAGATCCGCTGGTAATGTGGATTTGGTGGCATGCCTGCAAGAGGTCCGCTGGTAATGTGGATCCGGTGGCATGCCTGCAAGAGGTCCGCTGGTAACATGGTTCAGCGGCATGCCTGCGGGAGGTCCGCTGGTAATGCGGATTTGGCGGCATGCCTGCTGGAGGTCCGCTGGTAATGTGGATTCGGCGGCATGCCTGCGGGAGGTCCGCTGGTAACAGGGATTCAGCGGCTGCCTGCAAGAGGTCCGCTGGTAACACGGATTCGGCGGCATGCCTGCGAGAGGTCCGCTGGTAACACGGATTCGGCGGCATGCCTGCGAGAGGTCCGCTGGTAACACGGATTCGGCGGCATGCCTGCGAGAGGTCCGCTGGTAACACGGATTCGGCGGCATGCCTGCGAGAGGTCCGCTGGTAACACGGATTCGGCGGCATGCCTTGCAGAGGTCCGCTGGTAACATGGATTCGGCGGCATGCCTGCGAGAGGTCCGCTGGTAACACGGATTTGGCGGCATGCCTTGCAGAGGTCCGCTGGTAACACGGATTCGCGGCATGCCTGCGGGAGGTCCACTGGTAACACGGATTCGGAGGCATGCCTGCGGGAGGTCCACTGGTAACACGGATTCGGCGGCATGCCTGCGAGAGGTCTGCTGGTAACACGGATTCGGCGGCATGCCTGCGAGAGGTTCACTGGTAATGTAGATTTGGTGGCATGCCTGCTGGAGGTCCGCTGGTAATGTGGATTCGGCGGCATGCCTGCGGGAGGTCCGCTGGTAACAGGGATTCGGCGGCATGCCTGCGAGAGGTCCGCTGGTAACACGGATTCGGCGGCATGCCTGTGAGAGGTCCGCTGGTGACACGGATTCGGCAACATGCCTGCTGGAGGTCCGCTGGTAACACGGATTCGGCGGCATGCCTGCTGGAGGTCCGCTGGTAATGTGGATTTGGCGGCATGCCTGCTGGAGGTCCGCTGGTAATGTGGAT
Organism: Gopherus flavomarginatus; assembly: GCF_025201925.1. Lineage (NCBI taxonomy): Eukaryota > Metazoa > Chordata > Testudines > Testudinidae > Gopherus > Gopherus flavomarginatus. The sequence goes on along the minus strand of NC_066626.1, from coordinate 13,864,441 downwards.
TCGGCGGCATGCCTGCGGGAGGTCCGCTGGTAGCACGGATTCGGCGGCATGCCTGCGAGAGGTCCGCTGGTAACACGGATTCGGCGGCATGCCTGCGGGAGGTCCACTGGTAATGTGGATTTGGTGGCATGCCTGCTGGAGGTCCGCTGGTAATGTGGATTCAGCAGCATGCCTGCGGGAGGTCCGCTGGTAACAGGGATTTGGCGGCATGCCTGCGAGAGGTCCGCTGGTAACAGGGATTCGGCGGCATGCCTGCGAGAGGTCCGCTGGTAACACAGATTCGGTGGCATGCCTGTGAGAGGTCCGCTGGTGACACGGATTCGGCGGCATGCCTGCGAGAGATCCGCTGGTGACACGGATTCGGCAACATGCCTGCGAGAGGTCCGCTGGTAATGTGGATTCGGCGGCATGCCTGCGGGAGGTCCGCTGGTAACAGGGATTCGGCGGCATGCCTGCGAGAGGTCCACTGGTAACACGGATTCGGCGGCATGCCTGTGAGAGGTCCGCTGGTGACACGGATTCGGCAACATGCCTGCTGGAGGTCCGCTGGTAACACGGATTCGGCGGCATGCCTGTGAGAGGTCCGCTGGTGACACGGATTCGGCAACATGCCTGCTGGAGGTCCGCTGGTAACACGGATTCGGCGGCATGCCTGCTGGAGGTCCGCTGGTAATGTGGATTTGGCGGCATGCCTGCTGGAGGTCCGCTGGTAATGTGGATTCGGCGGCATGCCTGCGAGAGGTCCGCTGGTAATGTGGATTTGGTGGCATGCCTGCTGGAGGTCCGCTGGTAATGTGGATTCAGCAGCATGCCTGCGGGAGGTCCGCTGGTAACAGGGATTCGGCGGCATGCCTGCGAGAGGTCCGCTGGTAACAGGGATTCGGCGGCATGCCTGCGAGAGGTCCGCTGGTAACACAGATTCGGCGGCATGCCTGCGAGAGGTCCACTGGTGACACGGATTCGGCGGCATGCCTGCGGGAGGTCCACTGGTGACATGGATTCGGCGGCATGCCTGCGGGAGGTCCACTGGTGACACGGATTCGGCGGCATGCCTGCGGGAGGTCCACTGGTGACACGGATTCGGCAACATGCCTGCGGGAGGTCAACTGGTAACACGGATTCGGCGGCATGCCTGCGGGAGGTCCACTGGTAACGTGGATTCGGCGGCATGCCTGCTGGAGGTCCGCTGGTAACACGGATTCGGCGGCATGCCTGCGAGAGGTCTGCTGGTAACACGGATTCGGCGGCATGCCTGCGAGAGGTCTGCTGGTAATGTGGATTTGGTGGCATGCCTGTTGGAGGTCCGCTGGTAACAGGGATTTGGCGGCATGCCTGCGGGAGGTCCGCTGGTAACAGGGATTTGGCGGCATGCCTGCGAGAGGTTCGCTGGTAACAGGGATTCGGCGGCATGCCTGCGAGAGGTCCGCTGGTAACACGGATTCGGCGGCATGCCTGCGAGAGGTCTGCTGGTAACACGGATTTGGTGGCATGCCTGTTGGAGGTCCGCTGGTAACGTGGATTCGGCGGCATGCCTGCGGGAGGTCCGCTGGTAACAGGGATTTGGCGGCATGCCTGCGAGAGGTTCGCTGGTAACAGGGATTCGGCGGCATGCCTGCGAGAGGTCCGCTGGTAACACGGATTCGGCGGCATGCCTGTGAGAGGTCCGCTGGTAACACGGATTCGGCGGCATGCCTGTGAGAGGTCCGCTGGTGACACAGATTCGGCAACATGCCTGCTGGAGGTCCGCTGGTAACACGGATTCGGCGGCATGCCTGCTGGAGGTCCGCTGGTAATGTGGATTCGGCGGCATGCCTGCTGGAGGTCCGCTGGTAATCTGGATTCGGCGGCATGCCTGCGGGAGGTCTGCTGGTAACAGGGATTCGGCGGCATGCCTGCGAGAGGTCCACTGGTAACAGGGATTCGGCGGCATGCCTGTGAGAGGTCCGCTGGTGACACGGATTCGGCAACATGCCTGCTGGAGGTCCGCTGGTAACACGGATTCGGCGGCATGCCTGCTGGCGGTCCGCTGGTAATGTGGATTTGGCGGCATGCCTGCTGGAGGTCCGCTGGTAATGTGGATTCGGCGGCATGCCTGCGGGAGGTCTGCTGGTAACAGGGATTCGGCGGCATGCCTGCGAGAGGTCCGCTGGTAACACGGATTCGGCGGCATGCCTGTGAGAGGTCCGCTGGTGACACGGATTCGGCAGCATGCCTGCGAGAGGTCCGCTGGTAACACGGATTCGGCGGCATGCCTGTGAGAGGTCCGCTGGTGACACGGATTCGGCAGCATGCCTGCGATAGGTCCCCTGGTAACACGGATTCGGCGGCATGCCTGCGAATGGTCCCCTGGTAACACGGATTCGGCGGCATGCCTGTGAGAGGTCCGCTGGTGACACGGATTCGGCGGCATGCCTGTGAGAGGTCCGCTGGTAACGCAGATTCGGCGGCATGCCTGCGAGAGGTCCGCTGGTAATGTGGATTCGGCGGCATGCCTGCCAGAGGTCTGCAGGTAACGCGGATTCGGCGGCATGCCTGTGAGAGGTCCGCTGGTGACACAGATTCGGCGGCATGCCTGCAAGAGGTCTGCTGGTAACGCGGATTCGGTGGCATGCCTGTGAGAGGTCCGCTGGTGACACAGATTCGGCGGCATGCCTGTGAGAGGTCTGCTGGTGACACGGATTCGGCGGCATGCCTGCAAGAGGTCTGCTGGTAATGCGGATTTGGCAGCATGTCTGTGGGAGGTCCGCTGGTAACGCAGATTCGGCGGCATGCCTGCGGGACATCTGCTGGTAACGTGGATTTGGCGGCATGCCTGCGGGAAGTCCGCTGCTCCCAAGCCTTCGGCATACCCGCCACCGAATTGCTGCCGAGGCCGCAGGACCAGCGGATCTCCCACAGGCACGCTGCTGAAGGCATCCTGACTGCTGCCCTCACGGCGACCGGCAGGCCGCCTCCCATGGTTTGCCGCCCCAGGCACACGCTTGGTGCGCTGGTGTCAGGAGCCGCCACTGCCCACTGAGTCACCAAAACAAGTGGCCAGATTTTCTGAAGAGCCCAGAACATGAAAAACTGGCCCTTAATTAGGGATCTAAATTGGTGCTGGGCTCTTTGGAAAATCAGGTCTGTGTCCAAGAGCCTAAATGAGGTTTATTTGGTCAGGAAGTTTCCTGGGTTTCTCACTGTGTAAGTTAAGACATCTTTCACCAAGCAATTTCTCTACAAATGCATGACCCAGTCTATGCCGGGTCTGGAAATGGTCTGCCATGGCAGGCCGTCATTAGAAAACAATGGCTCAGTGTGATTTCATGCCTGACTGGTTTTACCACTGTGTGTTTGACAAGTGTGTTAAAAGCAAAGAATTGGGAATCTGATGGTTTTGGGGGAGAAGCGGGGCGGGCGGGGGAGGGTGGACGACCCTCCTAGCCTTTAACTGTAGCCTCCTCACTACAGTTAAATTAAATTAACATTTGTATTAATGATAGTCTCTCTATTAAACCTTCTGCCTATGGCCATAAAAGGATTGCTCAGGGTTGGTGGAATTTAAAACACAATCTGGAAACTGTTCAGTGGAACCTTATGGGGGCTCTAAGTGGCTTAAACATAATACATCTTTGTTGCCCAGTCAACGGTACTTGAATTGATTACCTTCCTCACTAACAGCAGCCAATAGGCACAGCTTCCAGAGCCAGACCCTGATCCAAAAGAAGTCAGTGGAAATAATCCCACTGATGTCAGTGGGCTTTGCATTCAGGCCATAGGATAGCCCTCTAAAGGGGTGTGTCCGATGGTGACAGGAGTCACAGCTGGAACTCCTGCTTTCGGTGCCTCACTCAATGTGTGACCTTGGGAAAGTTTGTCTGGTTTACTGAACTGCAGCCCAGCACGATATCGCTCTTAGCTGCCAAACCGCCCCTCCCATGGTGCCTGACTCCCGGCTGCCAATCCCTCCAGCTCCTCTGGCACCTGCTACCATGCAGTTAGGTGTTAGCAGCAGTGTGAAAAATTCACATTTCTGCCACAGTACAAAATAAATGGGGGGAAAATAACTCCAAACCAGAGATTTAATAATAATGTAGATAACACACTCTCCTATTACGATATCCATATTAATATTTCATCCAGGAAAAGACCTCTGGATTTTATTTCATGCTGTGACAGAAATTTAAACGTTGCTACAGAATTTAAATCCAGAGTGGCCCAACTTCAGTGTAGCACACTGACTTCTGGAAGAACTAAATGGAGTCAAAAACCCTCTCTGAAAGCAAACACAGTAGAATGGAAAGTGTTTAATTATGGGACAGCTGTATAGTGGCCAGAGCACTGGGCTGGGAACCAGGAGACCTGGGTTCTGTTCCTGGCTCTGCTGCATGACCTTTATGCTTCTCTTCCCATCTCTTTGTCTGGTGTGTCTATTTAGCTGTGTAGTGCATTGGCGGTCATCCCTCCCCCTCCAGCTCAGAGGGAGGCCTCACTGGGTCACTGGGGGAGTTAGCAAATCGAAGGCTGCAATCTAGGGGGCTCAGGCCCTCAGGCAGAGCAACCAACAGTTTTTTGCCTGGTCTCCTGGCTCAGGCAGACAACAGACACAAACAGGCTTCTTGGCCTAAGGTGGGGCGGTCGCAGAAGGCAGTGGGATCCAGGCCCACCCTACTCCACTGGGTCCCAGCCCATGGCCCTGACAGTGGTGGAGGGCTCTGCCACTGGGTCATCGGGGATCCCACCAAAATACGCCAACCCAAGCACCAACAGCAAAACCAGACTCAAGTCTGGTTTCTCTAAGCTACTTCCTACCATGATTAGGGAAGGGACTCCAGAGTCATGGGGTCCTCCATCTCCTCGGGGTATTCAGCCACCGGCAATCTGAGCAGCTCCTCTTCAGCCTCGGTCTTCTCCAGTTATTTGGCCACCGGCAAGCTTGGCAGCTCCTCTCCGGACTTGGTCTCCTCTGGGGGCAGGACGCTACCTAGGTCGGTCACAGGGCCTGACAGGCAAGAGGCATCTGTCTCCTTCCCTGGCTTCCCCTCAACTGAACTGGAGGCCCTGCCTCTTATACTTTCTGTCCTGCCTCTCAATTTCCGACATGAGGGCTGTGCCCAGTCTGGCTCCACCCACCTGGGTGCAAAGAGTGATCCTTCCACCTCCAGCTCAGAGGGAGGCTCTGGGTCGGGGAGTGCTTCATAGTATGTGTTTATTCAGTGTTTAGCACAAGGGGGCCCTGCTTTTGATAGAGCACGCTAGAGTACTACTATAATAAGTGATAACTATCCAACGTAAGAGATGAGGCAGCAGCATACATGTTGGTGAAGTAATATCAGACGTGTACCTTGCAGATGTGATCTGACATCTAGGCCAGGCTGTACTCCCTAAGCTAGCACCTGCATAGCTCTGGAGGGTTAATTTACCACAGCTGCTAAGTATGCATGGGCCATGCTTCTGACTTCAATGGGTGCAAAACGTTAGGATCCACATTGCAATGCATAGCAGCCAAGCCCATTACCTGTCACTGCTTTGGCAACTCACTTCAGCAAAGACACTGGTCTCTCTCTGTCTTTCATAGTAGGATCTGACATTTCATCGCTACTTCGTCAGATTACACCTCCTGTTGAGAATTAGATTGAGCCACACAAAATGCATCTCTCCCAGAAGAATAACTAGAAGGTAGGAGATTTTTCAAAATTGTTATCTACAGCACATTCTCCTACTTTAAAGGGTAATTTAACACTAGTTAAATGACTGTTAAATTAACCAAGTAGCTGTAGAAATGTAGAAGTTGCTGTACCACTGAAGTTAAAAAAAAAATAAAATCACTGAGTCCCCAAAGAGACATTGCCCATATCCTACCCAACATCACCATGCTGTCAAGGAGTTATCTAATTATAGTTTTTAAAGTGATATTTAAGACCTGAAACTTTCTGTCTCAGAAAATTCACTCCTCTTCCATGATTAGATGCAAGGATTCAAATCCCTTTTCTGTTCAGCTGCAACTTTTCTTTAAAGTGTGGTGAATGGCGAAAAGAGCGACATGGGGCAAACGGGGTTGGGGGGCGGGGTTGTAATTATTCTGCCGTAGTGAATTCCACATAACATTTTCTCCATTTCCAAATCCAAACAAGACCCCCCCAGCACTAGTTGACAGCTTTCTGAAAATCAAGCCCTGTTGGCCCTTGCTTCATACATCATCCCCAACCATGAAGATTCTGGAATCAGAATTTAGCTGGCAATTTTGTTGATTCATCAGATGATAGAATTCAGTTTGCTCTTCAACAGTGCTGGCAGTAATAAACTGATTTTTCCCCCTCAGGAAAATAAGCCACTATGAATCAGAAGCTGCACTGGAAGCAGAAACGTGCAGCAAGTAACAAGATATCATTTTTATTCATGTTTTCATGTCAATAACCATAATCAAAGACCTAGTTTACAGCAGTCTCACCAAAGCCTCTTTGATTACCTTGCAGTGACACTTCCTATCAAAAAAGGCTTTAACCCTTAGCAGGGAAGGTTGGTTTTCTAGTTAAGACACTGGACTGGGACCGAGGAAATGTAGCTCCAATTCCTGGCTGCAGCACTTAGTTTCACGGTGGGTTCATTTTCCATTTGTAAAACGGGGCTGCTCCTCCTCCTCCCTTCTTTAGCACTGTCCATTTAGATGGTAAGACCAGGAACTGTTTCTTCCTTTGTTTGGACAGCCCCTAGCACAGCTGGATTCCGATCTCAGCTGAGCCACTGTAATACATATTGCAGGGAGTGCCAGGTTATTGTGCTCTCGCGCAGGTGTTAGCAGAGGCTACCCGGGCACACATAGGAGCAAGCACTACTCACTCAGAAGTTGGCAGTCTCAGGACTCTCCTGTGCCTCCTCCCTCACTAGTGAGTAGTGCAAACAGGGTAGCGAGTGGGCATGGCAGGGGCAATACGGCATTGTTGTGATCTTCAGCCACCACATGAAGCCCTCAGCTGTGTGCACCTCTTTGGGCCAGCTTGTGCCAATTAAGCACTTATAAAGGCCCTATTACCATTACATGAGTATGCCATAGACATTAATGATTTTATCCTCAACAGCCCAGTGAGGCAGAAGTATTATCTCCATTTCACAGATGGGGAATTTCATCTCAAACAGGCTGTGATGCCTACCCAAGGTCACACAGCAAGTCTGTGGCAGAGACAGGCGTTGACCTGGTCTCTCAGTCCAGTGCCTTAATCACAAGACCAACCTTCCTCCTCCTCCTCATTTTGTTGTTTATAAATACAACCCTCCTCACATCAGCTGTGCAGGTAAAAGCCCACGTGATCATCCTTGACATACTCAAGACCAAAAACCCATGTCCAGCTGAGACGGCTACCTAGTTTCCAGAAGTATTTGTTTACTGTGATCTGTAAGTAAAGTTAAACCCTTCCCCCATTACTACCTAGACTACCCAATGTCTGAGTCAAACAGGAAAATCTGGTCTAAAACCATCCCCATCAAACAGATGGGTAGATAAAATCCAGCAAGGCTTTTTGAAATAAATACATCAAGCTTCACAAAGCCTTTGGCAGCATGTAGTGTATGTGGAGCTACATGCCGCAGCGAGGAGCAGGCTGTGTCCACCCTCCAGCGTGAAGCTATACGTACCCATTGAAGAGCAGCAAAGAATCCTGTGGCACCTTATAGACTAACAGACGTTTTGGAGCATGAGCATCCGATGAAGTGAGTATTCACCCAGGAAAGCTCATGCTCCAAAACGTCTGTTAGTCTATAAGGTGCCACAGGACTCTCTGCTGTTTTTACAGATCCAGACTAACACAGCTACCCCTCTGATACTTGTACCCATGGAAGGCTCTGGCAGGGGAGAGACAGCAGGGAAAAGCTTCAGTAGGTCCCTGCTGCCAGCTCCTTTAATTGCAATGGGGAAAGGTTCAGCCTTTCCCAGCTGCCTCTCCCCACCAGAGCTTTCCCCCTTTGAGGGAGTCTTTTCCTGCAGCAGGGAAATTTTCCAGCAGCACACTCCAGTGCTGAAAATGGCAGTGTAGATGGGAGACACTGCCCGGGGGAGCAGAGAGCTATGTAGGGCATGTACAGTAACTCCTCATTTAACGTTGGAGTTATGTTCCTGCACAATGCGCCTTGAAGTGAAACGATGTTAAGCGAACCCAAATTCCCCGTAAGAATGAATGTAAATGGGGGGGGAGTTGGTTCTAGGGAGATTTTTTTTTTGCTGTACAGTACTATAGTTGGGAGGTGCCCCTACCTTACCCCACACAGGCATGGCCCACTGGCACTGGAGACAGTGAGGCAGGCAAGGAGGCGGTAGGTGCTGTTGGCTAGAAACACGTTGTGCAGCAGCAGCGGCCGCTTCCCCTACTCTGCAAGCACCAGGGGCGGGGGGCTCAACCCTCGGCCCACCCACACCCTCCCTTCCCCCAAACCCCAACCCTTAACATGAAATCTGAAGTGTTTCTGTTTTCTGGATCTTTGATTCTTTGTCTACATCAAGTAAATAATTCCCTTTGCAGCAGTAACCTCACCAGGTCATCTTATGGAACCAAAGCAATTGGAAATCAAATGAAATGAATGTGACAGTACGACTTTTTTGAAGTAAGCAGCAAGTCAAAAAGTTTAACAGTAAATGTAAACTATCCTAAGTACTATAGTTGAAACACAAAGTGAATACTGCTATATTGGTTCTCTTAGTGGATTTTAAAAAATTATTGTGTAGTCTCAATTTTTTTTTTAAACACAGAATTATTCCATCTTCTAGACCTAAAACTGGTCCTGATCCTGCAATTATTCTTATAGTATCTACACAGAACCCCCTTGAAATCAACAAGGGTCTAATGGCAGAGAAAAACTTGCAAGATCTGGGCTCAAGTTTATGTCTTTTGTATGTTTTGCTGCTAAGTCTAGATAACACTCAGTCTGAGGTTATCTGGCTCTTGCAGCGTGTCATAGAAACCTGGCTTGGAAATGGGATCTAGTTCAGAAAAACTAAAGTCCACTTTTGAGCAAAACAGATAAACTTGGGAGGATGTGGCTTTTTTTGCCCCTCTGACATTGAGTTGTGGCAATTATACAGTTTCTAATCTCACTTCTGTTCAGTCCTTAATTCCCATGTGAGAGACTTGTCCTCTTTAGAATTTGCAGCTCTCCTAAACCTCCCCAAATGGTGGATTCGCCACTTAAAATTCTGAGGAGAGTGATTAAATTAGTAAATTCTTAAAGGGTTAAAATCCCTGTTGGTGTAAAGCTGTGCTCCATGACAGCAGCAATGAAGGAGTCTTATTTTTATGATGTATACCATAGTACATTACTTAAATTTGATATTTCGGTGTTAACTGAACTACAGGTGTCAAAATAAATTAACAAACTGATATACACTCCCCTCTGTAGTGTTTACTCAGTCATTTGCTTATCCACAAAAATCAGCAGTTTGCAACAGTTATTCTGTTAATCTGTGAAATTTATGCGCATGCTCTCACACACACAGCCAACTGCATGAGGCCTGCTTTTAGTATAGGTGACAGTTCGCAGGCTACCCAGGGTAAACCAGAGATCTACATCCTGAGGTCTTCAGCTCCTAAAGTCACTTTGGTGCTTTTGAAAATTGTACCCATTGTACTATCTGTGAAGAAAGCAACACTCCACAGAGAGTTCCACGGAGAATAATGGAAATGGCCTACAATCCCCAGTGACAATAGCTATAGAAAAGAAATCAGTTGTCCTTCCCCTAGAAGAGAGAGAGAGTCTCTCAGACGGAATCTTTGTTGCGCTCAGCTGCTGTGTCGGGAATTTATGCAAATAATTCTGAAATTCTTGTTAAGTTATGTACAAGCTTCATATTTATTCTGCAGCTAAACTTGCATAATAAATTATTTTAAAGTCATCGGCACCACAAGTTTTATTACAAGCAATACAAAATGCGAACACAAAGGCTTAATCCCATCACACAGCCATCATTATCATCACATAGCAATCTTTACAATCACACAGCTCCAAGTCGTGATTTTATACCTGATGCAACCTACAGGATGAAAAGCTTCACAAGCCATTCAAATATATTGAAAGAGAGAGAGATTATAGGCATTAACAAACTGTGGTCAATTATGAAAGCAAGAAAGGATTCAGTAAAAATCAGTGATTAGAACAAAGTATGTAAAATGTCAAATTTCACTCAAATGCAATCAGGATACATTTTTAATAAAACTCTATTTTCTAAAAGGCATGATTCTATGCTTGTGGGTGCCGCAGTTTTCCCATTAAAGGGGCTATGATAGCAGTAGTATGTGTAATACAATTACTATTTGTACGTATGGATAAAACAATTCTGAATATAGTTGTAATCTGATTCTTTAAATCTGACTTTTGTTTAAAAAAAAAAAATCACACCTTAAATGAGATGCTATTTTGCTAGGATTTTTTTAAATTATATATGCACAGATATGAAAGTGGAATGAGTTTTGATAATGACTCAATGTTTCATTTTTAAATATAGGGGTGGGATTTTCCAAAGGTGCCTAAGTGATTTAAGACCACAAGTCCTATTGAATGTCTAATGGGACTTGTCCGAGTAAACTTAGGTGGTTTTGCAAATACCACTTCAAAGTCTGAAGTTAGACTCCTAAATCTGTATTTATGCATATGCCCAATTTTCAAAAGTGCTGAGCACATAGCTACCTCATATCTCAGTGAAATTAGGCAGATGCTGAAGTATGGTTTTAGGCATTTAACTTTAGGGTCCTATTTTTTAATTCTTGGCCTTAAAGGGAAACCTGACTATGTGACACTTATGGTAGAACGCTGTTAATTTATACGTCACACACAAGAAAGAGTGATCTCATCTCCTCTGAAGGGAAGGTTTGAACAACCAAGGGTGTTCTAAAGGTCTCGTGTTACAAAGACTTCATTAGAAATTACAAAATACTGTATGGAACATATATTATTAGTATGCTGAGATATAACAACTGAAAATTAGCTGTGTCAAATAAAGGAATTGAGAGTACATTTCTGATGCATTATCCTCATTTTTCATTGTTTGTCCATTTACTCACAAAATTCAGCAATTCACAGCGAGTCTCCCAGTCATTAAATAGGCTTTAAGTGTGAATAATGACGAGGGGGTTTACCCTTTGATTCTAGACTGCCTAGCAGTGTGTTCCAACTGCTCAAGAGGCTTGGCGGTGATTTGAGAAACCTGTTCATGCTACTGGGATATTCACTTTGTAATAGGTAACAGCTGAAATGACATCACACAGTCTATGAGCCAGCTGGAGGGGGCCATCCAGACTTTGCCTTGGCGAATTTTATCTGGGTTGTATTTAGAAGACACATCATAGATAACGTATTGTGTGCAGAAACACTGATCAGACCCAGGTTCGGCATGGTATGCCACTGTGTTGATAGTCTGTGTCACGTCGCTATCTGGCTTTGGCTGCCTAACGAGGATTTGTCCTCCTGCTGCTTTAACCAGCTCTATGAGGTCACTCTTCTGGTGGTGGTTGAAAGTTCCCAAAAAATAGAAGTAGCAACCATCAAACAACTTAGGCAGCTAAGAAAAAAGAAAACAAGAAATAGAATAAGTACAGGGATCCGCAGCTCAGCATATGATTGGGAAGCCAAAGGAACAAGCATTAGCTCAATAAGTGCATCAGAAAATATGGGCTAAATTGTGCAACAAGTTACTATGCCAGTTTCTAGAAACCTCAATATATGTTTCCAACCACTCAAAGCTACTCTTTGAAAGCATTTATTTAGACTGTAAGCTCCTTGGGGCAAGGAACACCTGTTTGCTCTGTTAAAACAGTGCCTACCACAATAGGGCCCTGGTCCTTGATTAGGGCTGCTTGGTGCTACAACAATACAAGTGATAAAATTACATCACACCACCAGTCCATTTAAATCAGGAGATGTTAGTTAAAAAGATAGGATGAACCAAGACTGAATGAAAAATAATTACAATATTTTTCCTTCCTTTTAGATGGGAGTGATTCCAAGTAGCAACTGAAACTGAACTGGAGAATCCTAGAGGAAACTTCAGCCTTTGTGTTTCATGCAACTTCTTGCATAACGAGACAGACTTCCGTCTGAAGCTTTGGCAAGGTTTATGGGAATATACATCAGATATCCATTAACAGTTTGTGACAATCTTTAACAGTAAATTCAATCACCTCTCACACAAACACCTGAATAAGTGCACACTGAAGTATTAAATCTCTTATCCACGCATGTAGCAGAGGGCAGTGGTATAAAAGATTGTTCTCAAAAAAATCAGATAGCTACCAGCTGTTCTTGGTTGAGTCTGCCTCTTCGTGGGCCACCACAGATTTCATACTTCTCCTCTTGCTCACGACTTCTGCTTTGCAAAGATGCCTTCACCCCTGGAATTAAGGCACATGTCAAGGCAACAAAGCAAAGCATTGTTATTGCCAACTCCCAGGATTACTTCATATATTCAGGTCGCATTTCAACAAAGAATTACGTGTGCTTAATTTTACGTACTGTGAATAGTTACATTGAAGTCAAAGGGATTATTTAAATTAAACATGTAGGAATCCTTGCAACATCAAAAATTAAGAGATTATACTTCAGCTAATTTCTAAGAATCTCTTTAAAGTGAGTTTATAGAAGTGCTTCTGAAAGATGATGGTTTGATGCCCCTGGAAAATGAAATCCTTCTCCTAGACGGAATAGGCATGGCACAGTATACTGTAGGTCAGTGGTGTCAAACATTCCATCCACAGCATACACTGGGCCCGCTTTACATATTTAAGTGACTCTGCTTAACACTCATGGTGCAGAATCTAAGCTTTCATTTAAATTAGAAAAAAGCCGACCACCATGCATAGTTCTCACGATTGCATAGATAACCTTCCAAATACAAATCAGACAGACAAAACTGCATCAGGTCTTCAAGCTGCCTGAAACAATGACACACAAGTATGAACTCCATCTCCCACCACTCCCATTGGGCATGAACTCTGAAGTGTCATTAACAGACATCTTAAAATTAACTACCGCTTTGCTGATCTTTGGCCCCTTAAATAACCTTATCTTGGAGGCCAACTAACAGCCATCAGATGACAGCAAGTGCCTCACCTGGGCTGGATATAAACCTCATAAAAAGCTGACTCTGTATTGCATTACTGATACAAGGATTCACATTTCACTCCTGTTTTAATGAAAATGATCAGGAACAGGTCATTTGTAGTTGATGTTTGAAATCAGAACAGAAACATCAGAATGCCTTAACTTGGGCTTTTCCCTTTCAGGTTCACCAATTTATTTGCATTTAAGTAGTATTTTAAAGGTGCAGAAGTGTGACTGCTACGTGAATACACATTTGTGAAGCTGCTTTGGAAAGAAGTTCAATAAAACCTGTTAACAGCCATCAAAAGGTGCCAGGATTCAGTAGTACTCACAACATCGACACTCCATTATACACAGGTCCCCCATTCCTAAAATCTGAAACCAACAAAACCAATACTCAGCCAAGACAACAAAAACCCAACCCTACTTACAGTTTTTAGCCCCAAAAGGGAGAAGAGCCAGAGATTCCATGAAGTCTATGAAGGACGTTGCTATGGTGATGGGTGGCAGTACTGAACCTTAAAAGAGAGAGATCTTCCTGCTTGTGCCAACCCCAGGGAGCTTGAAAGCCCAGCTGTGCTGCCAACAGGCCACTGGTCAATTTGATTTTATTTTTGTTCTGGTTTTTGAATTTTAAAACAAGTTATAAATAAAAAAGTCACTAAGCTATTTGTTTACATGAAAGCAAATGATAATTTGATGAGGCAAGTTGTGCTTATATATTTGATTGCAAATAGAGACTCCCGTATATGCGGAAGTCAAAAATTCTACAAGCCTAGTCTAAATGCCCACAACACTATGTTTTTTACATTTTTTCCCCTCTCTTCTATGCATGCCAGCCTGAATCTGTGGGTGTTCTGCTCAATTCCGTTGTGGGAAATTAACATGAACCTGTACAAAATTTTTAAAAAGTACCAAAGACCCTTATATTCTGGAAAAGAAAGAAATCATGTATTTATTGGAAATCAGAGCAGTAAATATTGACAAAATATTTCAAAGGTTCTCATAACTGAAGCACTAACCACAGCCCTTACGTTGATACCACTGCACATAAACAGAAGAGAATCCCAATAGGACTTCACCTTAAGGTTGGTTTTTTTCCTCCTCTCAAGAATGCACGGATGTTAATGTGTATTATTTATAATTAAAAGGAGAAATGTACTACCTGACCTAGCTCTGAAAACAGGACTGGTCCCTGCATTATCTACAGATCACCACAAATGTACTGTTTTCACTTTTTATATAAAAACTACATTAAAAGTTCCTATATTTATAATGCAAATTAAAATATATATGTCTCAATTTTCAGAGGTGCTCCACACCCACAACTCCAATGAAGTAAATGAAAGTTGCATGTGCTCAGCACCTCTGAAAAAATACCAGGCTGCTAACGTTTAAGTATCAGTTTATATTTTTCAGAGTGGCTTTGGTCAGAAAAACAGAATGACAACTGCACATTTTCTGTTTGGGTTACCAACAAATCTGGGCTGTTGCCTGCAGTGTAGCACCAGTATACCTGTTGCATGACGCAGAATAGCATAAAGCCTGTTCTCCATCAGTCAATCTGCCAGCAAAGTTCAAATTTCAGGATCCTTGCTAAGGAAGGTGAGGCTTTATAAGGCTACATTAATCACAACTTGATTTTCAAATGACAATTTGAGCTCGTAGTGCTGGCAGTGGTAAACAAAGCAAATTTGATGAGAGCAACAGAGGAAGCAGAATGAATACGGAACACTAAGTTATCTTTTTACAGAGTTACCTTCCTGAGGACAACTGAACTTTAAATCGTGAAAGTGACTAATGTTGGTAAAAGGCATCTATTTTAGCAGAAAATGCAAAGTACATTAAATCTTGTCTGCATACATGTCTTCCCATTTCATGCAGCCAACTCCACTGATAAATCCTTTCAGTAAAATTTAATTGCAGTCATTGAAATGGTTTAATTTTTAACTGCCATGAGAACATTGAACCAAGATAGTGACGACGATACTGATCTTAACCATCTCATTTTCACTAAGCTCCAACACAGAGTTAGAAATGTTACAGGAATTAGTGCTTCGTATTTTTTTTAAAAGTAACACATACACACACGCACACACTCTACTAATAAATGTTTCTCTGAAGACTTTTCATCTCGTTCATTTTAACCTCCACTTCATCAGAAATCACACAATGTACATGGTTCACTTACAGATATAGAAAAAAAGTCTTGGGCATAAGTTATTGGTGCATGGATGAAACAATCTTTAAAATGCAGACATTTTACGTGAGTTGACTTCACTAGGGTTATACACCACTCCTTGGAGTGATCTTTGTGATAATACGACTGTAGGCTCCCACTACTTGAGAAAGTCTATCCTACAAGGATGCTGGAGCAGAACTTGTTCTAAGTTAATTGGTCTTGTAATATTCGACACCAACTCACGGCTAGACAGTTTTCCAGAACCACATGTGCTGAGATGCTTTTTGAACAGCTTTCATCCAGTTTCTTCTCTAACCCCCTGTACCTTGTTCCTGTCCATGTATGGGAAGCAATGTGAAAATTACTACAATCCTCAGCAATACAGGAATGTCAGCTGATGCTTCAAACTTCTAAATCCTAGATGTCATTTTACTGTCAAACAGCATAACTAATAGGTGGTAAGGAAACAGCACAGCTTGGAAAAGACCAGACAATACACACAGGATAACAGCAGAGAGACAAGAAAGTATAAGGAAGTGAGAGATGTATTAAATTTGCCATACTTGATCAAAGAAGTGGTTTAGTAGTTTTAGTATCCTGTCTGGCAGTGTTAAGGACCAGATGCTTCAGAGGAAGGTGCAAGAAACCCTAATACAAATAATTATGGAATAATTTGCCCACAGGGGAAGTTTCTGTGAGAATAAAAGAAAATTGTAAACTTTTTTTGCTTTAGCACAGTGGTTCCCAAACTTCAGCAGCTTGTGAACCCCTTTCACTAGCACATCAAGTCTCGCAACCCCTCTCTTAAAAATGAATATTTCCAGGGATTTTCTCCTGTATTTGAGTATAAATTATAAAAACAGTGATCTCGGAAATATAAAATTTGTTTTTATGACATGCTTATTACACACTATTTATTAATTATTTATCACTACAGTATTTTTATTACATTATGAAAACGGCAACACTCTGCCAAGATCTCACTTTTCCAAGGTCTCACTCAAAAGAGTTCCTCCTACACAAGCATTCAGGTCTTGAGCAGTCCAGGGAAACAGCACATGTTACAAAAAAGCTTAAACTTGTTCTTCAGAATAATTTTAAAAACAATACTAGCTGCCTATTTAATTTTAAAAACAGCAAAATATATTCACTTCCCTTTCGTTTCTTATAAGGAGTCTTGAAGTTTAAATCTCTTCAGTGTGATAGATACGCTTGCTTTGATCTGCTTAGCTCTTGGCAGTCTAGGGGCTCTGGGCTGCTGACCCCATGCTGCCCGGGATCCCTAAGGACAGCTTTGTCCGCCATTAGGGCATTTTTTCCCCGAGAACCCTCTATAACATTTCGCAAACCCCAGTTTGGGAATCACTGATTTAGCATATAAGCTAAATACTAACTGTGGACATTGTCCTCCATAAGTATTTCTAAAGTTACTTACTTCTTGGCCTTACTGATATATTGTGACCATGAGTTTCACAGGTTAGTCATATACTTTGTATTTGCTTCTTTTCTGTTTTGCGTCAATTAGCTCAATTGAATATCCTCAGATTCTAATATGAGAAAAGTTAACAGAAAGGCTCCAAATACCTTTTCCATATCGTTAATTATGTTTACTTGTATCATACCCCTTCTCATTTGTCTGTTCTGTAAGTCTCAATCTTTTCTTCCCAAGTCTCTAGACCACTGTTTCTGCTATATCCTTTTTTAACTAGGATGATTAGAACTGAAAACATTATTCTAGGGAAGGCTGCACCTCTGAGGGCATTATAACAGCAGCAACTGATTTGTGATAGCACCTAGAAGCACCAATTACAAAACAGAGCCCCACTGTCGTAGACACAGTACAAATTACACAGAAAGACGATTTCTACTCTTAAAGAGCCTATCATCTCAATACAAGAGACAGGGGACTTGGATTCTAAACTTTGGGGCAGAACTGTGTCTGTTTTATGTACAGCACCTAGCACAGAGGCATCCTATATACCAGTGGTTCTCAAGCCAGGGTACACGTATCTCTGAGGGTACACAGAGGTCTTCCAAGGGGTACGTCAACTCATCTAGATATTTACCTAGTTCTACAACAGGCTACATAAAAAGCATTAGCAAAGTCAGTACAAACTAAAATTTCATGACTTGTTTATACTGCTCTATGTACTATTATATAGACTAAATTCCCCCCTTGTGAAAACTATAGATTCTGCATGAGGCACACAAGTGCCCTCTTCTGTTTTGTTTTTTCCTCCTCAAACTGGCTCTACTGTATATAAGTTTGAAAATAAACAAACAGTTTTCATGTTTACATACCCTTATTAACTTATGAACAGATTTAAAATAAGCCAATGCTTACAATGGACTGATCCGCTATACAAAATCTTGATACATTCTGCATTTCTACCATCAATGAAAGTTATAGACTTGCCAATTCTGGGAGTGGGCAGGTATATTCATTTAACAGGTTTTTTTCAATCTGTGCTGGGGAACATCCTTGTCATTAAACTGATGACCATAACTGCTGTGACTAAAGTTTGTTGGATCAGCTACCCCAAAACAGTAGCAATACCAACAAGAATGTGTATTTCCTCACACTTCAAAGGGATTGGACTCATACCCGGGGGGTAAAGGACCCCACACCAGGGTGTGCATTCCTTAGTAAGCCATTTTCAGTATCTGTCTGATGAAGGATCAAGTTGAAGCACGACTGCTCTTATTAAAAAAAAAAAGTTTTTTAAATTGTTCATCTTAGAGATAACCAGTGTTTAAAGATATAAATCCATTCCATTCAAAAAGTAGTCTTTTTAATACCCTCCCCTTATTTCAATTTTAAGCTCTCTGTGGCACAGACACTTTTGTTTGTGTGTACAGTGTCTAGCATATGGGGCCCTGAGCAGGTATCCAGGCACTATTGCAGTATAAACATTAAACATTAGAAGTTGTAAGCTTGTGCGTTAACGTCACCACATTTGGGATATGAGGCGACTGACTTCTTTCATATAGGAGTTGCTGCTCACACTGTTCCTCTTGCTTACCCTGAACGATTTCTGCCTCTAGTCTTCCCACAACCCGTCACACAACACATTTGGGGGCAAGCAACACAAATTCCCAGTGCACTATCTGCCTGAATGCTGGCACTAATTTACCTTTATTACTACCTTGTCATAGTCATATATCTCCCAGGCCATGGAAATTAAGAAACTGCAATTTGTAAATTTCACAAGATGAGGACACAATCCTCTAATCCTTACTCACCTGAACAATGCTATTGATTTTAGTGAAGCTATTTGCATTAGCCAGGGCTATTTACACGAGTACGGTTGTATTCACCCACTGTTACAGTGGTATAAGCCCTATATTACTGCACTGATCGTAATGGAGTTATGCAGGATTTACATTAGGTACAACTAAGCACAGAATTTGTTCCTAAATCTTTTAGAATACTACCACCATCCTAAAAAACTTTCTAAAAGGTTGAGTGATGTTTTATCTTTATTGCTGCTATTGAACAGCCATATTAGTATCAAAGGGCCCAGGGTCTAGCTGTGGCAGCAATGGCAAATGTTCACTTGCCTGTAGATGGGGATGTTGGAAATGGAAATACAGGGGTCCCTATGCAGATAGAGCAGAAACTAATTAGGTGAATTGACTGAGGAAAGAAAGTAGGAATTCTGGACCGAAAGCAGCCTTTGCAGTTAACAGAATCTGACAAAGCTGTTGGCCTGTGCCTTAAGCATAATAGTCTTACTGGTATCCAGAGTACCTTGGAAGAGAAACATGAGATGAGATTCTAAACTGAAAAAATATAAAAAGGTTTCTGAAACCATTTTTCATTATTAGTTTTACAAACTCCTTAATTACATATTTTTGTGAAGCAAGGTAGAGATTGGAGTGGTGTAGTTAAAGCTACATATTCCTGATCTGTGCACTGACATGAAAGCATTTCTTGAATGCATTTATTCTGACATTCCCAGTATCCATTATAACAAGAACATGTATCAGGATTGTCATCTGTTTAAATGAGGAATGAAAAATAGTCAAGCTTTTTTTTTTTTTTTTTAAACTGTACTCTGATTTAGGAAAAAAAAGATTAAATTCAGTAATACTTGAAACTTAAACTTAATCTCAGCATACTTGCTGGAGGATGATGATATGCTACTTCCCATTCTATTATAGTCCCAGAAATAATGAAGGCAATAAAATAATGAAAGCAATGAAAGATATGGCCAAGGGCAAGGAGCAGGATGACAATGGTGTCTCAATTGATTTTTATGCTGCTTTGAAAATTGAGATATTGCCAACAGTGTGTTAAGTATATATAAAATGTATAGACAATAAGCAACTGGCAATAGGTACTATGAAATCTTTCCTCTCTGAAGGTACCTTTTTGCAGTATTACCACTCTTACATCATCAGCCTCCAGTGAGAGCCAAAAGGGAATTCAAATAGCTGTGGAGGTTTCTGCACCATCTATACTAGTAGCAGGCCTTGTGCCTAGCCCAGGTAAGAGTAGTGCACTTCCACCAGAATGTTCCAAATTCAGCTCGTTAGTAAACAAGCAAATATATAGGGAGATTACACATAATTCTAAAATAAATATACAATCTCAAATACGGCCTGATGATATACAATAATTCAGGCAGATGAGAAAGGAGACAGCTTTTATTACACAAGATATGAAAAGCTGCTGTAAAGGAGGCGTTCATACAGAAAAATACATATTTTTATTAAAATATTTTTTGCAAAGTACAAAGCTGGTGTCTTTTTTGTGACATGAACAAACTGTCTAGGCCATAAATGCAAATTTCCTTTAGAGAACATACTTGGAGAACAATTTTAACATGTGCCACAATGTGAATATTTTCACAAGTGAAATACTGGATCAAAACTCACTGGATTAATAGAAAGAAGTGGACCCCAAGTTTGAATTCCTGGCTTAAAAATTTAAGCAAACAAACATTTCTTATGTCTAATTTATTAGTAATGGCTTTGATAGAGATACATGGTCAAGAGAAATACAGTAGAGTAAGGGCACACTTTTTAAAAGTTTATTTTTAATGTCTCATCTAAGTGGATGTAACCAATTACTAAGCACAAGCTCCCAAAGCAATGACAAATAAGGAGAGAGTACGAAAAGCAGAGCAAAGTAAAACCCTTTTTCCTAGACAAATGTTTCATCAGCAGGCATCCAATTATTTGTTATAAAAATCTTTAACTTGTAATGACTCTGAAGAAGACCAACAACAAACTGGTGGGAGCAGATGGAATGGTGTTGTTAATTATAGGCACTTAGCTGCATCAGACCCCGTGAGTTATTACTAACATTTCCCAGTAGGGAGGAGAAGCACTTGCTTTTAAAAAGTACGTTGCTTACTAAGCTAAAAGCATTAGCACCCAGGAGTATACTAAATCAGTGCTTTAACACCACATTAAATAAAGCTCAACAGAAAACAAAGAAGTGTATTAAAATGTACATGGAATAAAGATTTCTGTACAGACCGCGTTTACTTTTTTCTGTTATGTTTCCAAAGTTAAAAAACAACTAAATTCTCTCACAAACGTTCAATCTCACCTCTGCAAGAAAAATCCATCTTCTCCCTAGTGCTCAATTGAAGAGAGAGATAATCCTGTACTAGAACATCATTATGTATTAGTTTCTGTATTGTTTGACCAGTAAAATATTGAGATGGAGAAGAGGAGAATACTTAACCTGGAAAATTAACAAGCCTCCTGAACAGCCTGTATATAGCTTTGATAAAGTCAAGATCTACCACAGCAACGTTAGATTTAAATATTCTCAGTGAAACACAATTCTAATAACTGAAGACATCCCATACGCACTCTGTGCAAACCCAGGCCTGGCTCCTAACCCCTCAGAAATGTGTTACCCACAGCCAGAGAGAGGTTTTATCTTCCTGCCCATGTGTAACCTCTAAGCAGCTAGACAGCTACAATACCATAACTGTCCCACAATTCCCCACTACTTTTCAGCAGCCCAAGTATCTGAAGCTAGACCTGGATACCCAAATCAACCTGTAGATTTGGGCATTTATCAGCTCGTCAGGGGGAGTCAATGAGAAGCTATTCATACTTGTGACAGATTGCAGTACCAAGACTCCTTGAAGACCCTTTTTTTTGAATTACCTATAGATAAGGGGGATGAACATAAGCTGTTTTAATTAAGTGATATCAAAAGTATCCAAGGGGAATTTAACCAATGCGCCATTTGAAAAGACCAGAGAAGACATCAAGTGGATGTTAGGAAGTTACATGGACATTAGAAGCAGATGGACCAAGTTTTCCAAAGTGACTAAAGCAGCAAAGAATCCTGTGGCACCTTATAGACTAACAGACGTTTTGGAGCATGAGCTTTCGTGGGTGAATACCCACTTCCTCAGATGCATGTATTCACCCACGAAAGCTCATGCTCCAAAACGTCTGTTAGTCTATAAGGTGCCACAGGATTCTTTGCTGCTTTTACAGATCCAGACTAACACGGCTACCCTCTGATACTTGACACCAAAGTGACTAGTGATTTTGGCTGCCCAACTTGGGACACCTTAAAGGGGCCTCATGCTCAGCATTTTAGAAAAAAAATCAGGCCCCTTTAAGCTGGGCACCCAAAACCAATAGTCCGTTTGAAAAATTTAGGCAGCTAAGTTATTTGAAGAGCCCCTATTGAATAAAGATGAGTTTTCATATCCAATATTTAATCATTCAAGACACTCCTGAAACCACTTGAAGAAAGTTCTCTATGAATTCTCCATTGATAAACTAACTGCACACGAGTTAATTATAAATTAAAAACACACCGGAATAAAGGACTGGGTTTGGATTCCTGCCCCAGAGAAGTCAAGGGGAACAAGGAGGGCTTTCACAATACAAGAAGAGAACAAAGTGTTAAGAGAAATAAATTAGAAAGGGAATTAATAAAGTCAGCCCTCAAGATATACAGAGAACAACTGTTAAGAAAGGAACATACTGTAAAATAACTATTGATGAACTGTGTAAGGGAAGACTTAAAAAATGCCTTCAGTTGTATACTATATAGATATTTGTTCATCTGCCCTTTCATTTAAGTTACTGTTTTGTTAGATGGAACATATAAGTCCTTGAATGCAGAGGTGTATTGGATAGTATAACTACCGCTTTATACATTACTAACAAGCACTGACCCCGTAACCCTAAAGCAACCAAAATTTTCCATTTTGACTTCTGTGGGAGCTATGAAAATCATAAGGAATACAAGGATGAGGCCATAAGCTTGACTGGGTTTTGCTGGTAACTAGCCATCCTGTCTTTTCTCCCTATCAGGCAGTTTTATTCTACTATACCAATTCAGCCCTTCTCGACAGCCATTTAAAATGTTTAAACTTAATACTAAACACATACATCGGAACATTTACCTTGAACATTCCAGCCCTATTGCTAACATGCTGAGCGGTAAACAAATTCATCCCCTCCTTACATTTGGGGGATGACTCTCTCTCTGGATGCATTACACATTTTCCACAGATGGAGTAATTACATTTAATCAAATTCTTGCCACTCAAAATTTTAGAAGCCCCATAGTTTAGGTTAAGCCAATATCCATATTTGAAACAAGTTTCTGAAACAGGAATGGAAAGTTCTCAGGTAATACTAATCCTCAAGTCAAAACTATACATTTGTTTGAAAAATAAACATTCCATCTATTTCAATACTTACACTCAAATTTCAGGACCCAACATCCAGCCAGAATGGCCAGCATCCCTTTGATAGTACTTCGCATTGGATCATCAGGGATAATGACGTGAGTCACTAGAGGAAAAAGTTACACATGTAAGAAAGCCTACAAATCTAAAATAACCAGATCTATAAGACTTGTTACAAATCCAGTCACGCCCAATTTACGAACTATTTCCTCCCCATTTATAAGCAGACGTTCTTCTCCAAACTCAAAATCTGTTTTCATTTGCTGCAATTAAAATCTTCTCTTTATAAACTTGTGCAAGTGGGTGTTATACCTGAAAACCCACAACATTTCTATCTGCAGTGAAAAGGCATCTTTTAGTTGTTGTAAGTATAGCCTTGTAGTTTATAAGAGAAGGAAGCATTACTAATCTATAAACCTGCTTCTCCTCCAAATGTATAACTGCAATAGGATTCTCTGTACTGGGTGTTAGTACCTTAATGCAAGACAGGTGGAATTTCCTCAGCTCGACATTTTCAGGCCCTGCATGCAACAGTAGTTAGGTGGAGCATGAGTTAGGCCCTTTCTAAGCATTTCCATTACATATGATCAGCTTAACTACAGCCTGAGAATCTTTCAGTCAGTTCTACACTGCATGGGTGGCAAAGCTCTCAAGAGGAATAAGCCGATCAATAAAAGGGATTAAAAGAATGTCTAAAAAACCCACACCCAACAAATTAACTATTCATCATGGACTTAGTAAAGATGAACTTGAAACTCCGAGGCTAGATGGCAGGTAAAAGAACTCATCACAATACTATCAGCCACTCTCATTACCAATACAAAAGAGATTTTTCCTCCCTTGGTATCCTAATGTTAATTGAATTGTCTTGTTAGACTGACCTCCCACTTGGTAAGGCAACTCCCATCTTTACATGTGCTGTGTATTTATACCTGCTACTCTATTTTCCACTCCATGCATCTGATGAAGTGGATTCTAGCCCACAAAAGCTTATGCTCAAATAAATGTGTTAGTCTCTAAAGTGCCACAAGGACTCCTCATTATTTTTGCAGATCCGTAAGTTGCCGTTCTCTCAAGATACCACCTGTGTAGGATTCTCACTCCAAAAGTGTAATAAAGCTCAAGAGATGTCTCAAGTAAAGAAGTAAAAGTGCAACAGGTAGCAACTCTAGGGCCACAACCAAAAATGTTAAGAATTTTTTTTCTCCTTTTAAATGAGAAAGGAGAGTAACATCAGCTGCCTGGAGTTAGAGACTTTAACAACAGCATGCTGAGATGCTGCTGGCTCCTTCTTGAGCCCTTCTCACCACTACTTTTCAGCAGCCCAAGCATCTGAAGCTAGTCCTGGATACCCAGTGACTCCAAACAGAGTAGCCCCAACTGTGGCCTCAGCTTTGAAGGTGGTGGTTTCAAGCACTCTGATGAGGCCATCCCACTAACGATGGGCTCGGGAGAGGGGAGCTTGGTCTGCACCAATGCAGGTAGCACCAACACAAACAAGACAAAAACAGAGTCCTAAGCCAGCAGGTTTACCAGGCTGCCTTCATGCAGATTGATAGGAGTTTCCCTGGGTGTGCAGACTTGAAGTAAAGTCCAAGGAAGATAACCATATTTGCTACCTCATGTGCTATAGACATGACCCTGCAATACTAACAAGAGTGAAGCAGCTTTGCTGTCTCCTGTCCTTCCTCCATGTTAGGTGTCATGTAACAGAAATGATGCAAAAACAAAAAAGAAAAAAAACAGAAGATGAAAAAATTCAGCAAAGTGCCAGAAATGCCAGGAGCTGAGGAATCAGAACAAGTGCAGAACTCCCCAGGCCCCAGCCTGGGAGTACCAAGACAGGTTCCGAAGCATGGCAAACATTAGAGCTATAGTGCTGAGGCATCAGAACGACAGGAGCAATAACAGGGTGCTAAGTATAAAGTAAGTGGCAGAACACCAGCCACACTGGTGCTGAAATGCAACAGAAAAACCAAAAACCCCAGAGACAAAACAGCAGGCAACAAGCACCCAAGGCAAACAGCTCCATGAACAGAAATGTTGTTCATGGTTCTAACTAGAAGGGAAGGACTGGTATTGGAGAAGGATATCAGATGTTCGAAGACATGGTTAAAAAACAGCCAAGCCAGTGACTGACAGTCACACAGAGCTCCTGCAGGCGCACCTTCACCAAAAGGAACTGAGTGAAAGGTTCCAAGAGCAGCAAGTAAGCTGAGGAGGGCTACACTACCACCTCAAATGACATGGTACCCTGCTAGCAATGCAGCTGGGGCAAAATGTAAGTAAGAGTTTAGTGAATTCTGCCTGTCTTGCACTAGAAAGCTGGGAACTCAGAGTTAGAATCCTGGTAGTTGGTTCCTTTTAAAGGACAAGTTTCTAACCAACTCATTTCTGCTGCCAGCAAGTTCACATCTCCTCTTGCAGCAGAGGCTTCTCTCTCTTCAGAAAGAGTACCCATAGGCTGTGGGCTAATAGATGTGAAACTTTATATTGCTTCAGTCCTACTAGAGGCATAAATACTATATCATTCTTGGAACCTGAAGTTTTATTTCAATCTACAAAACCTTATGCAGTAAACATCTCGATAGCTAAAATGTATAACCCTTGTACAAAGTGAGCATTAAAACATATCTAAGAGACATTCCAATGTGGGCTCACTAACCTGTGCTGTTAAACTCAACACATTTTCTAGCCTTCAGAACTGTTGCGAGTTTGTTCAGTGATTTTTGTTGCTCTGAATTGAGGCTGCTTCCCAGTAGAGCAACAGGTCCTTCTCTAGGGCAGCCTGGGCTCGCTTGCTGTGTGACGACAAGAGGAAAAAGTGCTAAGTCCTTCCTAAACTGAATGTTTGGGAACTTAAAGAAAACAACTAATCTATTTAATAAAGTATAAACCTTTGAAATGAATAATTCATGGCACCTTACAGGACACATACATAAATCTATATGTAACAAACTAGCTCTAGAGGGCATTGCAGATACTTTAATTTATGTAACGTACCACAGCAATTTTCAATTAACTAAAAGTTCGGTCTTGGGGACCTTTTGGAACCAGTAACCGCTTTCAGCAAATGGGCTGATGAAGATGCAGCGTTGTTTGGGAATTGTAGTACAGGCCTAACTTCCACAGATCACAGTAATGTGACAAGAAACTCACCACATAGTGAAAGCGGATACTTTCAAATTTAGAGAAATCGATTTTTCTGCCCTACTAATAGCAATTATTGAGTATTAATCAACTGAAGAACATTTTAAAGCAATGTGTTCTGAATGGTTTAAACTGGGGTGTTAAAGGGTAAAGATTTTAAAATCACCCTTAGTTTATAGCGTCTAGCACAACACAGCTCCTCCCCTCACCCCCCCACCAGGCCCTCTGTGTGCTACCGTGCTATGTTTTTATATACAGGGGAGTTGCATCTCATGCAGGGGTTAGGTTCTAAAGTCAGCGCATAAGGCGAAAATCACGTATAGTCAAATGCTCGTTGAGTGGAATGATGGGAGGAATCGCCCGCGCTACAGGTACAGTATTTAAATTGTTATTTTTCTCTTTGTTTTGCCAAGCGTGTATAGTTAAAAACACGTAAGTTAAATTGCCTGTGATGCGACTCCACTGTATGCACACAAGACATAAAACATATGAATAAATGTTCACAGATTAGCTTACAAATGGTATACAAATTTTACTGTAATGAGGCACTAAGAGTTGAAACTGTTCTACAAAGACAATATCAACGACAGCCACAAAGTCAGTTTGTCCTAAGAGGCACCAGCCCCAAAGGTCTTGCAGAGCATTCTAAACAATGCAAAGTAAAAATTTTGATTACATTTTATGGGTATATAGAGAAATATGTATGTAAGGTCTGATTTTCATTTACACTAAAGCTTCTATATATTCCTCTAGCAGGGAAAAGGGGCATTTGTGTGAATAAGACCACCGCCTACGCACAGTCTTACATTTGTGATTGTTAAGGCGCACGGTGAGGCCAATTAGTTTTCTCCAGCTGCGAGAAACTGAAAGGTCTCTGGCAGAAGACTGTAAAGAGGTGTATTAACCCAGCAGTTGAAAACATCTTAATTATTGGGTGAACAGAGATACTTTAAAAATATAATAGGCTATTCCAGTATGTAAAAGCATTTAGAGCAAAGAATAGCTGCATCTTTTTATTGGATGTGTGTATACAACAACAGAGGCAGACAACACAAGATGTGGAATAAAGTTTGTCAGTGTTTTGGGAAACATTCTGAGTTATAGAGATGACCCCACAGTCTTGTGTATAAAAATCTTCATATCCCATTCTGGATATATCATTTTTGTTACAGAAATCTTCTTGGGAATGTTGGAACGTTTTACCAATTTGACTGGCACTATTTTTCCCTGCCCATTTTTAACCTGTCTGCAAAGCCAGATGCCCTAGTTACCCTAGGTCCAAAGTGTTCAGGGCTCACAAGGTGGATTTGATTTTTAGAAACACTTACTTCTGAACATTGACTAAATGAATATGATTCGTTCTTCATCGGTAGCATTAGCACAGACTTCATCTTTGCAGTTTCTGCATAGTCCACAGGGCGCAGACCAAATATATTACTGGTAAAACAAGCACAGATGGTTTAAGTAAATAAAATGTGTGACTTGATTCTTAACTAACTGGATGCATTAGCTGGAGAGTTTTTCCACCTTCTTACTAATATGCAATTTCAGCTAAGAAAAATACAGAAAAGATTCAAGAATTACATCAAAGGCAGATGGATTCAGAATCACAAGCTGCTACATTCAACATGCAAAGTAAGAGAGAATGATAGGTTAAATAAACCACAGCCCTTGTTAAATGTTTTGCTGCTCATACCCTGATAGCTATCACAACAGCCAGAATTTGGCTTTGTAACGTTTAATTGCAATCACGCCACCAGGGAAGAAAAAGCATGTTGATTCCAAATGGAAAAGTTCTAACAGATTATTACAAGTTAAATACAAACAAATATACCGATAAAACCGGCACACAAGGTCTGCACTTGAGTTCACCAATATCATGTCACATTGCTGATATAGAAAAAAAATATATGCTAGCAAGTATAAAAAATATGTAGTTTAGGTACAAAAATCCTACTACAGACTATAAAAGACAGACTTTCAGTGTAGTAGGTCAAAATTACTAATCAAGCCAGGACC
Source organism: Gopherus flavomarginatus (assembly GCF_025201925.1). NCBI lineage: Eukaryota > Metazoa > Chordata > Testudines > Testudinidae > Gopherus > Gopherus flavomarginatus. The sequence goes on along the minus strand of NC_066626.1, from coordinate 13,836,349 downwards.
AAGGGTTTATTGTAAACGCTATTTTCTCCCCGTTCAGTATTCCGTTAGCAAATCATCCAGCTAACAGAATTCAAACACAATTCAAACAGAACAGCGTCATATTTTGATGTATATAACGCACTATAAGATGTCTGTTAACAAGACCACCACTGAGAGAAAACACACATGCGCATAAGGCTCCCGCAGCCAGCTATGATTGCTTTCTATTATAGGCATCAACTCAAATTTTGGTGTTTCTCTTATTCGGTTTGCTATTGTATGTCACAGGTGACAAATCTGCCAACATAGAGAGAAATTAAGGTTATTAGTCATGCTATGGGGCACGCAGGAAACCTCTTTCCCCCCACATAATTCATCAGCCGTAATTTGGATAGTTGTACCTGCAGTGAACCATGGGCATGTCTGAGTGTGGCCGTGACATCTGCCTCTTCCCCACACCACCTTATAGCTGCAGGACAGTAGTTAGAGGAGAAAAAGCCTGCAGCTGTGGAACAGGTACAATAACCAGTGTTAGAAAGCCTGGTCTCACTAGCATTCCCTGGGGGCACTGTACCTGCCTCACCCTTTGTAGGAATAATAGCTAATACAGCTGTTCCTCTTCCTTCCACTTTACATGCCCTAGATCTTAAGAGGAAATGTAAGAGCTCATGGTGGGAAGCATGGCCCTGAGAATGAAGTGACTCAGTTATGCCATGTTACAGGGTAAAGAGTAATAGAAAAAGCAGAGCTAAAGAGGTCAAAAAACTGCTGTCATATTGTAGCATTATCTTTTCAAGATAGCCGTGTGTTGCCATGTAAAGCCTGTATCTAGGAGGAAATCCAAGTTTAGTCCATACGCAGAAGTACCTCAGCATAGTTACATGATTCGGCACAAAAAGAAAGATCCTTCTATTATTAACCTTAACCAAGGAAAAACAATGAAATCAAAGCTGTGTGATCATTCTAACCCAAATGCACCTCTTTTTTCATTGCTCTTTAGTACGTACAACTTGTTAACAGAGAGTATCTCTGGTCAAAGATTCTGGATGGGTTTTTGCTAAGACATCCTATTTTCACAATATTCCCAGCCCCTAGCTCTCCTGTATTTCTAATGTGCTGGGAGCTGGTGTATTACAAATGCTACAGATTAAAAGATAATTGGTCACACTTCAGCCCAGTCCTGGGAGCCCATTAAATACCACTATGCTGTTCCTGCTTTGTCATGTATCATCAGGGTAGGCACTGGATTCTCTTTAAATTAAGGCCATATTTAAATCAAGCTGCTGTAAGACGGTTCCTTCAAACAGATCCAAAAGAGAAATAAATATTAGCATGTGTATTAAAATCATCATCTTTACACCAGAAGGCTGAACTTAGCTTTAAAAAATGTTAAATTTATATCAGTTTGTATGTTTTTTTAATTTCATATAGTGATAGTGATGTCATTCATTGTTGCAAAAGAATCTTGGGGGCTTCAACTCAGGTCTTGGCAATTAAGTGAAAGAACAACTATATGCCTTTTTACACAGTGTTTTCATTTGCACTCTTTCAGTCTTCACATTGTATTTAATTGGGGTTTTATGACAATTAGGAATTTTGTGTTTCAAAGAGCATTTTAAATTCACCTTTTACCAGTGTATACGTTGCATAAGCTTGATATTGCAAGGTGACAAAAAATAAGGAATGTTGGCGTAAATGTTAAAGTCAAACAAAAGTACAATAACGTTAGAAAATGCAAGACCTCCAGTTTGCACAACTGGGCCATGTTACACATCATGACTATTTTGTGAGATATATTTTTATTTTAATTGTGCAACTGTAACATTGAATAAACATAGGCTGTAGATTTTTTTTAAATGTGACAAAGCCTGTGGCCCCTATAACAGCAAGAAATAATTAGGTGAGATATGCCCAGATGATCTGAGTAGGCAAACTACACCTTATCTACCTTATCCACCCCCGGCAAGGTTTCTGCCAATCACGTGAGCAAGATATACCAGCCAGGCATCTGGAAAGGAGTCTGTATTACCTCAGAGGTGGTCCACCCTGCCCGGTGTCCCATCTCTAGTTTAGATCAATCTGATGCTTCAGAGGAAAGCATTGTGGGGTTTCTTACCATAAAATCTACTTGCCCCAACATTGCACTGAGAGAGCACATTGAGCTGATCATCAATGAGCCCTAAATCCCTCTAAGTTACCACTGTCCAAGACAATCTCTCATCCTGTAGATGTGTGGTTCTCAACCTTTCAACACTACTTCAGGAGTCTGATTTATTTTGTGTACCCCCAAGTTTCACCTCGATTAAAAACTACTTGCTTACAAAATCAGACATAAAATACAAAACTATCACAGCACGCTATTACTGAAAAACTGCTTATGTTCTCATTTTTTACCATGTAATTATAAAATAAATCAATTGAAATATAAATATTCTACTTACATGTCAGTGTATAGTATATACCGTAGTATAAACAAGTCGTATGAAATTTTCTTTGTACTGACTTTGCTAGTGCTGTTTATGTAGCTTGTTGTAAAACTAGGCAAATATCTAGGTGAGTTATAGATTCATAGATTCTAGGGTCAGAAGGGACCAATGTGATCATCTAGTCCGACCCCCTGCACAAAACAGGCCACAGAACCCTACCCATCTACTTCTATAACAAACCCCTAACCTATGCCTGAGTTATTGAAGTCTTCAAATTGTGGCTTGAAGACCTCAAGCTGCAGAGAATCCACCAGCAAGTGACCCATGCCCCACGCTGCAGAGGAAGGCGAAAAACCTCCAGGGCCTCTGCCAATCTGCCCCGGAGGAAAATTCCCTCCCGACCCCAAATATGGCGATCAGCTAAACCCTGAGCACGTGGGCAAGACTCACCAGCCAGCACTCAGAAAAGAATTCTCTGCAGTAACTCAGATCCCATCCCATCCAACATCCCATCACCAACCACTGGGCATATTTATCTGGCGATAATCAAAGATCAGTTGCCAAAATTAGGCTCTCCCATCATACCATTCCTTCCATAAACTTATCGAGCTTAATCTTAAAGCCAGATATGTCTTTTGCCCCCACTACTCCCCTTGGAAGGCTGTTCCAGAACTTCACTCCTCTAACGGTTAGAAACCTTCATCTAATTTCAAGTCTAAACTTCCTAGTGTCCAGTTTATACCCATTCGTTCTTTTATCTACATTGGTACTAAGCTTAAATAATTCCTCTCCCTCCCTAATATTAATCCCTCTGATATATTTATAAAGAGCAAGCATATCCCCCCTCAGCCTTCTTTTGGCTAGACTAAACAAGCCAAGCTCTTTGAGTCTCCTTTCATATGACAGGTTTTCCATTCCTCGGATCATCCTAGTAGCCTGTCTCTGAATCTGTTCCAGTTTGAATTCTTCCTTCTTAAACATGGGAGACCAGAACTGCACACAGTATTCCAGGGGGGTCTCACCAGCGCCTTATATAACGGTACTAACACCTCCTTATCTTTGCTGGAAATACCTCGCCTGATGCATCCTAAAACCGCATTAGCTTTTTTCACGGCCATATCACATTGGCGGCTCATAGTCATCCTGTGATCTACCAATACCCCAAGGTCCTTCTCCTCCTCTGTTGCTTCCAACTGATGCATCCCCAATCTATATCTAAAGTTCTTATTATTAATCCCTAACTGCATGACCTTGCACTTTTCACTATTAAATTTCATCCTATTACTATTACTCCAGTTTACAAGGTCATCCAGATCTTCCTGTATGAAATCCCGGTCCTTCTCCGTGTTAGCAATACCCCCCAGCTTTGTGTCATCTGCGAACTTTATTAGCACATTCCCGCTTTTTGTGCCAAGGTCGGTAATAAAAAGGTTAAATAAGATTGGTCCCAGAACCGATCCTTGAGGAACTCCACTAGTAACCTCCTTAGAGCCTGACAGTTCACCCTTCAGTACGACCTCTTGTAGTCTCCCCTTTAACCAGTTCCCTATCCACCTTTCAATTCTCATATTGATCCCCATCTTTTCCAATTTGACTAATAATTCCGCATGTGGAACCGTGTCAAATGCCTTACTGAAATTGAGGTAAATTAGGTCTACCGCATTTCCTTTGTCTAAATAGTCTGTCACCTTCTCAAAGAAGGAGATCAGGTTGGTTTGGTACGATCTACCTTTAGTAAAATCATGTTGTACTTTGTCCCAATTACCATTGACCTCAATGTCCTTAACTACTTTCTCCTTCAAAATTTTTTCCAAGACCTTACATACTACAGATGTCAAACTAACAGGCCTATAGTTACTCGGATCACTCTCTCTCCCTTTCTTAAAGATAGGAACTACGTTAGCAATTCTCCAGTCGTATGGTACAACCCCTGAGTTTACTGATTCATTAAAAATTCTCGCTAACGGGCTTGCAATTTCCTGCGCCAGTTCCTTTAATATTCTCGGATGAAGATTGTCCGGGCCCTCCGATTTTGTCCCATTAAGCTGTTCAAGTATGGCTTCTACCTCAGATGTGGTAATATCCACCTCCATATCCTCATTCCCGTTTGTCATCCTTCCATTATCCCTAAGCTCCCCATTAGCCTTATTAAAGACTGAGGCAAAGTATTTATTTAGATATTGGTCCATGCCTAGGTTACCTCCTTTCCATCCTCAGTGTGTAGCGGTCCCACTTCTTCTTTCTTTGTTTTCTTCTTATTTATATGGCTATAGAACCTTTTACTATTGGTTTTAATTCCCTTTGCAAGGTTCAACTCTACTTGGCTTTTAGCCTGTCTCATTTTATCCCTACATGTTCTGTCCTCACTAAGATAGCTTTCCTTGCTAATCCCACCCTTCTTCCACTCCTTGTAGGCTTTCTGCTTTTTCTTAATCACCTCTTTGAGATGCTTGCTCATCCAGCTTGGTCTACAACTCCTGCCTATGGTTTTTTTCCCCTTTCTTGGGATGCAGGCTTCCGATAGTTTCTGCCCCCGGAAAAACGACTGCTGTAGATAACCTGTGTTCTTAATTCCCAGATCTATTACCTTGATTAGACTATATTAGAACACATTGTTGGGATTGTGACTATTTAGCCAAGTGATTCAGATTGCTCTACAACAGTAATCTGTCCCACCAATCTGTGTTATCAACAAACTTCATCAGCTAAGATTTTATATCATTGTCTAGATCACTAATAAAAATATTTAACAAAGTAGGACCAAGAACTGATTCTCTGGGGACCCTGCTGGAAACAGCCCTGCTCAAACTACATTTTGAGATCTGTCTGTGATCTAGTTTTTAATTCATCTAGCATGTGTTCTGTTAATTCTATATAATCTACTTAAAAAAAAAAAAGTCATGTGGTCGCAAGTCAAAGCCCAGGAGAAATCCCAGTATACTATATCAACACAGTTGCCTTCATCAACTAGACCTGTAAAACAAACCCGTTGTCTTTTTTTGGACAGGATTACAAGAGCTACCTTCCATGAAACCATGCTGACTGACATTAATTATATTCATTGACAAAAAATAGTAATTAATAGAGTTAAGATTGCCCAGTGGCATCTTGTGCCCTTCCAGAACATAGAATTCAGCAAAACAACCTTCTGAAAACCAGGAAACAGAGTTAAGGTACATCTCCACGCAATCTTAATTCTCTCTTCCTAGAGTTGGCAATAGTTTCTGGGAATTATTTGCTTACACCCCAGCTACATTCACTCTATTAGGTGTAACCATACTGAACAGCAGAGGAATTAGCTGGAGCAGTTTAGCAGAGTTGTGATTGTGATATGAGGCGATCTAAAGGCCATGCCTCTCTGAGGGGTGTGTGAGCCCTTCTCCCTGACATCCGTGTGAAAGATCAAAAGAGGTGCACATGTATCTTGAGAGAGCCAGTATGCCTCATTTCAGCATTGCCTTGTGTAGGTTGTGTCAGCAGCAGGACCTGGGTCTTCTGGCCATGGACGGGAAATGTCAGAAGTTAGGTGGGATATGAGTGTGGTCTGTGAATTCAGTGAAGGGTAAGTGAAAGGATTGTGTTAGGTGGCAACTTGTGTATAATAGTGAAGGGACTGAAGAGGCTGTAAAATTTAGCAGATGTGGTGTTTTCTTTGGAGCAGGCTACAATGAAGTAGGGCAGGCGTGGGCAGCTCTTGTACAGTGCAAAGTCAGAGTGCGAGTACGGATGTTCAGAGCACACTGTGGCATTGTTCAAAGAGGGAACAGGTAAGTTCACATGGACGCATAGCTGAACTCTTCGATACCTGGTTATCACAAGATTGAGTTTTGCTGAACTCAACGCTCCAGAAGGGCACAGATTACAACCTTAAATCTGCATTAATGAGGGGTTTGTGTCAGTGAATTATCTCAAAGCACTTTACCAAAGAAGGAAACACCATTATCCTCAAGGTACAGATGGGAAACCTGTGGCACTGAGAGGTGATGCAACTAGGCCAAGGTCACCTTGCAGGACAGTGAGAGTTGGGAACAGAGCCCAGGTTTTCTGAGTCCCAGTCCACTTTTCTCTCACTAGGCCCAACATGGTTATGTGAAATTGTAAATACCTCCCTCTATAGACTTTGCTATAGTAGAGTAGGGATAATGGTCATGCTTTGAAATGTTTTGCATGTATAATTGCTAACAGGGACCCTGAGAGAAATCAAGAATTTGATAGTTTCATTACATGGCAGATATAGTAACTAAGCACATGAGCAAAGACTCGTGTCTCTCTCTCTCCTTTTCCACTCCCCCTCTCCCACAACATACAGGCTCCCCAACCACCATTCCCAGCTCACCCTCCCATTCCTGACCCATTAAGCCGTAGCACTTCAGAAGCTATTAGAACATAACAAGTCTGGCATGCCCTGCTGCTGCATACACCTCAGGCAAATTATTGGAGGGTTGCCCACTTCCTTGATTATTGTAGCCCGAGCTGTATATGGAGCCCTGCACACCTCTTATGCTTCCCCCACCCAATAGACTCCTTATGCTCCTGCTTTGGTCAAGGCTCCTCTTCCAAATTCTTGGCCCGCTCAGTCCACCTTCTCTCTAGGCCACTCCAGTCCTAACAGCTCCACCACTCCACACAGGGATGGTGTGTACCTTAACTTTGTATTTCCTAGTACTCTCTGGTTTAAATCTGTGTTACCTTCAGGGCCTCCGAAGATCCTAGCACACACATGGGGAGCAAGGAGAGGGTCTCAGATCCATTTCAGTGGGGTGAAGGATAGCTCAGTGGTTTGCACATTGGCCTGCTAAACCCAGGGTTGTGAGTTCAATCCTTGAGGGGGACATTTAGGGAACTGGGGTAAAAATCTGTCTGGGGATTGGTCCGGCTTTGAGCAGGGGGTTAGACTAGATGAACTCCTGAGGTCCCTTCCAACCCTGATATTCTATGACCCTAGCACAGACACAGGAGGGAATGGGGGTTTGACAGCTTCCCTAATACCTTCTACTCTCCCTGCCACCAACTTCCAGTGTCCCATCCCTTGACCTATGCCCCACAACCCATCCTATGCACTCCACTCTTCTCCCCTTCCCCCAGCAAGTATTTGCATGTGTAATTTATTTTCTTTTTGAATATACCTTGAGGAATTTCTGAATTTTCTGCTGTATTCAGATTACATTTCCCTGCCCACTACCTCCCAAAACAAAAACCAACCCTTTGACAAAGGCTAATTGTAGTAACATGCAGACATTTCATTTTCAGATTTCTCCGAAGGGTGGGTTCTGAACATATAATGCTTGGGTGTTACTATGGTTCAATGGCCACAGCACAGCCCCTTGACCCACCCAGGTCATGTGAAAATGGGCTGGGTAGCAACCCTCTTGTATACTTTGTTTACACGTGTGCAGTATGATCCTTTTGGTGCGTAAACCTTAGGCTCAAACCTAACACTTTGTTGTACAACATCTTCAGTGTTGCCTTCTCAAGAGGTCAGTGATTGCCATGTACTAACTGAGGTAAGTGTTGAGTGACTGAAACCCCTTAGGCACCCCTGGGTGTGCACACAAAAAGGTGTATGTAAAATCAACCCCGAGAAAAGCTTTTTTGGGGATGAGAGGGCAAGAGCCTGTATACTGGGGACCTTTTGCTCAAATAATTCCAAATTTAGATCATCCTCACCAAGGCATACCACATTTTGAGGTGATCCATGTAAGCATGCCAAGTTTAGAGTACGTAGAAGAGTCTCCTTTTAAACAAAGGGCTCCTCGACCTTAACTAAAGCCTAAAGGGCTCCTCGATCTTAACTTTAGCCTCTTATTCTTTGTTGATAGAATCCTGAAGTTAGAGGCTCCATCTTTTTTAGGTAAGATAGATGTACTGCTTTTGCTAATTCAGAGTCCAGAAGTGCTCCAATAAATGCCTCTTCTTGAATGAATGAAAGTGGACTTTTCAAGGTTAATTTAGGTCTACAAGAGCCAGATGTATCCTTTGAGGCAAAAAGTCTATCAGCTACTTATCTAAGTACTGACGGATGTGAAAACAAACACTCAACGCTAAAGAGAACCTAAATTTAAACTGGAAGGATCACTGTGCTGGAGAACAGAGACCCTCAAAGGCACCTCAAATCTGATGCTTAAACCAATACGAAAAGTGAGGCTGCATATGATAGTGCAGCTGACCCCTCAGGACCTTCAGTGCTGGATTTGTGGGACCACAAATCAAAGAGCTCTTCAACAGCAGCTGGTGACCTTTAGCATTGGAGTTTGATGGGGCGATACTACTAAACTCTTGAGCATTGGGAGTCCATTGGCTGCTATCAGTCGAACGGGATATTCATGTAACATTTCCAGGATGTTTGTTATTGAGGGATGAGGGTGACATGGCTGACCACCGCAGGTGGAGCTTGGTATTGGCCTCAAGTTAAACAAGTGCTCAGCCTCTGGGTGGGGCACAACAGGGACTGAGAATATTTCTCTGTCATGGAGAAAGGATTGGAAGGATTCAATTTTTTTAAAAATCGTTAAATGTTGATTTCACTGTACATAACAAAACAAAAAATTTCCACTGATAATAATTGAAATTTACAGATAGGCAAACGAAGAAAAATGCTGCTTGAGAAAGCCTTTGAGTTTGATTTAAGGATATTTACTTTGTATACTCTGGCATGTGGAGCTGACAGTTTGTGTTTTAAAAGTAATAAAGTTTTCATTTTCTGAATCTCAACATCTATTGTCATTAAATAATTTTGTCTGACCCCCATCATTTCCCACACTGTGAAAACTTTAAATCAATAAAAAAAGAAAGAAGTGCTTTAAAATAAACATTGATAATATCCATTGAAATTTTAAAAAATCAACATCAAATTTTGCCAAGCCTACAGATATAGTTCCAGCATATGAGGTAACATTAATGATACAGCAAAGTGTAGTGAGGGGAGAGGACAACCTGCTAGTCAGGAAACAAGGAATCAGAGAAAAGGAAAGAATATATGATAAGGTAGATAAATATGCAGAATTAAAGAGTGCTTCAAAAGCATTGAGAAGGCTGATTTTTGGTTTGTAGTCTCCAATTTAGGCAATCAAATGCTATAATTTTTGTATCCACATGTGTATCCGACATAAATAATACATGCTCTAACTGCCTCACTTTAACACATCTAGCCATGATATTATTATTCAGCAGGCCAATGTAAATCATTTTTTCCCCTGCTTTCCGAACCTTCTTGGAAAAAGAAACATCAGCTCCCAATGCTACATTTTTACCATTTAACCCTAATCACTTGTGGGTAACTCATTCACATCCATACTTGGGCTACATGGTGAACAGTAAGAACCCTCTTCTTACACCATGGCATTGGCTGTATAGACTTTGGCTCTGGGAGTACGCAACCAATAGGCCTGTTTATTCCCCCTGGAAGTAGATGGATGATGAGTGAGTAGAGCCTTGGCTCTGCTCCCCAATGCACCAGCCAGTGCTAACTAAGCTGGGTTGGGAGCGGGAAGGGTGATGATTTGCTGCTGGTATAGCGCTACATACCTCCAGCAGCACTCAAGGAAGGGGGAAGCAAGGAAGGAATTGTGTCTGAGGAGTATCTGAGGCACAATATGATCTGGGATGAGGTGGAGCAGTATATGCCCATACCTTGCTCACATCTGCACCTAGAGACACGTCTACCTCTAAATAAATATTCCCATTTGCCTGGCGTTGTTCAGACTCAAACTTGTGCCCACTGGATGAAGGCTAAAACACACCTAAAAGAAATAAGGCAATGAGACAATTTTTACTAATGCTAAACTTATTGTGCATGAGTAACTGGCAAGATAGTCCATTTGAGTGAAAGCATTTATGTGAAATCGCAAATGCACAGATCTAATTTTTCAAGTCACTTGGCTTGCTGTGAAGCAAGGAAAAACAGACAGAACTCAAGAGAACAAGCACATGAAAACATAAATGTTTAGGAGATTAACTTAAAAAAATTAACTAGACCAGCCGGGCAATTAATAGGTCCACTGGTCCATATAATATTTTCCACTTGCAGTTTGCACCTCTCTTAGTCAGAAAAAAATTGAACAGCAAAGAAAATGCCCCAACTGCTTAATCTTGCAGATTTCCAAAAAAGTATTGCCAAGGAAAATTGAAATCCTAGGATTTGTCTTCTGGAAAATCAAAAGAATTCTGATCTGTGTTCTCATGCTACAAAATATGTACACACACTCCCTCTTACAGCAAAGCTATTTCCTATACTTAAATCATAGAGATAAAAATCTGATAGCATCTTTGAGATGAGATTTACTGGATGTGAAGTTCACTTATACAGTATATCAGATGTCTGTTTAAAGATGTTTGAAAAGTAAAATTTTAAAAATTCACAAAGGCTCTCTATATACAAGTCTTTGCCTCGGTTCTCCATCTGTCAAATGGGGATAAAAGGACTTCCTTCCTCTTTTATAATCTAAATAGACAGGGCAGATAAAGCATAAGATTTCAGGTCTTACCATGTATATGTACAGCATTTAACACAATGAGTCTCACCTCAGTTGGGACCTCTAGGCACTACAGTAAATTAGATACTAAATACCTAAAAAGCAGCATTAAACAAAGTTACTATATTTTATAGTACACTTTTTATAAAGTGTAATATAGAACTATTTCAAACTAGCACACTAAGGTTATGTCTACACTTTGAGTGAGAGAAGACATACCCGCACTAGCTCTGTTCAAGCTAGTGAGTTAAACAGCGTTGTCATAGTATTGCAAGCACTAGCAGGAGCTAGCCACCCCAAATATGTGTCTGCCCAAGTTGCCAGGTACAAATCACTTGTGCCCCAATGGCTACACTCTATTCTTACTATACTAGCTCAATCAAAGCTAGTGCAGGTATGTCTTCTCAAGCTCCAGCTCTCAAAAGTAGAAATACCCCAAAATCAACTCAGGCATCAATTTTATTCCAACACACGAACACCCCAAATTACTGAGGCACACTGTTAAAGAGAGAATATTGGTTTAGATAATTCTGCAGTAAAAATAAAAGTGTTTGACTGCAAAAGCCACATTTTCCTTAATGATGAATGTATTCATACAGGGGGTCTAAATATGGTTTGAACACATTTAACATGTTGACAAAATTTAGTGGGTTAAGAGAGATACAGGAAAAACCGGTGATTATTCAGGCTTTTATGTGGCTCTAAAAGGTTTAATCAGCTAATTAAGAACCACTTATACCCCATGTCAAAGAGGGCTCTCTTTAATAGGAAGTTTTAAGCTCCTCAAGAGCCAGGGGAGATGGAGATGAAAAAAAATTAGTAGAAAACTGGAATATTAGCCAGATGAACTGAGATGAAGAAAACAGCAAAGCAGTTTGAGCAGTACAGGCAAAGATAACAGACTTCTTCTATTTAAAGTTGCGCATCCTCCTAGTAGACTCTTAAGCAGCTAGTAAATCTTCAGACCTCGCTCAAAACTCAGTACTGCTCAATCTCTACTCTTTCAAAAACCTGGCTGATAGTGACAGAAATCCCATGGCAGATGTGTACATAAATAGCCTGAAAGACAATGAGATGATCAATTCAGTGTTAAGGAATCATCCTGCCTTGATCAATAAGGAGCTTTGAACCTCTATACTACCAGCTTGGTCACAACTATTGCTACAAAGGCAATTAGAAGAGTCAGAATTTATGTGACGTCATGTTATGTCATGCTTTCACTGAAAAAAAGTTGAAGCAAGGGATGGTGAAGAGAAGAACGAAGAGCTGTGAAGCACAGGGAACTGCAGGAGTCTCATCGTGGGGCGCTGTTGCACGAGGAGTAAGAGCAAGCATTATGAGAGAAGTATCTCTACAACTTAGAAGTTTTATTTACACTTTAATGTCAGCCTGTCTCCATGTCTCAGTTTCCACACCTGTAAAATAGTACTAATAATACTTGCCTCCTTTGCAAAGCGCGTTGGGATTTACGGATGAAAATTATCTACCTCTTACAATGTGCTATTACATTGAAGACCTACTCCTGACATCATAGATGGGGTGGCATTCTTCTATGTGTTACAACATGGGAGTAACTTCATCGACTGGAGTAAGAGGACAAATTGCTTTTACCAAATGGGAAGAAAAGATCTTTGATGTAATTCCGCAACTACTACAGTAGTGTGTTACACAACAGCATCTCAGCAACAGATATAGGAGGACAATATAAGATCAGGAAAATTAAATCTTTTTCGTACAACTTACCAAGTGGCAAAACACTAAACACTTGCCATGTCACTTGCAGGTGCATTTGCAAGAGATGAAACAAAGAATGCTAAATTTGTACCCAGAAAATTTTAATAAAGCTTGAATAAATCACAATAGAAATTACTCCATGAGAATTATCTAGCATTATCATTATTCTCAGACATCACTCACTTTACAGAAGCCTTTGGCAAGGTACGTTTAAAAATTCTTGCTAGGTATCTATTTGTAAAACCACTTGAACTATAAATGAATTTGTACGTCCTGCAAATTTTGAAGTCATAGTGCCTCCCCATTTAAAAATTCAAACAGAGCCCTTTTCTTTACCACTAATGGCAATATGCTGATACCACCTGTAGCTAGTCTCCTAAAACATACTTGATTTTGGAGGGGTTATAGTCTTGGATACCTCGTATCACACTGTTTCAGATATTACTGTTGCTGCAATAAATATTAGAATACTGCTTATATCCACATTAAACTCTGTCTTGTCAGTTCACATTTTGAATGGAACTGGACTTCAATCTGTTTTCTTCACTTGAAATGTGTGGGAGATTTTTTGACTAAAGGTAGTCATATATTTGCCAGTATGGCTAACTGAAAAAAAAAAAGTTCTCTCAGCTTCATTTCAGTTTCTGATAACAAATCTAGCAGAAATGGCAGGCTAATAAGAAGAGAGACCTGAAAATTCTAGTATTGCCAATTTAAATAAAGTTCTACTGTACAATTTTTCCAGTCTTTTAGCCACTATTAAAAAGATTTATACCAAAATTGATTGTTTGTGTAATATTTTCAGAAACCCAGGAAAGTTGTAAAAGCCATGCAGGCAGCTACCAATACCCAACTGGTGAACATTTTACCTTGGAAAGCTGACACCTTAAGGAAATGTACTATCCTATTTTTATTTTTTTTTAAATATGCTGCTCGGGCCAAGGGAAGGATTCCTTTTTTACTTTTCTGATTTATTTTTATATTCTGAGACATTTCATGTAAGCTAGAAGTATTTTCTGATTGAATATCTCCATTCTGTAACAGGACTTCAATATGTTTACAACATTTGAAGCTAGCTAATTTACTAAAGCTTCCTTAGCCCCACTTCACACTATGGCCAAGTAGCTACATACTTCAGAAACAAGTCAGATATGAGCAAGGCTACATACTACAAGCATGTAATGTGCACATGCCATTTACTGACAACATACATGGTACCAGATTTTATACACTAGCTGCTGATACAAACAGAAATGCTACTGACACTGTAGCATGACATGACCAACCCAGCATCTCAGTCAACTGATGTGATGACAATCAGAAAGATAAATCCTTGAATAATTATTGTGTGTTTGAGTCAGTATCAGTCACTGTACAACTCCAGATCTTTGCTATATGCGTATCAATGGAGCAAACTCACCGGAAATATACATAGCTAAAATGGAAGTACTTTTTAAAAATATCAGTAATAATTTCCATTATGCACTCAAGTTTTTTGGTTTGTTTTTTTTTTTTAACTATTTTTTTAAAAAGCTCAAACTTTGTGATTTGTTCCAAACTTCATTAAAAAAAGCTTAAGACAATCCTGACGCCTAAGCAAAAACATCCAAGTTAGAAAGGGGAAGGTAAGGGTTTTGTGTAATTGAACACAAAAAGACTCCCACTGAAAAAAAACATATGTATTATATTAAGAGCTTTGGTTCAAATTTACTCAGTGTTACATCCTGGACTTTCACCAGTAACATCAATTCGGAAATAAAGAAGTCAATTACAAAATAACATTGCACATTTACTCACACTGCATCCTGGGAAGCTCCATGTGAGAGCAACAGCTCAACAATGCTCACATGCCCATTCTTGGCAGCATCATGAAGTGGTGAGTCATTCTGATACCCAGTAGTGTTCACCAGTGCCCTGTGCTGTAGCAATAGCTCCACCACCTTCTTGTGCCCATGATTACAAGCCTCGTGCTAGCCGATGATGTTGACAAGAAGCACACAGGAAAGAAAGACATAAAATTCTAATGAAAGCACAGAAATTTTTTTTTTAAATGGAGGTTTGTCACCATGAGTTAATGCATTCACTTTCATAGCATCGCTCAGACTGGTAGCATGCTATGGAGACACTATTCAATTTTGACAATGCAATGGCCATCATGAGTAATTATCTTCTCAAACATGGCATTGAAAAAGAGCACAGAGGAACTGAATGGAGACCACCTGGTGTACAAATAAGACTATCTTGGAAGGCATTCTTTTATATCAACTAGGGTCAAACATGCTCTTTGGGAGAAAAAGGCAGCGTATGAAAAAGGATTAGCACTCACTACCTATCATTTTTTTTAATGAAATTCAAGCATGCACGAATACAAAAATATATCTAACCAAAGTTCAAATTCCACTGTCTAATGTGCACCCAAAATGGTGAGAAGTATCGATCTAATGGCATTAACAGTTTACAAGATGCACAAGAAACTGTGCTTGCACAGTAACCAGGAAAGAGATCATTTTCCACACTTAAGAAATCACAGGTGAAGATTATCCTAAATACGATAGTAAAAGTAAGAGAGAACACTGACACCTGAGGAGAAGTGGGGTGATTCTAAAGGAAGAGCATTCTCATACTGTCATAAGGAAGACTATTTCCCTTCCCTTCCCTTCCTCTTTATGCTTTGGATACAATAAAGATAGAGGTGGGAAAGAACAAACTGTAAAAAATGGAAGTGTGGAGGAAAGGACAACAGACAAAAATGAAAATATCAGAAAAATGTTGATACTCACCAATGGCGTCCATCCAGCATGGTCTTTAACATTGGGGTCTGCTCCATTTTTCAGTAAGTGTTCAACGGCTGATACATCACCCTAGAAGGGAAAAAAATCATTGCTAAACTTCTTAGGAAGGATAGATACAACGAAGAATGAGAGAGAACAATAATAAGCTGCATTATTCTGATTCCTGTTAAACCAAGACTTTCATTTAGACAATGTCAACCTACAAACTTTTACTCATTTGAAAACAACACTGTTTATTAGTATAGTTTACTCAGAAACACCTAAAAGCTTCATTTAAGTCAGGAGCAGACTGAATAAGGCACATCTGACACACTATAAATAATTCAGAATACATAACTGGACAAGTGTGTGCAGACTGCAATCTACTGGTTAAGACTGACTGCAAGGATTAAGAACAGGTACATTTACCCAAAAATTACACATCCTTCAAAACAAAAATTGTGTCAAACTAATCTAAATGACTAGCTAGAAATAGGCACAAGTGAACTCAATTTATGTGCCTGTCTTAGACACATCCAACTTGCATGACTAAAAATACTGAAAGAAAAAGCAAAGAGGAAGTATTTCTATTTAATCTTTCAACTATTATGCAAGCTAAAGCTACCATCATAATTTCATTTCCATTCTGGCAGAACACTACACGATATTCAAGTCTTGCTAAGGCATAGAGGTGGAAGCCATACAGGAAGGAAAGCGAAATGCCTGAGACAGAAACTATGGGGAGTATAAGGAGGAGCCTAGAAGAATATAACCTACAATTAACCAGAATACCCACAAAATTAGTTAAAGTTGAGGACTTCAGAGCTCCCAGACTCCCTGATTATTAGAATTCTGAACCTGTGCTGTCAGACACTGCTTGGAGTACGATAAAGGCTTCTTCACTCCTGTCTATAACTCTGTTCGCTGGAATGCCTACTTTGTTGTGTTTCTATCACTTAATATTTTTATGCAAATAGGTTATTGACCAATCATTCAACCCCAACCTGGAGGACCAGTTGACTGCTGTTCTTCTGCCCCCTATCTTTTCACTTGTCCAGCTTGATGGCCCTACCAGGAGTTAAAACTCCCACCAGCATAGTTTTCGGTCAGTGGAACACATAAGGCGTCCCACTGTCTCAAGGTGCGTCCCCAGGGAAGTCTTATTAGAAGAGTCCTTAATAAAATTTGTACTGCCAGCTACAAACCCCAAGATGGGAAGATGGAAAAACCAGGAAAGAAAGAGAGAAAGAGAAAGAAAAGAAGAAAGGAGGGAGGGACACACAGAAGGAGAGACAAGGTAGGAAAAATCATAAGGGAGAAGTAAGAACTCCATGTGCCAAGAACCTAAGGCTACATAGATGGCAAAAAAGGAGAGAAAAATTGGAAGTTGAAGACAGAACTGCAGAGATAATATGGAATAAAACAGAATAGGTGAGATGAAATCTCCTGCCCTCATGGTGAAAGCTCAAACAAAGAAGGCTTCCAGTGCAGATCTATTGAAAACAGGGTAAGGGAACCCAAAAAGGTTAAAAACCAGCAGCTCTCGCTCTCAACAAAAAGCTGTGGAAGGAGTTAATACCTGAATCACTATGCACTAGCTGTAATTCTTGTGCCATCAGGTATATTAACTGAAAGACATCCTGACCATTATTCCACTACCAAACTACATACCTTAGAATTCACCTTTCTCTTTAGTAACAATAAATATGAGGCCCAAAATTGAGGACAGTATTAAACCAAATGAAGGAGAGCATCAAACCTGTTCTATGATATCAAGGAACATTTCTGAGACCATGTAGAACAGCATTAATCCTCATTCTTTACAACCAAAGAAAACTCTTCCAAGACAATGAACTCTGTTCAGCAGAAAAATAACCAGCAACTGATAAAAGAAGTTCACTCAACATTCACATAAAATGCTGAAAAGCAATGACTTTATATCAGTCAACTGAATTTATATAACCAAGAGATATGTTCCATGCATTACAATCACAACTAGACGCCTCCAGCAAAATGTTACATTTTAAGCAATTAAAGAATATACAATTCTAGTTAGAATATTTTTAGGTCTCGAGGAAAGAGACAAGTTGAAACCACGTACAAATACTCACAAGCATGGAAGACAGTGATCGGTACAACATAGCTTTTTCCATAGATAAAAAGAATTACCTATGGTAAGTGATATCTGAGCTTCTCTTTTAAAATTATTAAGTCTGCAAACATATATAACAGTGGTTGATATTTTTGCAGTGTTCCCTTACAGCAGTTAACACACCTAGCAAATAATTGATATCTGGCATTAGGTACGTTAACTCCTCAGAATGTTAACATTCATATTACAAATCCATAAAATACTAGTTTAATTTTTATTACAGTAAAATTTTGCTGCTGTTAACAACTAGAAGTACTATCAACATATACAGACTGAAAAGGGGATAGAGTAAAACTAGAAGACTATAACTTCGTTGTAAACTGAGAAATGAGTGGGATTTTTTCCTCTGGAAATGAGGAAAAAAAACCCCATTTTGTTACCTAGGCTGTAAAAAGTGGAAGGAATGGGAGAGGAGCTTTCATTTCGATTAAACACATGCACAATGACTGAACAGCTACTGTCAATCAGGATTAGAAGTTGTGCGTTAAGAAAGCTGTTTGTGGCCTAGAGACTGACAGAAGAAATATAGCCAGAAATTAAAGTTTAAATTTACAGCCGCAGGGCATGTTAGTACACTCATGGAAGTTATGTCTTTTGCACTCTGAACTTTTAAGAGGTTCTGAGAATGCATTCAACTACTTGACAGTGAATACTCGTTGAAAAAAGAAACATGCAAGGAAAAAATAGGGAGGACAGATCTTCAACTGGCATATACTAGGGATTCAATCTTGCTAGGTTTCAAGGTCCCGACAGTGCTCTAACAATACACTTAAAAACAAAATTAACTTTAAGCACTGACTTCAATGGGATAATTCCAATGCTTAACAGGTAAGCCAGTGCCTTAAGCATTTTGCTGGGTCAGGGCCAGAGTGCTCAGCACTTAGCAGAATTGAGCCCCAATTAAGGATATGATTCTATGTATCGTCCATCTTGGAAGGAATCAGGATAAGTGATAATTTAATGTTCTTTGACAGTTTTCACCTGCTGCAAAGAAAACACAACAGGAGTCTCCATCTATACATAGTATCAGAGGGGTAGCCGTGTTAGTCTGGATCTGTAAAAGCAGCAAAGAATCCTTGGCACCTTATAGACTAACATCTGTCAGTCTATAAGGTGCCACAGGATTCTTTGCTGCATCTATACATAGCTTTTGTTTCAAGAGTACCATCTAGTACTCACTTAACAAAAAAGCTCAGAAAACTTGCTTTGGCTTTTATTTTAAAGTAAATTAAATCTCTCATGATCAGGTACAAAATTATTTGCTTTATTCTACATGTTTTTGTGACTCTACGATAAGTCATCAATCACTCTACCACACAATATTTGCACTGAGGTAATACTACTAAAATATTTTGTGCCTGTTTGAGCTTACGCTAGCAAGGGCTTGTTATGTTAAGGTTAATGGAAAAAATGGGCTCAAAGAGTCTTAGAATATCAGGGTTGGAAGGGACCTCAGCAGGTCATCTAGTCCAATCCCCTGCTCAAAGCAGGACCAATTCCTAACTAAACCCCCAAATTGTCCCCTCAAGGATTGAACTCACAACCCTGGGTTTAGCAGGCCACTGCTCAAACCACTGATCTATCCCTCCCCCCAAAAATGTTAAGATGATCCTGTCACTACACAACACTAAACACTGAAACATGGTTTGAGGCTTCGAGTATAGCCACCTCAGCCTGTTTTGTCCCATAGTACTATCCTTAATAACCTTTCATTAAAGATACAGAAAAAAAGAAAAAACAATTAAAGCATTTGAATTTAAAGTACTAAGTAAGAATTTCATTTTAACAATATTTCTTATTCCTTTTAGTTGTATTCAGTTCTGTTTTTTACAAAAAAGGAAAACTTTATATGACACTATTTTAGATAGCATTAAATATGTTAACAACTGGGGATGGTTATCCGGGGAAGAGAGAAAAAAGTTAGTTGAGATGGACTGGAACTGATGTTGAAATCGGATCCTGCTTCCTTTCAACAACAACAACAAAAACAAACGACAAATAGCTACAAAAGGGTAAAAGGATATAGAAAAGAATCACAAAGATAGAAAATGCAGTTTCTGTGGTGTTCACGCTTACCTGCAACCCTGATGTGGAGAAACATGTGCAGCACAGTCTTACCAGCCATTCTGAGACCTGGTAAGCTTGTATCAGCATCTTTGCATTAGGCTGTTTAAGACATTACTTAGAACTGCCTCTCTGTTTGCAGGCTCACAGCAGTGTTGTGAATCTCTTTCTCAGGTGGCTTAGCCACACTTATTAAACAAAAGGCAAGAGAGAGATAAGAAAAGATGGAGAAGGAAGGAACATGGCATGGGGGGGCTGAGAGCAGAAACCCAAATCTCACGCTCCAGGTGATGCTCAGGATTTTGCCACCTCCATGAGCTTTGGCTATGTCATCTGGGTCCTTCTCTTTGGCCCTGCCTGGTCAGTTTAGGACATTTCTCAGGAGCAGACAGTAGACGTCCAATAGCGTCATGATGGATTCTTGGGTCCCAACAAATGATGGGGTAACACCAACGATGGTAAAGCTCACTATTTACAGTCCACCCATTTCCCAGCTTTAGATCCCCCAGAAGTGTTTCAAAGGACCCGGGGATAATGGATAGAATGACCCATCCTCTCATTATTTTGTCCATCAATCAGACCTCGTTTCCAACCCACCAATTCCTGGCCATTAATTTCCGATTCCATTCTCCTTTATTTACTAGTTATGATCTTAATCTTTGGGTGACACGAGTAGACCTTTTAGTCTGGACTAATTCAGTCTCTCTCGCTTTGCTGACTTTTATGAGTAATTTTATATAACTCACTGAGCTGGACTTCTCTGGCCTTGATCAATTTAGAGTATAGGCCTCTGCCCAACAAATCTATTTAAAAGACTTGGGATTCTCCTACTTGGGAGAATACCGCCTGATGTTCATATGTCTGAGACAGAAAAAGACGTTAGCTTGCTAAAGCTGATATAGTAAATTAATGGGGGGGAGAGCGGTATTGTTAATAAGTGAATAGCACCCCAAAGAAATAACTAGCTTGTGTACAAGGAAGGACACCATCACAGGGTGTGGGGGGACAATTATCTGCTGGAGACAGACCAAGGGAAGATCATATTAAGCTGATTATCAAGGTTATGAATAGTAGCAATGAAAAATTATACGATTCCGGTTAGCCTTCACTATGCTGCAGGTTGGGAAAGCTCCAAGAAGCACAGCAGCATGAAAGGCACTGGAGCCACCTATCTGCAAGTCTAGAAGACAGCATTACATTGGTTTACGTGGAGAAGAATATCATAAGAACGGCCGTACCAGGTCAGACCAAAGGTCCATCTAGCCTAGTATCTGTCTACTGACAGTGGCCAATGCCAGGTGCCCCAGAGGGAGTGAACCTAACAGGCAATGATCAAGTGATCTCTCTCCTGCCATCCATCTCCATCCTCTGACAAACAGAGGCTAGGGACACCATTCCTTACACATCCTGGCTAAAAGCCATTTATGGACTTAACCACCATGAATTTATCCAGTTCTCTTTTAAACGCTGTTATAGTCCTAGCCTTCACAACCTCCACAGGTAAGGAGTTCCACAAGTTGACTGTCCGCTGCGTGAAGAAGAACGTCCTTTTATTTGTTTTAAACCTGCTGCCTGTTCATTTCATTTGGTGACCCCTAGTTCTTGTATTATGGGAATAAGTAAATAACTTTTCCTTATCCACTTTCTTCACATCACTCATGATTTTACATACCTCTACTATATCCCCCCTTATTCTCTTCTTTTCCAAGCTGAAAAGTCCTAGCCTCTTTAATCTTTCCTCATATGGGACCCTTTCCAAACCCCTAATCATTTTAGTTGCCCTTTTCTGAACCTTTTCCAGTGCCAATATATATTTTTTTTTGAGGTGAGGAGACGACATCTGTACACAGTATTCGAGATGTGGGCGTACCATGGATTTATAAAAGGGCAATAATATATTCTCAGTCCTATTCTCTATCCCCTTTTTAATGATTCCTAACATCCTGTTTGCTCTTTTGACCACCTCTGCACACTGCGTGGACATCTTCAGAGAACTGTCCACGATGACGCCAAGATCTTTTTCCTGACTCGTTGTAGCTAAATTAGCCCCCATCATATTATATGTATAGTTGGGGTTATATTTTCCAATGTGCATTACTTTACACTTATCCATATTAAATTTCATTTGCCATTCTGTTGCCCAATCACTTAGTTTTGTGAGATCTTTTTGAAGTTCTTCATAGTCTGCTTTGGTCTTAACTATCTTGAGTAGTTTAGTATCATCTGCAAACTTTGCCACCTCACTGTTTACCCCTATCTCCAAATCATTTATGAATACATTGAATAGGATTGGTCCTAGGACTGACCCTTGGGGAACGCCACTAGTTACCCCTCTCCATTCTGAGAATACACCATTTATTCCTACCCTCTGTTCCCTGTCTTTTAACCAGTTCTCAATCTATGAAAGGACCTTCCCTTTTATCCCATGACAGCTTAATTTATGTAACAGCCTTTGGTGAGGGACCTTGTCAAAGGCTTTCTGGAAATCTAAGTATACTATGTCCACTGGATCCCCCTTGTCCATATGTTTGTTGACCCCTTCAAAGAACTCTAACAGATTAGTAAGACACGATTTCCCTTTATAGAAACCATGTTGACTATTGCTCAACAGTTTATGTTTTTCTATGTGTCTGACAATTTTATTCTTGACTATTGTTTCGACTAATTTGCCCGGTACAGATGTTAGACTTACCAGTCTGTAATTGTCAGGATCACCTCTAGAGCTCTTTTTAAATATTAGCATTACATTAGCTAATTTCCAGTCATTGGGTATCGAAGTCGATTTAAAGAACAGCTTACAAATCTGAGTTAATAGTTCCGCAACTTCACATTTGAGTTCTTTCAGAACTCTTGAGTGAATGCCATCTGGTCCCGGTGACTTGTTAATGTTGAGTTTATCAATTAATTCCAAAACCTCCTCTAGTGACACTTCAATCTGTGACAGTTCCTCAGATTTGTCACCTACAAAAGCCAGTTCAGGTTTGGGAATCTCCCTAACATCTTCAGCCGTGAAGACTGAAGCAAAGAATCCATTTAGTTTCTCCGCAATGACTTTATCATCTTTAAGCGCTCCTTTTGTATCTCAATCATCAAGGGGCCCCACTCGTTGTTTAGCACGCTTCCTGCATCTGATGTACTTAAAAAAACATTTTACCACCAACTTTGGAGTTTTTGGCTAGCCGTTCCTCAAATTCCTCTTTGGTTTTTCTTATTATACTCTTGCACTTAATTTGGCAGTGTTTATGCTCTTTTCTATTTGCCTCACCAGGATTTGACTTCCACTTTTTAAAGGAAGTCTTTTTATCTCTCACTTCTTCTTTTACATGGTTGTTAAGCCACAGTAGCTCTTTTTTAGTTCTTTTACTGTGTTTCTTAATTTGGGGTATACATTGAAGTTGGGCCTCTATTAAAAAGCGCCCATGAAGCTTGCAGAGATTTCACTTTAGTCACCATACCTTTTAACTTCTGTTTAACTAACCCTCTCATTTTTGCAGTTTCCCCTTTTGAAATTAAATGCCACAGTGTTGGGCTGTTGAGATGTTCTTCCCCCCACAGGGATGTTGAATGCTATTGTATTATGGTCACTATTTCCAAGCGGTCCTGCTATAGTTACCTCTTGGACCAGCTCCTGCGCTCCACTCAGGATTAAATCTAGAGTTGCCTTTCCCCTTGTGGGTTCCCGTACCAGCTGCTCCATGAAGCAGTCATTTAAAGTATCGAGAAATTTTATCTCTGCATTTCGTCCTGAAGTGAAATGTTCCCATCAATATGGGGATAATTGAAATCCCCCACTATTATTGGGTTCCTAATTTTGATAGCCTCTCTAATTTCCCTTAGCATTTCATCATCACTATTACTGTCCTGGTCAGGTGGTCGATAATAGATCCCTAATGTTATATTTTTATTAGAGCATGAAAATTTCTATCCATAGAGATTCTATGGAACATGTGGATTCGCTTAAGATTTTTACTTCATTTGAATCTACATTTTCTTTCACATATAGTGCCACTCCCCTCCCCTGCATAACCTGTTCTGTCCTTCCGATATATTTTGTACCCTGGAATGATTGTGTCCCATTGATTGCTCTCAATCTATCAGGTTTCTGTGATGCCTATTATATCAATATCCTCCTTTATCACAAGGCACTCTAGTTCACCCATCTTATTATTTAGACTTCTAGCATTTGTGTACAAGCACTTTAAAAACTTGTCCCTGTTTATTTGTCTGCCATTTTCTGATGTGTCAGATTCTTTTTTATGTGACTGTTTATCATCTGATCTGGCCCTTACATTATCCTCTTCCATTCTCTGCTCCTGACTATAACCTGGAGATTCTCTGTCATCAGACTCTCTCCTAAGAGAAGTCTGTGTCCAATCCACATATTCCTCTGCAGCAGTCGGTTCCCCCCCATCTCCTAGTTTAAAAACTGCTCTACAACCTTTTTAATGTTTAGTGCCAGCAGCCTGGTTCCACTTTGGTTTAGGTGGAGCCCATCTCTGCTGTATAGGCTCCCTGAATCCCAAAAGTTTCCCCAGTTCCTAATGAATGTAAACCCCTCCTCTTTACACCATCGTCTCATCCACGCATTGAGACTCTGAAGCTCTGCCTGCCTACCTGGCCCTGCGTGTGGAACTGGGAGCATTTCTGAGAATGCCACCATAGAGGTCCTGGATTTCAGTCTCTTCCCTAGCAGCCTAAATTTGGCTTCCAGGACATCTCTCCTACCCTTCCCTATGTCATTAGTACCTACATGTACCACGACCACCGGCTCTTCCCCAGCACTACACATAAGTCTGTCTAGATGCCTCAAGAGATCCGCAACCTTCGCACCAGGCAGGCAAGTCACCATACAGTTCTCCCGGTCATCACAAACTCAGCTATCTACGTTTCTAATGATCGAATCTCCCATTACTAACACCTGCCTTTTCCTAGCAACTGGAGTTCCCTCCCCCCGGAGAGGCAACCTCAGTGCGAGAGGCAACCCCAGCACCATCTGGAAGGAGGGTCCCAACTATGGGAAGGTTTCCCTCTGCTCCCACTGACTGCTCTGCTTCCCTGGGCCTTTCATCGTCCTCAACAGCACAGAGGCTGTCTGACCGGAGGTGGGACAATTCTACAGTGTCCCAGAAAGCCTCATTAGCATACCTCGCTGCTTCTCTTAGTTCCTCCAGTTCAGCCACCCTGGGCTCCAAAGTCCGTACGTGGTCTGAGGGCCAGGAGCTCCTTGCACCGACTGCACACATACGCCACTCGCCTACAGGGCAGGTGATCATGCATGCTACACTCAGTGCAATAAACTGGATAGGCTCCACTCTGCAGCTGGGCTTCTGCCTGCATTGTCTCCTAGTTAATGGAAGGGTTGTTTAAAGCATCATCCCCAGCCGAGCTCCCCTCCCCACCTTTTTTAATGAAACCTTAGATTCTGCAGATGCTGATGGCACTTCCCCAGAAAAGCTTCCCATTTGGCATGGGTAAGTGGATTTTTTCAAGTCCTAATATCAATTGTATCAAATGCTAGTGCTGACAGATGGTTAAGAAAAGCAGCCAGCATCCCTTTCACTATTTTATAAAATTTTCCCTCTTTTCTACTTCTGTTAAAGATATTTTGCAGCTTCCTTATAATAACCTGTGAGTTAAAGTTAATGGACATATTAAGTGCCAGGATGGAAAAAATAAAGTATAATGAGAATTAAAGAGTATCACATGAAAGACTGAAGCCGAGACCAGGGGATAAGTCTACAGAATTTGACTCCTTCTCTACTATCTAAAGCTCCAAGTGATTTTACTATATTGCAAGTCAAACAAAAAGAACCCCATACCCTGATCTAATGAGTGAACGACTTGATTGTTAAACAACCCAATTCCCCACCCCCACTCTTATTTTTTCCCACATCTTATTTATGATTTATATTAAGTGGAGAAAGAGGATGACAAAAAATTAGAGAACTTATAGTAATTGTGAATGCTCTGACAAACTTTAAAGAAAACCATCGCCTCTGATTTCTTTAAAATTAATTTCCTCACCAGCAGATCATTTAGAGGGTAATGAGCATGGTGGCTCAGCACATATATTTGTAACATAAAACATCCAAGAAGGGTTAAGCTCCAATCTCATAACTAAAACAACTCACAGAGACTGAGCACCGTAAAAAGCAGTATTTGTAGAACACTGGAAACAATTTTACATTCAACATTAATATTTGGGAAAGATTGTTGTGATCATGGTCAATTCTTGGATTTCTAAATTCAGTATTTTAAGTAGCTAAGAGGCTTTTATATTTGCCTGAAATACATTTAAGCTGTCAGGTGTGAATTTCATTTGAAAAAGCCTAGAAATTATTGTCTACAATAGTCTACTTAGTATTACTACAGCACTTAGATTTAAAAGGACATAATCAACTTTAAATGTAGTCAGTTTCAAACAAATTACAGGCAGTAGCAGGTACTGCACCTGTTTCTGAGTTACCGTACCTATTCCTGGGGTTTTTCCATCTCAATTAGTTTCCAGTTCTTAAAAAACTGGATCTTTCTTCACTGTGTGAAAAAGCTTTATGTGGCTTAGTTATTTAAACTGATTGCCTTCTTTATGTAAAACTTAACCACTTTAATTGTTCTCAGTAAAAATACCGAGGTTTTGGGGACAGATGACTGGTGAATTGAACTTGTTGAAATGGAATCCAGAAGTCACTTTATAGAGGAGTTTGGAGTGTGGACATAGTAACCTTAAACTCAGGTATCAGAGAGTAGCCGTGTTAGTCTGGATCTGTAAAAGCAGCAAAGAATCCTGTGGCACCTTATAGACTAACAGACGTTTTGGAGCATGAGCTTTCGTGGGTGAATACCCACTTCCTCAGATGCATCTGAGGAAGTGGGTATTCACCCACGAAAGCTCATGCTCCAAAACGTCTGTTAGTCTATAAGGTGCCACAGGATTCTTTGCTGCTTAAACTCAGGAACACCGTGAAAGGAGGTTTATACCTTATGTGTCTGGATCTCTCTAGAAATGCAGCCCTGTAACATACGTGATAAAGCTCAGTGGCTCAGATAGGATTACCCAACAGTCTTGACTGCACTAAATGCAAGTGCCATGAAAGTAAAGGGTCCAGTACTGCAGACTAAACTTGGACAGATATACAAAAATTGAGGGTCCCTGGAATAGAGAGAATAGACGTCAAGTAATCTTTTCACTAGCACCCAAAGCAAGTCCTGATTGTCCCATACTGTTCCTTCAATTAAAATAAAGTTACCAAAATAAATGCAACTTGCTTCGTGCTCCCAGAGTCGGAATGCAATAACTCTATGCTTAGCTGCTACATGTTTAGGGCATAAAGCTCAAACGCACTTTCCAACTAAATGTGCTATGCACCTGAGTTGTCCTCATCCCATCCCATGTTTTATCATTCTTTCTTCTTGCTGGACTTTATACTAGTGCTGCTTTTGCTCAGGGAACCTTCCGTACAGCCCATCTGGCCCAGTGACCCGGCAGCTTGCAGGAGAAATACAGGCAAAATCTTATCTGCAGGGAAGTTTATGCAGGAAGTTTACAGAATTCTCATATCCAGGCCAATTTTAAAACCCCGTGGTAACAATAAGCCAGAGGTGCAAGTTCCTGTGTTTTAAATCACCACATATGTAAGGCAGTAGTTCTCTGATCTAATGTTTGGTAATAAAAGAATTTAGATAATTAAGATGTGGGAGAACTGTGATGGAGTGGGGCTTTCCCCAACCGTTTAGATAATTTTAAAAGTATAAAAGGCCACATTTTGCACTTTAACTACTTGGAAATTTTACCTTTAATGAGTACGGAGGGTAATAAAAAACAAGATTTCAGTTCACTAGGCAAATAGCTACATTCAGTCTAATTTATGAATGCAATTCAGCATGAAGCTCATCCACTCTAACCTTTTTTCAGAACCATTTTGCTCTTAGAATGTTTATTATTAGTGTAGAAGTAGTAAAATGGGAAAGAAACCCACACACTTCCAGCTTTGATTGATTTCGAATAGCACAATACACTTAATTTTAATGCTTGATAATGTTGTTAATTATCTCTTAAAAGACAAAAAAAGTAGAACTCAATTAACTTTCATTAAGTGCAATGTATTAGGGGCTACAAGCTAATGAAAATAATATGGATTTTATAATTAACGAAGTCCCAGAGAATTTAGTTTTATTTCTGTTACATTTTTACAAGACTGTTTACATTACAGTGACAATTTGACAAACATGGGTGGATGAAGAAATCAGGAACACAATGTTAGAAATACTGAGAAAAACTCATTGTGCTTGTGGAATTGAAATCGCTGACTGGGCTACCTTTCATGTATTATAGTCCAAAATTCTCTAATTTAGCCTGATTTACAGAAGAAGTCAAGTACAGAGATTATTTAACTCCCATTTTTGTTTGTGCTACGTTCACTGTATACACCATGGATCAGCAACCTTTCAGAAGTGGTGTTCCGAGTCTTCATTTATTCACTCTAATTTAAGGTTTCGCGTGCCAGTAATACATTTTAACGTTTTTAGAAGGTCTCTTTCTATAAGTCTATAATATATAACTAAACTATTGCTGTATGTAAATTAAATAAGGTTTTTAAAATGTTTAAGAAGCTTCATTTAAAATTAAGTTAAAATGCAGAGCCCCCGGACCAGTGGCCAGGACGCAGGCAGTGTGAGTGCCACTGAAAAATCAGCTCACGTGCCACCTTTGGCACGCATGCCATAGGTGGCCTATCCCTGGTAATACAGACTGAAATACAAACACTTGCTGAAAGGTTTTAAGATAACACTACTTTACTTCTCTGAATCCAGAATAAAACACAATCAAAACACAGACACACACGAAGCAGGCTGTGCCCTAAGACAGAGAGGCATAAAATTCAACCCGCCTGGCTCTTTACAGATTGACTGCTGAAAACCCAGATTGCATGCTTCCCCTCAACCAAGACTCGAAACCTCCTTAAAACTTAAAGCATGGCTTGTAAATTTTAACAGTTTTCAATACTCCACAGCTTGCATTACAGTGGTTCCTAGAGCACTGCATTAGCTGCAGTATGTACTCTTAATATAGGATTGTTCCTGCCCTCAAGATTTGTCATCTAAATACACATGACAAGTGTGGAAGAAAAAGTATTATCTTCATTTCACAGAAGGGGAAGTGAAGCACAGAGAGATAAAGGATATGTTTACATTACAATTAAAAACCAGGCTGGCCTGTGCCAGCTGAATTGGATTCGTGGGGCTTGAGTTATCTAACTGCAGTCAGGGTGAACAAACATCAATGATTTAAATAAATAAATAAATATTTTGTATTTAAATCGGATTTTTTTTGGATAAAATTCTTTGAGGAAAAAAGCTATCTAAAGATAGTTTTAATTAAGATACATTATAGCTCAAAGATATCTCATCATGGAATAGGGATTATAAATTCTAATTCTATAATATGAGACAATATATTCATGTAATGTTTAAGAAAAGTTTTGTAAATGAGTTCCGGTAGTTCATGGATTAGTGATCAATCTTATGGGGCTCCAGGGGTTTCTGTATAGATTCTTTCAGTGAATCTTTCCATCTGTCCAATAGGACTCAAGTGCTCAGTCTAGAAGATACCATCAAAGATGCTTAGTTTTGCAGTTCTCAAACTATGGATTTATGTCTCCAGAGACAACATGCTTGCTAACAGCAAAGATGTTTTTAAATAAAAAAAATATATAGAGAGAGGTGAGAAATAACAGACCTCAACTCTACTGTTTCTCTGCAAATTTGTGTACACAGAGTCAATCCCTTACCTCTCTCTAAAAGTGCAAAGTTTCAAAAAGTTCAATGAATAGAAGATTGCTGGGGATGGAATAGATCTGAACAAGGGGAAGAAGTCTGGAGATAAATGTGAGAAGGAAGGAACAGGCAATAGAACCAAAAGTGAAACTGCTTGAGTAGCATATTCCAGAAGCCTTGAGGTCTTTCTGAGTGTAGGCTTCATTGAATTGAGATCTACCATTCTCTTACTAGAAGGGAAAGCCTGTAATGGCAGCTGGCCATAAAAGAGACCCAGTTTGGGAATAAGAACCATTCAAGAAATATATCATATGCTGATGATGTTTTAAAGAAAGTCACACCAGTGAACTGGTGGAAGTCACTTAAGCACTTGGATTCAGAGACTGTTGAAGTGATAATCTCACTTTTAACAGCAGTAGCTTCTTCTGTTGGTGTAGAAAGAATATTTTCTCTCTTTGGACTAATTCATTCCAAATTAAGAAATCGTTTGGGAACTGAAAAAGCAGGACAACTTGCTTTTCTTTTCCAGATTATGAACAAACAGGAAAATGAAGGTGAAGACGACCGAGTTAGTTGCAGATGCCAATATTTTAAGTTTCACATGTTGACCTGGCTGACATCGTCGATTTAATTTTTGTGTTGTTTTTTTTAATTACATTTTACTATTTTAGTTAAAATAATTTTAACAAAAACAAACCTGATTTTAAAAAACTTGAATGTTTAATTAAATTTAAAAATGCATATGCTTGTTTTGTTAGATTATATGTTTGCTGTTGAAGAAAAACATCCAGAACACATAATGTTGTTTTAGTTAAATAAAACAATTGAAATGTTTGTCTGATGATGTTCTCCTCCTAATACAGCATGGCAAGAAAATCCTCCAAATATTAATGATTAACCTGTTGAATTGGAGATAGTTTGCCTCCCAATGACTTCATAAATATCAGCTTCAATTACCTTTGGTAAATGAAATAACCATTTTCTGATATAGCTGTAAAACTAATCTGAAAAGTTTTCACAATAAATCTCTTTAAAAATGCACAGCATGTACCTTCTAAAAATGAAACATATCTCTGAGCTGTAAAGAATATGTATTAAGGTTATAACAATCAACAAGAATGCACTTTTATGTAGAAATCCATGATTAAATCAAGTTTTCCTGACTAGTGATTTAAATCAAATCCATCCTGACTGCAGTGTAGACGTTTCAGCACAGGCTGAAGCATGGGCTTTAGGATCCCATGAGGTGGGGGAGTCCCAGTGCTGGAGGTCAAACCTGAATGTCTACACTTAAAGGAAGTCACATTCTATTTTAGGCCAACAGAGAAGCCCCATCTAATTAAACCAATAATTAATAATACTGTTTTTAATGCAAACAAAATAAGGAAAATTGTACCAGTACTAATAAGGAACAGCACTGGATTTCCATTTTTAGCTCACTGACTATAAACATCAAGAAAACTGTACCTTGATAATTGCGCCTTATTGACTTCTCTTAATTTACTGTGACTCTCATGATAAGCTGCATAGCTGCTCTTTTCCCCTCTCAAAAATACATTGAAGATACTGCAATCTTGAAGGAAAAGTGTGGGAAAGCTGTCAAGATAAGTCAAATTTTAGGACAATCAATCCTGAAAGCATCCCTTAAAAAAAATCCCCTTGGAAATATACAGGGGTAGTCTGTAAGCAGCATTTTAATGATAAAAGATGAGTATGCTGAATTTGTGAACTGAGGTAATAGCAGACCATCCTTAGAGCTCTCAAGTCACTAACTACAGTATATAATTTTCTCTACCATGACTAATTAAGTATAAATGATTTCAAAGAGAAGATTTGTACTCATAACCCATAAGTTCTACTTCCATTTAATCAAATAGAAGAACTGTTTCATAAGCAGCAGGGGAGAATTGCTATAATGCCTCTATGAAAGGCAGAAAACAGTTATTTATCAAGGAAATCCTTTGACTCTACAAATAGAAGTGCTGCGTATCAGTGTCGGGATATTTACAGGTATATCAATTCTAGAGGTACAGGAATTTTATTGATTAGACTATTTCTTTTATGTATGATTTAGTATAATATATATTTAAAGTGCTAATGCACAAAGCACAAGTTCTTTGAAATGACCCCAGATAACGTTACCAAAGTTTTCCATATGTGACACTTCTCTGTCTGATCCTCCTAAAAGGGAACTTGAGGTGCTGTACAACAGAAAACAAAAAATACCCTCTTAAGAGGACACCAACTTAAAAAGGTCATTTATGTCAAACAGTTTTATCTGCTATTATAACACCTATGATTATTATAGCCAAAAAGAGAACAAAAAAATATCCCTCCCCTTCTTGTTTATTTAGTGAACTTGACAACAATGACTACCTGGGGGGGGAACAGTTGACTAAGTACATACCATTTTTCCTGTCTGTGCGGGTCTTTCACACAGCAACAAGGGAGAGGAAAAACCGTTTTAAAGAAACAAGAGCATGCCACTGCAACACTGCAGAAAGCTGACAAAGGGACTCTCTGATCATAAAAGATCAGGGAAACTGGCAGGTTTGACGACAGATGAATGAACACTGTGTAAATGCAAAGCATCATTAAAAAAAAATCAAATTGCATCCAGGAATCCTAACTCTCAGTCTCCTGCTATAACCATTGGATCATCCCCTCTCCTCCCAGAGACAGGAACACAGTACAAAAATCCTGATACGCAGCAATCCACCTCTGTCTACCAAACAGTTACATGATTGAATTTTGCTTTCAATTTTTATTAAGAAAACCATAGAAAGTCCATCTAAAAAGTGATACTAGATTATTATTAGTGCTGTAAAGTCAAGGGCTCAAAAACTAGATAATGACAGTATTCAGGTAGTCTCGTGCAACATTAATTATAGTTAAATAATCTAGCTCCAGTGTTGATGTGGTCACTTAACAGCCAAACAATTAATTGTTAAGGCCACTTAGGAAGGTAGACTTGAAATATCAAAAATAAATCCAAAGACAATGTCAATCACACATTCAACTTTTTAGCATATACAATATCTTTAGAACAAAGCCTAGACAGAGAAAATCCTAGCTAATGTTGGAGTGCACACTGAAATCTCCAAGGGTAACAGTCTACAAGAACCACACCTTTGACATCAATTTGGAGAACCCAGGGTATTTCTACACTGGCGGAGAGGGAAATGGACACATACCCCAGCGAGTGTCAGAGCCAGGGCAAACTGAATCAGGCTTGCAGGACTTACACTGTGGGTCTGAAAACAGCAGAGTAGATGTCCCCGCTTGGGCTGGAGCCCAGGCTCGGTCTCAGGGTATGCCTACATTGCAATTAAACACTCATGCCAGCTGACTCAAGCTACAAGACTGTTCAGCTGTGCTATAGACCTTCAGGCTCAGGCTGGAGCTCGGGCTCTGGGACCTTGCAAGGGGGGAGGGTTCCAGAACCTGGGATCCAGCCCGAGCCTGAATGCCTACACTACAGTTACACAGGCTCTTGCCCAAGCTAGAGTCAGCTGACACAGGCCAGCCATGGGTGTTTAATTGCAGTGTAGACAGCCTCTCAGAGCCCAGGCTCCAGCTTGAGTGGGAACATCTACACTGCTCTTTTTAACCCCATACCTTAAGGCTGAGTCAGTTGACCTCCAGGTCCAAGAATCACTGCCAAAAGGCTTTGTTTTTGTTGTTTGTTTTGTTTTGTTCTTTTGGGGGAAGTGGGGTGTTTGCAGTGTAGACATACCCTCATTACACCTGGTGATCTACACAACAGCAGAACCATAAAAATTGGCCCTGGCCCAGAAAAACATGAGATATGGAACTAATGTTGCAATTTTAAAGTGACAGTCTGAAAAACATTTGCACTTGTCTTAAAGTAACCATTGTTTCAAACCAGAAGAATAAGAAAGTCCTACCTTGATGGAAGCAACATGGAGCAAGGTCTCTCCTCTGTGATTCCTTTTGGTAGTTGTGTTATTACTAGGAGACTTCTTCAAGAGGGAAGGGCTGTGTGTTGTTTTCATTTGATTATGAGTATTTGAAGTGAATGGAGTAGAGGGAGTTTTTGAAAGTGAAGGGCTATTGATTTCTTGAAAAATTGCAGCACTTGTCGTCTTTGATAAGGTGCCACCAGTAAATTTAAATGCAGGAGAGGAGATACGAACTGGAGTTCCACGTTCAGTAGTTGGAGAGATTTTAACAGTGCTCATGGCAGTTACCTCAGGATTGCAAACACCCTGGTTGACTGAGTGCATATCAGCACTCTGATCACTTCTTCTCAGTCTTTTAGCATGAGATATAGTGGAGGATATGGATTGCTGCCTTCCGCGCTTTAGAGGAGTAATTTCATTTTCTGATGGCAGAGGTTTCTCTGTATTAAAACCATTCATTGTGTTAACTTGTGCAGAGCTATCTTTATCCTCTGTGGGTTTTACTTGTGTGGCCATTTCCGAGTGGGACTCTCTTCCATCCTTAAGGTTGGTTTCCATTACAAACTCCTGTCCTATTGTCTCTTCCATACTATGTGGTTCGGGGCTGCATAAAACTAATGACTGGCTGCAAAAGGTCACAGTCTTTTCTTTAAATTCATCTTGGGTCTCCCCTTCGGTTCCACTGCCCTCTTTCTGCTTTTCCTTCTCTATACCCCACACTTTGTTGATGTCTGCTAGACTCTTTTTCTTCAGTTTTTTCTTCGATCTGCGTGGTGGTGGTTCCTTGGTCATCTTGAAAGGCTCCTCTTGAGGAGGAGAAGGAAGGAAGTCAAAAGCAGAAGCTGGGCCCTGGTTAATGCTGCCACCATTAGTCACCAGTTGATTCCGCTTCTGAAGGGAACTATTGTTTAGCACACATCTGATCTTCCTACTGCGTGGGCTGAACCACATTTTTATCTGCCTCTTCTTACTTCTTGTTTCATGATCAGGACCTACTGGCGTGAACAAGTCTTCTGCAGAATCTGGTAGGAGACAGGGATTTTTTAGAATGAACTTTAAGGTCAATATCAGCTGTTTACCATTCTGCAAATAGAACTGTAAATCAAAATTTTGAATATTAAAAATGGAAGCCTTTATGAGAGTGTAATAAATGTATTACTTCTATTTCAGTGCATTAAATTTCCAGCCATAATTCTGTCTTCGCCACATCTTCTATTTTTAAAATTAGTAGCAGTACTCACTCTTCTAACTCAAGCAGTAGTAAGTTTATGGATACTAGACAGGCATGCTACTTTCCTACTGTCCAACAGAAAGGAGTTTGAGATTATTTCACTTTTAACAAAATTCACATGAAAAATTGCAAAGACAGATCTGACTAAACTCTGTAGCGTAGCAGTCAAACGCCAAAACAAATATTTCCAATACTCTTCAGAAATGGTATTTCAAGATAGAAGGCTTCCTTATTCTTAGCTAAATTAGCCTACTTTTATCTCTCCAATTAAGTGTACTTAAATATTTGGAGATTCAGTTTAAAAAAAAAATAAGAGAGAGAGAGAAACATATGGCATTAGGCTGAGATTTACTTCAAAAACAACACAACCTCAGGCTATCTGGATCATTTAAATATCCAGTAATAGCTATAGTATATAGGCATGATGGTTGTCAACTACAGCCTTATAGATTCTCCTCTCACTTTAAGGAATGGGTTTGATGGAAGGTTAAAATTAAGACAAATCCTGTAACTAGTTACTCTTCATAAAGATCTCAGATTCAATTTTGTTTTAACAATGGTATCTGAAAAAGGAAGGGCTTGATTGCAAACAGATGCACAATATAAAATGCAGATAATATTTACTTTCATCTTGTCTTCACTGTTTACACAACTGGCAGAGTCTACTCTAAAATATTTACCATGATATAACTATCATTCACCTCTATGGACTAGAGAACAAGAGTTAAATAAATTTGCAAGAGTCATATGCATAGAGATATTATACAAGCCCAGATTATTTTTATACATATCAATAAGACACAAGTCCTAGAGATATCGTGATGACAGACACTATCTTTCAGTAGCACAAATTCTAAAGCAATATTAATCCAATTAAATATTTGCACAGTAAGTTATGCTTCAGATGTACCACTTGTGGCATCAAGAGTGCTTGGGAAATGGATTACAAAGATTCTCAAACTGATCTGTGGACTCCTGATCGTAAACAGAGGGCTGGCTGATCACATGGAAGTGGAACTCCTCGTTTTTAGATTAGTTGCATTAACAGAATGCTGAAAATATACTGAATACTTTCCTAGTATTTTTCCTATAAGCAATTGCTTCTGTTGCTATATGGAAGTTGCCTAATTATTAATAGGAGGGGATACATTCAAAAGACTATTAAGATGTGGTCTACACTCTGAGAAAGTTGAGTATTCCCTGATTTCTAGACACCTACTACCCACAGGCCAATATAAAAACTGAACCATAAAAATGTAGCTGCCTACCTAGCTTCTAGGAAGAGGACTACTGGACTCTTACAAGGTATTGTCCCTGGGCCCTCTCCAGAAGCTTCATCTTCCAGAAGAACCATTGCTTAGTAGTTATCAGCTATATGTGAATCTTTTCACCTGGTTACTGGAAAAAAGCAGCAACACTCACTCTCCTACCTATTTAGGGACTCTGACATGGGGGGAGAAGAGACAATTAGGACAAGTGCCAACTCTACTCCTATGATGCATCTACAAATGCAGAGGCTTTTTCAGTGTTCTGTGAGACAGAGGAGACACACTTAAGATATTGAACCCTCAACTCCTCCTTTCTATAAACCCATCCAAGATTAATATGTGTTCAGTAGAGGAGGAACACAATGGATCTCCTTAGTTTCTATCTGCAGAAGGACTTTACATGGGTCTATGTTACAGTTTAACAATTGTATATTGGCTACAAAAAGGAAGTTCTCAGTCATTTATACAAAGAGGGCATTACATTGATAACTAAAAACACTCAATTAAGCCTCTTTCAGAAAAAGTTGCAAGAAAATTTTGATCCAAAGGAATCATATGCTGCTTCCAAGATGGAAACAAAAAGTTAATACAATTTGCACCTTAACGTAAATGAAGAAAGTTAGTTGTACATGTTTAAAAGTTAATTCTTAATTCCACTTATATAAATCTCACCCCCAAATTTAAAAATTATATATTTAATAGGACAAGCAGATCAACACAGCAGAATTTGCTAATTCTGGATTACCTGAAGCATTTACAATAATGTAAAAAACCAACCCACTCTACCAGTATTAAAACCAGCCTATTATAACTCCAGCTCTTAATTACCTACATGCTAAACATAATAGTCATATACATGATAAATTAACAGAATCATCTCTATTCACAAAGTCTGGTTTATTTTCACATAATAAAACCAAGTTTCTTAATGCTGACATTTAATAGAAATCAATTCTGCGGATTTTAAAATTATTCAGACCAGACAAAAATATTATGGAGGTACAGAGAAACTTATCGCTAAAGAGCTCCATATTCAAGTTTTTGCTGTAATGCAATAATATACTGTAGAGGAAAAAGAAGCAATTAGAAAATGTGTCTTAGCTATCATTAAACTGCATCAAAGGAATATAATGATGCACATTGTGCGTCTTTCAAATTATTCTCTATTATGGGTTTCAGAACAGAAGTTGAGAAATCTCTTTGACAAACTAGTCCCTTATTAAAAATCAAAGGGAAGTGCTTTGGTACCATCTGTGCAACATTAGTGCCTTCACTGAAGAATGATTATTTTGCAAGTTAAGTATCTAGCATGGGGGGGGGGGGGAAGAGAAAGAAATTCCAGCTATTCAAAAAACTCATCTTTAGCTATTATGAAAAATGTCACAGCATACACAAAATGCAATGTAATCTGTTACAGAAGGCATCCGATAGGTTTCCCTCCACACCAAAAAATGAGAAACTAAATTGTGATCTATAAAGTCTAATCAAAGTTAATCTCTTTTGCTGCCCACCCGCATCAACATGTGCTTAACAGGATCTGACCAACACCTGTAAAGTCTGGTTTAATACAAGAAAGGGAAAGAGAATTTTAAAAAGCTCTCAATTTAACTATTAGTCTAAGGTATATGGTGTTATGAAGAATAAGATAAAATTATCTATAAATGGTTGTCAGGAAAATTTATGACAGACAATCTCTTCTCTTTAAAGTACATTGAACTGAGAAAATCTGCTGAAGTATTTAGAAGCTAATTTTGAAAAGTATTACTGTAAATCAGGCTTCTTTCTCTCTAGTATGCCATATATTATGTCCATGATTCGACAAGTTCTTCCTAATTACCCACCTTAATTACAGTAATTATATACTTTCTAGTAAATGCAGGTAATAAGGTTCACTGGAAAAGGGAATTGTCAAAAACGGTGAAACAAAAAGCCTTGCAGCTCTGGGGATGACAGAGCTGTTAATGACAATAATTCAGAGGAGCAGTTTATCTCCTCCTTCCCAGTGGAGAAGAGGACTTTTGTATTTTGGGAAAGGGAGAAGAGTACTGAAAGTCAAATAAAAGTCATTAATAGCAACCGCAGCAACATACGCAATACTTCAGGTGAAGGTGCTAGCAGTGAAAGGTTTTGGTAGTTCTAGGAGATGTCTTCAAAAAATTTAATTCTTCATAATATGCAGAGAGTACATGTACAAATCTAGAGAACACCAAGACAAGAACACAGTTAAGATGCAATTCTACTAGACAATGGCATGCTTCAATGCACAGACAGAATAGACGGAAGTTGGTATGCCGGCACAGTACTTGATTTTCTATTATATGCTCCATTTTGTGCCTTATATGGGTATAATCAAGCCCTTACTATGTCACTGTTGCTTGTATTCAAGATTTCATAAAAGTTTAATTGTTTAAGGAGCAGCATCATAGATTCAACACTGGCTAAACAAGATAAATTCTTAAGGTATTCTAGTTTTTAATTCAATTGCATGTGAATTAAAAATTTAACTGTCCCAATTAACACCTTTAATAACTGTATTGCCACCTGCAGGCTGTTTCTAATAACACAATTCCAATATTAACTAATTTTTCTTTTAAGATGTGAAGATTTGTTCTCCATATTTGTGGTATAAAAAAGGTCGCTAAAGAGGCAGCACTTTTTTTTGAGAGAAAGAGAACTGAGCACAAATTCAACAAATCAAAGTTCTCCACTTAGGTCTATATACTACCAGCCACTTATACTCAAGGGCAACAGAAGTCTGCAGAGATCTACTTTGTTTTCTTGTCTATTAGAGAGCATATTGCTTAAAACTGGCTCCAAACGCAGGATCCCAAGTGTAAATACTAAAAGATGGTCTCTCACCAACAGAAGTTGGTCCAAACAAAAAAAAAAAAAAAAAAATTACCTCACCCACTTTGTGTCTCTACTATCCTGGGACCGACACAGCTACAACTACACTGCATACAAAAGCTGGTCTTATCACTTAAGCCACTGAACTGTCAGTCAGCCATAGGTCCCGCCCCTAGTTCTGCCTCAGACCTCAGGCCACTCAATCTCTAAAATGAGGTGTTTGGTTTTTGTTTTGTTTTTTAAAACCTTCCTTTCTCCCACTCCACTCCCCCTCTTGTCTGTTTAGACTGGCGGCTCTTCAGAGCAAGGGTTATCAGACAAGGTGCCTTTATAGCAATAAGAACAATCACAGTTGAAGACTATGAGCGCTAACTAACAAAAGAGACCCCATATTCTGGATCCAGTTTTTCACTTGAGGCTCCAACAGCAAGAGTCCAGGACAGACACTTTTTTCTATGTGTGCTGCAAGCTAGCTCAAAAGCAGCTGGCCCCTCAACACACAAATACTTTCCTGGATTGGCATCAATGTGCAATAGTTGAGTCTGATACCCCTTCCAGCATAACCACCTTCCTGCCCTCCAGTTCCACTCACAAAGACTGTCGCAAAACTCATCTTTGTCCATCATGCTGGTGTGACCAAATCTCTGCCTGCAAAGACAGCTTGCTCCTGATTTCCACCCATCCTCAATTACATGGAGAAGGCCCCTTCCAAAATTACTCCACATATGCACATGGAAGCAGAACGCTAACTTGCTCAATTTGCCGTGCTACACACAAACAAATGCAAAAGGCACATCCACAAAAATAGAAATTTGTCCATTTCTTATTGCCACAGAACAAAAATCTAGCTGAAAGTAAGCCTTGGCATGTGGCTTTACTATATTTGTTACTTCTATTGTCTTTAGTAACCCACCTGGAACTCTGCAAATATACACTGATCTACATTGTGCAAATTACCATCATAACCACAAAGGTCTGATCCTGCAAAGCCATATATGTATTTAACTTAACACTTGTGAGGTAGTTCCACTAAAGACACATCTATGTGAACTGACAAATTTCCAAGGGCAAACAGGAGTGTCAAAACAACCTAGAGTACCACAATTTGTAAATCTTCAGTTCCTGCAGCCTTCCATCATTCATTAGATGTAGCATAATAATGCCTTTATTTTCATTTGATCAAGCCTAGTCACCTAGTTATGCCATCCATAGCATCTATGACAATACATTATCAACAGCCTTCAAGTTTTTTCCTTAAATCAGGAATAAGAGACTAATAAAAGGTCACTAATACTTCATAAGGGAGGAATCCTCCAAAAATGGAAAATTAATCACCACATCATTTTATATTTTAGCACTCTCCTGCTGCAGTAGTACTGAAAAATTACTCATAAAAATACTGTAGTGATTTAAAAAAACTGATTAGACACAATAAAGCTCAAGTTTCTCAAAGCTGAATACATTTATCTTTAAAATAATTTCAGGTAAATATTTCATCTGTTACTGTGGTTTCCACTGCACGGGCATAAACCTTATTTTAAAATAATACATTTCATTCCATTCTTTTTGTAATTAAAGCCCCCATATAGGGAAAACTTCACTTCAAACTAAAATAACCTCATGCATGGTTTTCTCCATTCACTTTGACATTTGGAGTACCCTTCAAGTTCACTTGATAACCATAAAAGGTTGCTCCTCACCTTTGACTATTATTCTTCAACACTATATAAAAGTATCTCAAGCCATTCATTTCAAAAGCCCTCCCCTTCCCATTATACTCCTAAAGAGCTTCACCATACTTAAATGTTTTCCCTAACCCTATTAAACTGTGATCCACATTTTCTATCTTACTCATAGCTTTTGATTACCCAGAGATTTCAGCTGCGTAAGAAAAA
Organism: Gopherus flavomarginatus; assembly: GCF_025201925.1. Classification (NCBI taxonomy): domain Eukaryota; kingdom Metazoa; phylum Chordata; order Testudines; family Testudinidae; genus Gopherus; species Gopherus flavomarginatus. Next base: position 13,795,814 of record NC_066626.1, on the reverse strand, counting down.
CCCCTTATTTACTGTTCGAGATGTCCTTTAGCCTCACTGCTTCAGTGATATCACAATCCAGTGTTTGGATGTCAAAAAAGGACTATCATAGCAGTGATTGTGATGTGAACCTTTTGAGGGAATCAGGTTGATAAACAGAATCTCTTATTTAGCTTAATATTGGAAACAAGCAATGAGGGAAAAAAATACCTTATCTGTATTTGACAGCTAAATGAATGTTTTCTCAAATGTGAGAACGACTCAAGAGACTCGCCTACAATCGTTTTGCCGCAATCTTCCCTTCTTTGTCAATCAGCCAAAAGTTTGGTAAGGCAATAATGGAAGTGAAATCCCAGATCAGCAACTCTGCAGTTTTGTAGCATAGTCACTACCACAATTGTCAGAAATGACAGATTTCCACAACAGAGAATAGGTACAGTTGTGTCATTTTGGTTTCTGACAATCCAAGAGAATTGAGACTCGCCTCCCTCCCCATCATGAAGCAGAAAGCATGAGATTTCACACATATAACCACCTAATCTGAAAACTAATGGACACATTACACATCGGGCTGCAACAATGTGAGGATAGTAAGTAAAAAGAACCCTGCACCCTCAGTGAGATTGCCTTGTATAGGGTTCACTGAAGAATTAAGCCTTAGAACTTTACACACACACACAAATATATGGTATAGGACATGACAATGCTCACCATTTTCGTACTTGTAATTCATTGTGTCATGTGACTTGGGAATGTTACATATCTTTAACTCTAAACTTAGCAGACAGATTCTAATGAATTGTGGACTAATGCAATTCTAGACTTTTTCCCTTTGTTTAATAAGGATCTAGGTAGATCTGAACAAGGAGATAAACCCAGCAACTGTTCCGTTCAAATGCAGATTTTCCAAGAGTGATCTGATATAACCTTTCAGAATCTTAAACAAAAAAAACAGTTCTCTCATCTTTTGAAAGCATATGAAATTGACCCAAGTTTGAACAGGGAGCACAATGTGAGGAGACCGAGGTCTTGTCTTACCTGTGAAGTCTTCGCCCAGTAGATGTCGTAGTTTGCTGCACAGCTGGATCATGTTGTCTAGCTGCCTATTTATTTGCACATCTTGCACCCAGGCTGGAGTGTGACACACTGGGCATTCTGTGCCAATACAGTCACCCACACAAGCTCTGAAAGTCAAGCATGTATAAACACAAGTCATTCCACACAAGTAAACTGGCACATTGACTTCAGCATCCAGCTATGTTAGTAGTTGATAGGCAAGTCTTTTTTATTTTAATACCAAAAAGCTGACATTGCAAGGAGTACCAGAATTACTTAACATTCACTTACCACAGCAGAAGAAGAAATCAAATATTTGGCCTGGCCAATTACAAGCCAGAATTAAGCAAGCCAAGTCCAAAAGTCTTATCAGGAAGATGTGTCATCAAAACTGTTTAATAAACTTTTGAATCTCACACTCACCCATGTTAATCAAAATTTAAAAGATTCCAAAGCTCCACTTCTACACATTATTTCTGTTAACAGGGCATTACATTTTTGAATAGCTTAACTCTGGATTCTTCTGTCTCCTCAACTAAAAGGTGCAGTTTTTCAACAGCATTCTTTTTTACAAATGTGATAGAAAATCCAATCAATAGTAAGTGATCACTTTCACCTGTCTGTTGTTAAAACTGTCTTGGTACTGTTAAGTTACACACCTCTCAACATTTCCCAGTAAGAAGTCCCCCAGGAGTCCAGAGGTGTCAGAATTATTTTAATCTCTTTATTTTTTTCAGAGCATTTATCTCTGAACAGCTCAAGGAGAAACAAGTGTGCTTAGTAAAGGTCACTTAAACCCAAACTTGTAGGTTCCAAGTAGTACCTTTCCATCCTCCTCCACATCATTATACTTACTCATTTGATTACTCTGACAAAAAGACTTTAGGGTCCACCATACAAGTTATCAGGTGGGATTCTCAAAAGCGCCTATCTCATGTTATGGGACTAGTGCTCTCTAGATTCATACCCTGGCTTGCCATGCACAAAGTCCCCATAGGCCTGATCTATGACATGACTCCAATGGGAGCAGTTAGACCAACACTGAGGGGTTTTGAAAGTCTCTCTGAAACCACCACACTAATGTATATTTCTCTGTTAATTTCAAGATGGGAGATTTTTTCAAAGGCACAAATGACAGTTACATGCCTGACATCTGTATCTTTGACACTCTTCCCCCATGAACTTCACATTGTTTTTGAAAGAACAAGTGGTCTTGCAGTTAAAGCACTGGATTGAGACTACGGAGATTTCAGTTCAATTTCTGGCTCAGACAGGCTCCTTGTGTGACATTCGGCAAGTCACTTATGGCCACGTTTTTAAAAGAGCCCAGCTGATCTTGTTCTTACTGGGAGCTGCCAGGTGCTGAGTATTTTGGAAGTTGAGCTGTTAAATCTCTCTTTGCCTCAGAAACTATTATCCCATGTTACAGATGGGGATTTTTCTTCCACGCTGTATCTGACTTATGCATTTTTAAGGTTCCAAACTGTTCAGGGTAGGGTCTGTCAATCTGTATCTGTACATTCCCATATATATTCCACTATCTTGATGCATAACATCCATTCACTGTAGTTAACCCACTGAAGTTACTCTGGATCAGATCATACTACAGGGATTGCTTTCAAATAATAAATATCACAGCCCATAAAAAAATCTCCAACATCTGACACAATTACTGCAGATTACTTACTTTCACACTTATATTTATACAACACTGTCACCCGTTTTCCCTGCTCTTTTAATATATTAATAGTTTTCTCTATTTGGTTGTGGACCAGAATAACCTCATGTCAGACTTTGACCTGACCTCTTGCTGGTGTGTCTGGAAACAAACTACTGTTTTGACTAGCCTAAACCACCATATAAAGTTCAACAAAACAAATAACCGCTATGCAGGAATAAGCCACCCCAGGAAACGGATTAAAAATGATGATCAGAAGGCACAGATGAGTAATAAACTAGTTCACCATTGAATAAATAAAGGACCATGATACAGTTATTTGGATTATATCAGCAATACAGACTACTTGCTTTCTAGCAACAAGACCTGGAGAAAAAAAGCAGCTTTTATCAAAAGCTAAGGTGCCCATTGGTTACTCCTCCAGACCCTCAACACAGATTACAGCATCTTTTGATGTTCTGAAAGCTTTTCTAAAAAAAAGTCTTACTTCAGTAATAATGTCCAAATATCTTAGAAGATTTGTTCTCCAAATTAGAGTGGGGTTATCCAAAACTAAATTACTACGTTTTAGATGTCTGACAACCAGTTAATTAATTAAATTAAAGATTCCTAGTACTACTCCCCAATGATCCATATTACCACCTCTCAAAACCGCTTTTATTAAAACAATGATATATCCTACACATAGTAAAGTCTCTTGACCAAGACTAAATTTGAGGATTATTTTGCAGAGCATCAACTACTGTGTGGTAAAACGGTGTAAATGGAACATGGCGAAAGGCTTCCAATAGAGCTTGAGAGACAGTGATTTAAGAGGTATGTGAGGTTCTACAGACATTGTAGACAACGTCTGGAAGGGAAACAGTGGCTATGGTGGAAGTAGGTCACTATAGGATCTTTTTAACAGATTTAAATGGAGAAAGATATTGCCTGAAGCTCCATGAAAAGTGTGTAATTGCTGCCCTTTAACTTACTAGCCCTGATGAGTCAGAAAATGTTTTTTGCTACCATTTCCCCATCAAGACCCTTAAGGCTTAACGCAACACTGGATTAAAAGACCTGCATGACAGATGCAGCTAGCCCAGGTCAGCTGAATAGGGCTGGTGGGGCTATAACATTGCAGAGTAGATAGATGCTCAGGCCTGATGTTTATGCAGCTTTGTACTGCAGATCAAATGCTTGCTGGTAAGTAATTCAACTGTGCTCTATATGGCTTGACATTAGCGTTTGAGGATCTGAGTGCTCTGAAACTTTATTCATTTCTTAAATGGCATGATCAGTGAGGAGTGTTGTTAGAGGTGTGTTGTCAGATGCTACCGGTGTGGTGCTCTGCTCTCTCCTTGTTGGTATCACTTGGCTGCGTGCGTGAGCTCACCCTGTGTGCTGCCCCAGCTCTGCAGATAGCTGATACAGCAGACCCGACGAGAACCCCCAATGACCACAGACTCTAGTAAGGTGCAAAGTCACGTCTGCTAGGTTTATTGCGATTTTGGACACAATGGCAGTTCCCTGTAGGTTTCTTAGCCTAATTCAGGGCATACTACGAGAAAGTGCCTCTTGGCAATGGACTTGGCTCAGTCAGTGGTGAGACTTTCCACTGCCCCCTCGGCCGGACCAAGACATCGCCCCAGGGATACATTTTTATACACAGGTACAAACAAGTTACACATCACTCCTGACGTATTGAGGTGCAGCCCCTCTACGCAGTAAGGTACAACCCCTCTACGTAGTAAAGTGCCGCCTCTCACCTTGTACATGTTGGTTCGATCAAAACAACTCTATCCATCATATTACCCTTTTGCTCCTGTCATTGGGATGGGTCGGCCTGTTCTTTCTTATCTGTGGAATGTTCCAGTATAAGGTGTTCTGGTACCGTGTTTATACTTCGCTATGCTAGGTGAATATATGTTTATGCAATATCAGCCCTTTCCTTGCCAGCATCTGTGAACTGAGCCGGCCTTCAGCTCACAGCTTGACTTTGCTTTTTAGCTAAGTCTTGACATTACTTTAGTTCAGGCCTCAGGCCTCATACTGGGCCTTTATCAGGGCCTGCACTTACTACATTCCCCCACTTTTTGTCTTTTTATGGGGAGGATGTTTACTCATCGTCCCGGAAAAGCATAATGCATGGACTAAAGATAACCCAGTGGGCTAAACACTGTTATGAGATTACCTTATTTTACCATTCATACACTCATGCCTCATCTGTCTGTTTAGTCTGCACAGGAGGAGGTACTCTTGCAGTTCCAGTATTTGTCAAGGAAACATTGTCTAACACTCAAAAGGTGTTTGAGTCTGAAGACACTGAGTCCTTACAATATATTATTAAAGAGACTCAGACTGCTGTAACTCAGTACATGCTAAACTACTGGATAGCGGTGCTGTATGACCAGAGCAAGAAAGAAAAGGAGACCCCCAGAGACCTGAATTGCTTGCACCTCAAACTAGCGATCAAAAAGGACAAGTCATTGGCCAAATTTCTGCCACATGATGACAGTATTGATGAGCATGTCAAAGGGGCATCTTATTAAACAAAAATCTGGATGTCTATGCAACAGAGGGAAACCACATATTGGATCAGCATTGCAAGATGGATGGAAAAATGTGAATAATGAACTATTTCCCGTATTCTTCAAAGGCCCAGCGGCATCTAAGCTTCTATAAGACCTTATTTGTGTCTGTACCAGTATCTGTCATTGCACAATCAACAATGTCTGTAGTCAGGACAATCTTCCCGGCACAGTATTGTATACGTGCCAAGGAAACAAAGACTGTGGCAACTCCCATCTTGTTGACCAAGATCATCACGATGAACAAAATTATAATGAAGTTGACCAGAAATGTCATCAGCACTATTACATTTCAATGATATCTGTGCAAATATATTATCAGATTTTGTTTTATCCTTTGGATCATTGTTGTGATGCTTTGAGGTCACAAAATCCAATATTGAGTCTTTAAACCAATGGAAGTGCATGTAAATATTTGAACTAGTTGATGGTATCATTGTTTATACCCATTTCTATGGTAAAAACACTGTGTGACAGCGTCATATCATGCCTCATCTTAAAATAGACATAATAAGCTTTCAAATGACGTATGATGTTTGGTGTCTGCCACTCTCCTACCCACACTAGAAAAGGGAGAGCCTCACATGAGGGAGAATATATTGACCACATAACCTTTATGGGCACATTGTCTATTGTATTAACAAGAGGTTATGGTGAAATGCAAATTATTGTCTTACAACTGGCATCAAGTAAACTGTTAAGCTAAGGACTTGCATATATTCCCAGCTCTAACCTGATCCTGCATGCTCCAAAGGAATTTCTGGACAGTGAAAACAAAAAGTGTTCTCTCTTTCCTGCTAGTTGGATAAATATATGGAAATATGCCTATCTCATAGAACCAGAGGGGACCATGAAAAGTCACTCAGTCCAGCCTACTGCATTCACTAGCAGGACCAAATACTGATTTTTGCCCCAGATCCCTAAGTGGCCCCCTCATGGATTGAACTCACAACCCTGGGTTTAGCAGGCCAATGCTCAAACCACTGAGCTATCCCTTCCTTGTGTTTGCTTTGGTATGCCAATAAAACCTATCAAAACTTCTGCCTGTCCAATATGTACATTATCCTCTCAGATGAGGGTATACAGCATGGACAAATTATTGAATCTTTCCAAACTAATTCCTGTAACTGAAAGACTCCCATTGGTATTCTCAGCACTACAATTCAAATACAAAGAAGATAATTTCAGCCTTTCAGTTCAGAGAATTTGCTTTTTACAAACACAACTCAATGAACTGTAAACTAAAACCCTAAATATATAGGCACTGATCCTGCTAAAACCTCCCTGCAGAGAGACCTCTGCACCCACCTGGACCAAAGCCAAAAGGAGCTCTCCATGGGCAGATCTCTGTGGGACTAAGGCCTTAATTACAAGATTTGTGATTTCTTCTGAAGACCCAATCAGGCAGAGCTAATAGTTCCTTTTAAAAAAAAAAAAATTTACACATCTAATTTTCCCTGTTGTATTCCCCAAGCTCTTCCTTTCCCATAGAACAGACTATAAGAAAAAGGACAGGATGAATTTCAAATATTAATCTCTTTTAAAACTGTTCAGCTTTTTCTTTTGACCTTACTGTCTCCAAACTAGGAAAACATATATACATGTAAAACAGTCCCACTGATGTCAACTGAACTATTCAGATATTAAAGTTAAGGGTATTATACATAACTGTGTGCAGGACTAGGGTCCTCTTCTTTACAGCTGCTGCATATAAAGTAAATATGGTACTTACAGACAGAAGACATGCTCACATTTTCCCAAGCACACAGGTTCCTTAAGGATGTTCATGCTATTCAGAGAGGAAGAAAAGCAGTAATGATTTTAAAAACTCTTAGCTCCTAGAAGAAAGAATCAACTAGTTTTAAGGGATGTGCATTTGTGCCTGCGGCTATTGCTAGCAGGACTCTAGCATGGTTTTCCTGATTGGTTTGAGATATTCTGTTTGAGGACAGTGTTATAAATCACACTACTGAATAAGTAGAAAGTAGCATGGTTCTCTCATAAAATGTCTCCTTCCATAATAATCAGGGAAATTATAGAACCCTGCTAGCAATAGCTTTTTAATGCCACTGACAGCTAGCATGGTTCTGATTCCAATGTAGATGCATTTACTGTATAATCAACTTCCTTAGGCTCTGCCCAGACAGCAGCAGAGCAAGCTGACAACAGCTATTTTCTGAAACAAGTAAACACAGTTCTGCTTCACTACATTAGCACTACTCATTGTTAATCTCTCTAGGGATGTATAAGTCCATTAACACAGAAGCCAAGTACTGGGAAAGTCAAGGGCATTTTTACTGCAGTTTTACAACACAATCATTATAGGGTATCAACTCCCTCTGAGGGCGTCCTTTTGGGACAGTCACACCACCTAACTATGGCAATGCAATTACATTAGAAACAGCAGATCCTCAACATTATAGAACCCTCCACTAGGACAGGATGTCAGTTTCAGATGGTTTAACATGTCTGGTCAGGAGGTCAGAAGTGCTCTAACAGGCAGCACTAAGGGTGCCCATGGAACCGGGGCTATTCACTATTTATTCTAAGTGCTCAAGGACAGAACAGTGTAAAATTCCTGTCTCCCTGAGTTCCTACGCACTAACACCACTTCGGTCTCAGGCCTGCCAACAGACGGGCTAGCCAGACTCTCACGGAGCCCCAGTGGGACTCTGAAGGGAAGCCAGGAGTGTCAGGTAATGTGGGATCACACCAGCGTGAGTTCTTATCACGTACACCTCTACCCCGACAGAACGGGCGGGATCCGTCCCCGAGGGAAGGGCGGGATCCCGGGGAGGCGGAAGGGGATCTGTCCCCGGGGGGAAGGGCGGGATCCGCGGGGGGGATCCGTCCCCGAGGGAAGGGCGGGAGCCGGGGAAGGGGGAGGGGATCTGTCCCCGGGGGGGAGGGCGGGAGCTGGGGAGAGGGCGGGGATCTGTCCCCGGGGGGGGGGGAGGGCGGGAGCCCGGGAGGGGGGCGGGGATCTGTCCCCGGGGGGAAGGGCGGGAGCCGGGAAGGGGGGCGGGGATCTGTCCCCGGGGGGAAGGGCGGGAGCCGGGAAGGGGGGCGGGGATCTGTCCCCGAGGGGGAGGGCGGGAGCCGGGGATCTGTCCCCGAGGGGGAGGGCGGGAGCCGGGGAGGGGGGCGGGGATCTGTCCCCGGGGGGGGAGGGCGGGAGCCGGGGAGGGGGGCGGGGATCTGTCCCCGGGAGGGAGGGCGGGAGCCGGGGAGGGGGGCGGGGATCTGTCCCCGGGGGAAGGGCGGGAGCCGGGGAGGGGGGCGGGGATCTGTCCCCGGGGGGAAGGGCGGGAGCCGGGGAGGGTGTCTGTCTCCCGGGGCAGGCGCGGTTACCAGCGGGAGCAGCGCAGTCGCCCCTCCAGCTGCCGCAGGGCGGCCCGGGTGCTGTCCCAGCAGCCGGCGGGCGGCTCCATGCCGAGCGGGGCGGGGGCGGGGGCGGGAGCCGCCCTCCCTGCCGGTGCCGGCTGGTTCCCGGAGCGAGCCCGCAGCACAGCCCACATCTTCCCGCTGCTACAGGACCGGCCGCCGCTCAAACCAACCGCTGACTCCCGCCCGAAGCAGGGCGCATGCGCGGGTCGGCCCGGGGGCGTGGCCGGGCGCGCGCACGGGCTGCGGGGAGCGCGAAGCCCCGCCCCAGAGCCGCTGCCGGAGGGATTGGGAACGGCGGGGTGGAGTCGCCAGGAGGGTCACTGCCTGCTTGGATCCCTCTTTCCCGGGGGGCGGGGCCTAGACTCCAGCCCCTCCCACCCGCTGCCCGGGGGGCGGGGCGCAGACTCCCCCGTCCACTGCCGTGTTGTGGTGGGGTCGGAGCGCAGCGTCCTCCCTCCACTCTCCTTGCCCGGGGGTCAGGGCTCAGCCTGCTCCTTGCACTCCCCTCACTCTGGGGGAGCAGAGCCGAGACACCCCCCCACACACACTTTCCCTCATTCTCTGTGGGAGGAGAGACTTTCTCTTCGCTGTTGTGGCCATCACCATCACAGGGCTGCACACCGCAAACTGTTGGGGCTCGGATGGTGGCCAGGAGCAGCTGGGCCATGGCTCTCCGCACAGCTCCATAGTCCTGGCGGCAGAGCTGACCATGGCTGCAGTGGGTCAATCGTTATGGGTCCTCCCGGCTGTCATAAACAGATAGTAGGAGTTAATGGAATGGAAGTACGTTATATCTCTTTTGCCTGTAAAGTGTTAACAAGTTCAGTGAGCCTGGCTGTCAGCTGACCAGAGGACCAATCAGGGGACAGGATACTTTCAAATCTTGAGGGAGGGAAGTTTTTGTGTGTGCTGTTAGTGTTTGGTGGTTGTTCTCTCTTGGTTCTGAGAGCGACCAGACATGCAACCAGGTTTCTCTCCAGTCTCTTTGATACACTCTCTTATATGTCCAGAATAGTGAGTACTAGGTAGATAAAGCGAGTTAGGCTTATGTTTGTTTTCTTTATTTGCAAATGTTATTTTGCTGAAAGGATTTTACTTTGTACTTGAATACTTAGGCTGGGAGGGTATTCCCAGTGTCTATAGCTGAAAGACCCTGTAACATATTCCGTCTTAAATTTACAAAGATTTTTTTACTCTTTTCTCTTTCTTTAATTAAAAGCTTTTCTTGTTTATGAACCTGATTTTTTTTATTCTGGTGAGACCCCAGGGGACTGGGTCTGGATCCACCAGGGAATTGGTGAGGAGAAACGAGGGAAGGGAGAGAGAGAGGTTAATTTCTCTCTATATTAGGATTAATTTCTCTCTCAGGGAGAGTCTGGGAGGGGGAGAGAGAAGGAGGGGGGAAGGTGAATTTTCTTCTCTGTTTTAAGATTCAAGGAGTTAGAATCACAGTGATCTTCCAAGGTAACCCAGGGAGGGGAAGTCTGGGAGAGGCAACGGTAAGGGAAAGGGTTTACTTGCCTTGTGTTAAGATCCAGAGGGACTGGGTCTTGGGGGTCCCTGGGCAAGGTTTTGGGGGCACCAGAGTGTACCAGGCACTGGAATTCCTGGTTGGTGGCAGCGCTGCAAGTACTAAGCTGATAATTGAGCTGAAAGGAATTCATGCTGGTCCCCATCTTTTGGACGCTAAGGTTCAGAGTGGGGAATTATACCATGACACCTCCCCTGTGGAAACTCAGTGGGAAAAGTGACACGATTTCCTTTGTGATCTCTGCTGGGAAGGGGGCAGCGTACAGCCCACAATTCCCTGGCCCCCTCTGTCTGCCCCACTCCTCATCCAGGCCTCATCACTTGTGAAGATCTCCAGCCTCATCGACTCCACTAGGTTCAAAGAAAGGAGGGCTGAGGCCAGCCTTTTCTGCATATGGGAGCTCTCTAACTGCAAATCTGAGAGCATGATCTCCCAGCAACATTAGTCCAACCAGTCCGTTTGGCAAGCACTGCACATTTTAGTAAATGTTTGCAGGATTGGGCCATTTAAACCAACTGCAAGTGTCGCAGCAGCTGAAAAAAGTCACTTCCTACAGTGTCAAAACTATACAATTTACTCGGTTAAAGAATTGCAGCACAAGGTACAGCAATATACATGAAGCAGGGCTGGCATTTTGCATGCAAGAAATAGCAATATTACTAGTGTACTCAAATTTACAGTGCACTGGCCTATGCATTTTCAGCTCAGTAATGCAAAGAGATAGTACGTAGCATAGTACTTCCTACTGAGAGTAGTTCCATTGATTTCAGTGCAGCTGAAATCAGTGGGACTGATTTCTCACAGTAGTATTTGCAGGATCAGGCACTTGTATTTGTTTGTGCAGAGTTGCTGTAAAGTGATTTGCCACAGGAACAAGTTCGTAGGTTTCCTTCAGAAAACAGAACTAGCTTTTTATGGATTTCCTTAGGCTATTTGTTCATTGCTTTATATATTAAAATATTAAGGCCTTCCCACGTCTCTGTATTTCCCGTTCCCTGTCATCTCTCGAGTTGTGTTCATTTAAAAAGTAAAATAAAACTAATTAATTTGAGGAAAAAAGACATTGAAGCCTTTGTTTTGAAGAAAGCAAAAAACACACAAGGAAAGCTGCAAAGAGGGCTCCATTACATTTCATCCAGACGGGCAATATTAACTGTTGCCCTGAGAGGACCAAGAATTACAGTCTCAAGGAACGATTTTTGCTTATAAGCATTGTTTCTAGTGGTAAGTTGTTGCTAAACATGTCTCTAGTGGTAAGTTTTCTACTCCTTTTAAAGGCAACAGTTCTGATTCTGTTCCACATCAAGTTCAGTTCTGGATAGATGGGCTTGGAAGGATTCAGTATTGATTGGTAAATGTTGATTTTGCCACACATACACAAACTGATGAAAAAATATTTCCATTGAAATTGAAAATTTACACATAGGCACAGTAAGAAAAATGCTGCTTGAGAACTCACTAGAGTTTAAGGGTATTTGTATATTTTGATGTGATCGTAACAACCTGTTTAACAGTTAAAAAGCTTTAACTTTTTGAATCTCAGCATTTGTCATTAATTACTTGTCTGAACCCCCTATTGCCTGACACTCACCTTAATTTCCTGCAACTGTGAAAATGTAAATAGATAAAAACCATAAAACATGTTGAAACCCATACATTTGCAAAACTGTAAAAATTTAAATGTATGAACAAATATTTAAAATGCATACAAAATACATAGCAATATTGTCTGCTGGAATTATAAAATAATAATAATAAGTATTATTATTAATTATTATTATTATTAATAATAATAATTAATTATTATTATTAACAATAATTATTAATAATAATAATATTATAATAATTGAATTCCACCAAGTTATATAGAGAGTAAAATCAAGTCAGGTGACCTTAATGGAACTACTCTCAGTAGCAAGCACAATGCTTGGTAGAAAGTTATTTTTTCTAACATAGCTATATTGTAAATAATTAAATATTTTATACAATCACATGGTCTTTTCTAGCATATGAGAAAACAAAATGTTTGTCAAATGTGTAGCCTTTGAGAGTGTTCTTATAAAGCCATTCAAATTGAGAGGCTAAACCATTTGGCAATGTCTTTTTAAGCTGGAAAAACATTTAGTCAGCTGGATCAAGGGCAGTAGCACGTGAGAAGCCACATTCAGCTGTCAAAAGAGAGAGAGAAAAGGAGTACACAGTTAATTTTCTGCAATTCTGTCTGGATTGTGATTAACCTTGCTTGTATATTTCATTTGGCCCATTGATCACTTGCAGCCAAGTCCTCAGCTGGTTTATATTGGCACCACTCCACTGCAAGCAATGAAGCTACTTTCTACATCAGTTATGGATCTGGCCCAATCCATTCCTCCTCCTATCTGAAGTGTTGCAAATTTGTCCAGTTCCATGCCAGTACCTCGTCAATCTGCTAGCGATATAGCAGTTTTTAACTTCTCGTTCGAAGGTAGAATAGATGGGAGGCAGGGGGAATTTTTATTCTCAGTTAAGGGAAATAGAAAAGATGAATCCTTTGCTGAGTAATGCCATTTTGTAATTCACTTGCCTCTTGCTTTGATAAGGATACGTACAGCTATCTGTGCAAACCTATTTCAAACCTCAGTAGTTCTCTCACTTAGAATACTCAGTGCGCTCTATAGGCAAATGTTTAATCGGATAAATGGATCTACATGGCCACATACTCTGTTCTGTAGGACACTTTAATTAGATTTTACGTGCATATTAGGGGATATTTCATTATACATGTCAATGTACAAATTCTTATGAAAAATGAAAACTGAGCCCTCTCTATTTATTTTCTTCACCTTGTTCTTCTAATTGAAGACATCACGGCAACCCTTTCTTATTGGGATACTGAATATGTTTTCAATGATCTGAAGGTATATTGAGTATCACTAGGCAGCTGAATTTAGCCACAACATTTCTCTCCTTTTGAACTGCATAGTACAGCTACTATGATGTCAGGAAATAGCAATGAAAGCAAGTCTTATAGTATTGCCCCATTACTTTTGCATGGAGAATCAGCAAGCGCTGAACAAGAATTCGAAGCGGAAGCTCCATGAAGGCCGAATTTCTTATGTTTTCTCTTTATGGAACAACCCTCATAACTGGTTTTAACTTTGGATTTCCATTACCAAAATACAGGGTACCTCCAGACTACCTGCTGGATTGGCGGGTAGCGATCGATTTATCGAGGATCAATATATCGCGCCTCATCTAGATGCAATATATCAATCCCCAAACGTGCTCCCGTTGACTCTGGAAGTCCACCATGGCGAGAGGTGGAAGCGGAGTCGACGTAGCTGAAGTTGCGTATCTTATATCGACAACGCCCCCCCTTCCCCAGTGTAGACTCTGCCATTTAAGCTAACGGATGACCTCATTGGCTGAGAGATGTAGTAGGATGGGATGCAACACACATATAGTACACACATTATACAGACATTGAAAAGGAAACCAAAACAAGTTGGCAGATCAGAGAGATGAGTTTTCAGTCTTGCTCAGTAGGACTGTCTTAGCATTCTTTCTCAAATCTGAACCTTAGAGTCCAGGAATGAGATACTAGCATGAATTTCCCTAAGCTTAATTACCAGCTTAGATCTGATAGGCTGCCACCACCCAAAAATATAGTGTTTTGGGGCACTCTGGCCTCCCCAACCTTCCCTGGGGACCCCAAGAACCCAGATCCCTTGGGTTCTTAAAACAAGGAGAAATAACCATTCCCCCACCTTCCCCCTCTCAGAACTTCCCTCCCTGGGCTATCCTGAGATACTGATCTAACCTCTTAAATCACCATACAGAGAAGCATCTCCCTTCCCTTCCACAAAGAGGCAAACAGATTCAAGGAAAACAGAGTGAAAACAATCAATCAGGTTCTCTAAAAAGAAATCTTTTAATAAAACAAAGGAAAAAGTAAAGAATTATCTCTGTAACTTCAAGATGTAAATATTACAGGGTCTTATAGCTTACAGACACCAGAAAGAGACCTTCCCACCAGTACCAATACAAATCAAAATATTCCCAGCAACTACACATATAAAAGTTAACCAGCCAGATCCACAAATGCAAATAGTGTAAAACAATTAAAAAGCCTAAACCACCTATATTACTTACTATATGAAAAGAAACTTAGTGAGCCTGTAGTAATGTCTGGTCTCTCTCAGACCCTCTGAGAGAAGACAAAGAACTCACACCCAAACTTCCCTACACCCGAATTTAAAGTATCTTGTCTTCCGATTGGTCTTCTGGTCAGGTGTCCAGTTTCCTGCTTGTAACCCTTTACAGGTATAAGAGACATTAACCCTTAATACTCTGTTTATGACAAGGACAATGCCAAGATCTTGTGCGGACCTAACAGCACCATCATGAAATTCCACCCTGTGGCACTGTACTTGCTTTGCCCATGCCAAAGGTTTGTTACCCAGCTATCTGAGGAAAGTTATAAAATGTTTAAAATATGGAGTTCATAATGGAAATGCCAACGCATTAAATACTGTAATGATGGCATGAGTGGGCTCTGCTGTAATCGTTAAACTGGTGCCATTCTCCAGCCTGGAAGACTCTCTGCAGACTCAATCAAGCACGAAAGGTTATGGACAGAGATGGAGTGAAGGTAGCAGCCAAGGCCAGTGGTCTTTCAGTTACTGTATATGTAACCAATCAAAAATGTTCATCCTCAGGACACGGCAATATTAAGATGTTCCCACAGTGGCCTTAAAAGTTTCTGTATCTCTTCTGTTTCCTGATCATTTATCAAATTCAATCTGGCACAGATATTTCACTGGTCATTGTTTTTTGTTCACTAACACTTCAGAGTTCAACCCATTCCACCGCTTTTTACTGCTTGCTATTTTTAAAGGATATCGCTGTAGAAGCCCCTCCCTCCCCCTTTTCTGCACAGTGTAATTACTGAAGCACATAAAGCAGTTATAGCAGAAATTTATCACTTTCGAGTAGAAATACTCCCAGCCAAATCAGAGATGGAGTAGAAATGCCAGAAGCAATTTATAACAGGCTCACTGACATTTCATGTCGAGAAACTCTCCCAGTGAATACTCATCAAGTCATAAATCTCTGAGCAAATGTGATTAAAGCAAGCAAGTTATTCTTTGGGGGGGAACTTCATAATAAAAGAATTCTGTGATGCAAAGCAGCAAAATGTGGTTGACAAAAATCATGGAAAACAGCTGTCAGTAAAATGTACAAACAGCTTGTTTTAAATTTCAGTGGTGTTTCAGCAGCTGCTTGGGCACAAATAAAATATTCATTTGGCACACGGACCCTGGCACCCATTCCATTTTCCTTTGTACTTTAAAATTTTGCAATCAGCTCCATCAAAACTCAGGCAGTAATTTCAATTCATATCAAGGGAGCCGTTGAGAGTTAACACTCAAAACGGCCCATGGCTGTTAAGACAAAGTTTGTGACTCCAGTGCCTCAGCACCTACAATCTTTATGATCACATACACTACTTTGTCAAATGGAACTCCCCATAATGGCGACTCCTCAAGGGAAGTATTTAAGCACGTGCCTAACTTTAAGCACATGAGTAGTTCCAGCAAATGCTTAAGTACCTTCCAGAATAGGGGCCATAAAATAGCTATAAAATGGCATTTATTGCCATAAACCCTTTATTTTATTGACAGTCTCTCCAGTGGTTGCAATATATTGCAACACTTAATTGTTAGGGAACAAATTTTTGCTCTTGTTTCTGGTACTTTTAACTGCTGCTTGATGGAGAATTTCTGTTGACTAGTAAGTCTGGGTTTAAAACATATCTTCATGAGTTCGTTTGGGTTTTTTTCCCCCATACCCTCAAAAGTAGCTTCTTCAATTTTCAGGTTTAATGTGGAGAAATTTCGCTTTTAGTAGAAGGGGCAGCTAGCTTGTGGGACAACACAGGGAAAAGCACAACTATGATCCCTAAGAAGAGGGATATGGTCCTTTCTTCAATCTAATTCTCCCCTTTTATTTTCCCGATAACATGAGAAGCTAGTTTTCAGGATGATTTTAGAGATACTCCAAATCTGTAAATATTTGGGCTTAGGGCTAAGTAAGGGCTGAAATGCAAGGTATGCATTGCTGTAGCAATGTTACCAACCATAGTTAGAGATTGGATAACTGAAACTGCACTGTGTTCGGTCAATCCAGCAAAACACTTAAGCACATGCTTAAAGGCCTGCATGTTGAGTCTTAGGGCTAATGGTATAGCAAAAAAAATTCCTATTCAATTCAGATTCCGATACCTTACCTATCATTTTGGTATCAGAGCACTTTCTCTTCTTGAGTGTGTTTGGAAATGTTAGCAGCAGATCTTTCTGTGGTATTTAACAAAGATTTGTAGCAGAACCCTTTTTATTCACTCTCTCCCTTACACAGCAAAGATGAGTTTTGCTTCAGTAGTTTCAGCAGTTAATTTAAGAAGGTGCAAGACTGAACACAGGAGCCAAATGTGTATTCCTGCAAAATGACAAAAATGTAGCACCTGTAAATGTGTCTAAGGCGTTACTGGCAAAGAATCAAACAGTAGCTCCTCAGATTGGGGGGATATTTTGTGCTTTTTGGGGAGCCCTCCACAACAATTTGCATAAGATTAAATAATCATCTTCAAATCAACTAATTAGAGCACCATTTTCAGTTTGCTGCTCCACTTAGGGTAGGATTCTTAGCCTCACAGAGAATCTGGTGTCTAGAAATCTCTGAGCATCATCAAAGTCTGAGAAAATGTCCTTAGTGACATCCAAAATAATTTGAAATTTGGTAGGCTAAAATATCACCCCATGAATTTCAACCTTAGCAAATTCAGGCTTCAATAAATCAAAGGTATGCCTCCTTATCTAGGTTGCCCTAGATAAATCAGGGAACATAACAATGCATCTTTTTGAAAAGGTAATCATTGTCTTTGTATTTGAGATAACATTTGCTCCAGGGAGGAAAGAAACAATGAAGATGCATTGAGAGTCTGATATAAAAAAGCAATGACCTGTCTTTTGCAAGTGTAATTGGCATCTGCAAAATCTGCATTGGCTATTAAAATGCAGGTGCAACACACAGAGCTAAAGATGCAGGCACTCTGATTTGCACCTGCACCTCATTCTGCATTTGCAAAAATACAGGCCATTTGTTGCCATTGGCAGTGTGGCAGACACATCTGTGTGCTAGGTTCCAGCTGTGAAAAGTGTGGTTAGATCTCTGTAATAGCTTGTGTTTCTGGGGCTTGGGAAACACATCCCGCTGTGTTAATAATATTGAGCAGTATTCCTTTAGTAACTGCCTGTAATCACAAGTGGTGGGATTTAAGTGGTGTGTTAACCTTGTGCTTGCCATTGCCTCATGGCTGAATTTCACCCGCAGTGAATAAATGATCTAGTCATACCAAGAGAGGAAGCAAAAACAAAAGTTTAAGAAGAGAAGTTTAGATCCCTTGCATAGCTAAGGCAACAGGCCATCAACCAGCATAGTTTTGTCTCACATGGCATTTCTGGCAGGGAGTGACCTCCCTGAACAGCTATACCACAATATCAATCTTATTTGCATGATTTGATTGGGAAAAGTTGGAAGCCAGGGATTAGGGAGCAGCTTCTTGAATACAGAGTATGTGATGAATGCTCTTGTTCTAGCACCGATTATTATTATTATCTAGCTCTTCTGAAGCACTCTCACAAGGTCACCCAGTGGCAGATCCAGGAATAGACACACACCACCCCCCAAAGCTCTCCTGAGTCCCAGTTCACTAGGACGCTCGGATGCAGAACAGGACAGCATTTCTGGAAG
Organism: Gopherus flavomarginatus; assembly: GCF_025201925.1. Taxonomy (NCBI): domain Eukaryota; kingdom Metazoa; phylum Chordata; order Testudines; family Testudinidae; genus Gopherus; species Gopherus flavomarginatus. Next base: position 13,777,822 of record NC_066626.1, on the reverse strand, counting down.
GCAGGAGGTTTTCTTCGGGGATGAGTCATGGCTGAGTGTCTTCTTCTGAGAGAGAAGATGATGAGGATGAAGCTAGTGCTGCAACAGTGCCAGTTGCTGCAGAGGAGCAGGAAGGTCACGTCATGCAATGGCCTCGAACAGGTGGCACTAGCGGGCAAGGAGGAAGAGCTCACCACTATATGCAGCAGCCACCATCTTACTTCAGGAAGAGTGTCCCAAAAGAAAAAGCGCATATAGGTGATGGGGAGGAGGTACTGCTAGTGGAATGAGAGACGCCCCAGGGGCTAGTAAGGAAGAATGCTAGTGTTTCCCATGATGCTGTCTGTACTGCTCCAAGCAGTGGCAAGATCAGCAGAAATTACAACATCCAGTACACAACAGGAAAGGACAAAAACCATGGATGTGTAAAGCCCTGATTTCTCTCCTGCCCTCATCAAACAGTGACACAGTGATGAACAGACTTAGGCTAAAACCAAAACACATCACAAGGTGAGCCTCAGCATGGGCAGGGCAGGAGAAATAGAGCCATCGGTGAGACAGAACAGCAGCAACACCCCAAGAGGCCCCATTCTAGCCAGCGCAAGTTCTATCAGCCTTCTGGGATTGCCCTCAGGATCAAGGCAGTGGAAGATTGGCAGAAAGTCCCCTATTTCCTCTGCCCAGGTGAATCTAGCAGAGTGCAGGCACACTCGAGGAGCAGGCCTGAACTCTAAGGAATATATAACCACAGGGCAAGGATTACTGTATGCTCTGGCTGTACCTTCCAGCCCCTGCTTCTCTTGAAATTAGCACACACGCACTCCTGGATGGCCAAGGTGCCAGCAGGGTCAGCAATGGAAGTCGAAAAACAGCTAATGATGTCTTTATGCCATGTGGAGGTCCCCTATGCAAGGGCAGTGCCTTGTTAGGGCAGCTCCCCATCCCCTTTCTTCCCACGTCTCAAAGGAGATGGAGCAGAGGTGAGGCTCTGCCTCCTCAAAACTCGAAAACCAAGATAAGAATCCAGAATTAAAGTAAGGTTCTATTTGCTGACTCAGTCACTATATATGAGCAGTCGCCAAGCTGATCTTTTGCCTCATTCTCCTTTTTCTTATGATTTATGCACCATATGGTCAATACACAAAAACTGGAGGGTTAATGGAAGTCCAGCTGATCAAGTTATAATTATTAGAACATTGCTAAAGGTCCTCCTCCAAGAATGAGCTTTTAACAAGTAATCTCAATTTGAAATGTTCAGCACAGGCTACAAACAACATATGATCCATAGAGTTCTTTTGTGAACTTGGCATTTACATTAGAAAAATATGTGATTCCAATATACTGTATAGGACAATAAAACAGCTAAGTACCTCATCTTCCCTTCCACTAGTTGAAATATGCTCAGAGTCCTTCCCAATAAATCAGTATATATGTACATAGCCCCCATTGTGCAGAAACATTATCTGCAGATTTACAAACATTTACAACTAAGGTAGACATCAGACAAACCACTGCCCCAGGCAGCTAAGAGCTAACAAATATTTTTATTCGGGATATATATAGAAGTCGTGAGTGATTCATTATCCCTAATTTTGTAAGGTTAAGGCCGTGCAGACACTGAAAATATAAGAACCACCTGTCTCTACAGTGAATTACTGCAGACAGTTGGCGAGTCAGAAGCAAAACGCTGCAGACAACAGGGGAGTAAAAAATAAACAGATCACTAAATTTGGTTTGTGCAGTATTTAAAGTACAGCCAAAGGAATTCTGGCCTATATGAGGCCCACGTATTTTAAAATCAATTTGTTACGTGACAGAAAGCCAGTAAAATAGTTTCTGTAGTGGTGTGATATAGTGAGATAGTCAAGTTCCATACATGCATGAATCAAGTATTCCATATCCTGCTGAGACAACAATGCTCTTAGCCTTGCTAAATTGATAATGTGATTTCTTAACAATGTGGTTCTTCAAAGAAAAGCTCCCGGTGAAGTATGTTGCCAAGGTTCCTGGCTGACAGGGAAGGGAAAATCATATTCTACCTTGTGCTAAAACAGAGCGCTGCCCATGTGGTAATGCCCATTTTACGTAAATACCCCAGTACTTGATATTTTATTCATTAAGCAAAGTTCCCCAGCTGATTTTCAGTAAAGCTACAATTATTATTTTATTCATCATGTAACAGCACCAGGCACAGTAAAAATGATAGTGATAAATAAAGGCAACTATCCTTATGTTTGACAAGTCAGGTTGCTTTCCCCACACTGAAAGACTATAAACAAGTGAGAGTTTTTCCCTTTTAAATCAGGTACCAAGCAGGTCTTTAAATAACTCCTCTTCCCTCTCAAAAACACCAGGTCAAAGGTGGAACTGGGTCCTGCAGCAGTTTTAAAGATGCGCCACAGAAATGCTCACAATGGTTCATATGGTGCATCTTTAGAATCCCTGCAGGGCCTGGTTCCACCTATGAAAAATTATGTAAAGCTTCCCACTCGGCCCTATGAGATTGTGTTAGATGAGCTACGTGGATCTTAGCTCCAGGGAGAGTGCAAGGGATGTGGGGCGAGGGAGTCAGTGGATGAAAGAGGGCAGGGAGCAGGTAAAGTTATGGCCTCATCTGCCCATGCAGCAGACAAGGGAGCCCTAGGAGGTATTGTGTATCTGTGGCAGAATGCTTCCTGGTGACCTGCCTTCTGACCAGTCAAGGCCTTGGGACTATATCTAAAGATAAAAGCTCATTCAGAGTTTGCGTGAAAGCTCCCAAGACCGCCAATAACAGGAAAGAGAAATCTGCTCCAGCTAAGTGACAGTGCTTCAGTTCTTCTTAAATGGTGTGGTAAAATTCTACTATAAGAACAATAAAAGCAGCAAAGAATCCTGTGGCACCTTATAGACTAACAGATGTTTTGGAGCATGAGCTTTCGTGGGTGAATACCCACTTTGTCGGTATGGATGTAGAGGCTCTCTACACAAACATCCCACACACAGATGGAATACAAGCTGTCAGGAACAGTATCCTTGATGATGCCACAGCACAACTGGCTGCTGAGCTCTGTGCCTTCATCCTCACACACAACTATTTCAAATTTGATGACAATATATATCTCCAGATCAGTGGCACTGCTATGGGCACCTGCATGGCCCCACAATATGCCAATATTTTTATGGCCAACCTGGAACAACACTTCCTCAGCTCTCGTCCACTCACGCCCCTTCTCTACCTACGCTACATAGTTGACATCTTCATCATCTGGACGCATGGGAAGGAGACTCTGGAAAAATTTCACCACGATTTCAACAGCTTCCACCCCACCATCAACCTCAGCCTGGACCAATCTACACGGGAGGTCCACTTCCTAGACACCAAGGTGCAAATAAGTGATGGTCACATTAACACCACCCTATACCGAAAACCTACCGACCGCTATGCCTACCTTCATGCCTCCAGCTTCCATCCCGGGCATATCACATGATCCATTGTCTACAGCCAAGCACTGAGGTACAACCGCATCTGCTCTAACCCCTCAGACAGAGACCAACACCTACAAAATCTCCATCAAGCATTCTCCAAACTACAATACCCGCAAGAGGAAATAAGGAAACAGATCAACAGAGTGTGCCCAGAAGCCTCCTACTGCAAGACAAACCCAAGAAAGAAACCAACAGGACTCCACTAGCCATCACATACAGTCCCCAGCTAAAACCCCTCCAATGCATCATCAGGGATCTACAACCCATCATGGACAATGATCCCACACTTTCACAGGCCTTGGGTGACAGGCCAGTCCTCGTCCACAGACAACCTGCCAACCTGAAACATATTCTCACCAGTAACTGCACACCGCACCATAGGAACTCTAGCTCAGGAACCAATCCATGCAACAAACCTCAATACCAAGTCTGCCCACATATCTACACCAGTGACACCATCACAGGACCTAACCAGATCAGCCACACCATCACCGGTTCATTCACCTGCACGTCCACCAATGTAATATATGCCATCATATGACAGCAATGCCCCTCTGCTATGTACATCGGCCAAACTGGACAGTTGCTACGGAAAAGGATAAACGGACGCAAATCAGATATTAGGAATGGCAATATACAAAAACCTGTAGGAGAACACTTCAACCTCCCTGGCCACACTATAGCAGGTCTTAAGGTGGCCATCCTGCAGCAAAAAAACTTCAGGACCAGACTTCAAAGAGAAACTGCTGAGCTTCAGTTCATCTTCAAATTTGACACCATCAGCTCAGGATTAAACAAAGACTGTGAATGGCTTGCCAACTACAAAACCAGTTTCTCCTCCCTTGGTTTTCATACCTCAACTGCTAGAACAGGGCCTCATCCTCCCTGACTGAACTAACCTCTTTATCTCTAGCTTGCTTCTTGCTTGCATATATATACCTGCCCCTGGAAATTTCCACTACGTGCATCCGACGAACTGGGTATTCACCCACGAAAGCTCATGCTCCAAAACGTCTGTTAGTCTATAAGGTGCCACAGGATTCTTTGCTGCTTTTACAGATCCAGACTAACACTTCTACCTCTCTGATATAAGAACAATGAAATGCCTATCTGCCATTCATTAATGCTGATCAGTAATTGGAGGAGAGAACCCCCAGAAGAGCTGAGTGTTGTGAAAGCTTTAGAAGTTTCCTATGAAATTATTATTTAGATTTGCCTTGAAACTACATCTTGTAGTGTGTCTGTGTGTGCAGGGCCTGTGCAACCCATTGGGTGACCTAAGCAGTCGCCTAGGACGCTAACGCCCCTGTCGTCAGTGGTATTTCGGGGGTGGGACCTTCTGCCACCTCTGTAGGGGACGGCATTTTGGGGGTGGGACCTTCCGCCACCTAGGGCGGCAAAAAAGCTGACAGCGCTCCTGTGTGTGTGTGTCAGGAGCAGTTCATGTTATGTTTTCTTTTGTTGTAGCCTTATACGGGAAATCTCTCCTCTTGTCCCTCCTATATTCACAGAAAGAAGAAAAAAACAGCACTCGACCAAAAGATGAATCTCATAGATATCTCAAAGATCTTAAATTAATTTGGGATTTTCAATGAGTGATTGAACCCGTGGTTGTAGATGCAAATAATCTGTCATTTTAGTCACTTTTTAACTTGCTATTTTTCTATTTCGGTTTCAGAGAGTGCATGCGGACAAAATCCTTTGTAGACATGCCCTTTGGATTTAGTGATTCATACAGTGAAAGCAGAACTGATGAACCATGAGCTTCTTCGCTGCTGACTTTAATTAAAAATGCCATGTCTAACTCTAGCAGATGTTCCTGCTGTTGAGAGTAGACTAATAATTTGATGCTGACTCTGCTGCTTAGACGAAGAGTATACGAGACTTTTTTTAATTTCCATTTGGGAGCAAATCCCTCAATATTCAAAATTTGCTGTTCTAGTGGGCCTGAACCAATTATGAGTCAAATCATCTTAGATTTCTACACTAGCCCGAAAGGCATGGTGTTACTAAGATGCTTGTGAAAATACTAGAGTAATGTCTGGGAGCTATTAGGGCTTTGGCTGTGGGTTGAAATTAGTCCACCCATAGACGGCCTGGTGAACAAACTAAACCCATTAGAGGGCTATAATTCAGCTGTTAGGGGGAAAGGGGAGTTCCTTTCTGTTGTCTTAGGCTCATAGACTTTAAGACCAGAAGGGAACATTATGGTCATCTAGTCTGACCTCCTGCACGTTGCAGGCCATGGACGCTGCCCATCCCCCATAATAGACTTCTATCCTCTTGCTGAATTACTGAAGTCCTCAAATCATGATTTAAAGACTCCAAGTTACAGAGAATCCACCATTTACACTAGTTTAAACCTGTAAGTGACCCCGTGCTTCATGCTGCAGAGGAAAGCAAAAAAACTCCCAAGGTCTCTGGCAATCTGGGAGAATATGGTGGTCAGTTGGACCCTGAGCATTTCAGGTGAATACTTGGGAAAGAATTCTCTGTAGTAACTCAGAGACCTCCCTATCTAGTGTTCCATCACTGGCCATTGGGGATATTTGCTACTAGCAGTCGCAGATCAGCTATATGCCATTGTAAACAGTCTCATCATCTCATCCCCTTCATAAATTTATCAAGATCTTGAAGCCCATTAAGCTTTTTGTCCCCACTGCTCCCCCTGGAAGTCTGTTCCAGAACTTCTCTCCTCTGTTGGTTAGAAACCTTTGTCTAATTTCAAGCCTAAACTTGTTGATGGCCAATTTATATCCATTTGTTCTTGTGTCAATGGTGGCCCTTAACTTAAATGACAGGTTTCAGAGTAGCAGCCATGTTAGTCTGTATCCACAAAAAGAACAGGAGTAGTTGTGGCACCTTAGAGACTAACACATTTATTTGAGCATAAGCTTTCATGGGCTACAGCCCACTTTATTGGATGCATGGAATGGAACATAGAAGAAGAGTATATATATATATATACACATTCAGAGAAGATGCCATACCAACTCTAAGAGGCTAATTAATTAAGATGACTTAGAAAAACTTTTTTTCCTGCTGATAACAGTTTTCAAGGTTGTCCATATCTTCTTGTATGATATTCTGGTCCTCCTCCATATTGGTAATACTTCCCAACTTTGTGTCAGCTGTAAATTTTATTAGCACTCTCCCAATTTTTGTGCCAAGGTCATTAATTAAAATGTTAAATAAGATTGGTCCCAAACCTGAACCCTGAGGAACTCCACTAGTAACCAGCTGGGATCTCTCCACATCCAAACGTTCTACAAGAAGGTTTTCAAAATGTTCTAGGAATCAACAATAGAGCTGGTAGGAAACTTTCTGTCAGAATGTTTTTTTGAAGGAAAATGACTTTTAAATGGCGTGGAAATCTTCACCAGTAGTTTTCTTTTTCATGGGCAATTTTTGGGAAGGGGGTTGGAAAAATAAACTAAAAGTGGTTTTAAAATTCAGCTTTTCAATGAAATCCCCAAAACATTTCAAGGAAAAAAAAATGTGTGAGGAAAAAAATAATTTCCTGACCAATTGTAGTCAACAAAACAACACCTCAAGTAATCTCAGAGTCTAACCAACGAGGGGGTACATGGACCGACAAATCAGCCCCTAGAAATGTAGTGCAATATGGCACTGGAGTAGGATCTAGGAGGTATGTGCTCTGTTCCTGACTCTGCCACTGACCTGTTGTGTGACGTTGGCCAAGTCACTTACCTTCTGTTTCTTCTCCCATCATTTGCCCTATCTATTTAGATCATACTCTCCTTGGAGCAGGGATGGTCTCTTACTGTATGTTTATATAGCACCCAGCAGAATAGGATCCCACTTTAGCACTATCATAATTCAAATAACAAATAACTATACTAGTGTTTTGTCTTGTGTTTATACGACGACTAGCACAATTGGGTCCTGGTCCATGACTGGGCTGCTCGTAGTTATGATCATTCAAATAAATAATAATAATACTCTGCACATTGTAAGTTTTTTAAAAACTCTAAATACATTAAACTTCCTCTTAGACAGATCGGATGCCTTGGTGAAGATTTAATTGCCTTTTTTCCAGTATGTCTCCTTTTGAACATGTACTGCAGTATGCCCCTTTCAAGTTCCAGCCTTTTCAATTTGCCTTTCTGATTGCCATATGTGCTGTAAGCAGGTCAATGATCTTTATACTGTCAATCAGAGATCAGTATCTTCAGATTCATCATGGTTAAGACGATGGTGAGCACAGCTGCGGGGTTGATCCCAAAGATAAATTTGGTGTTAGATGTTAATAAGAAACCTTCACTACTTTTTGTTACTATAATTTGAACAACTTGAGCTACATTAACTGGAGCAGGGAAAATCTGTCCAGACAGAGTTAAAGAAATTAGGAATACAGTAGGATGCAAATTCTGACTGCCAATATGTGTTTGCTCTTCCAATAAGGTGAAATCCTGGCCCCACGGGAGGCAACGGCAAAAATCCCTTGGGGGCTGGATAAGGTCAGAAGTTCACCCAAAGGTTTCAATCTGTTGTGTGCACACATCCCAGGGCAGAATTTCACTCTGTGGACCAAATCTTCAGTCAGCTCAACCCTTTTGGATATGCTGGTCAGAATCTTTGTGAGCCGGGTCAAAAAAAAAAAACAACCCCATAAAACCAGAGGGATGAAAATGTGCATTCCTGAAGGATATAAAGCATGTGGGAATTAATGATCCTTTCATTCAAATAAGAATGACCTCCCCACCCTCAGGTTTGCACTGCCTTTTTCAACAGATGAAAGAGGAAGCATTGCAGTTGGAATTCTGTGCTTCAGTAACTTGGAGCAGCATTAACTCATCCACAAAGCACTGTCTTTTGGCAGTGCCATCTCACACAGACGCAGCCTTCAGGATAACGTCACAGGCTGTAGTTTGGTAACCCATCCTATTTTTATTGTGTCCCAAAGGTCCTGATTAGTACAAAAGCATGTACAAGAAAGGAACATTTATTCTTGCTTGTAATTTCCCCATGCACTGAAGTATCCTCCTGCAAAAGCAGAATGGGCCTCGTTTCTGCACAGATGCTTCTAAAATTCCTGTTTGCTACTTGAATTATGATGGGGAATGTGTGGGAATTGAGAACCGACCCACAGCCTTCAATGGGGGAGCAGCACGCTCTGGCAACCCATTAATGAAGGGGGTTTCTACCGCTACTTAAACACCAAAAACATGACTAATCCAAAAATGTTATATGTTAAGTAAGTGAAATCCCTATTGTAATGGGAGATAAACATTTAGAATGTGTCAGTCTCTGCCTTTGTTCCCAGGCCTGAGGCAATGACTATGGTGGCTGAGGCAGCAAATTTAAAACTGATCCGAGAAAATGATTTTTCACACAACACTCAATTAGGCTGTGGGACTCCTTGCCACATGTGAGCTTAGCAGGATTTACAAGAAGGAGCAGCTATTTGTATGGAAAATGAAAGCACCCAGAGCCTGGATTGAAAAGAAACCAAAAATTTTAGAAGGGATTTAAAGCCTTCATCCTTCTGGACATAAGCCAGCCTCTAATGCACATGTGTTAGAAAGAAGTGTGCCTGTGCGCAGCTTATCCCATAAGAACCTATTGCAGGGTTTCTTGCACCTTTGGCTGAAGTCAGAGACAAGATACTGGACCGGATGGCCGACTAGTCTGATCCAGTTTGGCAATTCTTATGTTCTTATTGCAGACATTACAGAGTAGCACCGAGAGGCAGATGAATGGAGTCCTACTTATTAAAATGGGTCTGTTCTTAGAAGGGAATCAGCCCTGATGACACCTTCTCATCCATTGAGCCAGTTTGGTGGGGAGTGATCCAGGGACTCATGTCGTTGCTTGGGGTTGCCATGTCCCAGAGAAAATGGAGGGAGTATTATAAAGCTGCTGGCAACCGTTAGCTGTTTCTAGGCTTGCTTCATAAGCTGCACTGGGGAGAAGAAGAGGATGGGCTATACATTTCAGAATTTAGGGTTTACTATACCCTCGCTTTTGAAACCACATCTATGTATCCGTATGGCCCCCTCACCCTGGTATCTGAGCACCTCAAACTTCAATAAAGTAGCCTCCTTGCACCTGTTTGCAATAGGGATATATACTCCTGGGCAACTGACATATACTAACTGACTTACCTAGACTCACACAAAACACCAGTGGCACAGCCAGGCATTAAATCCAGCTCTTCCAGACCAGTGCCTTAACCCTAACACCATCATTCCCTATGTCTGTGAGTAGGTCTGGAAAATTGTAATACCAACACTTTTATATTGCTAAAACTTTTTTCCTGACTCAGTTGCTAGCAAGAGAACACTAAGAAAAAAAAAATCCCTACCCACATCTCTGTGTATTTACAAGTAAGAATGGTTTTCTTTCCTCCAGAATTACATACTAAATCCAAATTAATACCAAAGCAACCGCTCATGATTTATGTTGTTTCAGTAAATAACAGCAAACACAGACTGCTTTGCTTATGATTAATGATCCTTATTTACAGTATATTCAGTTCAGTTCTGCGGTTCTACCATTACAAATTTCAAAGGAAAGTTAAGCTTTCCTTTTTCCTGTATTTTTAGGCACGCTATAAATCCTTGGTGAGAAAGTCTCCGATGACTGAATTCTAATTTATACACTGAATTAGCTCTAATACAGCTAGCAGAGGAATTTAAATGTACCCAGCGATTTGGTTTTCATTTGGTTTGTCCTCTTTTGTCTGGGAATTCTAACTTTGTAATTGCAAGGATCTGTTATGCACTAAGGCCTCGGCTTGATAGTAACTTCAATGCTCGTCTCCCCCTGCAACCTATGTAATGTAGGACAATGCCAATTATAGCACCACAAGACACTATGCCTCACAGAGGCACAGTCACTTCCAGTGCTCCCCTTTGGTTGCAATGAATTACTTCACGAGCTGGCCTCTGACTGGTTCAGCATCAAGGGGTGAGTGTGTAAAGTTTGCTTATAGCCACATTGAGTCCAACTCAGTGCAGGTGTCAGTCCCAGAAGGCAAACAAGCTCCAGATGAGAGGAAAGATGAGCCAGTTGTCAGGGTATTACTAGCTGGAGGTGGGTGGAGAAAGATGGAGGCTTCATGGAGCATTTCGGTTCCATTCTGATTAGGAACAAAAGCCTCCAACTTTGAAATTCTCTGTGAAAGGGAATGGAGCCCTGGCTCTGGAGTATTCCACCAGGCAAGCGGTCTTGAGATCACAGACCCTGGAAGTCCTGGGGTTCCCAGCACCAGGGCAGTCTTCATGGTTGGGCTGCTCTGAAGCCATGGACCCTGGGAGTCCTGGGGTTTGTGGCACTGGGGCAGATGGACCCTGGAAGTGAGGGTTCCGTAGCAACCTGCCTGGGTTCCATCAGAATTTCAATGAAATCAAATAGTCCTAGCAACACATGTCAATTTTGCTGAATCAGTAAATGCAGACAAAACAATATTTTGTCCAAATTTTTCTGACCAGCTCTAGTGCTAACCTAGGGCTATGGGAGATCTTGCCTAAATTTCCTGCTCAGACACAGGTTGATGTATGACCCTGGGCAAGTTACAATGACGTTATCTACATGAACACGGAGGTCATGCCAAACTAGGGTCTGAATCTACCCTTCACGAGGCTGCTGTGGACTAACTGTGTGATCCCTGCCAATGCGCATTAATAGTTTGTTAATACACTGTGATTTAGCCCCATCTCAAATAGGACTAGATCAAACATGTTAAGCGTCAGCAGGGCCCACACAGACAGTTAGTATGCAGCAGGCTGGGAGTGTGGGGGGAGATTCATATCCCAGCTTGCTGCAAACTTATTGTTTGTGTAGACAAGCCCTTACTCTTTGTGCCTCAGTTCCCCACATGTAAAATGGGGATATAGTATTTCCCTACCTTACATGACTGTGAGAATAAATACATTAAAATTTATGAGGCTCTTAGATACTGTGGTAATGGGGGCCTTGTAAGTATCTAAGATAGGTACTAGGCCTACATGAAAACCAAAATTTACCCATCATGCCCTCCTTCCTCCCTCAGGTGCTACTCCAACATACCTGAGGCACTGGCCCAAACGATTGGCTGGGTTAAAGGTGAAGGTAAGCACCCACCATCCTGCCACACCAGTCACTGAAATGTGCTGCCATTTTGTTCTTTTACCTCATGAGTCAGTATCTTGACTGTCAGGACAGAGTAAGTAATGATAGCCAGTGCTACTGAAACATCATTCAGGCTATACTTGAAGAGGAAAACAAACCCACCTAAGTGCTGGAGTTGGACTCCATGCATCTGAAGAAGTGGGTTTTTTACCCAGGAAATCTTACGCCCAAATAATCTGTTAGTCTTTAAGATGCCACCAGACTCCTCATTGCTTTCCTTATCAGAAAGACATTGTTCATAACTCCAAAAAACCCAAGAGGAGTATGGTACAGCTGGTTAGGAGATAAATAAGACTGCCTGGAAAGGAAGAGCAGTAAATACATAACCTATATCGCTATGGCATGGCACTGAAGTTAATGCTGTAACTACGATGCCTCAAAATCGAAATGAAACCCCTAGAGAAAGTAAATGTTCTGTGGAACACAAGCTGTACATACAGGGTGCATTTTTGGTTTTCTTAATGATTCAGAAAGGTCACCTGCTAGTTCAAGAGCTTCTGGACTTCCACTTCGCTGTTTCTTCTGTTGTGACTCAGTTGCTGCACTAAAGTGCATGAATTGGTAGGAAGGCACCAAAATTCAGCTTCCGTTATTAGTCATGTTACACTGGCAGAGGTAGGCCCCAAATGTGATCCGAGCCCTGTTGTGCTAGGCATAGTGCAAATACACAGTAAGAGACAGTCCCTGCTTCGAAGAGCTCAGAATCTAAGTAAACAAAGAGGTGAGGAGGAAGGGAATATCGTCACTCCCATTTTTACATATGAGGAGCTGAGGCATAGAGGGACCAGCCAAAAGTCACTAAGGAATTTTGGCCAAGTTGGGAATTGAATGCACTCCTGCTCACTCCTGCACTTGCGCTTTCACCACTAGACTATCCCGTCTCTCTTCAGATAGGTGCTCGATAGTATTTTGGGCAAAAATCTGATATTCCACTGCAGATGAATAATTTTCCAGTGCTTTTTTGAAGCTGTGTAGTTAGGAGGATCCACAGCACTCTGTCCATGGTACCTGCCATGAAGCCAACTCCACTTCTTTCTTTCCCTCCTTAGTCTCATGGCCTGTTCTAATGCTGACCTAGCTCAGGTCAAGAGAGGTTTATGAAGAGCTTACACTCCTTTCCAGCTGGTCGGAATTAGTCAAATTCAACTTCCTCTGTGGCTTGTTTTTCAGTTTGTGCTCTGTGTTGGGATAGCAAGCCAAAGAACACCACCAGCTACAAACATGTCTATTGCTTACATCATCCATAGCTTTAGTTAGTGACCAATGGCTGAGATGTTCAGAGCTGACTCGCAGATTAGCCCCAACATTCCTGTTTATTTCCATAGGAACTGTGAGGCTAAGTCTCCATGTCAGCTCCAAAAATTTTAACTAATCCCCTCATTCACTAGCAAAAGAGAGGTCCTGTGAGAGCACACACTCTTGCATGTTTTTCTTACAAGTCCTTCCAGTAAACCAAATTAAGTTTTCCTCTGCAGGACCAGCTCTAGGTTTCGTGTGTCCTCTGCAAACTAAATGTATCAGCCAGACTTCTGCAACTCCAGTAGCACCATCTCAAGGGAGAAAGTTAGGTAGCTGCAGGCAGAATTGGGTACATTTCACCAGATCAGAAGAGTTTTGTCAGCTGTAGTGGGAGTATCAAGTTATCAGTCATCATTAAGGCTGCATGTACATTATAGAGCCTCTGCCAGCATAGCCTCCTATTGTATATGCAGTGTACAAAGACAGAAAGAGGTTTTCTGCCGGTATAGTTAAACCACCTCCACCTCACCATCACTAAAATGGTTAATGGTGACCAGATACTCAACACAATATTAACAACAAGGGGGACTGAACACAAACCAGAATAGAGAAAGAATAGGTATAAGAATATTTCCATGTTAGATGTATTCAAGTTGTCACAGCCTGATGAAATTCATCCTATGAGTACTCACTGAAGCAATCTCAGAACCATTAGCAATTATCTTTGAGCACTCATGGAGGATAGGGGAGGGCCCAGAGGACTGGGGAAGGGTAAATATAGTATCTATCTTTAAAAAGGTGAACAAAGAGGACCTGAGGAGTTACAGATCAGTCAGCCTAACATTGATACCTGGACAAATACTGGAACAAATTATTGAACAATCAATTTGAAAGCACCTAGAGAGGTTATTGAGTTATAAGAAATAGCCAGACCAACTTAATTTTCTTTTCGGACAAGATTACTGACCGGGTGGAAGGAGTAAACGTGATATACCTTAATTTTAGTATGGCTTTTGACACAGTCCCACCTGACGTTCTCCTCAGGAAACTAGGACAATACAGTCTAGGCGAAATTACTCTAAGGTGGATGCAGAACTGGTTGAAAGACCATACTCAAAGAGTAGTTTTCAATGGTTTGCTGTCAGACTGGGAGGGCTATCTAGTGGGACTCCACAGGGGTCAGTCCTGGATCCGGTACTGGAAGGAGTTGCAAGCACTTTGGAGGACAGAATTCCAATTCCAAACAACCTTGATAAATCAGAGAATTGGTCTGAATTCAACATGATGAAATTCAATAAAGTTAAGTGCAAAGTACTATACTCAGGAAGGAAAAATCAAATACACAACTACAAAATGGGGAATGACTGGCCAGGCGGTAGTACTGTAGAAAAGATCTAGGGGTTAGAGTGAATCACAAATTGAACATGAGTCAACAAATGAGATTCAGTTGCGAAAAAAGCTAACATGTATTATAATATATATGTATTAACCGGAATGTCACATGTAAGACACAGGAGATAATTGTGCTGTTCTACTTGGAACTGGTGAGGCCCCAGCTGGAGTAAAAGTGTCCAATTCTGGTACCCACACTTTAGGAAAGAGGTGGACAAATTGGAGAGAGTCCAGAGGAGAGCAACAAAAGTGACAAAAGGTTTAGAAAACCTGACCTGTGAGGAAAGGTGAAATAAACTGGGCATATTTAGTCTTGAGAAAAGAAGACTGAATGATACATTAAGGGCTGTTATAGAGAGGACTGTGATCAGTTGTTCTCCATGTCCACTGGTGGTAGGATAAGAAGTAATGGCTTAATCTTCAGCAAGGGAGATTTAGCTTAGACATTCAGAAAAACTTTCTAACTATAAGGACAGTTATGCTCTGGAATAGGCTTCCGAGGGAAGTTATGGAATCCTCTCCTGGAATTTTTTTAAGAACACGTTGGACAAACACCTGTCAGGCACGGTCTAGGTTTACTTGGTCCTGTCTCAGCACAGGGGAGTGCTGGACTTGATGACCAGTCAAGGACCCTTCCAGCTCTACATTTCGGTGATTCTATGATGTTAGCTATCCTGACTTAAACATTCTTCTGTCAACATAGCTGCATCTACACTGGGGGGTTCATTGGCTTAGCTGTGCGGGTTGGGGTGTGGTTGTTTCACATCCCTGAGCCACATAGCTATGCCAATATACATTTTAATTGTAGCCCAAACCAGTGGTTGAGAAGGATTTAGGCAGCTGGCATGGGACTTGGATGCTTGGAGGGGGATGCTTGGGAGCTGGTGGTGTTGTCCAAGTTCATCTTTCCCAGATGCAGGGGAAAGGCAAAAACTGGAGGCAAAAATAGGCATGGTCTGGGGTGGTACCCAGCAGAGCAAGGACCCAAAAGGCCTGGGTTATGTGTGGCTTTGTGCTTGGCATAGGATTTGCAAAAGCATTCAGCATTGGCCTAACTTAACTTCCATTGAAAGCAAGGGGAGTTTCGTCACAGTCAACACTCAACACCTCTGAAAATTTCACCTGTAGTGTATGGCAAGAGTTAGTCCTGATTCATCGATTCACAGTGCTCAGGGCTGGAGGGACATTCTGATGATCGAGCCTGACCTTCTGCATAACACCGACCATAGCATTTCACCCAGGGGTTCCAATATCAAGCCCATAAGGCCTGGCTGAGCAGCTACTGCCTGGCTTTTAGAATGACATCCAGTCTTGGTTTGAAGACTCCAAGTATGGAGAAACACTACATCCCTATGCCAGGCTGGTTTTTTTGTTTGTCTTGTTTGTTTGTTTTTAATCCATGAAGGCTGGTCTAGAATGAAGGCTGGTCTAGAATTACCCCAAGTAGGGTGTAATATATTTTGTGTTAGAAAATTATCATTTCTAATTTTTAGATCCCTCCCCAAGAAGTTTGACTGTTTCTCTGCTCCTGTGAGTCACAGCTGAAGCACTGCTAGTGCTGCCCCAGCAATTAATCCTTTCTGTACACCGTCATGTACACGACATTGGTTTGGCATTTGGGATTTCTGTAATTGATTCAATATGGACACTGTTTCCTGCTGATGCTTCTAGCAAATGACTTATGACACAAACAGATGTGTGTCCTCACCTTTTTTTCCCTTACATACCACCTGTCACTGGGTTTTCTGTGGATTGCCTGCATAGCCAGCTGGGGTATAAATTGGCTGATAATTTGCTACGTGCTAAAATGCATGGAGGCTGAGAAAGATTAGATTTTCATCTGTAAACTTCGGTAAACATTGATTTCACAGTAAACACACATACTGGCAAAACATATTCCCGTCGATAATAATTGACATTTACAGAGAGACAAAGAAAGAAAAAAATGTTTTTTGATGACTTATTATAGATTGAGGTAAGAATATTTACTTTTGGCTATTTTGACAATTTGCATTTTACTGATTGTACAACTTTAACTTGTTGAATCCCAGTGTCTACTGTCATTAATAATTATAGTCTGATTTCTCTCTGGTATCTGACCCCCCCTAATTTCCCACAACTGCAAAAATGTAAATAGATAAAAATAGAATAAAATTCTTAAAAATAAACTTTATTTGCTGCTGAAATTATAAAAGCACTAAAATTGAATTCTCTGCCATTTTAAATTGAGAATTTCCAGGTTTTTTTTTAAATGGTACAATCCCACCCCCCTTTCTTACTGAAAATTGAGGTTTGGGTTAACAAAAAAATTCAAAAACATTTTTGGTAAAAATTTTGGTAAAATATATGAGAAAACGTCACAAAAAATGGAAAATTGGTCCATTCTAAACCCTGCCAAACAGAAACAACTTTGATATTTTGAATAGTTTGGGGACACGCTTTCCCCATTTTTCAGATAGCCCCAATAAAATGCACTAAACCTCACACGCAAACAGTCCAATCCCGCTCCTTGAAGTCAATGGCAAACCTCCCACTGATTTCAATATGGCAGGATTGGGCCCTAACAATAAAAATGACACACAGACATGACTATAGAGCGATTCAGTTATATTTCAGCTCTTTAGCTTAGCACACAGGGCCCGATTTTCAGATGTGGGTCTCTGAATAGGGGCCAGATCCTCAGCTGGTGTAAAACTGGTAGAACTCTGTTGAAATCAATAGTCCCACAGAATGGCCCAATAAGTTCTGAAAATCCTAGTCAAAAACTCCATCCACGGAAATGTAGACTGTCCCATTGAAAATAACAAGGAAAACTAGTGATCGATAACCAGCATGCAAACCTTTGCTACTGGTGCCACCCACTGAAGTGTAGCAACTCAAACTCTTCAACTTTCATAATGTACCTCACAGATGCTGGTTATGCTCTGGAAGACAGGAACTTCCTAGCCTCATTGATATCCTTGAAACGCTTATCCTCCAGAAACAGCTATAACTTCCTATGGCAATTTGCTTTCCAGCCAACACCTATTTTGGGAACATTGCTGCTGAAATCATTATAAATGTTTTCTTCCTGACGTGGGGTTCTTGGGCTGGGTGTAGACACACTGAAAGACAAATGTCTTTTTCACATGAATCTGAAAATGTAGTCACCCTCTCTAGCTGAGCCAAATACTGTCTAGCAGACCAGATGTTGGACTGGACATCCAGAGACCCCAGGTGCTGCTCCTGGCTGGGCGGCCGTGCATGAGTCACTTCACCCCTCTGTTTCCCTTCCCATCTTTTGTTTGGCTTGCCTATTTGGATTGCATGTTCCTTGGGGTGGGGATTGTCTCTTGCTGTCTATTTGTACAGTGCCAGACACTATCGGAGTCAATCCCTCGGGCATTACCATAATAATAAAAGAATCATTTGTTGAAAAGCAATTGTACCCCTGCTACTCACAAAAGAACGTAAGCTGCCACGGATAACTGGATGAATTTCTATGGCCTGTATTATGCAGGTGGTCAGAGTAGGTGCTTGACTAGTCCCTTCTGGCCTGAAAAGCTCTGAATCTATGAATTCTTTGCTGGTCAACAAAAGCATGGGATTCTACAAATTGCTTAGAACCCTAAGGGCCAGACCCTCAGCTGGTGCAAATGGAGGTACAGCTGCTATGCTGTGTTGCTGTCTACCAGCTGAGGACCTGGCCCATAATCATAGAATCATAGTATATCAGGGTTGGAAGGGACCTCACGAGGTCATCTAGTCCAACCCCCGGCTCAAAGCAGGACCAATTCCCAACTAAATCATCCCAGCCAGGACTTTGTCAAGCCTGATCTTAAAAACCTCTAAGGAAGGAGATTCCACCACCTCCCTAGGAAACCCATTCCAGTGCTTCACTACCCTCCTAGTGAAAAGGTTTTTCCTAATATCCAACCTAAACCTCCCCCACTGCAACTTGAAACCATTGCTCCTTGTTCTGTCATCTGGTACCACTGAGAACAGTCTAGATCCCTCCTCTTTGGAACCCCCTTTCAGGTAGTTGAAAGCAGCTATCAAATCCCCCTTGATTCTTCTCTTCTGCAGACTAAACAATTCCAGTTCCCTCAGCCTCTCCTCATAAGTGATGTGCTCCAGCCCCCTAATCATTTTTGTTGCCCTCCGCTGGACTCTTTCCAATTTTTCCACATCCTTCTTGTAGTGTGGGGCCCAAAACTGGATGCAATACTCCAGATGAGGCCTCACCAATGTCCACTAGAGGGGAATGATCACGTCCCTCGATCTGCTGGCAATGCCCCTACTTATACAGCCCCAAATGCCGTTAGCCTTCTTGGCAACAAGGGTACACTGTTGACTCATATCCAGCTTCTCGTCCACTGTAACCCCTAGGTCTTTTTCTGCAGAACTGCTGCCTAGCCATTCAGTCCCTAATCTGTAACAGTGAATGGGATTCTTCCATCCTAAGTACAGGACTCTGCACTTGTCCTTGTTGAACCTCATCAGGTTTCTTTTGGCCCAATCCTCTAATTTGTCTAGGGCCCTCTTTATCCTATCCTTACCCTCCAGCTTATCTACCACTCCTCCCAGTTTAGTGTCATCTGCAAACTTGCTGAGAGTGCAGTCCACACCATCCTCCAGATCATTAATGAAGATATTGAACAAAACCTGCCCCAGGACCGACCTTTGGGGCACTCTGCTTGAAACTGGCTGCCAACTAGACATGGAGCCATTGATCACTACCCATTGAGCCCGACAATCTAGCCAGCTTTCTGTCCACCTTATAGTCCATTCATCCAGTCCATACTTCTTTAATTTGCCAGCAAGAATACTGTGGGAGACCATATCAAAAGCTTTGCTAAAGTCAAGGAATAACACATCCACTGCTTTCCCCTTATCCACAGACCCAGTTATCTCCTCACAGAAGGCAATTAGGTTAGTCAGGCATGACTTGCCCTTAGTGAATCCATGCTGACTGTTCCTGATCACTTTCCTCTCTTCTAAGTGCTTCAGAATTGATTCCTTGAGGACCTGCTCCATGATTTTTCCAGGAACTGAAGTGAGGCTGACTGGCCTGTAGTTCCCCGGATCCTCCTCCTTCTCTTTTTTAAAGATTGGAACTACATTAGCCTTTTTCCAGTCATCTGGGACCTCCTCCGATTGCCATGAGTTTTCAAAGATAATGGCCAATGGCTCTGCAGTCACATCCGCCAACTCCTTTAGCACCCTCAGATGCAGTGCATCCTGCCCATGGACTTGCGCATGTCCAGTTTTTCTAAATAGTCCCAAACCACTTCTTTCTCCACAGAGGGCTGGTCACCTCCTCCCTATACTGTGCTGCCCAGTGCAGCAGTCTGGGAGATGACCTTGTTCGTGAAGACAGAGGCAAAAAAAGCATTGAGTACATTAGCTTTTTCCACATGCTCTGTCACTAGGTTGCCTTCCCCATTCAGTAAGGGGCCCACACTTTCCTTGACTTTCTTCTTGTTACTAATATACTTGAAGAAACCCTTCTTGTTACTGTTAACATCTCTTGCTAGCTGCAACTCCTAGTGTGATTTGGCCTTCCTGATTTCACTCCTGCATGCCTGAGCAATATTTTTATACTCCTCCATGGTCATTTGTCCAATCTTCTACTTCTGGTAAGCTTTTAATACTTAAAATGCTTCCTGTCACAGGGTGGCCTCTTTACGAGGCAATTGATCCAGCCCACCTATGCCTCTTTAACAGCCATGATGGGGCCTCACAGAGGGCAGCTGGTCTCTATAATAAGTCAAAGGGGAACAGGAATGACTGTAGCAGAGAGCTAGGGGGTCCAAGCAGGACAGACACCCGGGAGGTGGCAGCTGCAGGAATAAAGGGAAAGTTGGAATGTTAATCCAGCGACAGGAAGGAGTGATGGGGGCTCCTGTGAAAGGAGAGGGAAAATCTGAACTGCAGACTAACTTTGGGAAGGAGGGTTTCCCTGGCCTTAAAAGGTTGCATAAGCTCCCATCTGCTTGAGATGTTTATAATGGCCAAAGACCCCAAATAACTCAGCTCCTTTTTTAACCTTCCAATCTCCTCTGTCAAGTCACTCCCTGGTCAGCTTCCCAAGGTGACCAGAGACCTATGTCAACCTTGTCTCCCCTGAGAAACCAATTGTCCTGGGTAGGAGCTACTTTATTGCATATATTACATTACATTTCAGTGGGCAAGCCCTTTAAGTCAATGACCCTCTTGTTTTGCCACCAGCCTGTGGAATTTCAGTCCAACATGGAGGCAAACAGATGATAGAGAAGGCAAGAGGCTGCACATTCAAAATGGGGGTTGCAGCTTGGTAAAGATAAATACAGAGATATGAAAAACTTGCATAGAATTCAGAGATGGAACAGATGGATTCCCCACTTTGCCACAGGTTGTTGGTTTTAACTTTCTTTTTGAAGGTTAACGGATATGGAAAAAATCACTTGCAGACTCAAATCCCCAGCTTCCTCTGTTCAGGTCACAATCCCCAGTCATAGAAGCCAAAGAAGCCCAAATCTGTGCGAAACGCTCCCTCCCCTCCCATGGCCTGTCAGCTGTCCTGTCACTTTGATGCTCATCATGCACTGCCATTCTAGACATGAAGTCATCTTTTGAGCTGCAGTGTCCACGGGCAGTTTTATTCCTCCCACCCAGTCCCTTTGGGCGAGTTCATCACTGCCTCACACAATGGTCAAGATATTGATGGGATTTTACATTACCTCCTGATTGCATTTATGAGACACGAGAAATTTCAAAAGTGCTCAGCCTACAGCCAGCTGGTGAATTAAACCACAGCCAAGTGCCAGATTATTCATGCTTTACCCAAGGGCAGCTCCCCCCACTCCCTTGGACTACAAGCCATTAACATTTAGGTAGACATTCCTAGCCCTGGCTGAAGTATGGGTCTGTCAGGCTGGATGATCATTTCTCTCACTTCCCCCCACCCAGGGCATCTCTGTTTCTCCTTGCTTAATTGTCAGTTGAATCCTAGCACAGCCACCTCAGACATTCACATCCTCTCACTGTTTATTTATATCCGAATAGTCACTTATAGTACTTGCAGAAAGAACAGGAGCACTTGTGGCACCTTAGAGACTGACACATTTATTTGAGCATAAGCTTTCATGCGCTGCAGCCCCACTTCATTGGATGCATGCAGGACCAGTGGAAGCACTAGGCAAGTTAGGCAGCAGCCTAGGGCGCCGAGATCTGGGGGGCACTAAAAAGCTGGTGCCTAAAAATAGACGCAGGCTCAGGGTGCAGATCGCAGGGAGGACGTAAGTTAGAACTGCGCTCCCAATGAATTGCTCTCCTGCCATTTACAAAGCCAGCGATTGAACAGATCGCAGACTACAGGGAGGTGATAAGAATCACGCTCCCAATGAATTGCTCTCCAACTACTGCCATTTAGGAAGCCAGGGAAATTCTTTGATTAGATCGCAGCCCATAGGGAGGAGGAGGTGAGAAGAACCAGCTCCCAGTGAGTTGATCTCCGACTCCTGACTCCTGCCATTTAGAAAACCAGGGAAGTCCCAGCTGCTCTCTGACTCCTGCCATGTGAAGTCCTTTGACTGTGACTCACTCATTGTACAGATTGGTGTGTTGGTAGGTACGTTATTACAGTACTAGCTCCTCTGTCTTGTAGCAGATTGCACAGCAAGAACCAGAAGAAGAGTGGAGCAGCTTGGGAGGGGGTTGGGGTGTAAGACCTCCTGCTGGGGCTAAGGTGATCAGATGTCCCAATTTTATAGGGACAATCCTGATTTGGAGGTCTTTTTCTTATATAGGCTCCCCTGTCCCAATTGTTCACATTTGCTGTCTGGTCACCCTAGCTGGGGCTGAGCTGTGCTGTCAGTGCTGTGCAGCTGGGGCCGGCTTGCATGGCATGCTCCTCAGAGAGCAGGCTGCAGGTTTTCCAGGGCAGAGACTCTGCTTCCTGGGGAGAGAAGGGAGGGAGGGAAAGAGGCCACGGCTGGCAGTTCTGTGGGCTCTGTTGCATGGAGGGGCAGCTAAGCTGTTTTAACCCACCTCCCTGTGCCCCAGCTTTCTACCGTCCCGACCCTGCTTTGGTGTGAGGGCCACGCGCTCTCTGCCTCACAGTCCTGCCTGCCCCTCGCCCCCCTGCCAGAGTGAGATCCCAGCATTCAACTCCCCAGCCTGGTGTCATAAACAGATAGTTAAGGGTTAATGTCTCTTTTACCTATGAAGGGTTAACAAATAGTAAACCAAAAACACCTGACTGGAGGACCAATCAGGAAACAAGATACTTTAAAATCTCGGTGGAGGGAAGCCTTTGTTTGTGTTTTTTGGGTTTTGCTTTGTTCTCTCTGGATTCTGAGAGAGATCAGACATGTAAGCTGATTCCTCCAATCTTTCTAAAAAAATCTCTTCTGTTCTAATTTTAGTAAGTACCAGGAAAAGGCGAGTTTAGTCTTTTGATTGTTTTCTGTATCTGCAAATGTGTAGTTTCCTGGGAGTATTTTAAATTGTATTTTGCTGGGGGGAGGCTTCTCTCTAGGGTCTATAAGCTGAAAGACCCTGTAACCTTTACCATCTAAATTACAGAGACAACTTTTACTTTTTTTCTTTCTTTTTATTAGAAGTTTTGCTTTTTAAGACCTGTTTGATTTTTTCCCCTTGTTGAGGCTCAAGGGAATTGAGTCTGTACTTACCAGGGAATTGGTGAGAGAAGGGAGGGGGGAAAGGTGGAATCCCTTTGTTTAGATTCACGGAGCTTGAATCTGTCTCTCTCTCCAGGATAGCCCAGGAAGGGAACGCCTGGGAGGGGGAGAGAAGGGGGGGGAAAAAACCTGATTTCTCTGCGTTGTGATTCAAGGAGTTTGAATCACGGTGATCTCCTAGTGTACCCAGGGCGCGAAAAATCTGGGAGGAAAAAAGGAGAAGGGAGGGGAAATGGTTTATTCCCCTTTGTTGTAAGACTCAAGGAATTTGGGTCTTGGGGTCCCCAGGGAAGGTTTTTGGGGGGACCAGAGTGCCCCAAAACACTCTAATTTTTTGGGTGGTGGCAGCTTATCAGATCTAAACTGGTAATTAAGCTTAGAGGAATTCATGCTGGTACCCCATTTTTTGGACTCTAAGGTTCAGATTGGGGAATTATACCATGACATGGTGGCAGTGTGTGGGAAAGATGGAATCCAAAAGCCAGTAAGATTATTATTTTTCTTTTCTCTCTGCTACCTGGTTGTAAGCAGGAGAGAGGGTTTTTAAAACTACAACCAGAGAAATTTTTTTTCCTTGCTCCTTTCTGGTTGTCCAGAGAGACTGCCTGAGGGCACACACATTAAGGTTTAACAAGGGTCTTTTGTTAAACAAAGCAGGCTTAAGTGGTCAGCAACAGACTCCAGCAAAACACATCTGCAAATGAATGGGTTTTTTTTTATTTCTTTTTACTTTACCGTGAAAGGTTAGAAAAAAAAAAGTTACAAGACTCTGTTGCTAAGCAACCCCAAGGAGGCAACAGAGAAGCAGCAATTCAGGCAATAAACACCAGAGGGAGCCCCAACACAAGAAATCAGAAACCATGAGTACCAAGAACGCCCTGAAGCCGGACCAGGCAAGGCTACAAGCCGTAGAGAAAGACAACGAACATAAGAGATGGATGGAACTCATTAATGCAGAAATAGCCAAGGAAGAGGCGGCCTACAAAAGAGAACAAGCAGCCAAAGAGGAAGCCCACAAAAGAGAACAAGAAGAAAAAGATGCAGACCACCGAAGACAGATGGAACTCCAGAGGGAGGCCTACCAGCAGGCCCTGGCATTAGAACGGGCTAAGCAACAGAACACAGCCAATCCTAACAACACTTCGCCAGTTGTTGTTCCACATCCCAAGAAATTTCCCACCTACAAGGCAGGTGATGACACTAAGGCCTTCTTAGAAAATTTTGAAAGAGCCTGCCTTGGGTACAACATCTCTGAAGACCAGGACATGATAGAGCTGAGGCCCACAGCTCAGTGGGCATTGCTGACGGCTGAAATGCCTAAGGAGAACATGAATGATTATAAACTTTTTCAAACCAAGGCCAGAATCAGAATGAGGATAACACCTGAGCATGCCCATCGGCGGTTCAGAACCCAGAGATGGAAACCAGATGTGTCATTCCCCCGACACGCCTACCACATTGCAAAGAATTATGAGGCCTGGATATCAGGAACAAAGGTTAACAATATGGACCAGCTGCACCTCCTAATACAAATGGAGCAGTTCTTAGAGGGTGTTCCTGAGGAAATAGAAAGGTACATCCTAGATGGGAAACCCAAAACGGTAACCGAGGCAGGGGAGATTAGAGCCAAATGGATGGAAGTGACAGAAAAGAAAAAAGCCACTGTCAAGGGGAGTGAATACCCCAGGGGGCACACCGACAATAAACCCTACAACCGAGGGCAGCCCAAGACCCCACCTACAACCCAAGGAAAGCCACAGACGCCCTATTCTCCCACCTCACCAGTCTCGAGTAACCCACCTCGGCCCAGTGACCAGTCAGCTGGACGATGCTTTAAATGTAATGAACTGGGACATATAAAGGCCAACTGCCCAAAGAACCCCAACCGAGTGCAAGTCATTACACCACCATCACACCAAAGATCCCCAGGCCCAGATGCCTCTCAAATACCCTTGGAGCAAAGGGAAAGTTTGAGAGTGGGCGGAAAGAAGGTTACCGCATGGAGAGACACGGGGGCACAAGTGTTAGCTATCCACCAATCCTTGGTGGACCCCAAATTCACCAACCCAAAGGCCTAAGTGACAATTTACCCCTTCATGTCAAAAGCTGTAGACTTGCCTACAGCTAAACTGCCTGTCCAGTATAAAGGCTGGTCAGGAATATGAACTTTTGCAGTCTATGACAATTATTCCATCCCCATGCTACTGGGGGAAGACTTGGCCAACCAGGTGAAGCGAGCCAAGAGAGTGGGAATGGTTACACGCAGCCAGACCAGGCAAGCTTCCCGACCCATTCCTGTTCCTGAGCAGTCCACAGAGGCCCTGTCTGTGTTACCAGAGACCCAGACAGAGGTAGTGGACCCAGATTCCCTGCCAACAACTGAAACAGCCACAGTGCCTCCAGTCCCAGACCAGTAACTGGAAAAGCAACCAACACCAGAACCGTTGCAAGCACTAATGCCAGCGCTTGCAAACCCATCTTCAACCCCAATGCCAGAGGGCGCCAGCGAGCCTGAACTGGCAGAAGCAGACAACCATATCCAAGAGGCTTAGCCAGAGCCTGAAATACCCCCTGGTGCACCAGCAGAGAGCAGCTCACCAGCAACGAAAACAACCCCATCACCTACATCGCTTCCAGAGGGACCAAGCCCAAGTCCATAGTCTAAGGAAGAACTGGTGTCTCCAGCTTCAAAGGAACAGTTCCAGACTGAGCAGGAAGCAGATGACAGCGTTCAGAAAGCTTGGGCGGTGGCACGGAGCACCCCACCGCCTCTCAGCTCTTCTAACTGATCCCGGTTTGTTATGGAACAAGGACTTTTATACAAGGAAATTCTTTCTGGTGGACACCAGGAAGACTGGCATCCGCAAAAACAGTTGGTGGTTCCAACTAAGTACCGGGAAAAGCTCTTAAGCTTAGCCCATGATCATCCCAGTGGCCATGCTGGGGTGAACAGAACCAAAGTCCGGTTGGGGAAGTCCTTTCACTGGGAGGGGATGGGCAAGGATGTTGCCAAGTATGTCCGGTCTTGTGAAGTGTGCCAAAGAGTGGGAAAGCCTCAAGACCTGGTCAAGGCCCCTCTCCAGCCACTCCCCATAACTGAGGTCCCATTTCAGCGAGTAGCTGTGGATATTCTGAGTCCTTTCCCGAAAAAGACACCCAAAGGAAAGCAGTACGTACTGACTTTTGTGGACTTTGCTACCCAATGGCCGGAAGCAGTAGCTCTAGGGAACACCAGGTCTAAAGCTGTGTGCCAGGCCCTAACAGACATTTTTGCCAGGGTAGGTTGGCCCTCCGACATCCTTACAGATTCAGGATCTAATTTCCTGGCAGGAACCATGAAAGAACTGTGGGAAACTCATGGGGTGAATCACTTGGTTGCTACCCCGTACCACCATCAAACCAATGGCCTGGTGGAAAGGTTTAACGGAACTTTAGGTGCCATGATACGTAAATTCATCAATGAATACTCCAATGACTGGGACTTAGTGTTGCAGGAGTTGCTTTTTGTCTACAGTGCTGTACCACATCCCAGTTTAGGGTTTTCACCATTTGAACTTGTGTATGGCCATGAGGTTAAGAGGCCATTACAGTTGGTGAAGCAGCAATGGGAGGGGTTTATGCCTTCTCCAGGAACTAACATTCTAGACTTTTTAAGCAACCTACAAAACACCCTCTGACACTTTTTAGCTCTTGCTAAAGAACACCTAAAGGATGCTCAAAAAGAACAAAAGGCCTGGTATGATAGACATACCAGAGAGCGTTCCTTCAAGGTAGGAGACCAGGTTATGGTCTTGAAGGCGCAACAGGCCTATAAAATGGAAGCATCATGGGAAGGGCCATTCACGGTCCAAGAGCGCCTGGGAGCTGTTAACTACCTCATAGCATTTCCCAATTCCTCCCTAAAGCCCAGAGTATACCATGTTAATTCTCTCAAGCCCTTTTATTCCAGAGACTTACAGGTTTGTCAGTTTACAGCCCAGGGAGGAGATGACGCTGAGTGGCCTGAAGGTGTATACTACAAAGGAAAAAGTTATGGTGGCGTGGAAGAGGTGAACCTCTCAACCACCCTGGAACGTCTGCAGCGGCAACACATCAGGGAGCTGTGCACTAGCTTCGCCCCATTGTTCTCAGCCACCCCAGGACAGACTGAACGGGCTTACCACTCCATTGACACAGGTAATGCTCACCCAATTAGAACCCTGTCTCCTCACGCCCAAGGTGCTATAGAACGGGAGATCCAAAACATGCTACAGATGGGTATAATCCACTCATCTACCAGTGCATGGGCGTCTCCAGTGGTTCTGGTACCCAAACCAAATGGGGAAATACGCTTTTGCGTGGACTACCGTAAGCTAAATGCGGTAACTCGTCCAGAGAACTATCCAATGCCACGCACCGATGAGCTATTGGAAAAGTTGGGACGTGCCCAGTTCATATCTACAATAGACTTAACCCAGGGGTACTGGCAAGTACCGCTAGACGAACCTGCCAAGGAAAGGTCAGCATTCGTCACCCATGCGGGGGTGTATGAATTTAATGTGCTTCCTTTCGGGCTGCCAAATGCACCCGCCACCTTCCAGAGGCTGGTAGATGGTCTACTAGCAGGACTGGGTGAATATGCAGTTGCCTGCCTCGATGATGTGGCCATTTTTTCTGACTCCTGGCCCGAACACCTGGAACACCTGGAAAAGGTCTTTAAGCGCATCAGGCAGGCAGGATTAACTGTTAAGGCCAAAAAGTGTCAAATAGGCCAAAACAGAGTGACTTACCTGGGGCACCAGGTGGGTCGAGGAACCATAAACCCCCTACAGGCCAAGGTGGATGCTATCCAAAAGTGGCCTGTCCCAAAGTCAAAGAAACAGGTCCAATCCTTCTTAGGCTTGGCCAGGTATTACAGGTGATTTGTGCCACACTACAGCCAAATCACTGCCCCACTGACCAACCTGACCAAAAAGACCCAGCCAAATGCAGTTAAGTGGACTGATGAGTGTCAGAAGGCCTTTACCCAGCTTAAGGTGGCGCTCATGTCTAACCCTGTGCTAAGGGCCCCGGACTTTGACAAACCATTCCTAGTAACCACAGATACATCTAAGCGTGGTATAGGAGCAGTTCTCATGCAGGAAGGACCAGATCACAACTTCCATCCTGTTGTGTTTCTCAGCAAAAAAATATCTGAGAGGAAAAGTCACTGGTCAGTCAGTGAAAAGGAATGCTACGCCATTGTGTACGCCCTGGAAAAGCTACGCCCATACGTTTGGGGACAGCGGTTCCAGCTACAAACCGACCATGCTACGCTAGAGTGGCTTCATACTGCCAAGGGGAACAACAAAAAACTGCTTCAATGAAGTTTAGCTCTCCAAGATTTTGATTTTAAAATTCAACACATTTCAGGAGCTTCTAACAAAGTAGCTGATGCATTTTCTCGTGAAAGTTTCCCAGAATCCACTGGTTAAAATTTGTCCTTAAAATGTAGAAAGTCTTGTAGTTTACATACTTAGTAGTATATGTAAAGGTGCATGTGTTGTATTAATCTGTTTATTCTAAAGTTCTAGGAAGAAATCATCGCCAGTGACGTTTCCCACTGTCTGCGATTTGGGGGGCATGTCATAAACAGATAGTTAAGGGTTAACGTCTCTTTTACCTGTAAAGGGTTAACAAACAGTAAACCAAAAACACCTGACCAGAGGACCAATCAGGAAACAAGATACTTTAAAATCTCAGTGGAGGGAAGCCTTTGTTTGTGTTTTTTGGGTTTTGCTTTGTTCTCTCTGGATTCTGAGAGGGACCAGACATGTAAGCAGATTCCTCCAATCTTTCTAAAAAAATCTCTTCTGTTCTAATTTTAGTAAGTACCAGGAAAAGGCGAGTTTAGTCTTTTGATTGTTTTCTGTATTTGCAAATGTGTAGTTTCCTGGGAGTATTTTAAATTGTATTTTGCTGGGGGGAGGCTTCTCTCTAGGGTCTATAAGCTGAAAGACCCTGTAACCTTTACCATCTAAATTACAGAGACAACTTTTACTTTTTTTCTTTCTTTTTATTAAAAGTTTTGCTTTTTAAGACCTGTTTGATTTTTTTCTCCTTGTTGAGGCTCAAGGGAATTGAGTCTGTACTTACCAGGGAATTGGTGAGAGAAGGGAGGGGGGAAAGGTGGAATCCCTTTGTTTAGATTCACTGAGCTTGAATCTGTCTCTCTCTCCAGGATAGCCCAGGGAGGGAACGCCTGGGAGGGGGAGAGAAGGGGGGGGAAAAAACCTGATTTCTCTGTGTTATGATTCAAGGAGTCTGAATCACGGTGATCTCCTAGTGTACCCAGGGCGGGAAAAATCTGGGAGGAAGAAAGGAGAAGAGGGGGGAAATGGTTTATTCCCCTTTGTTGTAAGACTCAAGGAATTTGGGTCTTGGGGTCCCCAGGGAAGGTTTTTGGGGGGACCAGAGTGCCCCAAAACACTCTAATTTTTGGATGGTGGCAGCTTATCAGATCTAAACTGGTAATTAAGCTTAGAGGAATTCATGCTGGTACCCCATTTTTTGGACTCTAAGGTTCAGATTGGGGAATTCTTCCATGACACCTGGGCATAGGACGGACTGGCGACACGCTCCTATTGCCCTGTTGCAATTGCACTGTGACTTGGGGCGTGGAGAAACCAAACAGTTTCTTGCAGGCCACAGAAGTGACACAGACTTTGAGAAAACATTGGTAGATGCAGGAGAACTTGCGGAGGAGTTGGCTGTACAGGCACTTTTGGAACCAGATCCAATCCGTATTAGAAAGAAGAGGAAGCAGTTCACATTTGAAGCAGATGACGAACCTATTAAAAAGCTGAAAGAAAAATTCAGAGTGAACTTTTACTTTGCAGTCATCAACACAGCAATACCTTCAGCTGAAGAAAGAGTCACATTGATGCAGCAAATTAGTTCAGTATTTGGCTTCCTATATGATGATTACAGTTTGCAAAATACAACACCAAAGCAAATTATGGAACATTGCTTGAATCTGGAGCAAGCTTTGCAACATGGTGGATCCAAAGATATCGATGCCTTTGACTTGTGCAATGAATTGCAAGCTATTGTCCGACGAGTCCAAAAGAGTGCATCACTGCAAGATGTATTGAACTTCATATGCACAAATAAACTGACAGATAGTGTCCCCAACACAGTTATTGCTCTTTGCATCCTCTTGACTCTCCCAGTTTCTGTGGCCAGTGGTGAGCGAAGCTTCTCGAAGCTCAAGCTGATAAAAATATACATGTGAACATCAATGTTGCAACAAAGACTTGTTGGGCTCTCGACCTTGTCAATAGAACATGACATTGCTCACAGCATTAACTTGGAGGAACTTGTTTCTAAATTTGCTAACCTGAAAGCGCAGAAAAATAAATTCTAACGTGTTACTTTGTGACAGTGCATTGTGGATAAGGTATGTGATTGATTTTAAGATCCATGCTATGTTGTGCAAAGTGAAAACAATAACAATGTCAACCCTGTCAGGTTATTCATTTATTTTCATTAACTATGTAGACTAAATAATTAAATTAATACATTTTCAAGCCGAACATGTATTAATTCTAATGAGCAATGCCACATTATGCAGCATTCATTTTTAAAGTTTTTAATAAGCAATGCTTGGGGGCAGAGGGGGCAAGGTGGAAGTTTCGCCAAGGGCGCAAAATATCCTTGCACCAGCCCTAGATGCATGTAGTGGAAAATACAGTAGGAAGATATATATACACAGAGAACATGAAACAATGGGTGTTACCATACACACTGTAAAGAGAGTGATCAGTTAAGGTGAGCTATTATCAGCAGGAGAGAAAAAGAACTGTTTGTAGTGGTAATGAAAATGGCCCATTTCCAGCAATTGACAAAGAGATGTGAGGAAGTGTGGGGAGGGGTGCAGGGGGATAAGCGTGGG
The DNA here is from genome assembly GCF_025201925.1 of Gopherus flavomarginatus. Lineage (NCBI taxonomy): Eukaryota > Metazoa > Chordata > Testudines > Testudinidae > Gopherus > Gopherus flavomarginatus. Next base: position 13,747,033 of record NC_066626.1, on the reverse strand, counting down.
GAAATAGTTTTACTGGATGGGCCATTACACAAAGTAAAACTATTTCCCCATGCTTATTCTCCCCCCCCCCCTTCCTTACATCTCCTTGTCAATTGCTGGAAATGAGCCATTTTCATTACCACTACAAACAGTTCTTTTTCTCTCCTGATGACAATAGCTCACCTTAACTGATCACATATAGTGTGTATGGTAACACCCATTATTCCATGTTCTCTCTGTGTGTATATATGCTTCCTACTGTATTTTCCACTGCATGCATCTGATGAAGTAGGGCTGTAGCCCACAAAAGCTTATGCTCAAATAAATGTGTTGGTCTCTAAGGTGCCACAAGTACTCCTGTTCTTTTTGCGGATACAGACTAACACGGCTGCTGCTCTGAAACCTGTCAGTTACACTACTTGGTTTGTCACAACTTGTAGTTACCAGTTCTAAGCACCATGGAGAGAGCGAGAGGCTGAGATTTTCAAAGGAGACTGAGTTAGGTACCCAAATCCCAGTTAAATGTAACCAGATTTTGGTGCCCAACTCCCTAAGGGCTTATCGACCCAGGAGAAGTTACTCCGGAATAAGGTAAATTTAAAGCACCATAGCCCGTCTAGAACTATTCCATAATAACCACGTTCACACAAGGAGCTATTGAAGAATAGCTGGTTGCACAGTAGCTATTTTGGATAATTTCCCCATGTAGACAAGCTCTGATTAGGCTTCCTTGAAAATTTCAGCCTAAAGCATCTGTGCCTTCATTAGAAATCATAAGGCACAGGGATGAAATGCAGCTGTTGCACATTATAAAAACTTGCTGCATATTAAAGACCCCGGGGCTAGATAGTCCACTGCATGTCTGTGAGCAAAGGGGACCCAGACCTAGTGATTCCAGGCTAAGGGTGCGAAAGGTGCAGCACCGTCCTCTACCTCTGCAGTGGCAGTTCCTCTACCAGAGCAATGTGATTGGGTGAATCAGGAGGAGGCAGACCAGAGCTGGGTGTGAGTCAGATGCTACCTTGAGGGAAGCAGTAAGGAAGTCACATGGATAGCCTTGGCCTCTGCAGTTCTGAGGCAACTTCAGGTTTAAGAGCCCAACCCTCTAATGCATGTTACAGGGATATTAAGAGGATTGAAAATCCTTGTGTGAAACATGCAGCATTTCCTGTCCATGCCCACCCTCTCCATCCTCACTGGGTGGGTGATTCCCACTTAGGAAACAATCAGATTCTATATATTTCTGCAGATTTAGGAGAACAGGAATAAGGGTGATATTCTCCACTGGGCAGGGGGACCAGCAGAAAGCCTACACACCACAAAATAGGGTGGAATCTATGCCCTATACTGGCCTATGATTTGATCCGACTCCCTCTGACTCACATCTTTCCTTTGACTTGAGTGGGAGTGAGATCAGGCCCCCCTATTCCTCTGGGGGTTCACCTTAAGTGCCTAGCCCAAGCTCACTAAAACCAGTGCAAAGACTCCTGTAGGGTATGTCTACACTGCAATTAGCAGTGGAAAGACTCCTGTAGGGTATGTCTACACTGTGCCAGCTGACTCGGGCTAAGGGGCTGTTTAATTGTGGTGTAGATATTGGGATTGGGCTGGAGCACAGGCTCTAGGACCCTGCGAGGTCCCAAGCCCGAACAACTCCACCACAGTTAAACAGTCCTGCAGCCCAAGCCCTGTGATCCAAATCAGCTGGCATTGGCCAACCACACGTATCTATCTGCAGTTAAATGTCAGTGGCCCTGTGATAAGGCCCTAGGAGAATACCATTCCTCCAGGATAATATTTAGAGCGTGTATCGTACTTTAGTAGCGGATAGGCTGATCCAGCCTCTCTCATTCATGAAGTTGCATACGCAAACCTCATAAGAAACAAAAACAACAATAAGTTAAGGGAGCTGCTCTTCCTTAGTAACGTTGTTCTCACTGTTTCAGTGCCGTCTTCCCTATTTCCACATGCTCCTTAAACACCTACATTAATTACAGCAATTCTCGTTTAAAAACCATTGTAGACTAATGATTCCGGTTGATTTAGAGTTTTGTCCTTTCTCGGTTCATCACCCCGTCTGTCTTTTAAATATTCTGTTCGTATTTTGTTACACGACAAGATCACAGCTGTTGTGCATTAAAAGAAAAAATCATCCTGTGTTCAGTTGCCTTCCAATGATCTTTTTTTCTTATGCAGCCCATGCATGAAACCTGTCGCCTCTGTTAAGTGCAAATGCTTAAAAGTTTTCTCTGTTCATAAAAAAATCCTAGAGTCAGCTCGTCAGCTGGTGTAAATCAGCCTCATGATTTCAGTTGCACTAGGCTGAATTACAGCATCTGAGGACCATTCCTGTAATTTTTTTAGCCTGCATTAAGCAAAAATGTAACTCAAACGATTTTTATGTTTCCTATCTAAACCACATTTGTATACGTATTAATATTAAGAATCAGTTGAAATCAATTTTTTTATTAATTTAATTTAAATGTATTGCAAATTATTATGTAATTAAACCTTGAACTGGGCCAAATCCTCCGATGGTGTAAATTGGTCTGGATTACTTGACTTTAGTGGCGCAATGTCCATTTACACTTGCTAGGGACCTGGCAGCAGGCTAAAACAACCTCTAGACTGAGATTTTTTAAAATGAGGGCATAAAATATGGCTTCTAATTCCTTCTTTAGGTGCCTAAATAAACTGCCTGAAGCTTCTCTGAATTCAAAGGATCCTGCTGGTTGCTCCGTTCTTTGACAAAACCCAGCCACTTCTTTAGGCGCCTACATAGGGACATAAGTCATGTAAGTTTAGGCACCCTTTTTTGAAAATCTTGGCACTAGTATTATCAGCTAAGGCTTTGAGCTGCAAGTAGTTTATCCCACGAGTAATCTTATGCACATAAGTAATCCCATTAATGCCAATTGCATTAATCACATGAATAAAATTACACACGTATGTTTGCAGGTCTGGGGTCTGAGTTGGGAACGTGTTGCTACATGCTTGAGCCTGCCAATTAGTAATTTTACACACATGAAGTCCCAATGACACGTCTGTCCAAGTACTCACGTGTGTAAAGTTAGTCACATGCTGAAATGACACAAAAGCCAGATTTTCTTACACAAGCAAGTAAGCAAATAAACAACAACAAAAATCCATTAGAGTTTGATTTTATATTCTAACTAGAGGCAAGTCAGAGATGTTCATTGGACAGTTCCCTTTAGCTGATGTTTTCCTTGCTGGCATGAACCTCACTTTGCAAATTCACCACCTAGGTGCCATCCGTTTCACCCCATTGCTGAAGTCAGCCTCACTCAGATAAAGGCTTTGCTTTTGGATCCAGGGAGATGGAAGACTCAGTAGCAGAACCCAGTGGCTCTGCTAAAAGCAGAAGCTTCGTCTGCAAAGTCTGAGCCTGGAGTTGTCTCACAAAATAAACAGCCCCCCGAAGTGTTTAATTTAACAGAGGCAGGAAAGAGATATGAGCCAGTGTCTCTAACTCCACATTGACAATTATGAAATTGATTTGAATCAGTCTCACAACTCCACATAACTAATTATAAAATTCCTACTTGACTCCCTGGCCCCAAACTATTTTAGCCGTTACGTAGTGTATAACTGTTTTTCACTTTCCTCTGTAATTTTCAGGAGCATTCTCAAATTAAGCCCGGTTGAGGACCATGCAGTTCTAATTAGCATGTATCAGCCACATGCTCCATCCAACGGAGACTGAACTGGGCTCTTCGTCTTTACTCCTTGAAAAATTGGCTGGCTTTATGAAGGCTGAAAAGATAATGTGTGAGAGAGCAGAGGTCAAACGCCTGCTCTCCGAGTTCATCTCACACCCGCAGAGAGCTGATGAGCTGTGGTACTCAGATAGCTCCTTCTCCCTCGGAGGCCAAACAAAAGGGCGTAATGGGGGCCAGCTTCTCAGAAGAACTTAACTTCCGTTCAGGCGCCAGAATCAGAGCTCAGCCTCTCGGATGCACATTGAGTGCTGAACTCTTCCAGATATTTGGCCACAAGTGTCACACCGGGAGCTGCTGGCTGCAATTAGGTAGGTGTCTCAATGGGAGAGGGGCTTTTCTGAAAACCTGCCTGTAATGACGGGTGCAGAGCAGGGAATGCATCGGACAGAGCGGGAACTTTCAGGGGTGTCTCCCACATGTCAGGTGAGTGCCTTAGCCACCAGGTCATAGAGGCATTCTCACACTCCTCTGTTGGAGCTGTTGCACTTTGCAGGTAGGGTACTCACCTGGACAGACTCAAGTTCCTTCTCTGATTCTGAGCAGTGTCTTTAACCCAGTCTCCCACTGCCCAGGTAAGATCCCAAACCATTTGGCTACTGGCTAATCTGGTTGCTCACTCCTTTTGCCCAGACAGTCCATCCTCAACCTGAGAAACCTTCCCAACAAATTTTTTGTCAAGACCAATATATTTCTGCAAAAAGTTTCCGTTTTGACAAGTTGCCATTTTCCAGTGAAAACTCGTTTCATTGAAACATTCCCAACCAGCTCAGGTGTTACGTCCTTGACAATCTACCACCAGGCTCTTCTGAAAATCTAGCCCTCTCAAGAGGATATTTATAAAGGGAAAAGTAGGAGGTAGGGGTTTAAACAGAGACAGAATGAGAGAAAATGTACCTGCAAAAATGCTGAGCGATTCCCCAGATCAAGTCACCTGTTAATTTCCAACATTGTCAGTGCTGACTGATCCCCTCACCTCATTATAAACTAGCCACCAGTTTGCAAGAAAATAGACTCATGCTGACCGTTAAGTGGTTGAAGTGTGTAGGATTCCATTGCAATGTAAGTCATACATTGATTACTCACTGTCCCATTTTGATGAGTCCATTTGTGTCAATTAAAGAGAGGGTTTTATACCCATAATTGGCAACATTAAAGATCATTTAAAGCACCAAAATATAATAGTCCATATTCTCCTGATATTGCCTGGGCAAAATTCAGGCTTGTCAGGTGATTTTAAAGTCAGAATTTTTATCAGTTTGGCAGCTCAGTATCTCTCTTATTTCCAACCAAATGTGAGATCAAAGCATGGCCTCCCACCAATGTAGAGAGAATAAATCTCTATGGTGCATTTGAACAGATCCTCTGATGGAGTCTCCCATATCATTCCATTGAGAGGAAGATTGGAGTTTTCCTCCACCAGAGAAAGTCATGGGTAGATCCACAGGGATCTGCAGGCGTCCAGGACAGCTGTGGGGGCTCTGTAGGAAGCCACAGAAAAGTTAACACAGCTCTGGGCTGTATCTCTTATGATCTGTACGATCTACATGCCAAAATGGTTCAAATCACCTCTCCATGGTTTACCAATAAACTAGTTTAAGTGTGTAACTTTTGCATGTTTGGACTGATACCCACAGACTTGACTTAGGTAACAGACATTTTTCTTTTACCACCAAGTTTAAGTGTATATCGTACCCCTGGCCCATCATGTACAATGTAGATGTTTCTATTAATGCTAGAAATGGGTAGAAACTCAAAGTGCTGCCTTTTAAAAAAAACCCCTACAACTTGCTGAAGTATTCTAAAAAATCATTTCCCCTTTTTTTGGATCTGTACAATCTAAAGTGACACAAGCATCTCTGTATCGCAGCCTCTAGCAGGCTTATATAAAGTATATCTGGACACAGCATTTGAAGATCCATCTTCCAGAGGCAGCACACAAAGCAATTGACATCATAAAATAATACTCTGATTGGAATTCAAGATAGGATTTAAATGGTAGACATGCTCTGAATCCTTTGCAGGGAACACAAGACCTCCATCAAAGACAAGCCTAATTTCATCCAGGATCTGTATAATTCACGCCATGAAAACAAGAAAAGGCAGCCTTTTACAGAGCAGGAGCAACAATAGTAAATAAAAGTTACAACGAATGCTTCATTTTCAGTTCCTTCTAAGCTAAGGGCGTTACACGCATTCTGTAAAGAAGACTGAATTCCTGTTTTAATTATGATCTGTGGTCTAAATTTAGGGCCAGCTGCTACCATTGAAACACAGCAGAGCTCCCAGTGATGTCAGCAGGAAGTTTGCACAAAGATCAAGGGTAGACAATGACCTTTCTGGCACAACTAAACAACATGATGCTGAAGCCCACAACATGGTCCTGAACACACTAGTTATTAACAATACCTACGTGATTTTTTCAACAAGCCTCAAAATCAAACTTGAACTAGGGAAACTCATTCCCTAAAGATCAAAGCAAAACATATCACAGGTCTTGTCAAAAGTTTCCCTTGGCCCATAATGAATTTGAACAAACCCCCCCTCTGGTTTGAATTTTGTACGTGACCCTGAAACCGAGCGAGGGTCACGGCATTTCAGGTTTTGCAATGGAAGCTGCACACCACTTTATTGGGGATTCCCCTTCTTAGGGCAGCGCCAGTACTTTATTTGCAAATGCGTTGCAGGCAGGGACCCCCTTTTGGTGCTGTGTTTGTATAGCACCTAGTGAATGGGGTCTGGTTCGTGGCTGGGGCTCCCCAGTGCTATGGAACTACAAATAAGTAATACAGGTATAATAGCCTCTGACCTCGTTTGAACACTAACTACCCTTGGAAAATAGCAGTGAGCTCCAATACGGAGGTTTTTAACCTGTTCTGCTGAAAGGTGCTAATGGCTGTCAATCAGCAGGGTCTTAGATCCATTCACAAGCCTCATTAAAGCCAAATGGTTTGGGATCTTACCTGGGCAATGGGAGACTGGGGTAAAGACACTGCTTAGAATCAGAGAAGGAACTTGAGCTTGTCCAGGTGAGCACCCTACCTGCAAAGTGCAACTGCTCCAACAGAGGAGTGTGAGAATGCAGCTACGACCTGGTGGCTAAGGCACTCACCTGACATATGGGAGACACCCCTGAAAGTCCTCGCTCTGTCCGACGCACTCCCTGCTCTGCACCCATCATTACAGGCGGGTTTTGGGCAGGGGAGCAGTAAATAAGTAAGAATAGACCTCATTCAGCATGGATTTCTCACCCTAGCGGAAACAACCCTGCCAGGCCCCGAATACTCCTGAACTACCCAGGCCAAAGGGGAAGACAGAGCATTTGGCAGTGTGAAGTGCAGCACCCCAACTGGGAAGCACTGTCCTCCAGGAGGCATTATCCCTGTGTGGTGAGGGATAAACCTGGAGGAGTTCTGCAGGGACTGGGTGATTGCTTGTTCTGGGAGAGGCCGGGTTAATGTGTCTCAGTTGGTGGCAGAGGGATGGTGATTAAACTGGAGTGTGACTGGGCAGTTTTGCTAGGCACAATGCTTCCTGTGGTCCAGGCTGTTGGGTTTGCTGAGCTGTGGAGTATTGGTAGGGGGAAATTGCCTGGGACCAGGAGATCTGTACTAGGGATCATGCAGAGTTGGTGCAAACTACAGAGACAAACAAAAACAACAGAAGCATGAATTTTAAATAACTGTATTAATACTGACATAATCCACATGCAGAGAAAAGCTTTACAGAGCTATCTAAGCTATCTAAGATGGACCCCACTGCTGGTGGAGTATCACCACCTTTGATGTATCCAGACTCACAACACCTCTGGGGGGCAGGGAAATGTTGTTAAACCTCCATTTGACTGACATTTCAAGTGATTTGCTCAAGGTCCCACAGGAAGTCTGTGGCAAAGCAGGAAATTGAACCCTGGGTTTCCTGGGAGCCCAGCTAGCATCTGAAGGACTGTCCCATCCTCCTCACTTATGTCCCTGACTCCAGAGCAACTGTTCCACTCTATCCCCCACTGGTCTTCTTGGTGACAGCCAATGGCGAAGAATTTCCAGAGTATTTGAACAGCAAGTATCAGGAGATGTCACCAACTTTGCAATATAGATATAAAATAAACCTAGAACAAGAACTGTATGACTGGGGCAAGACCAATCTGATATGCCAGGTTTACATGTTTACCAGGTTACTAATAACAAAATAAGTAAAAAAAACCACATCGTTTAGAAAAATATGGCTTTTTTTTTAAACACTGCAATATCCCTTTAACAGGTGACATTTATGTTGGTATCTTGGCTACTTGTATCCGAGCAGTTTGAGCCTACATCTGTACTCGCAGCTGCGCTGTCAGCCCCAGTCTGATCTTTGGCAAAGTTGATGAAAACCTAAAAGTTTAAAGGAAAATATTTGTTATGTGACAAACCTAAAAAAAGAAGTCAAGAAATGGACAAAAAAATGCCTCCCTCCGCCATGGACCATAAAGAAAGAGCTAGATCCCAAATGAGATTGGGGCACTTACATGTCTTGGGCTGCTTTGCAAAGCCCAGCTTTACTGCATATTTTATATATGTACATGTATACCTATACACACATCTATATTTAGATGTGTGTACACACCCTATCCATACACACACAGCTACATTATATACACACCTCCCTCCATTATACACACACACCCTATTACGCACATCTACACACACAATTTGCTCTCAGAATAGGATCTGGGATTGCAGGGTAATAGATTTGCTTCCAGATCCTTTCATTTTGCACTACTCTGGTGGCACAAAGGGGCTGGACATCTGCCCTATCGGATCAGTTAAGGATTCGCCTGTCACGGGGGAATCCCAGGGTGGCATAAAAACAAGATAGCTCCAGTTCACCCCACACCACCGAGACTAAAAGTGGGTCACCTTGGGGGCACGACTGCAGAGCCTAGTGCTCCAGCTAGTCCCTGCCAATAGGATGGTCCTAGCAGGCATAACTCAAAAGTAGGCCTTAGACTGGGGATCTTCCTACCATATTTGCATACTGGTGAAAAAAGTTTTGAAGTGAAAATGGAGGGAACGTAACTATGGCACCACATCACAAATAATCATAAACAAAATGAGTATTATAGCAGAATCTAGAAGCCCCAACTGAGATCAGGGCCCAATTACATAAATATATAGAGAGGCAGATCCTTGGCTGGCATATGTTGACATAACTTCACTGAAGTGTCCATGGAGCTATGGCAACCTACATCAGCTGAAGATCTAGTTCATACTAAGAAGAGAGCAGCCGTAAAGAGCTGGCAGTCTAAACAAACAAGCAAAAGCCGGGAGAAAGGAATAATATCATCTACGTTTTACCGATAGGGAAATGAGGCACACAGAGAGAGGGAATAACTTCTGAAGTCAATGGCAGGGCCAGGTACTGAAGCCACAGCTCCTGACTGCCAATCTGGGTCCCTACCCACAAGACCACCCTTCAGTTCTGAAAAATGTGGGTTGAAATTCTGCCTTCATTTACACCTACATATCAACAGCACTGCACCAGCATGACTGAGGGCAGACTATGTCCTTTGGGCTATGTTTTCACACAACTTTGCTTGTGCATTTTTCCAGCACTGACATATGCATCTGGAGACAGAAGTGCTAGAAAATGCACGTGCAGGTGTGTGCACTGAAAAGGAGAGCGGAATGAAACCCCTTTCAATATGTGGTCCAATGTGCCTGGTAATCAGTTCACATCTGAAACATATGCGGAATGTCTTACCTCCTCTAGAGTGGTTTGACTCACTGAGAAGTGCCTGATTTTGAAGGCGATTTTGTTGGTTTCCAGAAGATCAAATATGTTTGCTACTCCTCCTGCGGAGACAGGCACGTGATATTCCACCGTATTGAGATGCCGGTCCTGTGGGAAGAAGAGCAGTGTGATAAAGTCAAGGTGCTGCAGGCTGTAAAAGGTTAACAGGTCCCGGCAGGTCATACAGCTGCTTGGGTGCAACATAAAAAGGTAGGGGAAGCTGACTCAAAATGGAATCAAGCGGGAGGATGTGTCTTCTCCCTTTCTGACTCTCTCAACAGAGAAAAGCCTATGGGCAATGACTGCCTAGTGCAGCGGTTCTCAAACTTCCTTACACTGCAACCCCATTCTGACAAGAAAAATTACTGCAAGACTCCAGTGCCCTGGCTTACTCAGAATAGTTAGTATTTTAAAAAAAAAATGGTTCCGCCCCTCCACTGCCTCCTCTAAAGCTGCGGTTTAGGGTTTCAGCCCCATTACCAACCCCAGAGCTCTGGGCTGGGTCTTTCTGCCCTGGTGACTCCATCCAAATGAGGTCGCAACCCAGTTTGGGGTCACAACCCACACTTTGAGGACCGCTGGCCTCATGTGTTTCCAGTGAGCTGCTTTATGTTTGTGGTACTCTTTGGTGGTGAATAAACGAGCCCTGAGGAATGGGCCTTAGGAAGATAGGGGTCTGGAGCTTTATTTCCCTTCTCTGGCTGGTAAAGCTACTCCCCAGCTGACAGGCTAGTTAGTCCACTCTGTAATATCTCGGTGAAGACTGAGAAAGCTAGAGAAGAAATTTCTTGCATGGGAAATATTGTTGTGCAACAAATATCAGGTATTTTCTGGAATCTATCTGAGGATCCAACTAAAACTTCTATTATCTTAGGCTTTTGGGGAAGACTAAAGTGCATGATGGACTAGGGTCTTCAGGGAAGATGTGGTATTTCCAATTTGTAGTTTGGATGAATGACTTTGAAAGTTGGGGTTAAGCTAGAGGGTTGGCTGGTCCTGCTTCAACACTGTGTTACTCCACTTTGATGCCAATGTAATTCTATTACCAGAGGCACTGAGTAATCCCAGCTCCCTCTGAAAACAAGTGGAGCTAGACAGCTACAGCCTTCTGTAGCACTGACATCAATGGGATTACTCAAGTGAGTCTGGAGTTGTCGGATTAGACTCCTCTCTTGCATGCTCACAGTCACCATTTGGCTGTGTTTTTAAAGCCACCTAGGAAATCTGGATGCTCTAATTCCACTAAAATTAATTGGACCTCGGTGTCCAAACCCTTTTGTCAGCTCTGTAAATCTAAGCCTTGCCTCTGCTTTGGAAGAGAGAGTTGGGTGTGCAATTCCCTTATGCTCTGAGAGCATAATGCTCTGGGCAGCTATTGCTGAGTCAAAGCTGTGGTCAGAAGAAGCTTACAAGACACCCATTGTGAATATAACAAGTTTGAGATGGGATCCCGTTCTCAGCTCCCCCAGCATCCAGTCCGATCTATCCTGCTTACCTTCAGGCATGTATTTGGAAAGTGGGACTGCATTAACTCTGTCAGAGCCTCCGTGTTGACCGCACTGCTCATCAAGTGCATCTTCACAGTGAATCCTCTTCCGAACCTAGACAGGAAAGCAGAAGGAATGCTGCACAGCAGGTACGGAACCGACACAAGAGAGTCAAGTAGCCTTGCTGGGAGCTCTTGTGAAACAAATCCAGGCCCGGAATATCTCCAGTGAGGTCAACAGCATCATGCTAGGAATAAATCTGGATCAGCAATCCAGTCAGGGTGATCATTAGTAAGCCGTGAAGTTCATCACCATCATATGTTTTTAATTTCTATATTAAAGTCGACCAAGTTATTGTATCATCTGGGTAGAGGCACATGCCTCTCAAACACTGAACAAAAGCTTCATGGAGGCTGAACATGCATTATTGAGCGAGCTGGTTGAGAATTTCTTAACGAAATATTTTTTCATTGGCAAGTGCTGATTTGTAGAATCCTCTCAGGTCCTGGGTGGGAGAGGGAGAGGGAGAGAGGGCTCCCCAGAGAAACCAAGTGGCTAGAGCACTCACTTGGGATGGGGGGTGACCCTGGTTCAAGTCCCTGATAAGACAGTTACTCACCTTTGTAATTGTTGTTCTTCGAGATGTGTTGCTCATATCCATTCCAGTTAGGTGTGCGCGCCGCGCATGCACGTTTGCCGGAAACTTTTTACCCTAGCAACTCCAGTGGGCCGGCAGGTCGCCCCCTAGAGTGGCGCCGCCATGGCGCTTGATATATACCCCTGCCGGCCCGCCCGCTCCTCAGTTCCTTCTTGCCGGCTACTCCGACAGTGGGGAAGGAGGGCGGGTGTGGAATGGATATGAGCAACACATCTCGAAGAACAACAGTTACAAAGGTGAGTAACCATCTTTTCTTCTTCGAGTGATTGCTCATATCCATTCCAGTTAGGTGAATCCCAAGCCTTACCTAGGCGGTGGGGTCGGAGTGAGAAGTCGCGGCATGGAGCACTGCTGAGCTGAAGGCCGCATCATCTCTAGACTGCTGGACCAGGGCGCAATGGGAAGCGAAAGTGTGGACCGATGACCAGGTCGCTGCCCTACAGATCTCTTGGATCGGCACTCGGGCAAGGAAAGCCAGTGATGATGCCTGTGCCTTGGTAGAGTGTGCAGTCACATGGCCCGTAGGGATGTGGGCTAAGTCATAACAGGTCCTGATACAGGACGTTACCCACGAGAATATCCTCTGCGAGGAAATAAGAAGGCCCTTGACACGGTCCGCTATTGCCACGAAGAGTTGGGGGGACTTGCGGAACAGTTTGGTCCTCTCCACATAAAACGCTAGTGCCCGACGGGCATCCAGCGAGTGGAGTTGTTGCTCCCTGCGGGACTCATAGACTCATAGACTCATAGGTCAGAAGGGACCAATCTGATCATCTAGTCTGACCTCCTGCACAAGGCAGGCCACAGAACCCCACCCATCCATTTTTATAACAACCCCTATCCCAGGACCGAGTTATTGAAATCCTCAAAAATGGTTTGAAGACCTCACGCTGCAGAGAAACCACCAGCAAGCGACCCGTGCCCCACGCTGCAGGGGAAGGCGAAAAACCTCCAGGGCACCTGCCAATCCGCCCTGGAGGAAAATTCCTTCCCGACCCCAAATATGGCGATCAGCTAAACCCTGAGCATGTGGGCAAGAGTCACCAGCTAGCACCCAAGAAGGAATTCTCTGCAGCAACTCAGTACCCATCGCATCCAACATCTCCCCGCAGACCATTGAGCAGACCTGTCTGGTGGTAATTCAAGATCAATTGCCCAAATTAACGATCCTATCATAACATCCCCTCCATATACTTATCAAGCTTTGTCTTAAAGCCAGGAAAGTCTTTTGCCCCTACTACTTCCCTCGGAAGGCTATTCCAGAACTTCACTCCCCTAATGGTCAGAAACCTTCGTCTAATTTCAAGTCTAAACTTCCTAATATCCAGTTTATACCCATTCGTCCTCGTGTCTACATTAGTACTAAACTTAAATAATTCCTCTCCCTCCCTAACGTTAACCCCCTTGATATATTTATATAGAGCGAGCATATCCCCCCGCAGCCTTCTTTTGGCCAGGCTAAACAAGCCAAGCTCTTTGAGTCTCCTTTCATAAGGCAGTTTTTCCATTCCTCGGATCATCCTTGTAGCCCGTCTCTGAACCTGTTCCAGTTTGAATTCATCCTTCTTGAACATGGGACACCAGAACTGCACACAGTATTCCAGATGGGGTCTCACCAACGCCTTATATAACGGTACTAACACCTCCTTATCCTTGCAGGGACGAATGGGGCTTCGGGAAAAATACGGGAAGGAAGATCTCCTGGTTAATGTGAAAGGCTGAGACCACCTTAGGGAGAAAGGCAGGGTGTGGTCTCAGCTGCACTTTGTCCTTATGGAAGACCATATACAGGGGGTCTACCGTGAAAGCCAGGAGTTCCGACACCCATCTAGCTGAGGTGATGGCCACTAGAAAGGCTGTCTTCCAGGAGAGATAGAGCAGGGAGCAAGTTGCTAATGGCTCAAATGGAGGGCCCATGAGCCGAGCCAGAACGAGGTTGAGATCCCATGAAGGGGCAGGGGGACGGACCTGTGGGTAGAGACGTTCCAGCCCCTTCAGGAATCTTGCCACCATAGGGTGGGAGAAGACCGAACGGCCATCTCCTCCCGGATGAAAGGTGGAGATGGCCGCTAGATGAACCCGAAGAGACGATATCGCCAGACCCTGGACCTTGAGGGACCAGATGTAGTTCAGAATATTGGAGATGGAAACCTCCATAGGGAGAAAACCCTTCTCCGAGCACCAGCAGGAAAAACGCTTCCACTTGGCTGAATACGTAGCTCTAGTGGAAGGCTTCCTACTGCCCAGGAGAACCTCCCGAACCGGGGTAGAGCAGTGTAACTCGGAGCTGGTCGGCCACGCAGGAGCCACGCCATGAGATGCAGAGACCGAAGGTCCGAGTGACAGAGCCTGCTGTGGTCCTGGGTGATCAGATCCAGGTGAAGGGGCAGGGGAACTGGCTTGGTTATTGAGAGGTCCAGCAACATGGGGTACCAATGTTGCCTGGGCCACGCCGGGGCTATCAGAATCACACGAGCCCTGTCTCTGCGCACCTTGAGGAGGACCTTGTGGACCAGCGGAAACGGAGGGAACGCATAAAACAGATGGGTCGCCCATGGGATAAGGAAGGCGTCCGCTAATGACCCGGGCTCCTGACCCTGAAAGGAGCAGAATGCCTGGCATTTCCTGTTCTCCCTGGACGCGAAGAGGTCCATCTGGGGACGACCCCACCTCTGGAAGAGTGAGAGGGCGACGTCCGGGTGAAGGGACCACTCGTGTGAGCGGAAGGATCTGCTCAGGCGATCCGCCAGAGTGTTTCGTACTCCAGGTAGGTAGGAGGCTGTGAGGTGAATGGTATGGGCTATACAAAATTCCCAGAGCTGCGTCGCCTCCTGACATAGGGGAGAGGATCTGGTGCCGCCCTGCTTGTTGATATAGTACATGGTTGTTGTGTTGTCAGTGAACACCGCGACACAGCGACCTTGAAGGTGACGGACGAATGCTTGACAAGCAAGACGGACCGCTCTCAACTCCCGTATGTTGATGTGGAGGTCCAGTTCCTGGGGGGACCACAAGCCCTGAGTCCTCAGGGTTCCGCTGTGCGCCCCCCAGCCCAGATCTGAGGCGTCCGTCGTCAGGGATGCCAAGGGTTGGGGTGGATGGAACGGGAGCCCTGCACACACGACTGACTGATCTAGCCACCACGGGAGGGAGTCCAGTACCCCCTGGGGGATGGTGACAACTGTGTCTAACGAATGTCTGGCCAGCCGGTACTGCGCAATGAGCCAAGGTTGGAGAGGCCTCATGCGGAGTCGAGCATATGCTGTCACGAACGTACAGGCCGCCATATGGCCCAGGAGGGTCAGACATGTTCTTATGGAGGTCAGAGGGGCCGCCTGCAAGCGCAGAATGATGGCCGATAGCGACTGGAACCTGGGCAATGGTAGCAAGACCCTGGCCAAGGTGGAATCCAGAACGGCCCCTATGAATTCTATCCTCTGCGTGGGGAGCAGAGTGGACTTGTCCACGTTGACAATGAGGCCTAGGGCAGCAAAGAGGTTGCTGATCCTGCGGACGTGGTTGCGGACCTGCAGCTCTGATGTGCCTCTGACCAACCAGTCGTCGAGGTAGTGGAACACGTGAATGCGGCTGCGCCGAAGATGTGCGACGACGACTGCCATGCATTTCGTGAATACCCTCGGGGCCGTAGAAAGGCCAAATGGGAGGACCGCAAATTCATAATGCTTGCGGTCGACAACGAAGTGAAGGAAACGCCTGTGCTGTGGAAATATGGCGATATGAAAGTAAGCGTTCTGCATGTCGAGGGCGGCGTACCAGTCTCCAGGATCCAGCGATGGGATGATGGTCCCCAGGGATACCATGCGGAACTTCAACTTCACCATATGCTTGTTGAGTTCTCGCAGGTCGAGGATAGGCCTGAGGCCTCCCTTGGCCTTGGGGATCAGAAAGTATCGGGAATAAAACCCCTTGCCCTTCTCGCTCTCTGGAACCTCCTCTATGGCTCCCTTGTCGAGGAGCGTCTGTACCTCCTGATGGAGGAATTGCTCGTGAGAGGGGTCCCTGAAGAGGGACCAGGGTGGGGGATGGGAGGGGAGGGGGCGATGAAAACTGCAGGCGGTAACTGGCCTGTACAGTGCGTAAGACCCAGCGGTCTGATGTTATTCGGGTCCACGCCTGGAGGAAAAACGAAAGACGGTTGGAAAACTGTGGGGAAGGATCCGAAGGGGAAACTGGTACTGCGCCCTCGGGCGCACCTTCAAAATGAAGGCTTGGGTCCGGGTGGGGCCTTGGAGGAGCCTTGGTTCTGCCCCCCTTGGCCACCCAACTGTCTGCGCCTACTGTTCCTGCCCCGGCGCCTATTAAGGTCCTGCCGTGGGTGGAACTGGGGATACAGCCGGCGTTGTTGCTGCTGGTTCTGCGGCCGGAAGGATCTGCCCTGCGTCACAGGCGCATGCATCCCCAAAGAGCGCATGATGACGCGATTGTCTTTAAGGATCTTTAGCCTGGGGTCTGTCTTGTCTGAAAACAGGCCCTGGCCTTCGAAGGGGAGGTCCTGGATGGTATACTGGAGCTCCGGTGGAAGGCCAGAGACCTGAAGCCAGGATATGCGGCGCATCGTAAGCCCTGAGGCAAGGGTCCGAGCGGCCGAGTCTGCAGCGTCCAACGAGGCCTGCAGCGAGGTCCTTGCAACCTTTTTGCCCTCGTCAAGAATCGCTGCAAATTCTTGACGTGCCTCCTGCGGCAACAGCTCCTTAAACTTGTCCGCCGCTACCCAGGAGTTAAATGAGTAGCAGCTAAGGAGGGCCTGCTGATTGGAGACTCTGAGCTGTAGCGCCCCCGCCGAATAGACTTTACGGCCTAGGAGGTCCATCCGCCTCGCCTCCTTAGATTTAGGCGCTGGGGCCTCTTGTCCATGGCGCTCTCTTTCGTTCACCGACTGCACCACGAGGGAGCACGGTGTTGGGTGGACGTGCAGAAATTCATATCCCTTAGAGGGGGCCATGTACTTCCTCTCCACGCCTCACGCGGTAGGAGGGATGGAGGCCGGTGACTGCCAGATAATGGTGGCGTTGGCCTGAATGGTCCTAATGAAAGGCAGGGCAACCCTGGTGGGAGCATCTGCGGATAGGATGCTGACCACCGGATCCTCGATCTCAGCGACCTCCTCTGCTTGTAAATTTAAGTTTTGCGCCACGCACCTGAGGAGGTCCTGATGCGCCCTGAGGTCGAGAGGGGAAGGGCTGGAGGACGAAGTGCCTGCCACTGCCTCGTCAGGGGAAGATGACGAGGAGACCCCTGGCAGCAGAGCGTCCACAGGGGGTTCCGTCTGGACCCAGCCCTCCGGCTGCGGAGGGAGCTCTGGGTCCTGGTGGCTGGACCTGCCCTCGCCTTCCGGAGAGGGAGGGGGGCAAGACAGCGTTGACTCTGGTGGTCGTCGGTCCGCAGCAGGCCGGGGAGAAGTATGCTGCGGACCCTGGGCTTGATGGTATGCCCAGGGAATCCAAAACTCCCACTGCTGTGGCCCTTGGTCTTGAGGCGGAGGGTCCTGGAAGAGGGCCGCGTGTCTGTCCGGGCCCAGTGTATAAATGCTGTCCGCCTGAGAGGAGACCGATGGCTGTCTCAAAGGCCATGGAGATGCCGAACTTGGCTGATAGGCCTCCCTCAGTCCCGACGCCGACAATCCTCTCGGTGCCGAGGATCGGTACCGGGAGCCATACCGGTGCCGGGACTGGGACCGGGATCGGTCTGGTACTCGGTGCTGGGATCCGGACCAGGACCTGCCTCCAGCTTGGTGCTGGGATCGGGACCGCGATCTATGTCTGATGCGGTGCCGGGATGGTGCTGGGGACTGGGACCTACCACCGACGCGGTGCCGGGAGGTCGACCGGGACCGAGACCTGCCACAGGCTCGGTGCAGGGAGGTCGACCAAGGAGTTGATCGCCGAGAGTCCCGGTGCCGGTATGGAGACGAGACAGACCGGGACTGTACCGACATCGACCTGCGCAGCGAGTGCGACCGGTGCCGGGACTGCGAGCGGCGCCGAGAGTGCGAGCGTCCACGTCGTCGGGGCCTCGAAGGCGATCGATGCCTGGATTCCAGAGACGGCGCTCTCAATGTCGGCTTGCCTCTGGAGATGACCAGCACCGGGGGTACCGGGGGTTGAGGCTGGGATGGCTCCGTCAGAGCTATCAAGTCCCGCGCCGAGGCGAAGGTCTCCGGCGTGGACGGGACTAATGGCTCGACCCCAGATCTTAAGGGGGAGCTCGGAGGGGCCGGACTCGACGGACCTTCCGGGCCCAGAGTCAACGGCAACCCTGCAGACGGTGCCGCTGCAGAGGTAGGTGCCGGGCACTCCACTCGAGCCTGCCGAGATGGTGTCGCAGACGTCGAGGGTCTTTGGTCAGATCCCGGTGCCGGGGATGGGCGGTGCCAGGGCGTCTTTCCGGTGCCGGCGCGGTCCGGTGCTGGTGTAGAGGTGGCCGGCTGCGCTAACGGTACCGGATTCAGTGCTGCTTCCATCAAGAGAGTCCGCAGTCTTTGATCTCTCTCTTTCTTTGTTCGAGGCTTAAAGGCCTTGCAGATGCGACACTTCTCGGCAATATGCGATTCCCCGAGGCACTTCAGGCACGCGTCATGGGGATCGCTAGTAGGCATCCGCCTCTTGCAGGCCGAGCACTGCTTGAAGCCCGGCGAACCCGGCATGGGCCCGGTGCTGGGCGCCAGGAAGGGCAACGGCCCAACTCGCGAACAAGTTCTATAAACTATATACACTAACTACTAATTACTATACAACTCTAACTATATTATTAAACTATTTACAACTATTGACAGTAACGAAGGAGAGCTAGGGACGTGGAGGACAGCAAGCCACACTCCACAGTTCCAGCAACCGACATGGCGGTAAGAAGGAACTGAGGAGCGGGTGGGCTGGCAGGGGTATATATCAAGCGCCATGGCGGTGCCACTCTAAGGGGCGACCTGCCGGCCCACTGGAGTTGCTAGGGTAAAAAGTTTCCGGCAAACATGCACGCGCGGCGTGCACACCTAACTGGAATGGATATGAGCAATCACTCGAAGAAGAACTGCCTGTTGTGGAACAGGCATTTGAACTTGGTCCTCCTCATTACAGCTGAGTGTTGGCTAGTCTAGGGTGGGTCTCTCTCACTCTCAGACATGATGAAAAGCTTTGGGTTTGTTCAGCTGCAGAATGAAACCCAGTGCCAAAACCCTGACATTCGTCACAAAACAGAACGCTTGTTTGCCAGCCAGCCCCCCATCATTATTTATCACAGAGTCCCAGAAACAAAAAGCAGAAAGGCTTTCAGTGAAGTCCATGGTTTGTTCACTACGTGCTAATGCCCTGAGTACACACAGTGAGATCCTCAGCTGACATAAACCAGCATGCTTCAGTTGCCTTCAGTGAAGAGCCACTGCTTTACATTAGCTGGGCATCTGGCTGTAAATGCAATATAGTGAAAGGAGAGAAGATACATTTTACTGACCTGCTCTTAATATGCTGCAAAGAGCCAAGGCACTGGAAACGTCCATTCACCATAATAGCTAGCCTGGTACAGAGAGCTTCACATTCTTCCATGCTGAAAAGCAAACAGAGAAACTCTATACCAGGAGTGGCCAAACTGTGACTCGTTTTATAGTTAAAGTGCAGCTCACGGAGTCCCTGCTCCTGCTGCTTCCCACAATTCTCCACCTAGCAGACTGAGTGGTGGGGAGCTCAGGACCTCTGCCTTGCAACAGAGTGGTTATGTAAGGGCTTCTGCACTGTGGGGAGGGGGGATCTTGGGGCTTCCTCCCGACGGGGTGCACCTCCCATGGCTCAGGGCTTCAGCAGGAGTGGGGCTGAAGCCCCAAGCCCGAGCAAGTGCCTTCCACGGAGCAGAAGCCCCAAGGTGCGCCCTGGCTCTTGAACTTCTGAAGACTGTCATATGCAGCTTGGAGGATCAGTAAGTTTGGCCACTCATGCTCTATAGAGTCACTGAACGGGAATAAAAGACACTCTAATGGCCAGAGCATTAATGGTTTCCCATGAGCTACACAGGAAATTAACCTGTAACTCATCATCTTAATCACCTCAAATCTCTAGCTGGCTCCTATTCCACTAGGATAGGGAGGGTCCAGGACCGTATTTAAGGGCGTTAAATACCTTCGGGGATTTGGGCTAAGGATTCGTTCGATGCAGAGCAATCACACATTTCCAGGAAGTGCTGAACACTTCCTGGAAGATCTTCCTGGATTTTCATATTGCATGTTATTGCAGGTAGATGTTACTAAAGATGGGCTCAAGCAGCGTAATCTTCATCCAGATACATTTGCTGCTGCTGTGATTCATCTCCACCCTCTTTTTGTCAGAGGGTGGAGATGGATGGCAGGAGAGAGATCACTTGATCATTACCTGTTAGGTTCACTTCCTCTGGGGCACCTGGCATTGGCCACTGTCAGTAGACAGGATACTGGGCTGGATGGACCTTTGGTCTGACCCAGTATGGCCACTCTTATGTTCTTATGATTCAGTCCATTATTCAGACTTGGAAAACTTGAAACTGGAAGTATGTTTAAATTTCAGTGCCCCCAAAATTCTAGGGTGTTCCAAGGTGTGGTTTTAGTTTGGGCTTAATAAAGCATAACGGCAGCCAGTAAACTCTACCTGTGGGAAGTGAGTATCACTGAACATTGGTTCTGTACTTCCTCAGAGATGATTTTCCAAAGGTGTCGTTTAGCATTAGGATCCATTCCAGAGCTTGGTTCATCCTTTAAAAAATAACAACCCCCCCCATAGATTGTAAGTTTAAATAGTAAAGAAAATGTCATTTCTGTTCGTGTCCATATCTGCTCTCTGTTTAGAATTGTCATTACCGACACTACAAATATCAATACAACCACTTCACTCTTATATGGCGCTTTTGGTCTGTATTATTTTTATGTATGATGGTAGTGCCTAGGATGGGACCCCCTTGTGCCAGGCGTTGTACAAACACAGACTAAGAGGAAGTCTCTTATCCAAAGAGCTTACAAACTAAACAGACAGAGCGGAAATGACTTGTCCAAATTCACACAGAAGGCTTGTGGCACAGCCCTCTCCACTGCTAAGGCCCTTATCCGAACATTAAACTAATTTACAAACCCTTCGGCTGCCGAGAGGATTTGGAAACCCACTTCCCATTAATTTCAAATCAATTAACTTGAAAACCTCAGCCTTACTTTTCCCAGAACAAAACTGACTCTGAGGTGCCACAGATAAACCTCCTCTGTTCTATTTCACACTTCTATAAATAACACCAACTTATTAATAAATTGTAGCTCTGATCCAAACAGGAGGTAATACCAGACTGCACTTCATCTCCACACCCATCTATCTTCTGGGTAATATCGACTTCATTTACAGACAAACAAGTTTTCTGTCTTCAGGTTTCCACAGACAATAAGCTACAGATGACTAACAGTATGTTCTGCCCCACCTCATTCATCATCAACAAAATTGCCAGCCAGCTTCCTATTGTAGAATGGTTATTGTTGGTGACAATGTATTATACGAAGCAGAAAGAAAACAGATTTTGTTCAGAAAGCAACTTGTTCTCCTCTTCTCCCTTTTTATTGAGATTTTATAGGTAAAAAGAGAAGCTAAACTTAGAAGGAATGATCTAAATTTACGGGTGGCTCTTCAACGGATGTAAATCAGAGCTGTGCCCATCTGGCCCAGTGTTTGGAAAACTGATGTCCAAGTATTGCAGAATTTACAACACAGCGGTGGCAGGGTGGTCTGGTACTTTGTGGGGTTGGTTTCTGTAGTTTAAAAGACTTACATTGCCTATGGTGTGACTGAGTGAATGTGATATGAACAGAGTCTGAAAGATCATCTTGTCTTGGTTTTCCCCCCTTCTCTGTTATGTTTATTTATGCTGAAACATTTCCTTTTCTTTCCTATGAGCCCAAAGAGTGCTGACACGTGGGAATAAGGTTGGTTGCCTTAACAACAATTAGGCAGAAAAGACTGGGGCTAATTGCACTGATTTAATCCTGAAAGGCCAGGTGAGGCTTGTTGAGGAAAGCAGAGCATGAGGCCAACAGGAGCAGGAGAAGGGCCAGATAAAAACAATTGCTTAGGCAGTATGGAAGTAATTTAAACATTGGTCACTTCTGGATGCTGGGTTAACTAAACTTGGTGTGCAAGGGCTATCTCTTAGAGAACTGCAAGCTGAAAAGCCTGACTGGGAAATCCAAATTGCGACTTTGGGTGTGCATGTATGGAATGTTGTGTGTGCGTCCTTTCCCAGCTCAGGAAAGGGTGACTAAAACTTGTGGGTATGCTTTAATGCATTCATTGCTAAATCTTATAATCCTAGGTCACTCATAACTAATAAAAGCAATTTTATTACATGCAATACTTTATATATACTTGTGGGTATCCCTCAAGAGAGAAACATCTGTGACTCTTACATCAAAGCCAGACTGACTGCTTGAGGCAAGTTATGAGGCAAGAAAAGGCAAGCTTAACATTTTCTTCTTACATTATACTGGAGTTTTGCTCTGAAGTAGCATCATAACTGAAATGTTCTCTTTGTGCAAACTGCCATTTGCTGTTGTCCAATTTATACCCATTCGTTCTTGTGTCTACATTGGTTGATCACAGGATGACTATGAGCTGCCAATGTGATATGGCGATTAAAAAAGCTAATGCAGTTTTAGGATGAATCAGGCGAGGTATTTCCAGCAAAGATAAGGAGGTGTTAGTACCGTTATATAAGGCACTGGTGAGACCTCACCTGGAATACTGTGTGCAGTTCTGGTCTCCCATGTTTAAGAAGGATGAATTCAAACTGGAACAGGTTCAGAGACGGGCTACTAGGATGATCCGAGGAATGGAAAACTTGTCATATGAAAGGAGACTCAAAGAACTTGGCTTGTTTAGTCTAGCCAAAAGAAGGCTGAGGGGGGATATGCTTGTTCTTTATAAATATATCAGAGGGATTAATATTAGGGAGGGAGAGGAGTTATTTAAGCTTAGTACCAATGTAGACACAAGAACGAATGGGTATAAATTGGACACTAGGAAGCTTAGACTTGAAATTAGACGAAAGTTTCTAACCATTAGAGGAGTGAAGTTTTGGAACAGCCTTCCAAGGGGAGTAGTGGGGGCAAAAGACATATCTGGCTTTAAGACTAAGCTTGATAAGTTTATGGAAGGGATGGTATGATGGGATAGCTTAATTTTGGCAATTGATCTTTGATTATCAGCAGGTAAGCATGCCCATTGGTCGGTGATGGGATGTTGGATGGGATGGGATCTGAGTTACTGCAAGAATTCTTTCCTGAGTGCTGGCTGGTGAGTCTTGCTCACATGCTCAGGGTTTAGCTGATCGCCATATTTGGGGTCGGGAAGGAATTTTCCTCCAGGGCAGATTGGCAGAGGCCCTGGAGGTTTTTCGCCTTCCTCTGCAGCGTGGGGCATGGGTCACTTGCTGGTGGATTCTCTGCAGCTTGAGGTCTTCAGACCACAATCTGAAGACTTCAATAACTCAGACATAGGTTAGGGGTTTGTTATAGAAGTGGATGGGTAGCGTTCTGTGGCCTGCTTTGTGCAGGAGGTCAGACTAGATGATCACATTGGTCCCTTCTGACCCTAAAGTCTATGAATCTATTATTGGGCTCAGTACAGGGGTGACTGGGTGAAATCTCATGCCCTTTGTTATACATGTTGACCTGTGAACCCCTGACAGGATCCTACAGTAGTTATGAGGCAAGCTTGATATATATATATATATATATATATATATATATATATATATATATATATATATATATATATATATATATATATATAAAGTATTGCATGCAATAAAATTGCTTGTATTATGAGTGACCTAGAATTATAAGATTTAGCAATGAATGCATTATAATACACAAGTGCACAGCAAAGAACAAATTGATGGAATGCTAATGAACTTCTAGGGGATTTTTAGTATGTGTAACCATGAGGTTAACTTCATTAATATATTGGAAATTCTGGGAAAAGGTATTAATGCAAAAAGCTATGTCAACAATCATAACACCAATTTTGGTTTCCCGGACAACCAAAAATGGACCAAAGGCCAGAAAATGATCTAACCATGGTCATGGGACATGTGTGGGTGTTCAGGGGAAGAAAGTCTGAGATATCAAATAAGGTGTAAATCCAACCTTCAACTGGGATAATCAGAATGACAGCATAAGCGACAACCAAAACCGTCACCACCACTCATGGTGACCTCCACTTACTTTTGTTTCCATCTTCACTTCTAATGGCCTCCATAAGGTTGCAAGTATGCACAATGCAGTGAACCACTTTACTGTACTTATATATATTAATTTTTCTATCATTTCACTTATATTTGTCTGTACTAACTAAAGTCCAAAGTTTGTGTGTGCTTCACCAATCTTCAACTCAGCAACATTTCTTACGTAGCTGCTGAGTAAAAGAACTTGTTATGAGCGACTGATGAAACTTGCACTCTACACTTATCCAAGGCTACAGACAGGAGGTCAGAATAGATGATAAAATGGTCCCTTCTGGCCTTAAAAGCTATGGATCTTTTCATCCCAAAATTTCTGATTTCTTACCAGCAATAGAATTGATGGATTACCAATGAGGGCCAGAGCAGTCGATAACTTTCTGTTAGTGCCATAGCTGCACATTGAGGTGACTCTGTCTTTGTACGGCATCAGATTAAGTCTATGAAGAAGCTGATGTACAATCTGTGGGTACAAATAATAATAATAATAAAAACTTGGTTTACACTGAGAATTAGACCAACCATAGAATATCTGGAACAAGTATGTATTTGCCAACAATTCAGGACCCAATCCTCAATAGGTGCAAATTAGTGTAGCTCCAATGACTTCAACAGAGCTACACCAATTTACATCAGGGAGGGATCTAGTCCTCAGTCTCTGGCAGTTCAGATACTATACTTAAATGTCCTTTGAAATAGCATATTGCTGCCAGGTTGAGTTTCACTCCACAGACGTCTTTGAAGTGTGGAGACTTGGTTTGAAATACCTGTTAAAATACATAGGAGTTCAACGATTTCACGAAGACCCCTTGGGATAAATACATTGGGGACACAGCCTTGACTAATCCCTCTTACAAATCCCAGCTTCCCTTCTTCATTTAGGACTTGAACTAGTAAACACTTACTATTGAATCCAATGGGAGTATTTGCACAGATGACTGCGTAGGGAGAGTTTTAACAGCATTGCCCAGTTGTAAGTCAAATCCATACCATGCCCCCGTGTTACGAAACTTTCAAGTTCTGTGACCATCCCACATCCGTCTAGCCACAAAGCAAGGGAGTCCCAGGTTGGAAATTCATGATTGTCACCCGCATTGTTTATTATTACACATAACAGCCTTGATCAAGACCACTGAAGTCAATGCAAAGACTCTCACTGACTTGACTGGGTTCCAAGGGAACTCTTCAGTCATATGGGTCTACTCACTCCTTTAATCTGTTTCTCTGGGATGCCGTGTAGCCGAGCATAGTAATACATGTGCTCTTCCACCGTCAGCAAGTCATCCAAGGCATCTTCTTGAGGGCAGTAGCCAAAGAGCGACCAGTGGGTGTCATCAATGTCACTCAGGGATCTGGATCAGGAAAGGTGAATGGTCATTTTATAAACACTTCATAAGTCTCCTACATGCTTTATTAAACAGGAAGGAAAGGGGGAAATGTAGCCCTCACCGGGGCAGGAATGCATTTAGTTCATGATATAAAGTCCTGTGCAGAGCTGACGTTCTTAGCTCTTAAAAGGAAGGATTGTGTGTCTCAAACTGAGTAGTACCTCACACTGCCCATCCCTCCGGTAGTTTTGATGGACCAGTTTCCAGCGGCCTCATGCATGTTTAAGGTTAAGATTTAGTCATGAGTATTTTTAGTAAAAGTCACAGACAGGTCACAGGCAATAAACAAAAATATACAGACTGTGACATGTGCGTGACTTTTACTATCAATACCTGTGATGAGAAATCTCTGCTCTGAGGGGCTCCTTCTACAGCTGTGGAGGCTGACTTCCCCCAGTGGCCTGTTGCTCCAAGACCCCCAGAGACTGCTTTCCTGACAGCCTCCAGGGCCACTGCTCTGGCTGCCCCCAGGACCGCTGCTGCTCCAGCAGTCCCCGGGGTCTTTGCTCCAGCCACCCGAAGGACCGCTGCTTGGGTGATCCCCAGGGCCAGCTGCCTAGGGCCGCCCGAGCAGCAGCCAGTGTGGCTGGCCCCGAGGACCGCCTGAGCGGCTGGTCGTGGGGCCACGCCAGCAGCGGCTACTGCAACTGGCCCCTGGGCAGCCCTGCAGCTGCGGAAGCTATGAAGGTCGCAGAAAGCCACGGAATCCATGACTGTGACCTCTGTGACATAATCGCAGCCTTACTCATGTCTAGTAGCACTTTACTCCATCATCAGACCCACTGATTTCAGTGGGACCAGTTGTGGAATGTGACATTATTCAACAAGAGAAAGGGTGACAGAATCAGGCTCTTAATGACTAAGGGCCAGATTCTGATCTCACAGTGGTGTAAACCAGGAGAAACTCCATTGACATCAGTGGAGTTGCACCAGCATAAAAATTTGTCAGTGAAATGAGACTGAAGACCCGAGGAATTAAATATAGTATTTTAAAATGGCTGAATTTTCTGCTTTTTATTAAGTCTAACTCTTTTTAATTTGTTTTGTTGATCCATTCGAGCTGGGGTAAATGACAATTTTTTTTTCCAGATAGCCTTGTTGATACATCACTTCCGTACCCAGTTTGATCCCGGACTCTCAATCTTCCACTGGTAGCCCCGATGTCTCCTGTTAGCATTTTAAAGATAGTTGTCTTTCCGGCACCGTTCACTCCAAGCAGCCCGAAGCACTGGTTATGAGACAGAAAGAGAGACATTTAGCATGCTGCATTTAATGCTAAAGTATTGCAATGCAGTGAGTGCTCAATGCGCCTTGTCACTTCTCCTTCCCTAGCCCTTGAGCAAAACAGATTATGGAAAAGGCTCAGGCAGTCAAAGTGCATATAAATATTATAATGGTGGTTGTTTATTGGGCAGTGTACTGCAGTGCGTATTAGGCTCCTCTGTTTAATATAGTAGGAAATAATGGATGGGTCTTTAATACTATCATTCCTTTTATTGCAAAGTGCATTTTCATATGTAGGCCATGTGAAGGATCAAATCCTGATCATCTTACTCTTGCAATCCGCTGCTGCTGCAGCTTCACTGTTATTGGTACCTGCACTAGCCAGATTAAAGCTAGCTCAGTATGTCTACATGTGCTTCAAATTATACCTCCTACAGCAGCGTAGACAGACCCATAGTAAGACATAGTCACTGTACAGACACTTAGTACCATTCATAGGACCTGGCCCTGCAGACACAGACCAATGGTAGAGGAAGCAAAGGTATAGAGGGAGAAAGAGTCAAATACATAAATGGCTGTTATGAGTCTAATTTCCACTGACTTTCCATGGGATTTAGGGTGTATCTGCCATTTATGCCTTTGAAAATCTCCCCCACTGAGATCATA
Organism: Gopherus flavomarginatus; assembly: GCF_025201925.1. NCBI lineage: Eukaryota > Metazoa > Chordata > Testudines > Testudinidae > Gopherus > Gopherus flavomarginatus. Next base: position 13,719,876 of record NC_066626.1, on the reverse strand, counting down.
GGCTAGATTTTCAAAAAGCGTCAGCTTCCATTTACCCAGGGTGCGAAGTCATTCTGAAAATCTGGCTGTTGGTGTCAAACTAGGATCTCAGCAATTCTGGCCTTGCTTGAGATCACCCAGCAGGCCAGTGGCAGAGACAGGAACAGAACCCAGGTCTCCTAGTTCCATCCATTGGACCACACTGCCTCTCCAACTGGCCATCCCACTTTCCAAGCCCAATGCAGTCTGAATAAAGAGTCATGAGTACATTTCTAATGATAACTGTAAATTCATGACAACAAACCATCAATGATAAAGACCCCATTGTGTTAGACGTTGTATAAACACACTGTTAAAAGACAGTCCCTGCTGGAGTTCACTCTTTAGAAAAGCATAGTTTCCCTCCCACCTTTCCTTTGTCTTGTCTATTTAAACCCTTTGACGCAAGGACCATCTCACTCAATGTCCATGCTACACCTAGTACAAGGGGGTTCCGATTCCAACTGGGGTCTCTGGGCTTTACTATAATACAAATAATCGGTCATACTCAACAGATGTAGGTGACAAATACCAGAGGGAAGAAAGGAAGGATGAGGTACCAATAAAGCAAGTTATTGTCCAGTAAGTAGTATCTCAGCTCACCACTTACGTAGCTGCTGTCAGATGGTCTTCCTGAATCTTAAGCAGGGATTGGGAAGACAATAAGGAAGTGGCTTGGAGGACATTTTCAGTTTCCTTTACTATAGGATAGGCTTCTGATTCCATAGCCTGCTTGCTTACCTCTCCTGCTGGAATTCCAATGCTGACATTTTTGACTGCCATGATCCTTCTGAGAGGAAGATGGTAGATCTTGGTGAGGCTCTGGAGTTGTACCACGTCGATATCTGCTTGGCCAGACTCAACCCGCTCCCTCTCAGCCTGAACATCTTTGTCTTCATCAGCTGCCTCCAGCAGAAGCGGTAGCCTGCCATGCACTTTGTCGAACAGGAATCTGAAGGAGTAGGAGACAGGTGATTTTACATTCCGGATCTGCGTGTGCAGAGGACTTAGTGTCTTTTCAGTAAAATTGAAATAAGATCCTATTATATGCTCTCATTATATTAATTTAAAACTCTCTGCTATTATTATTCCATGTACGAAGCTTAAAAACAAATGTTCTTTCTTTATGAAGCTTTTCCTTGTATTCAACAAATGCATTGCTTTTGGTGTCGGTCCTACATCGTGGCAGCTTTCAGTTTTGGTGACAGTTTTTACTATTAGAATTTGGGGGGCAGCTCATGCATGAAGTGAACCCAAATCAGCTTGGGCTCAAGATGCCACCGAATGCATTGAAGGGGCTCTGGATCTGCTGACCCCAGGGCCACTCTTCCGATCAACCCATCAATATCCCTTGGCACCGGAGATCTGAAATGGCAGCCCTTTGAGTTGCCTTTCCAACACAGAATGGATACAGTCAGCCAGGCCTGTTCTTTGAAATCGAACTCACAGGCCTACGTGGGTACTACAATAATGAATACCTCTCCCCTCCCGGGGACTAGAATTGTCCAGCACGTGCAGAAGTAGGATAGGTAAGCCATTACCCACAATGCCCATAGAGAAGGAGGTGCAACAAAAAAATTAAGGCGCACACATTTCCATTAGCAAAGAGTCCTGTGGCACCTTATAGACTAACAGTCGTACTGGAGCATGAGCTTTCGTGGGTGAATACACACACGGCTACCCCTCTGATACTTGACACATTTCCATTAGTCATCACTATAACCACAGGTAGATATGGGAACCGCAGGCAGAGAGTTTACGCTGGGTTTGCACAGCACTGTGTAAGTTTATGGAGCTATGCAAAATAATGATAATGGTGACAGTGTCAATGACTAAAGCACTGAGCTCTGTTTTAATCTACATTTGTAGGAATACAGATGTTACTTACTCTAATATACTAGACCAGACTTTCTGAATCATCCCGTCATGCATTAAAAGCCGAACGGCAAAGAATATAGTGCCCTGAATAAACATGCCAAGCAGCTTGGAGCTTATTCTGTCCATCTCAAAGGTTCTGTCAGGGTAATCCACTCCGTAGGCTTTTAAGAAGCCCATCAGTGCCTGGTGCTGAGACAATTCAATCAAGCCATATCCAAAGCAGAATTGTGGAGAGATTAGGAAAACATGCCTCAAGATTTCAGCGAGATTATGCAAGCCCTGAAAGAAGAGAAACACTAATGATCATTGTGACTTTATTCTTGGGACAGCATTGGGACTGACGCCTGTTTGGGCTTATTGGCGTATCTCACACCATGGATAAATCAACAGCAAAGAGCTCCGAAACTGTTTGTTTCACAATTGCAAGGCATTGAGGGTGGGAAAGTCACTGGGAGTTGGTGCCTAACTCCCTTAGGTGCTTTGGAAATGGCACCCAGTGATCCTACTTCCTGGTACAGATCCTTGGCTCTTATTCCAGCTACTCTGCACTGCTCAGGTAGCAGACAGCTGCCAGAATGGTGCACTGAGGCTGCACCTGGGAATTCTCCTGATGCAGGGAATGCCCAGGCGAGGGAAAGCTGAGTAAGCAGGTTGCAGGCTGGTGTTCTTCATGAAGTTGGGGTAGCTATCTAGCCGCGCTAATCCTTGCTCCCCATCCATGGAGCCTCAGAGATGTGGATCCATCCCACTGCATGCTGAATTGCAGGGCATCCCATGAACCTCAAAGGGAAACAAGTAGCACCCAAATCCTTGTTCTCGCTTTCTGTAGCACAAGCGCATCGGTTCTGCTTGGTCAAGCAGCTCCATGCCCATTGATAAGGAGACACGTTTGGCCCAGAGAATTGCTAACACATGACAAACAGCCAAGCACTGAGCCTAGCAGTGAAGAGCTATTGTAAAATATTGTTATTGGCTAACACGAGCAGTGAAGACTGCTGAACATGACTGACATTACACATGGCACATTGGATATGCAACAAATTATCATGGAAAGAGATCGGCTCCATACTGATGTGTCTAGAAAACTACAAATGTCACAATCCAAGGGTTTGGTAAACAGGTATTGCCTGACAATGGGACAAGGGCTAATTCCTTTTTGTTTTTTAATTAAGAACTTGTTCTTGTAATAAGCAAACAAAAAAGCTTACATTTTAGCCAGGACGGATTCTCTAAGGCACAAGAGAAGCAGATCTATTAAAGACCAGTGCTCCACTTTAGGGAAATATCAGTGCCTTCAAGGCACTTTTCCCTTTGCACGGACAGGAATCCATTGTAGAGAGCACTTGTTTCACAGTTAGATGAAAGAAAGCTCGTCTGATGGTTAAAGTGGCATGGTGTAGCCCCTGGGGCACTGAGTAATCAGCCTCAGTAATTTTCACTGGAGGAACTTAACTTCGAATACAATCATCTTTCCCAAAAATGTGGGCCCTCGTTCATTCCCTGATCTCTCCCACATGCATCTGGTTTCCACCCTCCAAGATGGGATCTGAGTTACTGCAGAGAATTCTTTCCTGAGTGCTGGCTGGTGAGTCTTGCTCACATGCTCAGGGTTTAGCTGATTGCCATATTTGGGGTCGGGAAGGAATTTTCCTCCAGGGCAGATTGGCAGAGGCCCTGGAGGTTTTTCGCCTTCCTCTGCAGCGTGGGGCATGGGTCACTTGCTGGTGGATTCTCTGCAGCTTGAGGTCTTCAGACCACAATCTGAAGACTTCAATAACTTAATTTTGAATACAATCATCTTTCCCAAAAATGTGGGCCCTCGTTCATTCCCTGATCTCTCCCACATGCATCTGGTTTCCACCCTCCAAGAGGGCCACGCCCATCTGCCTCTCTCTCCGCTCCTGGTTCGTAACCACAGAGTGGGGGGGTGGGGGCAAATTACATGGAGAAGAAAGAGTCTCACTTGCCCCATGTTTGAACATAGGGAACCACACCAGATCTCTAGAGTAATGTCCCCTACTTGACCTCCCTCAAAACCTTGAAAAACAATGGAAGTCCACGGGTATGATCCAAAACCCATTGAGATCAATGGAAAGACTCCCACTGAGTTCAATAGCCTTTGACTCAGGCCCCGACATGTGTTACACTTGGAAACCACTCAGTTTTCTAAGAGTTAACATAAGGCTTCTCTACATGGTGCATTAGTAGTACTGGTTAAAACGGGATACGTTAGCATACACACGGAAACTTTCAGAGCATGCCAGCAGCAGTGTCCACCCAGGCCAGTTAACGTGCAACACATTAGTGTGCACTAGAATTTAAACTCCATTAGTGAGGACTGATTCATCATGGAGACAAGGCCAAAGTATTAGTGAGCTCTTACCTGATCAGTAGCCTTTTCCTGGGCCAGTAGAAACACAACCGAGTGAGTAATGATGGTATTAATGCTAAAGGACAAGTTGATGCTGACATAAACTATGAAGGCCATTCCTGTTTCCTTGAAGATCCCAGCCAGCAAATACATCCATGAAAACGTTGCATATCTGTAGGTCACCAGCAGCAGAGACAATATGAAAGTAATATAAAGAGTGGGGAAAATCGGCAACAAAATAATTCAGCTCAGGAACTTCTACACAGGAGGGTAGAGTCATTATAGTAATAATGATGCCTATTTCTCATGTAGCGCCTTTTCTCAGCAGATCTCTTCACCACCCGTTAACCTCACAACACTGCTCTGAGGCAGGGGAGAATCATTATTCCCATTTTACAGATGAGGCACAGTGACTTGCCCAAGGTCACAGAAGATGTCTATGGTGGACCAGGGACTTGAATTGTGGCTTCCCATAGCCTTGGTCAGTGCCCTAACCACCAGACCATCCTTCCTTCCAGGCTGCCCTTGGACTTCAGTGTCTCAGGAAGTTGAAAGAGAAAAAAAATCAAAGCTTTCTGGTTGAATTTGGGGGAAATGTTGATGACACATTCATGGCAAATGAAAACTGTGCAACCACACTAGCTGAGGTCAAGATCTTGAAGACCTTGTAGTCCTGACCCAATTCAAATTAAAAATGAAAACTTTGAGGAAAGACTCATAGCCATCCAGGGTTCTTATCTCCCCATGCCTGTCTGCTTAATTCTAACTCTGGCAGAGAAATACTTCCTGAGAACCAGACTGGGTGTCAGGAAGGGCTGAGTTACAGCGAGAGCTGGTTGAAAAAAATATTTTGTGAATTTTATCCTGATATTTTTTTGGTTGAAATTTAAAAAATTTGAACAAGCTTGTTCAGAAAAAAACAGGGCAAAATTTATCTAAATTTTCCTGATTTTTTTTTTAAATTTGGGAATATCACTGATAGTTTGACATTTGAATAGTTTCAGTCAGGTGTAGTTACAACCTAGGCTGTGTCTGAGACCTTGAGGATATTGGGTTCTGATGTTAGCTGTGAACATTTAGAGCTGCTTTTCAGGTAAAGTTTGTGTAAACAGGAAATAAGGACAACCATGCCTCATTCACCCCAGCCGTTGTGTCTTAGGTCTCTGTAATCTTTACAGTTTAAGTTGCCTTTGGTTTGCCCCTGTCTAAAATGAGAGTAACAGTTCTTGCCTCATCTCTCCCAAGCCCTTTGAAGGCTCACTAGTTAACATTTACCAAGTGCCATCTCTCCAATTCTGCCAAGAGAGAGGATTCCTAGTAGCAGTGATGGGAGAGTTGCACAGCTTTGGTCAGGACTCCAAACCCTAAGCAAATTTCCCCCCCATGGAGTCATCTTCAAGTAACTGAGCCACACACTTACCCGAACATCATCATCAAAAGAAATACAGCCACTAGGTTATTATCGTTGAAGAAAGCAGGTATTTGGAAAGCTGAAATAACTCCTATTGAGAGGGCAACCGGGACCATAAAAAGAATCTGTGAAATGATATTAAAGAGTGTATCATAGTCAGAATAATTAATACTCTAATAGAGCTGCATGCAGCTTGTATGGGGGAGGGAATGACACCAGGTCTCAATTTTGCCCTAGAGGTGCAGTAAGCTGTCCATCAGTGGGAGAGGAGAATACATTCTGTGAGGCTCTCAGGAGCATCCCAACTTTGAACCCTAGGAAGTGTGGACATGAAAGGCCTAGATGTGAAGGAGAAATGTCCCGGGCCTTTCTTATTATAGAATCACATTCCACTGTTTACAATACTCTGTCAAGCCAGGGATCTACACAATAGCTGCCCCAAGTGCTTCCTGGTTTCCCCGACTTTGGGATTTCAGAGAATTTGCTGGTAGGTGTTCACTGAGAAATATCCGGTTGCTGAGAGCTCTGGATTAGTTTCAGCCTGCTGAATAGTGATTGCAGTTAGAACCCCAGGGCTATTTCAATAGGCTCATTTAAAAATCTGTAGCACCAACGTGAGAGCCCGGAGCATGAAAGCAGAGGCAGGCCAGAGTCACAGTCACAGGTGTATGACTAGTGACTCAGTGCCAATTCTTCAAACCTGGCCACATTTATGGTGTGTTCAAATCCCTCGTTTGCACTCACAACCAGGAGCTGCTTGTTCCATTGCTCAGCTCCGTGAGCAGGCTTAAGCAGGTAACTCTGAACATTTGGCCCTAGGGGGCCTGTTATTATTCCTATTCCAGTGGTGCCCAGCAGCCCTACTCATGGGCCAGGACCCCCTTGTGCTAGGTGCTGTACAAAAACAGAACCAAAAGATGGCTCCTGTCAGGGCCGGCTCTAGCCATTTCGCCGCCCCAAGCACGGTGGCATGCCACGTCGTGCGCTCTGCTGCTTGCTGGTCCCGCGGTTCCAGTGGATCTCCCACAGACGTGGCTGCAGAGGGTCCGCTGGTCCCGCAGCTCCGGTGGAGCATCTGCAGGCATGCCTGCGGGAGGTCCACTGGAACCGCGGGACCAGTGGACCCTCTGCAGGCGCGCCTGTGGGAGGTCTACCGGAGCTGCCTGCCGCCCTACTGGCAACCGGCAAAGCGCCCCCCGCGGCATGCCACCTCAAGCACGTGCTTGGTCTGCTGGGGCCTGGAGCCAGCCCTGGCTCCCATCCCCAGAGGTTCACGTGGATTTAATGAAATGTTAAGGCCTTGCCTCCACTGGGATTTAGCCAGCAGTGTAGCTGCATTGCAAATTGCTAGTGTAGGTACATTGACATCAGCACATCACAATTTGCACTGCTGATGCAGCTTGCAAGCCAAGGTAAGCTGCACTTGCACCTGCACCATTCAAGCTGCACTGCCCTAAAAAGTGTCTATGCTGATAGCCAGGTCATAGGTGCTTCATATGGCCCCTCCCACCATGGCACCTGAGTGCCCCACAGTCATTAATGTACCCTTACCACACCCCTGTGAGGCAAGGCAGTGCTATTATTGCCATTTTGCAGAGGGGAAACTGAGGCACAGAGTGTATGGCTACACGGCAGCTGGGCGGGAACCTCACAGGCCAGGTAGACAGGGCTCAAGATAGCATGCTAAAAATGGCTGTGAGCAGGCACATTGCAGCTCTGGCAGACACTCAGCCTGGCCACCCAAGCTCAAGCCCGCTCAGCCTTGAGGCTAGGTGGTTAGCCCAAGCAGCAACATCCACACTGCTATTTTTAGCATGCTAGCTCCACACTATCTACCCAGCTGCCGTATAGACATACCCAGAGAGGCTAACTTGTCCCAGGTCACACAGTCTGTGGCGGAAGACGGCATTGAAGCCAGGTTTCCCATGTCTCCAGCTAGCACCCTAACCTAGCACAGGGCAGTTGTGCCAGTAGCTAAACAAAAACAAAAAAAAACCCTCGCCCTGTAGACACGGCCCAAAAACTCTGCTGCACAGTTTCTGCCACAAGCTGTGTGAAACTGACTGAGGGATCAGTTTGAGTTAGTGTATGGGGGTGAGAGGGGAAGCTATATAAAAAGGAGAACATTTACAATGGATGCCAGAATTCTGACATCATGATGACCCAAAATACGAATCAGTTAAATTTCAAGCCAAACAAACTTGTGGGGGGAAATCCTTAACATTACAAAAGAGAGAGCAAATTCGTGCTGTCAGATAAACATCAACTCAGATGAGCTGGGGAATCATCTACTGGGTGAAAAAGTTCTGTTTCATTGCCACTCCACTGAGATTATCTTCAGCACTGTCAGTCGTCATGATTTTGTCATGATCCTTGCAATGCTTGATGTTTTTCTTAAAACCCCAACTTCTGGAATCAGGTGAGAACCTCAGCGCCTTGTGGTTGAGGAGAAAACCTTGAGAATGTGATCTCTGAGCACCATAATGGCTCACAAACCATAAGACAAAGACAAAGAGGACTATGGAATCCTGAAAGGGACTTTTTCAAAAAATGTAAAGAAACGTGGGATCCTTTTGAGGCAGATAAGTCTAGATATATACAGCACATCACCCCTGACCTGACTAACAGTAACAGAAGATAACTTTTCTCTGACGTTAGAAGTTTGGAAACCTTTATATATTATATTACTTAATCCACCAGTTGGCTTTTTTCAATCTCTCAAATCTCAGCCAAGAGATGTTTACAAATGTAGGATCTTGTATTCTGAAGGTTCCAAAAGTATCTACCATCTGCAGTAGAGTTCTGAAGATAGGGTCATATCCTGCAGCCCTTGCTCATGGGAATAGGAGCTGCAGGAACAGGTCCATAAGCCTTACCCAGATGTATAGGTCCTGGATGACAACAATTATTCCACCTCTGCAATCTAACTTCAAAGGCAATTTGGCATCTACTTGTTAAAAACTAACCCAAGTTTTGGTCTTTGCCATGTTGATCTCTTATAAATCTGCTGAGTTTATACATACCCCAGTGTTATGGTTCACAATTAATAATCGGTAATGCCTTTGAGAACAATACCTAGCTCTTTTGGTAGTGATGATATGACTAAGTCTAGGTAACGAACTTTAAATACAGAAGTGGGGATTTTCTACTCTAGAATCCTGTTCTCCATGCATAAAAGTTAAGTAATTTACCAGGTCGTAGATGAAGTTGATCACCCAATAGCTCGTCACACCGATGCCTGAAATATGCTGCAGTTGCTTAGCTTTGGTCTGATGTTCTTTTACCACATAAAGCACAAAGCTGGCTGTTGTGATGGAGTAGCCAATCAGGACAGACATTGAGACTAGGATATCAAGCAAGCTACTGAGCCTGAGGAGAAAAGGGGAAGAAAGACAGAGTCAATGTTTGATTGCCCTGATTTAGAAGACAATATTCATAGCTTAAAAAAACCAAGGGCCTGATCCTGCCAACATTTCCTACTGGTTGTAGAGATGGCTCAGGGTAGGAAGCACTATGACGGGCAGAAAGGCTTTGCAGGGTGGGGACTGTGACAGCAGATTGTTTGGAAAGACAGAAAGAAAAATATGTATTGTCATTGCTTTGGCTGTGCTCCAAAATTGATGCTGTATCTATAATGTCCCCACATTTATCAGGGATTCTGAAAAGAAACTCAATGGGAAATCAGTAGCTCTGTAGATACAGGGCAGACAGTTCGCTTTTATGAAAAGAGCAATTTGATTGCTCAGAAAAAGTTATTTATCAATTTAGGTGTTTTGTGATTTCCAGGTAGCTGTTTTGCTTCTATTGCCACTAAATGAATCAAAGCAGCAGGTATCAGCCAAATTAAACCTCTTACATGACTTGTTCTTTACTCTGTCCTCCAGGATAGGGATGACTCACAACGGAAATACCTACAAAAAGAAGAGAAGTCTTTTGTAACGTGTATGACTAAATTCCTCATTAGGCATGGAGGCTGGAAGTGATGCCGGCTATTGGTTATGGGAGGGAATCGGGGGGGGGGGGGGGGGGGGGCTGGGTTCTGCTCTCACTCTTTCACTGATTCATGGTGTGACCTTGGGCAGAATTTTCACAATTGCCATCAACTTTTTTTGAGTGGCTTTTGCAGGGCCTAATTTGCAGGAGTGTTCAGTGCCAGAGCTGCAGTCAATGGGAGCTGTGGATGCTCAGCAGCCCTGAAAAATCAAGCCCTGGAGTCTAAATTCAGCAAGAAACCCAAGCACATGCCTTTAGCCATGTGAACAGTCCCTTTGACTTCAGTAGGGCTACTCACCTACTTAAAGTTAGGTACATACTTAAACACCTTGCTGAATCAGGGCCCATGTGTTTTAAGTGGGTGGCCCAACGCTGAAGCATTCAGAGGCCACATTTTAAGATCTTGGCCCTAATGTCTGTGTGCCTCGGTTTCCCCATCTGTAGAAGATGGATAGCGCTTGCCCATCTTTGTCCCTGGGAAGAACACCATCCTATGCTGGTACAAAGAGTTATTTAATAGTCCGTTTCCAGTGGCCCCATTCAGACTTGAAGTCCTCAGCTGAGAATTGCAGAAGCATAACTCTGGGCCTGACCCAGTGATTTCCAAGAGTACTCAGTCAAACCAAAAGTCCTTGCTACCATTAATTAAGCCTCAGTACACTCTAGTGTGGTACTGAGTCCTGTGGCACCGTATAGACTAACAGACGCAGTGGGCATTCACCCACGAAAGCTCATGCTCCAATATGTCTGTTAGTCTATAAGGTGCCACAGGACTCTTTGCTGCTTTTACAGATCCAGACTAACACGGCTAACCCTCTGATACTAGTGTGGCAGTCAGCATTATTCCCATTTCAAAGCAGGGGAAGACAAGGGCAGAGAGGTTGAGTGACCCACCTAGGCCACCACAGGAGTTGGTATCAGAGTCAAGATTTTAACTTACCTGTTACAAGTCAAGTGCTCACTAGATCACTAGAACAGCCCTCTCCCTATTAATATCACTCTCACTAAGTATGTACTGTAGTGATATGCACTTCTTGTAATTCTATGACATACTTTTGCTCATTTTTGATGAACTGCCCCATATCTGATAAGTACTATCTTGGATAACCCAGTGTGGAAATCATCTTCCACATTCTCCACTGGGTCTCCAGCCTTCCGGCAGACACCGGAATAAACTTCAGATAACACTGTTCGCGGTTAGGAAGGCAACCGCTATATTTTCTGTTGAGAAAATTTAAATGTAACAGTTCTGTCTTGTGAAGCTAGAAAGAAGCACCTGGACCAAAAGAAACAGCCAGCCTACAGATATTAGTCTGACTATTGGTTTCAGCCCCGTGTGAAACTCAGGTCTTTCCCAATCAGATTCACAAAATCAGGTCCGTGACGATTAAATGTCAGAGGGTGGCAGGAATTCTCTTACCAGATCTGCCAAAATGTTTGGTTTAAACACTTCCCTTCCAAAGCCAGCATCTAGCCCTTGATATGGGCGATATCACATATGAAGGGCTTTTGCTCTGTTTAGAAGCAATGAGAATCTATTTATTCACTGCACTGAGATAAAAAATATTCCAGGAGTGCAAGGACAATCATAAATGGATAGAACCTGTAACCTTACCAAAGTCAACTATCTTATCCAAGAGTCTATGGCCATTATTCTCACTTAGACTAAAACTCCTTTTACACTAGCAGAGTGGTCTAAAGGTGTTTTGGGATAAATCAGAACAGGCCCAGTATTATTATTATCTGTGTGTTAATAGCCTGTTTTGAGAGAAGTATGTCGAGTTCCTCTGGGAGAAAAACGTTTGTCACATGTTAAATTAGCCACTGGGGGGAGCCCTATAAATAGATTAGAAACACTGATGCTGGGAATGTAAAGTTAATTGACATGTTTTTATAAGAGCTGTGGAATTCATGCAAAGGTTATTTCTTGGCCAAATCATGCTCAGATTCATGCCAGAGGTAGTCACATTTTTTTTTAGATTTGTATGAAGAAGAAAAATGATCAAGAGTTCTCCTGTTTCTCTATAACACGTACAATTACTTGTTTTTGTGATTACTGATTTTGAGTGAACATATTCGTACAAAACCCACAAAAGAATCAGCTTGATGTAATATTTGCGATTGCCACAGCAATGTCTTCAGAGGCCAGATCCAGTTATAACAAGACTCCAGGCCTGATTCTCCACTGCTTTGCACCCCGACTTGTCATTTACACCTGCGTACAGTAAGAGCAAAGCTTTCCCTCCCATTTGGCAGCATTCAACACTCACTTCGTACTGGTGTCAATGGCCATGCAGGCAGGGAATTGCTGGCCCTGACAGGCCCTTATTTCCACGGAAATAATGAGCTGCTTAGGGCGTGCAGTGGTGGAAGCTGCTCTCGATTCCCACGGCGAAGAGGACTCTACATAGCTGCAGAATGCTGCTTTACACATTCTACAGCCTCCCTGCCCTAGGGTGGGAGTGGTGCCCTTGATGAGCCATCTGTGGCATCAGCCCCTGGCAAATACTATTTCGTGGGGATGGATTTTTATGAGTCTCATTACAGTTTCTTTTCTATAGACTTCTGTAGCATAATATAATAAAAAGAGGGACTCCACTGAACCCCAGTGGATCAGTTCTGAGCTCCAGTGAAGTTCTATGAAAAAGGGGACCAGCTTCCATGACTTTTTGGACCTGGAAGAGGCTAGGCTAAAATTTTCAAACATTAAATGCCTAAAATGATGCAACTAAATCCATATTTAGGCACCTAAGTGGCCTGATTCTCAGAGTGTGCTAGAAAAAAACCCATAATTGCCATTAAATTCAAAGGGAGGTGAGAATACTCAATGCATCTGAAAATCAGGTGCCTGAATTTGGTGCCTAAATTTATAATGCTGTATAAAGATGCTGGCCCCCATTTTATGTGCTATATTCAGTCTGTAACATTGAAACACATGAAATGGTGCAATTTGGTCTGCAGTTCATTTTAAGGAAAACAAAAGTAGTGTTATTCGAGAGTAATATTTTTCTTGTGGGATGCAATGAAAATCTCCAGTTGCTAATAACGATGTACAAACAACTAGAAAATGTTTTCCTTCTGTAAAAAATAAAGGTGATCTAGTCTGACTAATCTGTTAATGCTGCAGAATAAAGCCATTTTTCCTTCTCTGCAGCTTAGGCTAGAAGTCAAAATTTCCATTTCAATACTTCTTTTTTCGAGGGGATGGAGAGAAGGAAGCTCAGTATACATAAGTCAAAAGCTATTAAATTTGCTTGGTGACAGGGCAAAAAGCTCCTTTTATGTGTTTCTTTTTTTAAATATATGAAGTTTAAGTCAAACCTCAAAAGCAGGATTGGCACCTCTTTCAAGTTGCTGAAATGACTGTGCTTTTATCTGGCCATTTCAATGGTTCTTAAACTGTCCTTTATTTGTCACAGCAACAAATGGCTTTCGGTCGCCAGTAAACTACTGCAGAGAAGGGTGTCTTCAGTTGTATTTCAGATCAGTTTACACAAGTCCTGTTAAGCTTTACTCATCAATTCATTTATTTTCCCTATACTGAGTACAGATTCCTTAGAGGGACCTGGGAATTATCAATCTGGTCGCTTGTTATCATTCATTTGTTTCCAAGGACACCCAGAATTAGCTAGATGCAGTGAAAATGTTAGAGCTGTTCAAAACTATTCCAACAGAACATATTTCTATCAGAAAATGCCATTTTGTCAAAAGCAAAACTTTCCATGGGAATGTGTCAATCTCTTTGAAATTTTGTTTCGGGGGGCGAAAGGGCTGAAACAAAGCTCGAACTTTCCAGAAGAGAAGGTTTTTATTTTTTCATTTCAAAGCGACTTTTTGTTTTAAAGTTTATTTTATGTTATACATTTTAACGTAATTTAAAATAAAAAAGTCAAAATCAGAACAAAGTATATCAATTGGCCTGATACTAATTTTTTTTTCAAAATTTTTGTTGGAAAAGTTCATCTCATAGGAAATTTTTGTTGTTGTTTCATTATAATCCAGAATGAAAACAAATTCCATAATGTTCGAATTTCCCCTGGAACAGACATTCTGAGTTTTGACCTGCTCTAACAAAACATAAAAGGCCATTTCCAGAAAGCTCGGGGACAGATTAGGATAAAATGGCTCACTGAGCAGAAGACCGGTTTGGGAAATATGTCTCAACTGTCCTTCATTGTGAAGGACGCCACTCATTTTTAGTGCCAGAGTTACCTGTTTTCCACATAAATTCAGAACACCACCTTTAGTGTTCAAAATCATATAAACTAGAAATAAAGAATGGTGGCAGATATTTCTTCATGTTAAAGGGACAGATCCTGCAGCACTTTAGGTTTTTGCTCAAATAAATTCTGTGTCCCTCATTTGGGGTCTCACCCCATGTCCCAAGCTGGGGCCTTGGCATGTTCAAAGGTACATTTGTGGGGGATGTAGTGGGGTGACCACCCACTCCAGCCTGGAAGGGGTTGGAAAAGACCTGCACAGGGCAAGGTAAAACCCTGGCTCATTGGAGGAAGTGGCTGCAGCTGGGGTCACTCCCCAAACTGAGCAACAGGGCCTTATAAGGCGGCCAGGGAAGCCAGGATCAGTCTCCCTCTGCCTGTAGAGGGAGAAGGGCCTGGCTGCAGGGAGCTGGACACAAGGTACCTGAGTGGAGCAGGACTGGAAACAGGCTGAGGAGCTGGGGAGCACCAGCCTGGAAAGCCCCAGGCTGTGGCCTAGCATTGGGCCAATAGGTACTGGGAGTTAAAGAGGGCAGGCCAGGGGTAGGCCAAGGCAGCAGGTCCAAACCGTCCTTGCCAGTGATGAGTAGGCTGATACTGTAGTCTGCCCCAGGGCGCAGGGGCTAGACAATGACTGGCAGTAGCCGTATACTGAGGCAAGGTGAGGATAATGGGTGGGGGTTCCCCTGGGAGGGGGAGACCCTGAAGCTAAAAGGGGTTACTGCCAGGGGGCAGGACCCCAGATAAAGGGGCACCGGGTCCTGGGAGGGACACGGGGGCCAGAGGACAGGCAGATCACCAGCCTGCAGAGAGAGCTCTGGAGCTGGAATGAGCTAATTCCCAAAAGTCACCACCAGGAGGTGCCGCAGGGGTGAGTCTGCATGTCTACAGGGGACCCTCTGACTGTGTCTGCCCACTCCCACTCCTGGCATGGACCACTCTGTATTTTGGATAGGGCTTGATGAGTGAGCACTGCTGGTGGAATACTCAGCTCAGCTTGAGTAGCTCACTGATGATTAGGGAGGGGAATCTTCCCCAGGATATCACCACACTCTCTCTCCATGGCCAGGATTCACCCTTGGACAACTAAGTTGGTCTGGGACTGTCCTGCTGGGGAGATGGCCTGTGGCTCTGTGCCACACTGCTGCAGCAGAGAGGAGCTGGAGCCCATCTGTATTTAAAAAAGGGGGCTGTCAGCTGGGCCCTTCCCACTTGAGGATTTGCTCCCACACTGAGTGTGAAATAGCTGGGCCCCGCTGACCCGAGAAGGCGGGTGTTTCAGGTATGACAGAGGTGACTGTGGGGCTGGGGAGCTGGTTTTGCTTGGCGAGAAGATGAGTGCTGAGGGAGTTGGCCATGTGAAAGGTGGCTGGTGATTATTATGTGGTGATGGGGAAAGAAAACTGAGCAGATATTTTGCCTTTCTACTTAGGATTATATTAGATTGCAAGCCCCTTGGGGACGAGGCCATCTTTTTGTGCTGCGTTTGTCCACCACCAACCACAATGGGGCCCTAGTCTCTGGCTCCTATGCCCTGTGCTAATACACATAATACATCATTATAATAGTTTTGTTTTTAATTATTGTCAAGGAGGCCCAGAGCTTCAAACAGGCCTTTCTTCTCTGTTGGATTTACCTTTTAATGCATCCATAAATAAAGAGCTTTATGTTGACAAGTAAAATGAACTTCCAGACAGTTTCCCCAGAGTGTGATCCTTGAGCAGAAACACAAGCCGTCTGACACGAGAGAGGCCAGGAGAAACTAGAATGTGGCAGAACGGCCGGTGTTTGCTGAAGCAAGTCACTTGATAGACGAGTTCTGAACTCTTGTGAGGCCCCATAATCGAATATAAGACGTTCTACTCTCAATCTATAGATACAGGCAGTATCAACACTAGGAATGTTTTACTAGTATAGCAATATGGTTATGCTATGCTGGCAAAGTGCTCCTACTGTGGATATAGCTACCTCGACAAACTGGCACTTTGACCAAAGTAGTAAAGCCCTGCCCCATGAGTGGAACAAGCTGTACACTAGTAAAAACATCTCTTTGTTAACTATGAGAGTTATACAGAGTATGTCAGGAGAAATCTGTAGTGTAGACCTGGCCATAGGCAAACACACACACGCACACACACACACACACACACACACACACACAAAAGTATGCCTGTATTACACACATAATACGGATGGAACAAACAGTGCAGTAGAGTATGAAGGTTTATCAGCATGAATTTGGGACACTGCATGACATCAGTGAGGCAAAGATAAGCAGGTCATTCCAAATGAATGCTGAAAAATCTTTACGCTCTACTTCACCACTATGCATTCGGTATATGCCACATGTTGCAGACAAACTACTTCAGGGATGTGTGAGAATATTTTTGTATCTCTCCCTGCAATGTATACACCTGTAAAATAAAATGCTTTAATTACCATAAGTCCAACAATGGACAGCTCAGATGGAGAAAAACATTAAATCCAACACACCACTGGAAGCAACCTAAAGTATCCTTTCTTTGCATAGAAATGTCACATCTTTACAGTCAGCTATCTTGATGCTGAGATGGAAGTCAATACTAGGCAGAAGCCCTTGCTGCTTGTGGGAGAAGGAAAGCCTATTTTTAAGGTTTTACCTGGTCCCCTCCCCTGTTCCTAGAAATAGACGTGAAATATTGACACTCTTTAAAGAAAATTGAATTGAATCAACATTAGTAGACATAGCCCCACTGAAGTCAATGGACTTTTCACCACTGACTTTGGTGGGGCCAAAATTTCATCCAGGGGATAAGTTTCCTTCTAGTTTAAATTGGCACAGCTCCATTTTACACCAGGAGTGAATCTGGCCCACCCACTATAGTCTTCTCTTTACAGATAGAGAACTGGGCCCCCTTCACATGGGGCAGCATGAGCTGCATCAAGGGTTGGTTAGCACCTACCATATTTGGAAGACTCGTTTTTCGGCATGTTCGCTCTAAGAATGAAGTTATTGAGGCTGTTGAGGTAGGCTGGAAGGCTGTGATACCCCTCTGGATTATACCACACCTGTACTCGATTGGTAAACAAAAACAGGCAAAGAAAATTATACCACACCTGTACTTGATTGGTAAACAAAAATCATTGCCAAGAACAGTGGTTTCTTCCATTTGGACAAATGAATGCATCCATAACTCATACTAAAAACAGTAGCAGTAAAAACATTTGCTAAAGCTGGGCCATCTACAAAGTAAGGGCCAGCGACTCAATCATGCAAGATTCTGAGTGCATTAGCCCAGATCCTACAATGCACCTAAGCATGTGACTAGTTCCACCAACTTCTATGAGATCTAGTCCAGTTGCCTTCAGATAGACAAGAAACACATGCCAGTTGCTAATGGTTTATGTTAATGGTGCCTGAGGCATTACGCATCCTGACACTTTGCTTTTCCATAGTCAGTGCTTTTGCTTTTCAGTAATGTCAGTGACTGGTATTTTCAAAGAGGCCTATTTAAGTGAAGTGCCCACTGGGCACCTAATTGTTCCAGGGTAGAAAACATTGTGAAAACAGCACCTTGTTATTTAACAGCTGTGCCCACTGTGATAAATTCTGCTCTCGTTTACACTGGTGTAAATTCAGAGGAACTGAAGGGAAAATGGAATATGGACTATACACTTTGTGTACTACACGTTCTATCTGCTTATGTTAGCGACACATGTATGTTTTTTTACTCCCACTAGCCCTGCAAAGCCAATGCTGCTATGGGAAAAGGAAGCTGGCTTGTGCGCTATCACCAGAACTGTTAACAAGGGCCCAGATCGTACAGT
The DNA here is from genome assembly GCF_025201925.1 of Gopherus flavomarginatus. NCBI lineage: Eukaryota > Metazoa > Chordata > Testudines > Testudinidae > Gopherus > Gopherus flavomarginatus. Next base: position 13,702,178 of record NC_066626.1, on the reverse strand, counting down.
GAGCTCTGCACAGACCCCCAACAACTTCAGATGTCCATCTATGGAGGGCTTGGTGCAGGATGGCGGCCAACATTCCAACTGCAGAGTCTTTACCTAGAGATGGTGCCCTTTTCTACTCCTAAAACCCTACGAAAAACCAACCAAACATAAAAAACCCACCACCTTTACCCCAAGCAGAGTTTTTACCCTGAAAATGAGACACGCCAGAGATTCCAGGAAGTCCACTAAGGACTTTGCTGTTGATTTTACATGGAAGGTGCCCAGATATCCCAGTGATGAGCAGCAGTATAAACCTCTAAGATCATTGTACATCTCAACTGCACTTGATGTACAGCTGAATTGGGGCTTCTGGGGATGATAAATGACCCAGCCTTGGTTGTCTCATATTACACTTAGATTGTAAACTCTTTGGGAGTATTTGCCCAGGCCAATGAGATTCCAATACCTGACTGGGGTCTCGAAGTAATTTGTACTGGCTTCCCCCCTCTCGTTGACCCTGACAGGGAGAAGCAAAATAAGGGAAGGAAACTGAGACAATTTTTAGTTCATTGGCCCATGCAAGCTGCCTATTTCGGGATGGATTTACCACCTGCATGCAATCCAGAAAAAATGATCGTATTTCTTGAAATAGCCCAATATGCAGTTGGTCTTCTCTGTCTTGCTACATTAAAAAACAAGCAGCCCCATGACTAAGTACAAATGACTCTACACTACCGCGCAGATTGTGCCCCCTTTATTCACACTGGTTTTCAGTTACTCATCCAGCAAGGAGTCTATGTGTCTACTCACATGAGCTCACTGATGCGCTTAAGAAAGACACATCTGGCACTCTGTTAGGTAGTATTCTAGGAAACAGGGCATTTGTTATCTGCAGCAACAGTTGATTTAAAAGAACTAACACAGTTGCATTTATAATGCCAGAGCACTAGCACACTATGGGGAAACTAACCAGAGCAGATCAAGCGAAGGCCAAACAAGGCTTTTTAATATGAGGCGTGGTGAGTCTGCATAGGAGTTTGATTGATGACCAGGGTAGAGCTGAGGGGAGAAGAGGGTTTACTGGGCAAAGCCCAGGGATTGCTTCTGTTACTGGGAGGAGAAACCCCAGCTCACCCTCATAACAGATGGGGTGTGAGCAGTCTAGAACTGACCCTGACCCTGACCCTAACCCTAACCCTGACCGGCACTGCTAGGTGGCAGGATATAATGGCTTGAGCAGCACTGAAAGACCCCTCTAGAGGACACTCTTGCTGTAATTCTGGATCCCCTTGGTGCACCTTCTGTGCCACAGAGATGTCCTGGCGGAGAGAATGCAGAGTGAGGGAATGGGGTGGAGGCGGGAGGAGAGGACAGGAGTCCTGGCGAGGCCAGGCTAGGTAAGCCATTACTGGAGCAAAGCCGCAGCAGCTGGGGAGAGTCGGGGCCTGTGGAAGTGAAGAGCTGGGCTCTGGGTTGTGCAGGTCGTGGATGCAGCAAGAGTAACAGAGTTAGGGAGAGCTGAGGGGTACAGTATCCCTCCCTTCACCAGTGGAGATGAATCCAGTTCCTTCAATTTCTTTTTCCCTCCTTCATTCTCTACTGTGACAGACCCAGGCCAGTGTAGTACAGGAGTCTGATAGAGGGCAAATATACTAGTCACTGGCTGAGTAGTTTTCTGTTCCCTGAGTGACTAGAGCAGGGGCTGCACTGGAGTAACCAGGAACCTGCTAGAACCAATTAAGGCAGACAGGCTGATTAGAACACCTGCAGCCAATCAAGGCAGGCTAATCAGGGCACCTAGGTTTAAAAAGGAGCTCACTCCAGTCAGGGAGGGAGGAGCCAGAGGAGAGGAAGTGCGTGTGAGGAGCTGGGAGCAAGAGGCACAAGGAGCTGAGAGTGAGAGGGTGTGCTGCTGGAGGACTAAGGAGTACAAGTGTTATCAGACACCAAGAGGAAGGTCCTGTGGTGAGGGTAAAGAAGGCGTTTGGAGGAGGCCATGGGGAAGTAGCCCAGGGAGTTGTAGCTGTCATGCAGCTGTTACAAGAGGCACTATAGACAGCTGCAATCCACAGGGCCCTGGGCTGGAACCCAGAGTAGAGGGCGGGCCTGGGTTACCCCCAAACCTCCCAACTCCTGATCAGACACAGGAGGAGTTGATCCAGACTGTGGGGAAGACCACTGAGGTGAGCAAATCTGCCAATAAGCACAGGACCCACCAAGGTAGAGGAGGAACTTTGTCACAACTGGTGTCAGGGGTGGGATCTGGTGTGCACAGCGCGGCAGAAGAAGGAGGGTGATTTAAAAAAAAAAAAAAAAAAAGGTAGAGGGTTTTTTTTTTCCACCACAATGGATGACTTAGTACGGGCATTGATACAAGCTACAGCAGCCCAGCAGGAGGCTACCTGTGTCCAGGCAGCTGCCCAACAGGAGGCAGTGCGGCTGCAGCAAGAGACTAATCGCCTGCTGATGGACCAGGCTTCTCAAGACCAAGCTATGCTGCGAGAACAGATAAACCAGGTAAAGACCCTTACAGAGCTGAACCGCGGCCATGATAGGACGCAGATCATACGGGCCAGCCATTGGCTGCAGAAAATGACGCGAGAAGATGATGTAGAGGCATATCTTCTGGCCTTTGAGAGGACAGCCTTACGGGAGGCCTGGTCTTGAGATCAGTGGTCTGGCATCCTTGCCCCATTCCTGTGTGGGGAGGCCCAGAATGCTTACTATGATCTGCCTGAAGAGGCTGCAGCAGACTACTCCCAGCTGAAAGCAGAGATCCTGGCCAGATCTGGGGTAACGACTGCAGTGCGGGCCCAGCGGTATCACGAGTGGAGGTACCAGGAAAACAAAACCCCGCAGTCCCAATTGTATGACCTCATCCATCTCACACGAAAGTGGTTGCGAACGGAGTCCTGGAGTCCAGAAGCGATACCAGAGGTCCTGGTCATCGACCTATATATGAGGGGACTACCACCAGACCTTGGTGCCTGGGTAAGCCAGAACGAACCCTCCACCTATGATGAAGTTGTTGCACTGGTAGAGAGGCGAAGGGCGGCGAGGGAGCTGACCCGATCAGTTAAGGAAGAGGCACCCTGGGTTAAACTAGCAGCACTAAGCCCTAGAGCTCAAGTGACGGGGCCACCAAGAGAGCCCAGGTGGAAAAAGAGAGGGGCTGAAGGCTCACCAGAAGCCACAAAGAGTCAGAGCACTGAGAGAGAAGAAGATCGAGATGTTAGACTGCCCAAACCAAGAGACCAGGGAATGTCTAAGGCCCCATACAGATGTTATACCTGCGAGGAGTGGGGACATATAGCTGCACAGTGTCCCAATGCTGAGGAGCCGATGCAGTGTAACCTGGGGAACTGGGCAGACCCATGCTCCCTAATCCATCTTGTGGGGGTCTCACTAACCCCACATATGTACACCAGACCAGTAAAGCTAAATGGAGTAGAGACCACAGCACTGGTTGATTCGGGGAGTGCTATCACACTTGACTCGGGGAAGCTTGTGAAGTGTAGTCAGCTGCTGCGGGCTAAGCGTACGGGGATAACATTCGTCCATGGGACAGTTGGTTATTACCCCACCATCCCAGTAAAAATTGAGATTCAGGGGAACACTACTGAGGTAGCAGCAGGTGTAGTCCCTAAACTCCCATACTCCCATGCTCATAGGGAGGGACTTCCCACGGTTTGGAGCCTTACTCCCAGTAGGAGGATTGGAGAAAGAGGGGAATCCTGAAGTTAGTGAGGCATCCACAGTAGACTGTCAACCCCCAGTCTTCTCTGAAATATCCCCAGATTTATTTTCCATTCCCAGACATGGTAGAAAGTCGAAAAGGGAAAGGAGGGCAGCTAAGGCCTTGGGAACCCGAATACTGGCCCAAAGCCAGAGGGTTGCTCTCATAGGTGGGCGGACCCGAGCAGCTGAAAAGGAGGCCACCCAGGAGGGAGAAGCTCCTGAGTCTGACCCCCACTCTAACGCTTCTGAACCAGTAGAGGCAACAGAGACTGGGCCCCCAGATCTTGGGCAGATTAGCCCCGGAAGAGGAAATTTGGGACGGGACCAGGCTGAAGACCCAAGGTACAACAACATTAGAAAGGAGGTGACTGAAATAGATGGGGTCCCCGTGAAAGGGAGAACACAGGGACCAGGACCCTACTTCATAATAAAGAAGAATCTCTTATACCAAGTTGCATCAGTACAGGGGCAGAAGGTACAGCTGATCTTAGTACCTCAAAAACACCAGAACGCTGTATTAAGTCTTGCGCATAGTCATCTTTTTGGGGGGCACTTGGGGGTAGAGAAGACCCTGGCACGAGTCCTACGACGGTTCCTCTGGCCCGGAGTACATGAAGAAGTGCGAAGGTACTGTGCATCCTGCCCAGAGTGTCAGCTGCACAGTCCCCATCCCCACCTGAGGGCACCTTTAGTACCCCTTCCCATCATAGAAGTCCCCTTTGAGCAAATAGCCATGGACCTAGTGGGACCCCTGGAGAAGACAGCTCGGGGCCACCAATATATACTTGTTGTTTTGGACTATGCTACTCGCTACCCAGAAGCTGTCCCCCTGCGGAACACAGCCTCTAAAACGATAGCCAAAGAGCTGGTGAGGATCTTTGCCCGAGTGGGGCTACCAAAGCAGATATTAACAGACCAAGGAACCCCATTTATGTCAAAGCCAATGAAGGACCTCTATACGCTGCTCCATATACATACCCTGAGAACTTCAGTTTACCATCCGCAGACTGATGAGTTGGTAGAAAGGTTTAATTGAAGCCTCAAGGCAATGATAAGGAAAGTGGTAAGTAGAGACAGGAAGGACTGGGACACCCTACTGCCCTACCTTATGTTCACTATCCAGGAGGTATCTCAGGCCTCAACTGGGTTTTCCCCATTCGAGTTATTATACGGACGTCACCCCCGTGGCATACTAGATATCGCCAAAGAGATTTGGGAAGAGGAACCCAATGAGGGGAGAAATATAATAGAACATGTAATACAGATGCGAGACCGGATAGCCCGTGTCACCCCTATTGTACGGGAACATTTGGAAAAGGCACAGGAGGCCCAGAGAACCTATTACAATCGCCAGGCAAAAGTCTGACAGTTCCAACCAGGGGATCGGGTGATGGCGTTGGTACCCACGGCAGATAGCAAGCTTCTGGCCCAATGGCAGGGGCCCTATGAGGTGGTTGAACCCGTGGGGGAAGTAACCTACAAAGTGCAGCAGCCAGGACGCCGAACACAAGAACACATTTATCACATCAACCTTCTGAAACCCTGGCATGCACAAGAGGCATGCATAACTATCCGAAAAGGCCTAACCCAGGAAAACAAGCCTTCCAAACAGGTGAGAGTGTCTCCTGATTTAACACCAGACCAGAAGAATGAAGTGTCTGAGATGATCTTCCGGAACCAAGATGTGTTCTCGACAAAACCAGGTCGAACAACCAAGACATATCACCACATCGTCACGAACCCTGGGGCCAGAATAACAATGAGGTCCTATCGGGTGCCAGCAGCCAAAAGAGAGGAAATACGAGCAGAAGTAAAAAAAATGCTGGAGTTGGGGATCATCGAAGAATCCCACAGTCAGTGGTCCAGCCCAGTCGTGCTGGTGCCCAAACCTGATGGCACCACAAGGTTTTGCAATGACTTCCAGCGACTAAATGAAGTGTCCCAGTTCAATGCGTACCCCATACCTCACATAAATGAGCTAGTGGACCGTCTGGGGAATGCCCGGTACTTGATTACCCTAGACTTGACAAAGGGATACTGGCAGATTCCCCTTGTGGAAGACGCAAAGGAAAAGACTGCGTTCTCTACACCAAAGGGTCTTTTTCAATATACTGTCCTCCCTTTTGGACTACATGGGGCCCTAGCTACTTTCCAGTGCCTCATGGACAAGCTATTATGCCCGCATAACAGTTATGCTGCTGCCTACTTGGACGATGTGGTCATTCATACCCCAGACTGGGAAACCCACCTAGAGAAGGTTGAGGCAGTCCTTGATACCTTCAGGCAAGCTGGCCTTACAGCAAACTCTGCCAAGTGCATTGTAGGGTTTACAGAGGCCAAATATCTTGGCTACATTGTGGGTAAAGGTCTGGTAAAACCCCAAGTTGGAGACAATCCAAAATTGGCCCCAACCACATCGCAAGAAACAAGTCCAGGCATTCCTAGGTGTAGTGGGGTATTACCGACGATTTATCCCCTACTTTGCCACAAGGACAAGCCCCCTGACAGACCTAGTGAAAGCCCGTGGACCTGATCTGGTGAGATGGTCTGATGCAGCAGAGGAAGCATTCACAGACCTACAGACTGCCCTCTGCAGTAACCCTGTACTGATAGCCCCTGATTTCACCAAGGAATTTATCCTGCAGACAGATGCATCGGAAGTAGGGTTGGGGGCCGTTCTATCACAGATGGTCGGGGAGGAGGAACACCCAATTCTCTACCTCAGTAGGAAACTCCTTCTGAGGGAACAAAAATATGCAGTGGTGGAGAGAGAGTGCCTCGCCATCAAATGTCCATGGAAGCATTGTGCTACTACTTGCTCGGGCGCAGATTTGTCCTCGTGACCGACCATGCCCCTCTTCAATGGATGCAGCGGAACAAGGAGAAGAACACAAGGGTGACCAGGTGGTTCTTATCCCTCCAACCTTTCCAGTTCCGTGTGCAACACAGAGCAAGGAGCCGTCACGGCAATGCCGATGGCTTGTCACGTGTCCACTGTCTGGCATCCCAAGCTGCCCAACCCCTTGGTGTTCAGCAGGGGGGAGGGATATGTGACAGAGCCAGGCCAGTGTGGTACAGGTGTCTGGTAGAGGGCAAATATACTAGTCACTGGCTGAGTAGTTTTCTGTTCCCTGAGTGACTAGAGCAGGGGCTGCACTGGAGTAATCAGGAACCTGCTAGAACCAATTAAGGCAGACAGGCTGATTAGAACACCTGCAGCCAATCAAGGCAGGCTAATCAGGGCACCTAGGTTTGAAAAGGAGCTCACTCCAGTCGGGGGGGAGGAGCTAGAGGAGAGGAAGTGCGTGTGAGGAGCTGGGAGCAAGAGGCACAAGGAGCTGAGAGTGAGAGGGTGTGCCGCTGGAGAACTGAGGAGTACAAGTGTTATCAAACACCAGGAGGAAGGTCCTGTGGTGAGGATAAAGAAGGTGTTTGGAGGAGGCCTTGGGGAAGTAGCCCAGGGAGTTGTAACTGTCATGCAGCTGTTACAAGAGGCACTATAGACAGCTGCAATCCACAGGGCCCTGGGCTGGAACCCGGAGTAGAGGGCGGGCCCGGGTTCCCCCCAAACCTCCCAACTCCTGATCAGACACAGGAGGAGTTGATCCAGACTGTGGGGAAGATCACTGAGGTGAGCAAATCTCCCAATAAGTGCAGGACCCACCAAGGTAGAGGAGGAACTTTGTCACACTATGTATTTGCTTTGTGTTAATGGTAATCTAGAGGAGTTCTGTGCTTACTCAGTAATGCCCCTAAAATACAGAAGGACATTAATCTTGCTTCCCCTTCATTTAGCAATGGATGTTTCAGAGGCCTGCCCACTTGGCACTCCTGCATTGCAGCAGGAGGCATTCATTACCTTAGTTAGTGTTCTGTTTGCAGGCACTGGGCGTATATCAAACTTGAGGTCAGTAGTCAAAGGCAACCCAAAGCTCCAGCCACCATATCTGTGTGGTAAACAATACAGCAAAATGCATTATTGTCATTGGAAAGATGCCAGGCTAGATCCTCAGCAGGTCTGAACTGCATTAGTTCCGCTGAAATCACTGGAGGTGCATCAATTTCTCACGGGGCCTCCAGGCACTACACAATGAATGATCATCACAGGCGTCACCCTGGATTCACACAGGTGCAGGTGAGAACAGGATTTGGGCCAATGTTTGTAGTGAGACCCAGTTAACACTGCTGCAGGAGCCTTTACTTTTGAAAAGAAAAAGTAAACAGACAACAATTCAGCTAAGTCCTGATCTGTGTCGACAGACACGATTCTGAAATGCATTTTGGTTGCTGCGGAGTCACGATCCTTTTCTACCCTCTTTAGTGGTACAGTTCCACATTTGTGGAAGATTTGCATGGAAGGTGAACAATTCCCTTTCAATCAGTATGGACAGTAGGTTTTCCCTTGGCTAATTTAACTGTACATTTAATTTTGCACTTTAGCATTTTACACACACAAACCCAACTTGTGCTAAACAGTGCTGGCTAGCATAAGGCCCTGATTTAGCAAAGTGGCTTAAGCATGTTCTTAATCTTAACTTCAGTGAACTGAAGCACACATTTGGAATGAAGCACCCACTTAGATTCTGTGTTGAATGAGAGTTCAGGTGCACTATCTCTGTACAAGTCTTGCTTAACCGAGTATTCTGCCAGATTTCTTTCCTTAAGTTTCTATATTGGACAAAGGCTTTTCTTCAAAATCCATCAGAGTAAAGGGAAGGTGGTGCCCATTACAGCAGCACCTTCCAAAAGTTATGCATATGCTTTAAGACACATGCACTCCTGCCTTAGCAAAGTACTCAGTGCAGCCAACATGGAGTCCCACCACACTTTAAAGTAACCACCTTGTGCCTATCGCAATAAGCAACATGAGAAATGAAAGTAAAATGGCTTCTTTCCTAAAGGAGAATCAAACACATAAGAAGCCACTGGCCAGTGATACAGAGGACAAAGAGAAAAAGAAGAAATAATTGTATGCTCGACCTTTTCTGGAGGAAATCTTTGGCAGTTGCTAGAAGGTACATTTCCACATCATGCCCAGTAAGATTATAAATCATCCGAGAGGAAAAAGTTCTTTTGTGAGGTGGGGAGAAGTCAATCTTTGGACACGTCTGAAAACAAATTTTAAAAATTGTTCCTTTAATTAAAAACATCACAAGGCAGAATTTACATTTCCCCCCTCAAGGGTCAATTCTTCACAAAGACAGGAGTCCGGTGCTCTGTAGCATTGGGACATACATTCTGATTAGTGCCTTAGTTCAGCAAAACTCTTACATGTGTGCTTTAGTTTAAGCATAGGCTTAAGTCCACCCCTATTCGGCTAAACACATGCTGAAGTGCCATTGAAATCAATGAGATTTGGACACATGCTTAACCCTAAACTAAACTCTCACATGTTTTGCTGAATTGAGGCCTAGCAAAGTTATCAGGACCTCAGAATTATTGTGGTTCAGACGAGCACCCACACTGTTATCTGTAGGGTCCCCATCTCCCTGCAATGAGTTCTTCATCCCATGCTGTCACCCATATTCTGTAGGTACCTGTGCCATGCAAATAAACAAATACTAGGTAATAATAATGATAATGTATGAGACAAGGCACAGTAAAAGCGGCTGGATCCAGACTTCCGCACAATGTTTATATTCTTGATGGCGAATGCCAATAATAGAGTACTTTCATCTAACGAGAATATTCTAATGAATGCAATTATCCTCTTGCATACAGGCTCTCCTCTGTTAAATGGGATCATCAAGCAACATTGAAGAATACCATTAAAATCTTTTCTGCTGGAGGTAGGTAAGTACGGAAGGCAGCCCAAAAAGTGTGTGATTGACCCTTGGAGCATGGTATTTAATCCCCCTGCTCCGGCCAAACTTTTCTAAGTGAATTCAGTGCATGTTAAGGGTGCTAAATTGACATCCCTGGAGAATGGAGTCTTCTGTTCACATCTATAGATCAGGTTCAGCACATGGGGAAGCAGTGATTCCTTCCCCATTATCACCACCCCTCAACAATGTGCCTCTACCCTGATCTAGATCGATGCTTCTAGACATCAGAGGTCAGATCCTGAGCAGGTGTAAACTGGCATAGCTACTCCAGTTGGCACCAACTGAGGATCTGACCCAACAGATTAGTTCACCCTCTGTGCCTACTCAGCCCATGACCTCTCTGCTTAGACTAGCTACAAGGGTGCCATTTAATGTCAGCTATGATGATAGTTTCATGGGTCGGCAGCATGGTCCAGTGCCTAGGGCACTGTACTGAGACTCAGAAGGCCTGGGTTTCTTCACATCCCTGTGCCTCTGATTTGTGGAGTTTAAAGCCAGAAGGGATCATATCACCTCATCAGACCTATTTCTTCTCCACCCTTTGTCCATTTAGGTCCCGTTCCTGCAAACACATTGAAATCATTGAGGCTACTCACAGTAGGAGAGCTGAACACATGCATAAGTGATTGCAGAAGCGGGCCTTGGGCGGTAAGCAAACTGGGACAGCCTCTCACTATGTTTGTGCATCACTCCCAGCACAAGGAGACCGGGATCCCAGTTAGGGCCTCTAGGAGCTACTTACTGTAACAAAAGCTTGGATGAATCTGAAGCAGTGACCTGGTGGTAATGAGTCCCCAGTCACAATGCCAGGCCTGTGAGCCATGTGAGTCTGTGAGCCACAAGATAGTTTCTCCAGTATACTAGGTACCTCTTGAGTGTTTTAAATTTACTCTCCCCCATTAAGGTTTAACTCAACTTTACCTGGCCGCTGTCTGTGCAGTTGCATGCAGAATATCTAGTACTCTGGTTTCCATGGAATACCCACTGGCCAAGCACACTGTCGTTCAAACACACCCTGAAAATGAGCACACGTTACCCTGAGGTTTTCTGTATACAGGTAAGCAGGTGACATGTAATTGCACAATGGCAGAGTCCTAGTGAATGGAATGAAGATGACAGAGCACACGTAGCACATTGCAGAGATTGTTGTTTTTCCTTGGGCCCGGATGCTTCTCGGGAATTGCTGAGCATCCATCAGCTCTTACTGACTTTACTGGGGCTCTGGTTGCTTAGCTCTGCTGATGAGGCGCTTGGCCTCATTCCTTAGTGGTTCTTGCTAGATCTGTTTTTAGCGATTATGCTGTGAGACTTCTCAGAAAGAGCCTGGTGAGGCTGCTTCAAGTCCCCTAGCAAGCAGTCTAAGGAGTTAACATGAAGAGGCCAAAATTATCTTACAAAAGAAACATAACTCCACTCTCAGGGGTGTTGCATTAATTGGATAGTCCTCTGATGGCTGACAAACTGTGTCTAGGCAGCACAAATATTTCTCTGCACGGCACACAATGTACTAAGTCACTCAGGAATTATCAGCAGCTACTGCACTGCCCTCTTGAAGACTTGAGCAACAAAATCCCAGGTAACCAACCCTCTGCCCACTCAGCCAAAAGATACGAGAGTTTTCAAGCTTGAATGTTTACCTGGCCTCCAGGGCTAGACTGTGATAGGCTTCCTCATGTTGAGTAGTACCCAAGGTGTTACTACTGATCTATATTTACTACAGGGTAACCCTTACCACCTATGATGAGAACTTATTCATGTGAGAAAATTCAGTGAAGTCAGCGGACTACTCATGTAAGTACTCACCACAGTGAGTGAGGGTTGCACAATCTAGTCCTTCAAGATTAGCACAGTTTGATTTTCTTTGTCAATGTTAGGAGTTTTAAAATCAGATTGCTTCAAAACATGAGTCTATCTTTGGGAACTCTGGTAAGATATGAAGCCTTTTTTGATGTGACTCCAGGGTATGAAAACTTTGCAGATGATCAAAGAATGTTATTAATACCTGACAGCTATTAATTTTATGTCATTTCCTTTTTGCAGATTAGGAATTTAAAAAGCAGGACACGAAGAACTACTTACGAATTGCTTTCATTCAAGCATGTGTTATCTGTTCCAGGGAAAGAAAGCATTGAAGCAACTAAAGCATCTGTGGTCTCATTAAAGTTCCTAAGATTTAACAAAGAAAGAGAGAAGTGTTCAAGATACTTTCATTATAGACCCAGTAGTAAAAACCCATCCACTGAATGAAATAAGGATTGGAAATGAATTATTTTAGGCCCTGGTGCTGCAAAGTACTTAAGCACGTATGTAACTTTAAGGTTAAGAATCGTTCCACTGGTTTCCACTGGAAACTTAAAGTTACATATGTGCTTCAGTGTTGTGCTGAATTCAGGCCTGAGGGGGGTGGCTTTGGCATATACAATTATGGCTGTTCTGAATTTCATTTCAAATGAGAACCATTTACTGTGATTTCAGGTAACGTAGTTAGAACAGGTACATGTCTCCATTCTCACCTCCATCATTTCCCCCATCTTCTGTGAACCCAAAAAACTCTAGTTCACTCAAAGAAGAGCTTCCCTCCAAACCCATCTATCTGGAGTGTTTGTCTGAAACAACCCACCCTGTTAGCAGGAATAAGTCATGCTGGGAATGGAGGATGTGAGTTCTGCTGACTCACTGAGGCAGGTGGCTTCGGCTTCCCACCCCACCCAAATAGCGGTTGGCTAGAAAGAGAGGACATGAGCCGTGCTAAGTTTGGAACTCTAAGAACAACAAAGCAGTGGGGAGAAGGCTTGAGCTGAATTTGGTATTTCTAACTTAAGGACCAGGTCTACTGAAGACAGCCAGGAAACTTCATTATTGAATTAGAAAGCTGCACGTTACATTCATTTGAGTAATTGAGGTTTTGGAGAAGTCGGGGATGGTTTTAAGCATAATTAAGTCTTTATGCTTAGGAAGACCCCAAGGCTTCAATAGGGAAGGGCTTACATACTGAAATCAAACCTCAGGTGTGGGTTGGAGAGGAGACATGACTAACCTTTGGATAACAGAGGTTTGGTTAAGTGAGGCCTGGATAATGGAGCCTCTGCTTTTTATGAAGATGGGAACAGAGAGGCAGATGGGCCCAAAAAATGAGGTGGGAGCTAGAATTCAGTCCCAGACCTGTAATCTTGAGGCCTGGAGCTGAAGGCTCCAGGGTTGGGAATAGGTACACCCCCTCTTCTCATTACAAAATGGAAGTGAAATAGATCCCTTTGGGCAAGATGGCTGCTATCAGAAGTGGATTTCAATGACAAATACAACAGACACCTTAGAGCACCTACTTCAGAGTTAATTCCCAGGGAGAGATTTTAAGTTATTCAAGCTTATTTTTTTAGGCTTTCAGATTGCTGGGTTTAGACCTGCTAGGAATATGACTTGGTTTTCTGCATCACACTTTTCCACTGGATTTGCTTGGTCACTCCCCTGACAGCACAATATGCCATTTTATAAACAATCAGTAAAACAGGTTTAATAATAATAAAAAAGAGAGATTTACCCAAAGAAATCTGCCTGCCCTGAGGAACCATACAGGGAGGGAGAAAGGTGGAGTTCTGGGTATTCAGCCACCTCAGTTCTCAATGTGCTGAGGCCCATGGCTACCGTCACAAAGATCACGGGTAGGATGCCCTGAGTAAAAAAGCCTTTCAAGTTCCGTCGGGTGTGGTGGAACCTCTTAATGAAAACAGCCATTGTCTTCTTGAGCAGCAGTGGCAAACCGGTCACCCTTTTTGATCTGACCAGGGCTTGGTCTGTGCATGATAAAGAGAACCCCGCTTAGCACTTGACATTGTCAAAACACTTCACAGTTTTGAATCAACCCCACAACACCTCTGTGAGGTAGGTAAACATTGCTGTTCCCATTTACAGATGGAGAGAATTGGGGCTAGAAGGCTAAATGATTTACCCAAGGCCAGAGTGTCAGAGCTGGGATTAGAACTCAGGCACCCCCAGAGGTCACTACATCACAGACTCACACAGACTCCTGCCAGTGTGAGAGAGGAACCAAGCCATCTACCTGTTTTAAGTACTTATATGCTGCCCCTGTTCCCCCTCCTGTGCTATCTGATCATCTCACAATCTTTAGTGCATTTATCCTCACAACACTCTTGTGAGATAGGGAAGTGCTATTAACCCCATTTTACAGACAGAGAATTGAGGCACAGTGTGACTAAGGCCCAGATTCTCAAAAGTATTTAGGCACCTAACTTCTGTTCATATCAGGATTTGGGCTGATGTGACTTGCCCAGGGTCGCAGAGGAAGGCAATGCCACAGTACAGAACTGAACTCAGGTCACGCAAGTCACAAGGGAGTGTATAAACCATCCTTCCTCATTCCTTACCCCAGCGGCAAAACGCAAATAGCTTACATGTACAACTGTAACTGGCATAGGAAACCTACAGCTGTTCATATTTGCAAGTTTGATGTTTTCATCATTTAATAAATAGCTTTTAGACAATAATAAAACTTATCTGAGAATTGCAAAAGAAGAAAAAGAACAAGGCATAGGAATTGCCATGTAAACTAATGGATAATTGCACAGAATAAGTTAAAAATGGAGACAAATTCTTGTACAGATAATCTTCTCTATTGGGTCCAGCAGAGCCTTCTTTGTAATGAAGGAAATATTACCGCATATATAATACAGCACGAAGCAAATAATGTTCAGTGCTCTCATTTGGAAGGGAAGTAAAATCAGAGAAATGTAGGGCTGGAATTGAGTTTATACTTAATCCTACATCATCTAGTCCAGTCCTTTGCACTGAGGTAAGATTAAGTATAGCTAGACCAGGTATTTGTCTAATCTCTTCTTAAAAACCTCCAGAATTCCCCAGCCCCCTTACGCAACCTATTCCAGTGTATAACCGTCCTTATAGTTAGAAAGTTTTTCCTAACAACTGGCATTCCGCAGAAGGGGTATAAGAACATAAGAATGACCATGCTGGGTCAGACCAAATATCCATCCAGCCTAGTATCCTGTCTACTGACAGTGGCCAGTGCCAGGTGCCCCAGAAGGAATGAACAGAACAGGTAATCATCAAGTGATCCATCCCCTGTCGTCCATTCCCAGCTTCTGGCATGCCTTAGAAAACTCAAAATAATTTTGCTGACTTTTTAGAGGTCTATGATGAATATTGAAGATAGATATGTTACTTCCCCTCCATATAGCCTACCCATCTTTACCCACTTTGTGTATTCGGATGAAGCTGGCATTTTGGTATATTTGTTGTATTTGGAAAAATTAATAAAAAATTATAAATCCAAAAAAATAAAGAGAAAGTTTTTCCTAATATGTAGCCCAATCTCCTCAATTACTTCTCTATCTTACAGTGTCAGTTTACAAGCAAAATGATAGGTTTCTAACCTGCCGGCATGGTTATGACAGAAAGAAACAGAAACCAGCTCACTCTGCCCTATCTGTGCTGGTACTCCACAAAATTAAAGGTCTTTCCAGGAGTCTCTTTGAGGCTGGTCTAATTTTTATAAATAATCATCTGCGTCTGTTATGGCGATTACACTCAGATGCACATTTGTACCTTTACCAAGAGCTGTATTTGATTGGATTAAATACTAATAATACCCAGCTCTTATCTAGCACTTTTCATCAATAGAGCTCAAAGCATTTTTCAAAGGAGGTCAGTCTCGTTGTCCCCATTTACAGATGACAAGAGTCAGTCACAGGGTGGTGACATAACTTATATATGGTCACCCAGCAGGCCAAGGACTGAGCCAGGAACAGAAGCTGGTTCTCTTGAGTCACAATCCTGTGTTCTAAGGAGGGACTTACTTAACGGAAGGTGGGTAAAAAAATACATCGAGAACTTCTTTTGTGATTCAGACAATTAGAAACCAGTGTTGTTATAAAACTATTATGTGCTGTACTTGTATTGGACAGATGATGATTGGTTGGCTGAAGTTTGGTCTGTATTTAACCAAAGAAAGGAGACAATGTGTTCAATGCTCAGTCTAGCTGTCATTAATTACAGTTGGTCTAAATTGAGAATAAAATCACGTTAAATGAGTACCATCTCTTTCAGTGAAGCTATCAGTGCTCCGAGACATCTCTTTGCTGTCCATTAGTCCACTGGGCTCAGGCACATCTTGGGACAATCCAGGATCATGCTGTTTGTCTTTCTCCAGGTCTTTAGTCAGGTTAAGAAATACCTGTAGGACAAGAAAACAAAAGGGAAGAATATTCCAAGTTGCATTCATTCCCTAGCACAACAACAAAACAGAACAACCATTCAGCTTGTCTTCTTATCAGCCAGTTGTGCCCCTGGCCTTCATGAGACATTGTGAGATTCAGAGACACCCCTCTGAATTAAAGTCACCTCCCTCCTGTCCTCCTTGCTCAAGGCGAGTTATAAATTTGCCCCTTTTGAAGGAGTGCCTTCCTCATCACTGTGCACCCTATGAGGCGCTCTGGCTAGTGAGTGAGTTTCCACCCATCTGGGTTCCCTCTCTGCCTGTTCATTTGCAGTGGGGCATACTGAGTAAGAAGCCTTTGCTTGCCCCACTGAGAGGGCCTTTCTTCACTGTGGAGTTATCCCAAGTTATCTACACTCAAGTGACTTTTCTTGAGTAGCCTAGTTCGAGTGAGAGGCCACGCTGTGAAATAACACTCGAGTTGCTGTGTCCGCACTGGCACTGCACTGACTTATGTGTGGCACTACGACTTCTGGGGACACATCCCAAGATTCTTAGCACCGCTGTTACACTTTTCCCCAGTGAATTACAGAAGAATTTGTCTGGGCACATGAGGGGAATTGTGAAAAGTCATTAGAAGACTAGCAGCACTCGAGTGGCAATAGGCGGTATCTGCACGGCAGAGTGGTCGTGTTGTCAACTGAAAAGTTGTGTTCACTCAGGTTTTACCCTATTCTCTCTTCTGTCTTGTCTTTACTAGGCAAAAATGGCGTGTTCTTGACTTGAGGTGAAATCGTAGTGAAGACAAGGCAATTTGTGGCTTTCACACAAGTCAGCAAGTCGAGTTAAGGATTACTGGGAAGCCTAGTTTTTAACTTGACCTGCTAACCCATGTGAAAACCACAAATTGCCTTGTCCTTGCTAGGATTTTAGCTTAAGTTAATTAACTCAAGTTAAGAACACACTTCTTTGCCTACTGAAGACACAGCCTCTTGGGCCAGCCAAGTTAAAAGCACTCAAGTTAGGGGGTTTTGTGGGGATGGGCAACACCCATGTTAAGTCAAGTTAACTTTGCAGTGAAGACAAGTCCATGGAGATCTGTTCAAGGGGGCAATGGGAGCCTTTTGCCCCCTTACTGCACTGCCGGGAAAGGGCTGTGATAACCTAGCCCTTCATTTTTTTTACTTTATGTTTAGCTGAATGCCTGTGTTTGTTGGGAGTTAATGATTCAGCAGTGGGAAATAAATCTTCTTCACAAGAAATGTCAGCAGATTCTCAGCACTAGCCTCACAGTGACTTTGGCTGGGATAGAGAGAAAACACTTTCTGCGGTTTCAATTATTTTTTCCTCTGTAGAGTCCAAGGGGTCAGATGGGGCACCTGGACCAATGCCTCTCTGGCAGCCCCCATCAGTTTCTGAAGAATCTACTCTTTCATCTGAAAACATTTATGTTAGTGAACTAAAGCTTCTGAATAGGAAACGATGCAGCACTGTCTCTGAGAGTTTGCAGACAGACAGACGGAGACAGTCATTCTGAGTGGCCTATATGGTGTTCATCCTGAAGCATAATGGACAACATACAAAATGTCAATATTATGAACTCTCTAACTCTGATTGTTTCAGCCGAAACACCCTAATTCATTGGGATTGCCAAAAGAAGTTAAGTAGCACATCACCACTTCCGTTCCCCCACCCCTATCATCTCTTTTTCCTGGGAAGATATTGAAAAACGCTGAGCGAGGTGGGAATTTTTGGTGAGCCAGAACATTCTCATTGTTGGACTTTAAAAAAAATAGAACTACAACAAAACACAAAACCCAGTGGGGGGAAAAAAGCCAGCTAACTAACCTACCAAAAATCAACAACCCACCATTCCCACCCAGTCGTGTCACTGGTTGGTCCCAAAGCAGAATTATAGATCTTTGGGGAAGTTAGTCATCAACACTCCATACCATTTAGTTAAAACTAAAAAATTTTGAACTCATACCTCTTCCACGGTGGTGTCGGAAATGCCATAGCAACCAATGTGGAGACCACTCAAGCCGGTATCTAGAGCCCTCAGGAGAGACTGATACGCTCCAGAAACTCTGGAGTTGAATGGCGGAAGCACATACACAAGCTCTCCACCAACATCTTCCTTGAGATAAGCTTCTGGGAGGTGTGACTGGATCAGGGAGGTCACAGCTGAGGTATTGTACTCCTCTGTCAGGGTCTGGTTTGGACACTAAGAAAAGAAGATATTACTAGATAATCAAATATCAGTCAGGGGTGCTAGCCTTCTAACCCATGACTTTATCTGCAAGTGCTTTGTGAACCTTTCATCTTCAAGACATGAGATTCCAATTTTATCAAAGGCAGATGAAATGGTCTTACAGCTGAGGCACTGGACCGGGTGGCAGGAGATGTGGGTTCAAGGCCCAGCTCTGCCACAGACGTGGGTGACCTTGGGCAAGTCACGTAGAGTATGTCTCCACGGCAGCTGAGAGTGAGCCGCCCAGCCTGAGTAGACAGACAAGCACTCACGTGTTGAAAATAGCTGTGTGTACGATACAGCTCCAGCAGAGACTCAGGCTAGCCACCTGAGCTCTAACCCACCTGACCCCTTGCGTCTCTGCCAAAGCTGCAATGTCCACACAGCTATTTTCAGCATGCTTGTACTAGTCAGTGCACCCAGACTGGGCGGCTCACTCCCAGCTGCAGTGTAGACATACCCTTAGGCCCAGATCTTGAAAAGTAGGTAGACACTTAATTCCCATAGATTTAAATTGGAGTTTGGCACCTATGTCCCTCTGAGGAGCTGGGCCTTAGCTCACTTCCCCACCTGTGAAATGGAGCTAATAATATTTACTATGTCTCTCTCATTTATTTAGACTGTGAGGTCTTTGGGGCATGAACTGGCTCTCACTACGTGTCTGCAAAGTAGCCTACCTGGCAGGGCTTTTGCTGCTACATAATATCAATAGCAGATTTCTTCCTTCAGAGCATAACACTCTGCTCCAGGGAAGACATTTCCCATGGACTCTCCCCACTGCCTGTTTCTCCGAACTACTGAATTTACATTCGACAGGTGGCTTTGCCTTTAACCTCCCATGCCTTTTTTTGGCGTGGAATGTCCTCAGGAGTAATCAGATCAGCTACTTGGTAATCAGAAGTGGGGATGCCATGGCGAAGGAAATCCTCCACCCCCTGAGGAATTTCTCTATTTTCTAGTTACATCCCACTATTTTCTTTCTTGTCCCCAGCACACCAGAATAAAACCTTGCTCACAAAGGCCCCCTTTCAGAAAAGCACTTCAGCACATGCCTAACTTTAAGCAAGTGCTTAAGCCCCATTGGCCTAGGCTGAGATTTTCAAAAGCACCGAGGAGGGTCAGGGCCACAACTGCCATTGATTTTAAATGTGGGACCTTCATTTGCTTTTGGAAATCCCTCTTTCCAGCTTACTTTACGGATAAGCATGAGTGCAAGCTATGAAAGTTGAGAAACACTGGGCCCAGATTCCCAGAGACTTTCCCTGCTTTAGACAGCCAGGAGGAGAGAAGACTCCCCCTTCTCTAAATGCCCCTTTGACTCAGCTTCCCCACCTGAGCAGCCACATGACTGGAAGGCACCTATAAACCCTCTCTCTTTTCCCAATGTGGTTAAGTGCTGAATCAGGGGTCAAGATTTCATTTTGATTCACTCCACCACTTATGGTTTGTCTGGGGAAACACAGACTGGCAAAGCTACTCTGGAATAACTATTCCACTGTAGCTATTCCAGAATAATTCCCCGAGTGGGAACTCTTCTGAAATAAAAGTGACTTTACTCTGGAATAATATCATATTTAATCTGGAATAAAGGGTCCCTACATGAGAAGGTACAGGAACTCCTCACTTAAAGTCGTCCCAGTTAACGTTGTTACATTGTTGATCAATTAGGGGACATGCTCGTTTAAAGTTGTGTAATGCTCCCTTCTAATATCATTTGGCAGCCGCCTGCTTTGTCTACTGCTTGCAGGAAGAGCAGCCCATTGCAGCTAGGAACCAGGGTGGACCGGTAGCCCTGCTATCAGCTCCCCGCTCCTCTAAATTCCCTGTGCAGCAGCTGCCTGCAGTTCAGCTGTCCCAACCCCACTGCCAGGGGCAGCTCCAGACTCCAGCACGCCAAGCGCGTGCTTGGGGGGGCATGCTGCGAGGGGCGCTCTGCCGGTCACCGGGAGGGCAGCAGGCGGCTCCAGTGGACCTCCTGCAGGAGTGCCTGCGGAGGGTCCGCTGGTCCCGCAGGTTCAGTGGACCCTGCAGGAGGTCCACCGAAGCCGCGGGACCAGCGGACCCTCTGCAGGCACACCTGCAGGAGGTCTACTGGAGCCACGGGACCAGCGACCGGCAGAGCGCCCCCAGCAGCATGCCGCCGTGCTTGGGGTGGCAAAACGTCTAGAGCCGCCCCTACCCACTGCCATATGCTGCTCCTGCCCTCTGACTTGGAGCTGCTCTCCAAGACTCCTCCTTGCTGTGCGGGTGGGGGAGGGAAGGAAGAGGGGGGCTAATGTCAGGGTGTCCCCCTCCCCCCTGCTCCTGCACCCCACTTACCACATCTTCCATAGAGCAGGGGGAACACACCAGGGCTCAGGACAGAGGGAGCTTGCAGCAGTTGGGGGTCTCAGCAAGCTGATCTAATTAACAAGACAGTGTACTGAAACGGGAAATGCACATATCTCCCTCCATTCCTGCTGCCTTGTAGAGTGAGAGCGTTAATCCCTGAGGGCTCAGTCAATTGCTAGTTCATCATTTAGCAGTAAGGGAAATATCCCACCCTCTGACTCCTCCACCTCAACCAAACTTCACAATCATCATCACTGTGTACCAATATTAAACGGTTTGTTTAAAACTTATACTGTGTGTGTGTGTGTGTGTCTATATATATATATATAGTCTTTTGTCTGGTGAAAAAAAATTCCCTGGAACCTAACCCCCTCATTTACATTAATTCTTACGGGGAAATTGGATTTACTTAACATCATTTTGTTTAAAGTCGCATTTTTCAGGAACATAACTACAACGTTAAGTGAGGAGTTACTGTATTCCGGAATAGCTATTCTGGTCAATTCCCACCTTGTAGGTAAGACCTTCTACCAACCCTTCTACAGTGAGCTTGATTTTTATGGGATGCCATTATTTGCCTCTCTCTTCTCAATCCTGTTATATTATGGAACTCAGGCCCCTTGAAGGTATTTCAAATTGGGCAACCAAAACCACCGTTTTTTTTGAAAATTTCAGCCTAAACCTCTTCAGTTCCTAACACAATTACAAACCTTCTCCTTAGTGAGCGTCAGGTGGTATCCATCACCAAACGTTTCTTTGAGGTAGAATGGAGACCCACAGCACTTGAGTCCTCCATGTTCCAGGAATGCGATTCGGTCACTCAAAACTTCCGCTTCATCCAAGTGATGGGTAGAGAGAATAATTGTTCGGCCTGGAGAATGCACATGAAAACAAAGCAAAGACACGTGATAGAATAAATGGAGATTTTGAAATATGTGGTACAAGAACAGACGTGGTCAAATGAGGGCTACAGATAGTGCATAGAATATCGTATGCACACGTCTAGAATTAATAGTGGAGTTGATTAAGAGGCAGCATTAGGAAGAAACTGAAAGCTCCCCTTAGCACTATGGAAGAGTTAATTTTTCAAAATGAATTTAGCAGAAGAGAACAGGATCCAATCAAGGGTCTGAAAAGATCCTATTCCCTACAAAGCCCAACTCTTTGTGGCCTCCATATCCCATGGAGGTTTTTGGAGAGACAGAGAAAGGTGGTACCAATGGATCTTCCACTAGCTATAGATACAGAGGTGCTTGGGCTGCGGAGCGTCATCCATCACTATGGCTGGTGTAGTGCCCCTGGAGCAGTCCTGCTGCTACTTCATAGCCCAGAGAGAAGGAGCCTGGCCTGGCTGAACCTTTGAGCCCTCAGACCAGTTGCTTAGGTGCTAGTACAAGATCAGGCATGAACAGGGGTGAAAGTAACTTACATGATTTACCGGTACTGCTGGAGTCCTGAGGGGGGGCGTGGCCTCATCCGGAAGAGGTGTGGCCTCTCAAGATTTAAAGGCCCTAGGGCACCAGCTGCGGCTAGGAGACCCAGGGCCTTTAAATCCATCAGGGGCTCCCAACTGAAGAGGTGGTTGGAAGCCCCCCGGGGCTCAGGGGCAAATTTTCATGCATAAGAATCTTGGGTAATGTTTTCAAAAGCAACTAAGGACTCTACATCCCATTTTCAAAAGTGATGTAGACACTTAGGAGCTTAAATCACTTGGATGCTTTTGAAAAATGCTACCCTGAGTGTCTTTACAGTACCTTTTTTATTTTTTGATATAATCTCCCAAATACTCCTCCGAGAGCATGGATCCACACCAGTGGTTGGTTCATCCAAGATCACAACCCTTGATCCACCAAGGAAAGCAATAGCTATAGACAGCTTTCTTTTCATCCCTCCTGACAGGGAGCCAGTTAGTTTATGACGATGGTTGTATAAGCCAGTATCCTTCAGAGTCCTTCAAAATACAAAAAAAAGCCCCCAAAGGCTGCAGTTCAGTTATTTAGCAAAAGGAAAGGAATCTGAATGCATCAAGCAACATTAAGCAAATGAAAAACTGCTCAGGCACGGATGCTACGCAGAATTGTCATAATGTAGAATGATAGTTTAACATCATATAACGCAGACACAGGGTTGGTGTGTTTTTTTAGGAGGCTTCAAAAATTCCATCTGACATGTCACAGTTAAGGGCAGTATCCTGTGGCTGGAGAACACAAAGGGCCAGATTCACTGGTACGTTCCTGCTGCTTTGCATGGTTTGGTGACACAAAGCAGCAATAAACCCATTTTAGCTGGCTCGTTGGAGCCCTGTCTCTGGAGTGGTGCAAAGTAGCTAGAACCATACTGTGGAATCTCCTCAAGAAGAGTATCTGCAGTTGACTATAAGTTCCTTGGGACAGGGACCATGTGTTCCTAGATCCAAAGATTTTAGGCCAAAAGGGACTACTATAATAACTAGCCTGACCTCCTGCTTAACACAGGCTGTAGAATTTTCCCCAGTGATTCCTGCATTGAGTCCAACAGCTTGTGGTGACTCTTATAGCAACACTTTGCATTAACATGCAAGGACACTGTAAGTGACACATGCTGAGGGAGTGTGACATCCCCATTATCAGACCTTTTCACTTCCTCATCCAGCTCCTGCTCACTCCAGTGCGGGACTTTGATGTAGCCATAGAGCAGCAAATGTTCCTTGGCAGTGAGGTAACTAAATAGCACGTTGTGCTGCATACAGACACCCATGTTCTTCCTGATGAGGTCCTGATCGGTCCTGATATCTTTGCCATAAACAAATATCATGCCTGATGAGGCAGGAAACAGCCCTGTCAAAATAGACCTGGGAGAAAAAAGAAAATGGTGTAAACAAATGCGGAGATTCTGTTCCCCAGGGGCTTCGCTGAGCACCTAGCAGAATTCCCCTAGCGGGACCCCTAATTTAACTCTCCTTGATTTAATGCAAGGCAGACGCATTCCAGCTGCCAAGGGGAAGTTCCAGATGCCTCTGGGGGCCTACAGCATGAGGAAAGACTGGACTGACCT
This sequence comes from Gopherus flavomarginatus, assembly GCF_025201925.1. NCBI lineage: Eukaryota > Metazoa > Chordata > Testudines > Testudinidae > Gopherus > Gopherus flavomarginatus. The sequence goes on along the minus strand of NC_066626.1, from coordinate 13,678,834 downwards.
GTGCAGCCAGGTAAAGAGAAAGGGAGCAATAGGTATCCCCACTTCACCTTTTTATCCCTCCCCGGTTGCTATTCACAAAGACTCCACATCATGGCAATGCTCCTTTCAGCCAGTGAGGACAAGACAGCTCCCTTCAGAACCTGTCGACTCTGCTTCTTTGTCTCCGAGATTGCAGGGGAGCCCATAAAAGGATTATTTTATACCAGCAACATACTTAGGGGCTGCTGGCTCAGAGTCGAGGGGCCAAAGTTCAGGTTCTGAACTCAGATCCTCTTTGTGGAAGCACATTACTCTGCCATCAGGCCACCAGGCTTACCCCACACTTAGATAAATATGGACCCCAAGCTGCTGTTTAGTTACTGAAAAAACATATTGTGAAGATCACTCTAAATTTTAAAGAGTTTTAGCTGCACTATCTAGTGACCTTCAAATTGCTGGTAACCACACTGGCTTTGAAAGTGAGAGTTCACTGAGTTCACTGCCATTCTCAGCAAGAAAACGTGCAAACCGTAGACAACCAGACAATATATCTACAATGAAAACCTCAAGCTGCCCCTTGGCCATCCCAGCTGCTGCTAAGCCCTGCACAAGAGCTCTTCATTCCCTTGGGACTCCAAACCCTCCCTTAATTGCATTTTAAAAAGGAAAAGAAAGGAACCTGTGACCCCCCTACTCATCCCCGTCAGAATTTGCCCCCGCTGTCAAGTTCCAGGAAGTCACTACGATTACTCTCACACCATCTCTCTCTCTCTGTGAGCTTCTCAGAGGATACAGGATGAATTTGTAATCTGCTGAATCATAACGTGTGTCTGCCTTTGTGGGTTCAGTCCTCCTTGGGGTAACTTTACTTATCAGCTTAATGTACTGCCTGGGTAACGCCTACATGTTACTCATTCCTGGGCCTTTCAGTTGTAGCATGGTTTGTTATGCTGTGCTTCAGTTCCAGCCTATCGCTGGGGTGCTGTGGAAGGGAGGAAGGAGGGCCTTCTGTTAAGGCTGCAGCATAGGACTCCAGAGAGATGGGCTTACAGTGGAGAACTATGGGTTTCATACACTCTACCCCAGATACCTGTGTGACTGATGGAGCTTCTCCTGGAACAGTCAGACTCCATCCTAGTCCAGCATGTTTGGGGAGCCAGATGAATGTCAATTGTGGTGTGGAGTTCCATTGTGCTACATTGCTCTTGTTGTCATGTATGGTTCCTCAGGCTGTTCTAACCCCTGCTGCTTTTACTCACACCTGGATTCTGCATAGACCAGCTCACAGCTCCAGAGGTGTAAACAGTTCCCCTGGGGGCACATCATCCCATGACACTGCTGAGCACAGCTTGGATGCAGGGGGAATCTAGTCCTACAGGTCTGTTTTCAGATTCGTTATTTAAAAATCCTAATAATGAAAACATGCAAACCTGGCAGAACTGAAAGGCCAATAGATCATCCCATTGCTCTTCCCAGCCCAGCAGACTCATTTGCTTTTCATCTGAATATGCAGCCATTAAGCTTCTTCTCAATACTGCTGCAGCCTGGGATACAAGCCAATCAACCACCGCTTTTGGGAGCAAGTTGCTATGGGCACCAAAATGCCATTGAACTTGCAGCCACTGTTGTGCTGTGTAATATTACAGGAATTCCATTAGATTAGGAAGCATCCAATGACTATTATGGCTTTTCATTCTGTTTTCTCAATATCAGGAGAGATCACTTTCCCCTGTTAAAATGTTCTTAACCAGTAGTGTCAGACTCCAAAGTAGAAAGACACCCTTATCTATAAGAGGGGACGGACGAAGAGCAAGGTACACCAATATAAGATAATTACAAAAAGACCAAATCAAAGAAGACATCTTATCCAGCCCTTATAACACTGAGAACTCCCATTTGTTCTTTCACTCGCCCGCACTAGTGAACAGACCCATTTGATGCAGTATCAAATAACCATACTACAAAAGAGACATACATTGTCGTTGTTTTTCCAGCTCCATTGTGCCCCAGCAAGGAAGTGATGTTTTCTTCATAGAAGTTCAGGCTGAGGTTCTCAACTGCAGCTTTAGAGCCATAGGTCTTTGTTATTCCATGAAGAGAGACTCCCACAGTGAGGTTGGGGGGTTCAGGCTCGAGGTTAGGAGGAAGGGCACTTTTGACATCTAAAAAAGAATCAGTAGAGATAACTGATGACTTTATATATGAGGCTATGGACCTTTTTGTCGCGAAAAGGTATAGGGCTTTTTATAAAAAACAATAAAAAAAGTATGTTCTTGTCAGCTGAAAACTTGGGAACATTTCCTGGTATTTGCATCGTTTTTGAACTTTCCAATATTTCTCCCTCTAACTTCCTACAGCTTAAAACGTCCATTATAGTGTGCGGTGTTGTAGCCACATTTGGTCCTATCACCCCATACTGGAACCCAGACAATCCCTACTAGATGGTGACCACATCTTAAAAGACAACTTTCCTGAACCCCCTCTTCTGGCCTTCAAAAGACCCCGAGCCTCTCAAAAACTCATCATTAGAAGCAAGCTCCCCACAGACCAGGACACAGCAACTCAAAGCGGCACCAGACCCTGCCAGAACAACAGATGCAAAACCTGCAGACACAGCTCCACTGCTACAATGATCAATAGCCTCCCACAACTCACCTTTCAAGGTCCATGGGTCCTACACGTGCCTATCACAGTGTGTGGTGTACCTCATCCAGTGCACTAAATGCCCCAACACCAACGATGTGGTTGAAACCAGACAGTCACTGCACTCTCCAATGAACTCTCACAGGAAAATGATAAAAGACAAAAGCACCCTGTCACCTGGGCTGAACATTTCTCACAAAATGATCACTCCATATCGGACCTCTCAGTCCTCGTCCTCAAAGGAAACCTGCACAGCAGCTTCAAAGGACGAGCCTGGGTGTCTACATTCATAACTTTGCTAGACACTAAAATCCACGGGCTGAACAGAGCCACTAATGGATTTATGGCTTATTACAACAATCTATAATCCATGCACCCCCTCACCTCCCAGCAAGCTGCCTTTCCCTCACACCCTTTCCTTTCCTCCCTATGACTGGAGGGTTGCCAATGGGCCATTTCACCTTGAATGGCCCCTGGAAATGTGTGTTAACTACTTATGTTAAACAATCTGTTCCACCTTGTGTTTAGCTGTGACACTTGGACTACATTTCCCAGACCCAAAAAAGAGCTCTGTGAGGCTCGAAAGATTCTCTTTCTCACCACCAGAAGTTGTTCCAGCAAAAGATATTACCTCACTCACCTTGCCTCTCTACAGCTTATAACAACACATACCAGTACAAATGAATCCGGTCATAAGTGGCCCCCTGCCCGTGCCTCCCATGCTACCTAACGCAAATAATGCTCAATAAATACACATCAGTCTGAGGAGGGAGGGTGTGTCGAGTGGGTAGGGCACTTAACTGCGAGACAAGATCCCTGGGCTCTATTCATGGTTTGATGACCGACCTGTGCATGACCTTGCTCAAGACACTTTCACTTGCTGTGCCTCTGCTTCCCCCCACCCCCTTTGTTTTCTTGTCTGTTTGAAGGGTGAGCTCCTTAGGACAAAGCCTGTCTCTCATTCGGCCTCGCTGGGGGTGGGGGTGCAATCATGGTTGAGGCCTCTAGGCACTTCTTTGTAAAAATTAATTATTATCATTAGTAGTAATAATGATGCTAATTTAACTGTCTGCGTTGTACTCTCATTATTTTAGCTGCTGCTATTCCTGTTCCTCTTATAAAAAGCCATTATTTGAAATAATAAGCACCCTATGAACACGAGAAGCATTTTATAAGCATGAAGTGTTTAACCCATCTTCACTAATCAAACAGTTTGTTCAACACCCCTGTCAGGAAGGTAGGGAAGGGTTACAGTGTTAACCACATTTTACACACAAGGAAACTGAGGCTGCGTTTACACTAGCATTTTGGTTGGTAAAACTTTTATCGGTCGGGGTGTGAAAAAAACATTGTAGGCCAACATAAGTTTCACCGACAGGAGCACCTATGTGCACAGAGCTGTGTCGGTGGGAGATGCTTTCCCACCAATACAGCTACCGCCGCTCATTGGAGGTGGTTTAATTCAATTATATATTGAATTAATGAAGCTCTCTGCCATTGGCATAAAGTGGCTGCATGGGACGCCAGACACTGGAGCAAGCTGCAGCGATACAACTGTGCTGTTGTAAGGTCTTTAGTGTAGATGCAGCCTTACAAAGAGGTGAAGTGACTTGCCCTAGGCCCCAGGGAGAGTAACAGTGAGGACTAAAACTCAGCAGATCCTGGCTCTGAGCTCAGATGCTTCTGAAGAAGACAAACTAAAGGAGTTTATGTTACAAACTGATTAAAAGAAACAGATATGGAATTATGTCCTGCCACCCTTAATCCTTTGTCTGACATAGCATCTTAGGTCCTGATCCTGAAAACACTTGCTACAAAGAAGAGTGAGAACAGTCCCACTGGTTTTCATACGATTTCTCAAGGCAGTAAGCACTATGGTTTGAGAGCAGTTGTGGGATTGGATCCATCACCCGCTGAAGCCAAGGGAAGCGGTTTTTCATTAGGCCTGTAGTTAACTAAATAATATTAGCTCAACTTTGCAGAATTTAAGGTATTCCCTAAAACAAGCATAGGGCACACTAAAAATACCAAGCAACCCATATTTCTGTATCTTAGGTAAACCTAGCAAGCTTTTAAATACATGCACCCCTTTTGCCAAAGGCAAATCTGCATTTGCCTGCCCAAACTAGGTAACTGCACACTTCTAAGATTGCATGTGCCAGTGTTCAGTCTGCACATAGACATGGTAGAGCAGGTGTATTTAACAAGGACATTCTGGTTCTAGATAAGGAAAGGTTTCAGCAGGGGCAGCACTAGCTTTTTTGCAGCCTCAAGCAAGGCAGTCAAGCAGCCTTCGGTGGCTTGCCTGCGGGAGATCTGCCGGTCCCGCAGCTTCGACGTACCCGCTGCCGAATTGCCACCAAATCCGCAGGACCGGCGACCTCCTGCAGGAAAGCCACCGAAGGCATCCTGACTGCCGCCCTCACGGCAACCGGCAGGACACCCACCCCCGGTGTGCTGCCCCAGGCATGCGCTTGGAGCGCTGAAGCCTGGAGCCACCACTGGGTTTCAGAGATATCCCTTACATTTAAAAACTGGGCTACCAGTTTGGCAACCAGCACTATCTCTAGTACAGGAATGAACTTGTTAAGCGTGTCCTCTGGACAAACATTGCCTACACACGACATGGCGACCCCCTTTGTAAACCTAGCTTCATATAGCTCTTGCTTGGATTACCATCATTAACAATTCTAGGATGTACGTACACATCTTATTGGTGAATGCAGCCTCTTTCCTTAGCAAGAGTTTGGTGAAGAGGAGACTGCATCTTTTCTCATTCCATAATGGTATGTAACCGTAGCGTTCGGCCCAGTAGGATGGGAGCAATGGGAAATACCATGGGGCAGCCATGCCATATTTTCCTGCAACCATAAACCAAAGACAAAAGAAGGAAAGAAACAAATTAAAGTACTTGATCGTGGGCATCTTATAGAAAGTGCTAGCTGTGACTGCGCACTGACGAATAGCAAAAATAAAGTCTGAAGGAGATTATTTTTGCCTTGATGCCCCTGTGTACTATTGGTAACTCCTATAGAGGATTTTTCTCTGATTGCATAGTAGGAAATATTGGGTAATATACTATCCTTGGTAATTTCATAGTCAGACGAAGGAGACCTTTACTTTTCTGCCCAGGACCACTGTAGGTGTCTGTGCACTGATAGATCATTTCACCAGCCAGGGAAGGAAAACAAACACCACACCCAAGTCCTTTAAAGCCCCTTGCCTCAGAGCATGAGTTACTGTGTGAAATGAAAAGAGACGTAGGACACAAAATAAAACAACTCCACTGACAAATGCTGGCAACATCCCCAAAGGCTTTTCCCTTGCTTCCATCAGCCAGGGGGAAAGAGTATACAGCCTTCCCCAGCCCAGCTTCCTATATAGCCCACCTAGTCATGTGACCGGCAGAGACCCCCTAACCCTTTCTAGACTGTGTCACCCTGTCACAGTTTCATTACTCCCTTCAGATCCCCAGTCACAACTGGAACCCAGGGACACCTCCTAAGTTATGACTTTGTGTCACATAAAATTAAAAAGCAAATCATGCCTCCGTGATCCACAAGTGTAGGGTGCCACCAAATACAGATCTACCCACTCCAATGAATTCTGGAATCCTCCAGGGCTGATTTATAATTTTCAAGAGAGACTGTGTGGCAGTCACTTGTAATATTTTGCATTCTTACCTGGGAAAACATTCCTAATGTACCAGCCCAGGATGAAATAGATGAAAGAGTCTATCAGAATTAGCCAGCACATCCAGCCAAAAGAAGTATTGTCGCCAGTCATTGGTGAGCTATACATATTGTCCCATTGCAGGCCTGAAGTAAAGATATAAAGAATATATTGTGAAATATGTTGATGAAGTATCACAGTCATGAAGGAGCAAAACTTAGTTTTATATGTGCCCTACATACCTATGCCCTGTTCCTCATAACGAGCAATGTACTGACTTGCATAACTGAATGCAGTTGGGGACAACAGGCTCTGTGGATCAAATTGGAAAACAAATTACTGAAGAATTCACAAAAAAACCTTCACTGGGCCGGATCCAGTGGCCAGAGATGTGGATGCAAATCTTTCCCCTGACTTCAGTGAGCACTGGATCAAACACATCATTGACAAAATTTTCAGTGGTGGTCTCTAAAATTGCCTCTATCATTTTGCACATGCAGTTGCTTCTTTGTGTAAAAACATGCATTTGTACATAAAAATCAGATAGTTAGATATCTTAAGCAAGCAGATAGTTAGATATCTCAAGCAATAGAGGATTTTGGCTAATACATTTTTTTTGAAAAATTGCAACTTTGCAAGTTAATCAGGCAGTCAGAATTACTTGAAGCATGGGGCAAAACTAATCCACTGAATTCTGTGGATTTATATTTGCTTATGCAAGCAATGAATTTGACTTTTGGAACCTAAACATCTATGATTCCAGAGAAATGTTTTTCTCCAGGAGGAGGTTTTTACTTATGAGACTAATGCCTTGTACTTTATACAGTCCAGGCAATGAGAAAGGTACTCCTGAATGCCACAATGACACTAAGGCCCAGATCCTCAGAGGTATTTAGACTCCCAATCTGAATTGGGATCAGTGGACGTTGGGAGCCTAAATGCATTTGAAGATTTGGGTGTAACTGCTTTACATTGTAGGATCTGAATGGAGTGCAGGATCTGAGGTTTCCATTGCAGGACAGAGATGGGTTAGTCAGTGAGATGTTTTGCCCCTCCTGCTACGTCCTTTCATTCCATATCTCAGTTAAGAAAGGAACGGGTATCTGATCATCCTGTTTTTTCTCTTTTGGCGCAAGCATTACGTTATAATTCTTGAGTTCTGTTTTCATTACTATGTTAAGGGGAATCGAAGGTTTGTGCAATTAAAGAATTGGCAGCACCAGGTGTAATGAAGTCAGAAACCTTCCCTTAAAGCTCTGCCAGAGCCCCTCGTTTCTATCCATAACAGCCTTTCTATTCTAGCCGTGGGTAGCTCTTGATCAGAACCTGCCAGTCACGGAGAAGTCTACTTTGTGTCACGTTCTGCAGTGGCTTGGTGATGTCCATAAACAGAGTGTAGAATGAAGCCACCTAGCTCACATTCATTTGCGACCCTCGGGAGCCCCAGAAGCAAATGTCTGCTACCAAACACTCCTGCCCCTTTATTTTAATGAGAAAAAAAAAAACTTACGAGCAGACTCTTCACTGAGAAGCTCAAATGATTCTCAATTACCAGCAGCACAATGAAGGGAGAAAAGGTGAGGCTGTAGATAAGGCTGCCAACCAAGGCAGCAATGTTGGTGTTGTTGAAGAAGACACTGATGAGGTAGCACATGGCTATGATGGAGAGGCTGTAGTCCATGAGGTATAGAAACAGGATCACCACATTGATTTTGGGCAGGATGTTGCCAGCTTTCAGTATAATGATGAGAAACGTGATTGTGATTAGAAGGAAGGTGGCGCTTTCAATGAACCAGGCAATGAAATGGCTGCTGGAGTTAACACCCATCATCTTCATGTACTGTGGAAAGGAAGGCAGAAAACGGACAGCTGTTTATTACGAGATATTTCTGATTATATACTTGGCACTGAAATACTTTAACATTCTCTTCTCACACTCTGGATAGTGCATGGAATTAGAGCATGTCCACTCTGATTTTGGCATAGGCTTTACTTATAAACCAGGGTAGCCTAGCAAATTTGCATCTTCAGACCATCCTATGTTTGCAGAACAGTCCAATACAAGAGTGCCATGTCCCGGAAGGTGTATATGGCCCCCAAAATCGAACGCAAATACTAATATTTACCTCTAGTATAACCGTATTTGTTGCTTTTCTAAAACATTGAGTATATTTTTAAAGACCAGTGAGTGGTTTCACTGCAAAGACACTTTTAAAATCTCAATCAATGATCTCATTGTAAAAGAAAAAGTCAATTTCCCCATTTCCCACTTACCTAACACTAGAAATCCCAAGCCTCCTGGTGTAAATAGACACAGCTGCAACAAAGGCTCATTTACATAAGCTGTGAATCTGGCCCTCTCGGCTTTGGGAGCCTAAGAATATTATGTGCTGCAAGAGAAACCACATTCACAGCTCTCTTCTGGAACTGATGTGATTGGTTACATTTCTAACAAGCCTGCTGCTACTTTGGTTCCTGTGAAAAAGGCATCAGAATAAGCTGCGATCAATTAGATCAATCAATTAATTGGTTTGGGTTGTTTTTTTTTTAAAAAAAAGCTCATTAAATTTCCTTCAATGTTTGTAAGTGTCCATTAGTTTAAGACATTTTTTGGTGATCCAGCAGCTGTTTCCATGGGAATGGTAACAGGAACAGATCTGTCTGAGTTCTTGTTGATTGCTGAGGGTTAGGCTTGCAAAAGCCCTTTGGCTCTTAAGGCTGTCGTACATGTTCACTTTGAAAATCCAATTAAATTATGGCAGGGAAAAGAGCATCACTTTGCTTTCAATGCATTATTTTCCCTCTGGTAGGGGCAATGAGCGAAGAACTCCCTTTCACTAGAGATGACATAAAATACGACGCCCGGGGCATTCTACTGGCTGGGGGCCTGCCCCTGTTTCAGCCTCTCTTTTAGATACCCAGGGAACATTGTGTCTGCTGAGTTTGCCAAACCCTCCTCATCACATGGGCTATGGGTCCAATCAGGGACACAAGAGACAAGTCATGAGATTTATATGACTAGATTGCCCTGAGTGACCTTTCCTGAAGAATCAAGATGACAAAAGCTTTGCAAGATAGTTTACAGAAACAGAGCAGTTCCAGCAAACCATTGCAGCAAGTTCAGAAACACAGGTCTGAAACCTGAACCCCGGCTGTGTGTCAGTTGGTTTTAGGTTGGAGTTGAACATTTCACATAGCTGTCCCCCATCCCTCACTGCATAAAACCACTAATAACACATCGACAACTTGTCATCCCCACCCACCCAAATGGAAACACACACAGCAGAAGAGTTGGTTTATTTGCCAAAATGCTAGTCAGCCCCCAGCTCTCATTTTAACAAAGTAAGTGATTTCCCCTCAACTATGATTAATTCATGTCACTGAGTCCATACATTTACATGTTTAACATGTGCATTTTACACAGTGATAACAGGGCTTTCAACATTTGTGCCGCTCCAGTCAGTGTCACATCATCTATCTGCTACATTCTTGATAGAAAATCTAGTCATAATTTCATTAATGTACCTCATAAAGCCTTAGATCTTTCTCTTGAACAAGCTTTTTCACAAAAGCAGCTATAAACAGTGACCAGGCAGCCATCAGAGCAAATGGAAGAGAGTAGGTCACACTGCTTAAGAACCTGTAAAAGGCAAATGCAGGATTTAGCTGAACAGAAAATATGCTAGATTAGGGATTTATGCTGAATATACTTTTCAAACTAATACTCCCTGCAGAGGAAAACCATGCTCACGTTTTTAAATGCAGAGTATAATTAATATTAGAAAAAGGGTATTTTGCACTTACATACGATCTTCCAGCCAAGAAACTCCAAACAGTTTAAAAATATTAATGAATTAACCCTTTTTACCCTGCTGTCATATAAGTAAGTTTTATTAGTGGGATTTTACAGCTGGGGAAACTGCCGCACAGAGAGATTAAGGCCAACATTTTCAAAATTGTATGCCTAAAGTTAGTCACCTAAATCCAAAGTGCTGGGAATTCATGACTCCGAATGAAGTTAGTCAATACAGTCAGCAGATGGTTACCATTTCTGAAAATCAGACTGCTTATTTCCTTGTCTTCTTATGGATTCAGGTGCCTAACCTGACATCCACATTTGAAAACTGTGGCCTGAGTGTCTTGCCCAGTGTCAGACTGTGAGAGAACCGGCATTAGAATCCATGTTTCATGACCCCCATTCATACGCTTTAGCCAGCAGACTTTCCTTCCAGTCAAAAGGAAGTAGTAGTGGTAGTAAATTGAACCTACTGTATTTGAAAACAAGATTATTAACAGATTGTTTTTCCACAGTAGATTAATTTTAATGAACATACAGCATGTTCCCTTTCTGATGAAAAAAGCCAATACTATTTCTGCAAAAAGTCTCAAACGAAACTATTTCAAACAAAATAAAAAAATAATTTTGTTCTGAATTGTTTTAGTTTAAAACTCAAAGATGTCATAAAAATCAACACATTTTTATGAAATGTTTTGATTTCAATAAAACTGCATTTTTGAACTAAAAAGAACGTCAACCAGGTCTCCAAATTTCAGCAGTTTCCAAATGTTACGGTACAATGACATATGAGATTGCCACAACTTTGCCTGTAAAATGGTAACTGAGTGGTAGCAGTTGATGAATGTTGACTTTATAACAGCTTCTTTTGCAGTGTCATTCCACAGCTCCTGAGTATTTTAATAATTGAATGAAATGGCATCTCCTGAATTTTCCAGGTGGGGGAAAGGGAATTGTGAACGTGAGTTGTTTTCTTGGCAGCAAGAATTCGAGAAAAGCAGCGTACAACTCAATACTAAGTGCTCCAGGAAACAGTTCATCAGAGTACATAATGATTTAACAATAAAAATCCATATTTTTGCTGTAAATAATTGACATTTTGTCTGAGCTATTCCTGACCACTTCACGGTCACAAGAAGGAGGCAGACCATTTGCATGTGAATTATCTTATTGTAACCTTCATTTAGAATACAACTCTCTCTCTCTCTCTCTCTCTTTCTCTCTCTCAACATATAAAGTTAATATCTTACAGATTGCAGCTTGTTTTTTAGCTCATGTGGTACAAACTCATGCTTTTAGTATGAAATGTTCTGCATTAAGAACGGCCATACTGGGTCAGACCAACGGTCCATCTAGCCCAGTATCCTGTCTTCTGACAGTGGCCAATGCCTAGTGCCCCAGAGGGAATGAACAGAACAGGTAATCATCAAGTGATCCATCATCCCCTGTCGCCCATTCCCAGCTTCTGACAAACGGAGGCTAGGGACACCAGCCCTGCCTAACCCCATTCAAACCTTTTGGTTGGCCCGAGTGGAGTCAGTTATACTGTCCTCTGTAGAATGATTGTCCAAGCCAACATCCCACACTGAACAACCCTCACTGCTTTAAAATACATTGAAAATGGCTTTTCACACATGCTTTTACCCAGCTTGGCTGCTGCCTCTGGTTCCTGCAATAATTTGAGAGATCACAATCCCAGGATTCCATTTCTTATCATAACTGTCACACCCAGAGGCCAGATCCTCAGCTGGTATAAAATGGTTTGGCTGTATTGAAGTTAGCTGAGTTATGCTGATTTACACCAGCTGAGATCTGGCTCAAGGTGATCAGAATCCAAAACTCCTTACTCCTGTGCCAGTCTGTTTATCAAGACTCATTCTGGTTCATACACCATTCATACTGCACCACTTGGTGTAACAGGCAGTTAATCCTGACAGCTCAGTGCAATGGAATCTCATCTGTCTTTCCTCATCATTGTTAAGAGAAGGGTTACAATCTCATCTCCTCTATAGCTCTTGCAGCACCTGGGAAAGAGGCATATATAGCAGAACTGCACACTAGAACTGTGTTGAAACTGGAATTGCTTATAACAAACAACAAATACTGAGACTTGAAGTAATATCAAGTAACTTAAAGCTCATATTTAGGATGTGATATTCTGTACCTCGGGGAAAACCCCAGAACCCTCATGTTCATCCTTGTAAAATGATTGCATGGTATCCAATGCATAAGTTCTCATATCAGGTGTCTTCGGAAGGATCATGATTCACTGACCATTGTTGTTATGGTAACATTATAGTAATCATTGTTATAATAATGTTATAGGTTGTAATTTCATGTATATAGTTATGAGGTTGAAAATGTGTCCTCATGGATTAAAGCAAGCCCAGGCAAAAACTCTCGAGAAGCAGAGGGGCAGTTCACACCTCATCAGGGCATATATGGGACAAACCCAGCCCAGCCTCACAGGAACAAAGGACATTGGCCTAGGCAACAACAAAGGATTTGTTGGACTCTGGAGTGAGTCAGTTTTGGACTGCGATGAGGTAATGCTCATCTGACTCGGGGCGGGGGGGAGGAGGGAGCAAAGCCAAGAGGGAAGAAAGAACATGATAAAAGGAAGAGACATTTGCCATGCTCTTCCTCCCTCTTCCACCTCCATCTACAGACGTCACCACCAAGCAACTGAAGGGCAACCAGCCAGCCTGTGGTGAGAAGCATCTAAGTTTACAAGGACACTGAAAGTATTAAGATCGGCTTAGAATGCGTTTTGCTTTTATTTTATTTGACCAAATCTGACTTGTTATGATTTGACTAATAATCACTTAAAATCTAACTTTGTAGTTAATAAATCCATTTGTTTATTCTGCCTGAAGAGTGTGTTTGGTTTGAAGACTGTCAGAGACTCCCTCTGGGATAACAAGCCTAGTACATATCAATTTCTTTGTTAAATTGATGAACTCATATAAGCTTGCAGTGTCCAGCGGGCATAACTGGACACTGCAAGATGGAGGTTACTGGGGTTGTGTCTGGGACCAAAGATACTGGCTAGTGTCATTCGGTTGCACAATCCAAGGAACAGTTTACATGCCAGACATTGTGCGTAAAGAGCCCAGGAATGAGGGATCTCAGAACAGAGCAGGGTAAGGCTGGCTCCCAGATTCAAGGATTGGAGTGACCTAGCAGATCATTGGTCCGGATAACATCAGAGGGGAATGTCACAGTGAGAGGAGGGTTACAACCTCATCTCCTCTATAGCTCTTGCAGCACCTGAGAGAGAGGCATATATAGCAGAACTGCATACTCTGAACTGTGTCTAAACTGGAATTGCTGGAACAAATAATAAATACTGCAACTTGAAATAATATCAAGTAACTTAAAGCTCATATTTAGGCTCATAAATTTAGGGAGTTTTTGTTTCTCAATAGATGAGTTTCCCAGCCCTAACCTACTATCTGCATTTATACATCTACTGGAATAGGCCAAGACCATTGTAATTATCCTGCTAATGTATACCATGTTCTGCAAGTCATTGTCGTTGAGAAGAAGTAATGGCTTAATCCACAGCAAGGGAGATTTAGGTTAGATATTAGGGAAAAAAATTCTAGCTATAAGAGTAGTTAAGCTTTGGAACAGGTTCCCAAGGAAGGCTGTGAAATCCCCATGACCGGATGATTTTACGAACGCTGTAGACAAACACCTCTCAGTGATGGTCTAGGTTTACTTGATCCTGCCTCAGTGTAAGGGTATGGACTTGCTGGCTTCCTGAGGTCCCACCCAGCCCTACAGCTCTAGGATTCTATGATTGTTTTGGTTTAAACGACTAAAAGCTCATGGACTTACATATCCTTATTGTAGCAAGGGTAGGGAGTGGCCTGGACTTGAACAGCGATTTCCTCTGGACTCTTTCCCGTCTGCAGCTCAATGATTGCTCTCTCGATACTGTCCTGGATATAGATAAAGGCTCGGCTGTAGATCTGACTCTGCGAGGCTGAATTATGTGGGCCCACGGTCCAGATCCTCTCCCTGATCCTATTCGTCGTTTGGGAAATCCTGCTGCTCATTCGGATGGTATAATTCACCAGTGGAGGAAGGGAGACACTGCTGGGAGTTGCTCTCCTCTGTCTGCTACTTCTTGGTGGTAGCTTGAAAATGACACCTTGAGAAAACAAAGTGAAGTTTATTTTTCAGTCAAGAATGATTGCAGTAGGATAGTGCCACGTGTAAGTATCAAATCTGAACTTCTCATTTTTATAACCCCTTTCCATATTAAAACCTAATAGTCTTTTAACTAAAGAACCTACTGCTCAGGTGGTTATGCAGTTTGTCATCACTATCAAGCATGTCAAAGTAGAGTTAGCTGTTGTTGCTCAACAGTTAGCTGTTGTTTATGCTGACATTTCCAAAACCGCCTGGCGATTCTGGGTGCTGAGAACCCACCCTCTGAAAAACAGATCCTTTTAAGTTGTTCCTACGTCAGCACTCAGTATTAGAGGTACCCCAAAACACTAGTCACTTTTGGAAAACCTTGGTCTTAGATCTAACCTGACTAGAAAAAATATAAATATTCCATATACAGAGTATCAAATCTCATGTATGATAGATTTACAGGAAATCAGTTTTAATAACTACTGATACATCACATTATCAAGGTTAGTAAAGTTTCTGTTGATAAGGGTGATGTTTTTAATGGTGGCTGAATTATGGGATATTAAAAAAGAACAGTTTATGGGACTTTCAAGAAAGTCCTGAGCTCACATTCCGATACTTTTAAAAACTAAACCAAGGACACACAAGATCCTTTCGTTTTCCCTACTTGATATGATAGCCAAAAGTTAATGGGCTAAATTCATCTGACTTTTATGAATGCAGTTCTCATCTGCCAGTATAAGTCTCCTACAATAATGGGCTATTTGGTTTCATTAAAGCATTTCAAGAACATTATGATCTGCTAAAGAAAGGTGTGGTCTCTTCATATTACTTGCTTTACATATCCCTTTTCCTCTACCGGCCTATCTGGAGGACAGCTCTGTATCCTGGAGATTCACCAAAGGGTTCCCAAGGTGCTCAACAGAAGACCATATTGGCACCTTGCCAGGATACCAAGGGCTACCTACACCTAGTCTGCATGAAAAGGAGCAGATTGTAGCCCACTCTCATCTGTGATAAGGAGGCATGGCCATGCAATATGTCATGGCTGACTGGCTGAAGATTGCAGGATGAGCATTGTTTGCAGGGACCTATTGTCTTCCTAATATAGTACTCTATGTATAGTACTTTACTCATGAACTGCACTTTGGCTACTGCATATGATAGCACAGTAAAAAGGGTTAATTCATTAATTACATGGGCATTTCGGTAACTGGACACGGCACTTACTTCCAAAAAGTTCGTTCCTCAAAAAAAGGTCTTTAGCTACCATTTCCAGCTCCTCTTTGGTTTTTGCCACCTGAATGCGATCAAACGACACACAGGAGGATACATTTACTGCCAGGGTAGATAATGTGTCCAGTTGATTGATGATGTCGGCGTTGTTCTGCAATTCCAACCTTATATCATCTGCGGGAGGGGGAATGAAGCAAAGGAACCATCACTTCATTATGCCATTAATGCTAATAAGGATGGAAAAAACAATCACACTAAACATTAATCATAAAATATTATTCTGCATTTACCAGGGCAATGAATGCATGTGGTTGACCCAATTTTTAGGTTAATCATTCTTAACACGCTCATTAGTTTGTCTTTGGGAGAATGCCAACCATGGAATGTGACGGCCATTTCAAACCAGAGGTTACTGCTAATCTGCTGGGTTTTTAAACTGTGTATGGTGTTCTCCATTCCTTCCACGTCCAGTGATTTTCAGTGTAATCGCCATGTCTGCTGATCTGTTTTAGCTCAGCAGAGAACGCCATCTATTTTATCTAAGCCCATCAAGTAAGAGGTAGGTCTGCCATGGTACTGTGTGTATCAGACCTGATAATGCAGCCAATAAAGGTATCGCTGTCTTATGGATGTTGTACATGGTGACTACATAATGCAGTGTAACTACGGTGGAACAGCGGCCACAAGGATGATGGTTATGCTGTAGTTAGGACACTCAGTGGGTGACTATGTTCACAGATTTCATTCTACACAGCGTGCTGATATGGGTTGCAATGAGCTGAACTCACACCTGATCTACATCAGCTTCCACTGGCATAAACAAGGGCTGTGTTGGAGGCATTGTGGACAGTTCTTTGAAAACATCCACTCAGTGTGCAGTGGTGGTCAAAAGAACGAACAGAATGTTGGGAATCATTAAAAAAGGGATAGGAAATAAGACAGAAAATATCACGTTGCCTCTATATAAATTCAATGGTACGCCCACATCTTGAATATTGCGTGCAGATGTGGTCGCTCCATCTCAAAAAATTACATTGGATTTGGAAAAGGTTCAAAAAAGGGCAACAAAAATGATTAGCGGTATGGAACATCTTCCATATGAGGAGAGATTAATAAGACTGGGATTTTTCAGCTTGAGAAAAGAGATGAATGGGGGGAGGGAAGGTATGATAGAGATCTACAAAATCATGACCGGTGCGGAGAAAGTAAATAAGGAAGTGTTATTTATTCCTTCTCATAACACAAGAACTAGCGGTCGCCAAATAAAATTAATAAGCACAGGTTTTAAACTAACAAATGAAGAATTTTTTCACACAATGCACAGTCAACCCATGGAACTCCTTGCCAGAGGATGTTGTGAAGGCCAAGACTATAACAGGGTTCAAAAAAGAGCTAGATAAGTTCATGGAGGATAGGTCCATCAATGGTATTAGCCAGGATGGGCAGGGATGGTGTCCCTAGCCTCTGTTTGCCAGAAGCTGAGAATGGGTGACAAGGGATGGATCACTTGATAATTACCTGTTCTGTTCATTCCCTCTGGAGCACTTGGCATTGGCCACTGTCAGAAGACAGGATGCTGGGCTAGATGGACCTTTAGTCTGACCCAGTATGGCCGTTCTTATGTTCTTAAAATGTCTGTTACTTTACTCTACTGAGGGAGTAGGGAGGCGGGTGGGGTTGAGAAACCTGAAAACTTTAAAGCAAAACTCCAGTTCTGATGTGAGTGAACTTTTAAAACCACCTCCCATCAGACTTCCAATTCACTATCTGGATGGATAATTATGTCTGAACAGTGTCCTCTGGTGGCCAGAGGGGATTAATAAAATTTACTGCAAAGATTCTCTTGCAATGTCTGTTTGACTAACATTCAAGATCCGAGTCATTTAAACTAGGTCCTTTGATTGTTAAGACTATTTTTCATAGATTTTGAAGCCAGAAGGGACTATTATTATAACGGAAAGTTAAACCGTATTACACTGTTCAGCCATTAGGTGGCATGGTGTTCATTTAAAGCAGTGGTCTCCAACCTTTTTACATACAAGATCACATTTTGAACTTAAGATCAACCCAGGATCTACCCTGCTCCTTCCCTGAGGCCCTGCCCTTTCCCCAAGGCCTTGCCCTTTCCCTCCTCACTCACTCAATTCCCCCCCTTCCTCTGTCACTCACTCTCCCCCATCCTCACTCACTTTGACAGGGCTGGTGCAGGCTCTGGGCTGCGGCAAAGGGGTTCAGAGTGTGGGAAGGGGCTGCAGGCTGAGCCTGGGGCAGGGGGTTGGGGTGCAAGCTCTGGGAGGGAGTTCAGGTGCAGGGGTCATATGGTCACACTGCACCTAATCTCACAGAATCCACTGGACAGTTCATGAGTTTCACTTTTTAATAGTGTCGTTTATGGTTTATAGATCCAAAATCCTTCAGGGATGGTCACAAATCAGTGTAACATTCTCAACTGTGGGGTGTGCATTGGCTGAGACTGATGCAGGGGATTGGGTGGCAGGAGGGGGTGAGGGGTGTGGGCTCTGGCGGGGAGTTTGGTGCAGAAGGGGCTCCAGGCTGGTGCAGAGTGTTGGGGTGCAGGAGAAGGTGAGGGGTGCAGGCTCTGGAAGGGAGTTTGTGTGCAGGAGGGGACTCTGGGCTGGGGCAGGGGGTTGGGGTGTGGGAGGGGGTGCAGGGTCCGGGAGGGAGCTCTGGGTTGGGGGTGAGGGTCCAGAAGGGGGTACGAGGTGTAGTCTCCTGCTGGGAGGTGCTTAGCACAGTTGGCTCCCGGTCAGCGCAGCAGGGCTCAGGCAGGCTGCCTGCCTGCTGTGGCTCCATGCCGCTCCCGGAAGCGACTGGCTGCTGGCACATCTCTGCATGTGGCCCCTGGAGGGAGGGCAGCAGTGGGTCTCCATGTGCTGCCCCCACCTGCAAGCTCCACTCCCGCAGCTCCCATTGGTGGGTTTCTGGGCAGTACACGGAGCCACCTCACCCCAACCTTTCCCCCAGGGGCCACAGAGACAAGTCAGCAGCCAGCCGCTCGCGGAAGCAGCATGGGGCCGTGGCAGGCAGGCAGCCTTCCTGAGCCCCTGCAGCGCTGGACATTTAGCAGCCTGGAGATTGCGATCGAATGGCTGAGGCTCCAGGACTGACCAGTCTATCACAATCAATGAATTAGTGACCATTGATTTAAAGGAACCTCAGCCAGACCTGGTAGAGCATTAAAGGATCTTATGATGAACACACCAGATGTGTATATGCAAGCTCTGGAGCCAGGCCTTATCTGGTACTGGAACATGACCATTATCATCATCTAGTCTGACCCCCTGTGTAGCCCAGGTCATAGACTGTTCTCACTGGTACCAGATGACAGAACAAGGAGTAATGGTCTCAAGTTGCAGTGGGGGAGGTTTAAGTTAGATATTAGGAAAAACTTTTTCACTAGGAGGTAGTGAAGCACTGGAATGGGTTACCTAGGGAGGTGGTGGAATCTTCTTCCTTAGAGGCTTTTAAGGTGAGGCTAGATTTAGTTGGGGATTGGTCCTACTTTGAGCAGGGGGTTGGACTAGAGGACCTCCTGAGGTCCCTTCCAACCCTGACATTCTATGATTCTATGCCACATAAGACATATTTATGGAGAGGATGAGTGGTACTGGGCTAAGGTACAAGATTGGGACTGAGGAGACTGCACTTCAAGGCAAAATCTGCCACAGAATTCCTGTGAACGGTGGATCACTTAATCTCTCTATGCCTCAGTTTCCCATCTGTAAAACAAGGATCATAATGCTCCCTTTCTTCCCCCATCTGTGTTATCCATCCATAATGTGGGCACTCAAACCACATTGCTCAGGACATATGCTGATATTTCAAGAGGGTGAAGGAGGAATCTTTCCAGCCCCACAAAGCATGAAGCATTGCAAATATACACTATGGATGAGTTTGATTGGCACTAAAGCATCAGCTACTGGCCAGCAGGAATCGTTACACCAATGGGCTAAGGCAGTGCAGCAGTTGTGATGGTCCAAGAGCTGTTATATAAATAGGAGGTGCATGAATAGCGACTTACCCAGTTCATTTATTTGGCTCAGCAGTTCGATAGCATCCAGCTTCACCATGAGTTTGATAAAAACTTGCACGAATGGATTCTGCAGGGTATTCTATCAAATGACAGAGAGAGCAAGAGTGACATTCATCCCCTTTGGAGTCCCTCCATGTTCCTTACGCCCTTCTTGAGCCTCCTCTCTTCACTTGGTTTCAGTTACGATGAGAAAACTTTAGCCAATGACGGTGTCTTACAGCCCTCTAAGGGCCTGATCCAATGGAAAACACTCACACTGATGTCACCGGGCATTGGATTGGTTCTGGACAGTACTTAGGCCTGAATCCTTAGTGACACGGAGATGTTAAAGTAGGTGCAAATGTAATTTCTACCCACTTGTGGTGTATCTATGGTTTTGGAGCCTGCAGGAGCAAGCTTTCCAGCCCAGATCAGCAGGCTGGGGTTGGTGAGGTTTGCCCCAGCACTCAAAAAATAGCTGCACAGCCAATGCTTTGATGTTGTGGCTTGAGATCTCCAACCCACCCCTCTCCCTAGGCTTCAGAGCCCAAGGTCCAGCCCGGTCTGTGCAGCTGTTTTTAGAGCATGAGCCGTGCTAGCCTGAGTCTTTCGACCTTCCTGAGAGGCTCGTACTCGCAGGCTCCAAAATGCTGTGTGGACATACTCTGTAAGGGAACCTTACACAGAGCACAGCACACAGAGGCCTGAGTGTAAATGAGCCTCAGGCCTTCAGGTTTTAGTTTAGCTGAATCTCTAATAGCTCATTTCAAAAATGAGTCTGCTCAGTGGAGAACGTTTCACCTCTGACTCTCACACGTACCATCCTGGATTTTCCAGGAGTCTAGCTATGACCTTTGCACTGTGATGAATTTCTCCCACCAGGACCAGTTAATAATTATTCTGTGTTCCCAAGGTATCATTTCTATAGCAGGCTGTGTTCTGCTTCTTAACCAAAAAGAAGCCAATCGTTGCTGCATGGAGAGTGAGTAGAAAGAGGAGGCGCGTTACAGCTTTCCAGGTTTGAGCAGTGACTTTTCCCTCAAGGAGATAGTCTGAAGTTTTACCTTGATATTTAAATATTTTTCCTCGTTGAGCTACAAAGGCAGAATGGCATCTGTTCCTCCTCTAGGCTCTCAGGCACTTTTCTAATGAGGAGAACTAGGTATTACCCCAGTTTTTCTGCTTCCTGAGGAGAACCACTTCTTTGGTATCTCAGGCTGGCATGGGCCTTGTAATGAGTCACCCAGCTTTGATTGCTATGTCAAGCAGAAGGCAATTGCATTTACAAACCTAAGAGAATTCTGCCCTTTGTATAGCCAACCATCTCTCCTCAGTGTGTTGGAAGTTTTAGCAGCAAAGAATCCTGTGGCACCTTATAGACTAACAGACGTATTGGAGCATGAGCTTTCGTGGGTGAATACTCACTTCGTCGGATGCATGCACAGGACTCTTTGCTGCTTTTACAGATCCAGATTAACACGCTACCCCTCTGGTACTTGGAAGTTTTAGAGGACTTATTGTAAGCATTTCAGAAGGAGGGGTTAGCTCTGAAAAGGTGCCCCTTTAAAATCTCTTGGTGCTTGTATTGTTGGTGGACGGTAATGGAGCTATAACAATTTATATCAGCTAGGTTCTGCCCCCAGCCTTTTGTTTACTTGAGCGACAAAGGGACCCTGTTAGCTGTGAGATAATACCTTGACAACTGGAATTGTTTGGTTTAACGTAGTCAGTGAATTCATGATCAATGGTGACTTGTCCAGCCATTCCTGGGACTTTTGCATTAGATCAGCCATTTGCTTCAGGGTTGCATTAGACTTAAAAAACAAATAAAAACAAACACATAAAATAAATCCATTTGACCTGTTTACAAAAAGCTCAATTAATATTACCATGATGCTTCACCATGACATTGAACAAGTTTTTCCTTCTTTAGGCCCCTATTCAGCGGTCCATCCCTATTCAGCTGAATGCTTAAGCACATGCTTAACTTTAACATGTCTTTAACTTCAACACATGCCTCTGTCACATGTAGGTGCTTAAGGTTTAGCCTATGTTTCATGGCTTTCCTAAACAGGGCTGGACTTCAGCACCTGCTTAAATGCTTTGCTGGATTGGGGCCTTAAGTATTATGACTAAGGTCTGATCTAAACTTCAGAGCTATATCAGTATAACTATGTCACTCAGAGGTCTGAAAAGTCCCCACTCCTGAACGACGTCGTTTATACCAACCTAACCCCCTGCATAGACAGTGCTTTGTTGGCGGGAGAAGCTTAAAAGTCCAGTTCTGTTAATCAAGAATCAAACATTTTCCTCCCCGAAAACTCCTTCAGAAGCTACTAAAGGCTATTGACCTCAGCTCCTTATCTAGTTAGCACAGAGCAGTAAGGTAGTGCAGTCACAAAACTCTCTCTGTTTTCTTGTTGGGTTATACAGCGCTTCGCTGTGATGAAGCACCTAAGTCAGTCCTGATGAGGGGAGAGCAACTGCCATTGACATTAATGGAAGATATTCCTTTGCTTATGCCAGGAGTGATTTGGGTCTAAGGCCTTTTGCAGAGAAATTCTTCCAAAACCTGTAATGCCCCATACATTTCCAGCGCTGCTTGGATGTATCATGCAAACGAAAGTATTTGCCTGCCACATTCACAAAGTGGTAGATTTCAATTGTCACTGCCTCTTTAACAATCTTCTTTTTCAATGGACCCGTAAACCATAGGAATTGCCAGATTATATGAGACCTGGGGTCCGCCCAGTCCCACATTCTGTCTCTGACTGTGGCCAGCAACAACTGCTTCAGATTAAGGTACAAGAAACCCCATGAAGTAGATAGTTATGGGATAACCTGAGCACAGGGAAATATTTTTCCTACCCCCATTCACTAGAGGTTGGTTTACGCCTTGAGGAGTGAGTGTCTACATCACTTCCAAAACTCTTGGGGTTAAAGCCTGGCCCCATTGAAGTCGATGGAAGTTATGTCATTGATTTCAATGGACACAGGGTTTCACCATTGTTTTTTTTTACATTCTTTCTAATATAATTCTGGATATTCTTGTTATCTGTCTAAATGTCCAGTCCCTTTTGTAATCTTGCTAAGCTCTTGGCCTCAGTGATAGCTTGTCTCGAAAAGCCCCAGAGGCTGTGCATTGCGTGAAGCCATGCTTCTCTTTCCTCAGTTTAAATTTGCTGCCTTTCAATTTGTAGTTTTGTTTCTTAGAGATCGGGATTCTCTCTGCAGTGCCTTCCCACAAACAGAAATACAAAGCTACAGTGCACTGGAGACAAGTTCCGAAGGACTTGCAAGCTTATCTAACCTCAGTATTTCTAGGGATGACCCAATCAGCGATGGGTCCAAAGCAAATCTCCAGCTCTGAATACTTGCAAAATTATGATCCAGCTTCCATAATTTCAGTTGGTCCCAACCAACACCCCACAGTCGGTACCTCGCTCCCATTTTGAATTTAAATGCATTAAACAATTCTTTGCTGATGACTGATCTACACTCTTCTTTCATCTCAGAGTGTCTTAGAAGCCTTAGATTACTCCCAGTTTGAGATCACATCAGCTATGTTCTGTAGTAATGCTTCAAGATTCAGTTTTCCCCCAGGGGGTTATCAACCAAGTCTAACACTTCCAGTGCAGGCAGAAAGCAGAATTCTGCTGCTTCTCCAAAAAAACAGCCTGCACTGGAGACCCAACAAGAAGCCCCGTCATTGGGATTTGCTTGACCAGAGCTCCTCTTAGTATTCACAACATCATACCTTTTCCATGATTGCTCGAGTTTCTGGGGTGTCTGGTGTATACAGAATCTTCCCAAACAGCATAGGCTTAAGGAAAGACCATATTAAAGCTCCAGTAGAGGTACTAACCAAATCCAGATAAAATGATAAGCAGAATGGCGCTGCAAGGCAAACAAAACAACAAATAGCACAAATAAAGTAGACGCACGACAGTTCCCACGAGTATTTTTGTTGCTGTGTCCAATATATGTCTACATAACCCTCTCTGCGCTGACTGGTGTAATACCTCTTGACAGAACTAATCCACCCCAAGCTCTCCTGTTGCTGAAATCAAGACAGCAAGATTCTCATTGTTCTAGCAGAGCTTTTTCTGCTTTAAGGTTAAATGGAGTTTTGTGAACTAGGAGGAGCTAATAATGTCAGTGCAGCTGGAAAAAATGACACATCAGGATAAAAACACTGACCTGTCAAGTCCTAAAACTGGACCACCATGGGAATTGGGAGATGAGGAAGCATTAAGCCGCTGCCCTACTCTTCTCAGAAGCCTGAGTTTTCCTTTTTAAGCTTTATGAAAATAAGTCACCCATAAGCTTAGTGAGCCAGATCCTTAGCCGGTGTAAATCAGCAGAGCTCCACAGAGCTATGCAGATTTGCACCAGTTGAGGGTTTGGTCTAGAACAGCTTGAGTGCTGGATCTAATCAGGAACGCTTGGATCAGCTCCAAAATTTTTCTGTCGCCTGTGTTCAAAACAAATGCATGGCTCTTTTTTGTTACATAAAATGGAAGAGACAGATGTCTAGGGGAGAAAGACCTATGTCGAGAAAAGGGACTTCATGAGTTCCCATAGAGCTGTGGAAGGCAGCTGTGTCCCCCAGCCACATCGACTCCCACCTGGCCTCTGAAGCCCGATTCCCACAGATGGGCTACTGCAGGTTTGGGGGAAGAGAGGGACAATGCTGTGAAGGCTGCATTCCCCACTTCTCCACCAGGATCTGCCAGCTCCAAGTCGTCTCCACTTGTGGAAGCAGCAGGGATACCCTGACCCAAGCTGTCATATAACACAGCATCTTGCACACAAAAAACACATCATCTTCCACACAAACTGCTACACCCGGAAACATTATAGTTCCATCATCAATCAATCAGTGCTCCACAAAGAACTGATACAATAACCAGCTGGTGGAAGTTGGCATAGCGCCGTTGATTTTAATGCAGCTTAGCCAGTTTAAACCAGCTGAGCGTTTGGTCTGATGCATTTGTGTGCTGCTAAACCTGCAGGGGCTAGAACTTCAAAACTTTTTAAAAAAAATTGCAAAAAATGTCAAGATTTTTTTCCAATTGCTTCTCAAGGTTAGAAATGAACCCATGGAAAGAACATTTGCTTGAGCAAAACCCAGATTTTTCAATAACCAAAAAATTGTCACCCGATTTTAGATAATGGCATCAGAAAGATGCAAGGGAAAAAGTAATGAACAATTTTTAAAATGTCAACACAGTTTTTCACAACATTTTCATTGAAAATAAAAGCAATTGTTCAAATGGAAAGTTTTGTCTGAAAAATTTCAACCAGCTCAGGGGAAGGGGGAATAATGAGAAATATTCATTCATATTCTCATTATGAATAAGGGAAGCTCCACTGAAGTAAACTGAGTTATACCAGTTTATAATTAGTGCAAAAGAGAACAGAATCTAGCCCAGGCAATTTTTTAACCTTCTATTTAAGTCTAACTGCATTCTCTGAGAATGTGTTTTCTCTTGTGGTGCATGTTTTGCAGCAAACTCACTGGAATCCTGGGGAATGCCATATTTCCTCATTATTTTCTGTACATTTTCATCCTGGGTAGAAGAACTAGGTCTTTTTGGAGCTCCAAAATCAGGCAGCAAAGATTCAAAAAACAAGGGTGTGATTTCCTCATTGCAGAGAGCTTTCGAAATAGACTTAAATGATCCATGAGTTACTGTTATGTCGGTTGTTTTCAACAATGCCTATGGGACAAAAACCAAAAGCAAACAAAAACACCTGCATGTTTAAAGCGCCTTATTTCAGTGGGAGAAGTAAACCGCATTTATGAAGGCTTTTGGAGAAGAGTTTATCTGTGTACAAAAGAAGGGACTTTCCTTGGAAAACCTGAAAATATCTGGCTTGGTCCTTTGCATGCTTATTTATAAATACGAATGAAAAGCATCAGTATCAAAGGATAATTTGTGCTGATGTGTGTGAGCAGTTGGCAAGTTTATATAAAGGTGTTGAGAATCCAATCATGAGACATGCTGGATGTCTCTGTAAGGTGCAGAGCATCCTCAGCGCTCACTGATTTCAAGGTGATTTATTCCCTGGAGTATGTAGAGCAAGATTTACTCCCATAATGTGAAAGAATCGTAATGACAGGACAAGAGATGAGCTGCAGAAGGATGGTACCAAGCCCTAGGGATAGCGTAAGGCACCATGACCAGCCAGTTGGCTGCTAAGTATAATCACCATGGTAAGTGTGATGATCGCCTGAGCCAAAGCTCACTGAAGTTGATGGGAGACTTTCCATTGAATTTTGTTGACTTTGGATCAGGCCCATGGGCAGCCGGCAAATCCCCACTTTGGGGAGGCTAGCCCGCCGGCCCTGCCTCTTCTGCCCAAGGCCCTGCCCCCCCACATGCCTGAGTGCCCCTCCCCAATAAAAGAAGAAGACCTGAGGGCCGCCTGCAACCAGAAGAGCTCCTAGTCGCCCACCCTAGAAACATCGGGTCGAGCTGCCACCCACCCTGAGGAGGAGGGATGCAGCGAGCAGCGGAGATCTGGGATGTGGAATGGAGGAAGCAGTGTGGGTCTTGGGGAAGGGGCCCAGATCTGGTCCTTGCTGTGTCACTCCCATACATAGGTCCTGGAACTAGGGGTACTACCACACCCCCTGGCTTGAAGTGGTTTCTATCATATACAGGCTTTACCGTTTGGGTTAAGGGCTCTCAGCACCCCCACCTCATACAAATTGTTCCAGTGCCCCTGCTTTCACGCTGTTTTTACTATCCTCTTGCTGGGTTTTTTCAATGTGCCTGTAGGTTTCCTTTAATCTCCTTCCTAGTTACCCCACTTCAACATAGCTGTAAGTCTTTTGTGTTTTCATTCCTCTCCTCACCCCGACCGACCATGTCACTGTCCCTCTGCTACCTATGTCATTCCAAACAAGAACTTTCTCAGTATCCCGACACAGACTTGCTGACCACTGGCTACTTCCCTTGATGCACTTAGAGATTCTACGGACAACACAGTGTAACTACTCCAAAGGCATTTTAGCTCAGGCCCTTTCCCACACTAATACACACCTTGGAGAGGGGCACATTTCTAGACTGCCGTAGCTTTTTAAATGAATTAATTGCTTCTAGCAGTGGACGCATGCCAGACGCCACCTGGTTCCTGAAATGTTCCATCTCTTTGAGGAAGCCTAACATCTTGTCCATTGATTTCTGCAGTTCTTTGGGGAAAAACATCTAGAAGAGAGAGGAAGGAAGAAAATAACTGTCAGCATCTACAGACACACGTATCTGGTACTAATTCTTTGGAGTCAGCGGTGGGATTTGCAAAAGCTGTTAAGAGACTTAGGAGCACAAATCCCATAGGAATCAATGGTACTTGTACTCCCAATTCACTTACCCACTTATTGAAAATTCCACCCTGGAATTTTAGGTATAGCTCTAAAGAACCTGGCTCTAATCAGTTAAAATGTTGGAAAGTTTGTTTGGAGGACGGCTGGAATACAGTACAAGTCTTTCAGCACCATTGATGCAAAAACCAGGGGCCACCCAATGAAATGACTAGGCATCAGATTTAATACAAACAAAAGGAAGTTCTTTCTCATACAGTGCTCAATTAACCTGTGGAACTCATTGCCATGGGTGTTGTGATGGCCAAAAGTATAACAGGTTCAAAAAGGAACTAGATGCATTCATTGAGCTTAGATCCATCAGTGGCTATTAATCAAGATGGACAGGGATGCAACCCCATGCTCAGGGCGACCCTGACTGCCAGAAGCTGGGAGAGTAAGAGGGGGATCTCTCCAAAATTGCCCTGTTTGGTACTCTCCCTCTGAAACTCACGTACTGGCCACAGTCGGAGACAGGAACTGGACCATTGGTCTGACCCAGTATGACGGTGCTTATGTCCATCACTACAGAGCCAAGTTCATTGGCATTCTCATTTGACTGCATTGTTCGGCAGGACAATTATTTCAGCATTGTTAAAGGTATATTGAAAACATACTTATTGATAAACCATACCTATTTTAGCATGTGGTTTTCACCAACCGTAATGACATATATTGAATATTTGATTAATCGTAAGAGCAATTGCAACACTGTTATGGATTGGGCAAATAAATATCACAGCACCTTTTACAGTTTGGGATTTGGTGGGATAGCTAATTGGTACAGTGAGCCCTAGCCCAGTGTTTTGTATCCACTGGAACCTGGGTTCACATCCTGACCTAGGCTAGGATGGTTGGCTGGTGTACCAGGCCAGAGTAGCTTGTGAGTCACATCCTAAGTTTCTGTAAATCAGTGTAGCCCCAATGGTTATAACTGAGGCGTGCCAGTTTACACCAGCTGGCTCTATAATGGACAATTGTCGTAATGTATATGTCAGCATGGGTGTATGCAATATAACATTATTCGTTATTTCATGCACAAGGCCAGATCCTCAGCTGATGGGAAGCATTCTAGCTCCATACCAGTACTGGTATACCAGATGAGGATCTTAGCCACAGTAGCTAAGAAAAAGCCACAAAAGTGTTCTAAAAATCCAACACAAACCTTGTACAGAAAGTTGTAAATGTCTAAGTGACGTAAGAATATGACCCCCAGGATGTAAGATTGGCGAGTCCTTTCCGGGAGTGACAGGTGGCAGAACTCCTTTACTACTGCATCTAACTTTGGGTCGATGGAATGGACGTCACATGACTCCAGCTGGAGAATCTGAGAAATGAGCTGTATTTGCAAAAAAATCAGGAGATTTGTACATTATTAGGTTACTCCAACATGCATGGGTTAAACTACCGCTTCTAAATGCTTCCCCAACATCGTCTTCCAATGCTGTAGACTAAGAAACATACTTTCTCCTCCCCATTATTCCTGCATGGAGAACAAAAGCAGAATGGTAGTGCTTTAGCACACTTTACACAGGCTGATATGATCCAGCAGTTTAACTTTCCTTGTGACTGACAGAGCTGGGGGGCTAGGTAAAAATGAGCTGTTTGAGACTGAATCCAGACAAGATGATGGTGAGGCTCTGAGGCTGGGGGAAGAAGTCTTTGGAGCCGAACCACTGAGGACAGCGTGTCCATCCTTGGCTGAGATTCACTATCTCCAAGGATATTTTGGATCCCGGGGTAGCTCTTGTAATTATTGGTGGCATCAGTGGCCAGAAATGCCCTTTTCCATCTGCATTGCAACTGTTTCTCTGCAGTGTGGACCTCACAAAAATACCCATGCATTTGTGACCACTGGACTGGATTACTGCAATGCACGATGCACTAGTTAAATATTTCAGCCATCACCTAATATGTGGCTACCCACCCGCTAGTGGTGTCGGTCAAAGAACATGCCGCTCTTGGTCTCTAGAGGCTGCTCTGGCTTACAAAGTTCTTTCAGCTGCAATTCAGGGTGTCTATTTTGATTTATAAAACACTATAGAGTTTGTGTCCCTTAAACATCATCATGTATCTCCCTCTGCATCCCCACAGGAGCAGAGATCTGCTGAGCTGCTTTCACTAATAGCCCCTGGATTTAATCATCTGAGTTCCAAATTTAAAAGGACCTTCAGCTAGAATTACGGTAAACTTACCTGAGTTATGTTTTCTGGGAGAGGCATTTCCATCAGGGCTTTGATACTTGCTGTGGACATCCCTGCTTCATTTCTGAGCTCCTCTTTGAGCTGGTCGACATTTTTAAACACAGCCACTAACATTTCTTTAAAATAAAAAAACAAAAAATGATATAATGGTTTTCTCCACACTTACAGAACTATTATATATCTATGCACAGAGCACCTATGTTAAGACAGCAGAATGGAAACATTTTTGCCCAGACTGAAGATGTTGCGCATGTTGGTTGAGAGGAGCACTACCATGTGTCATGCTCAAACACGTCTGAATTTGGATGGACCATCTGTCAATCTATAAGCCTCTGGCAGACCTAGAGATTGTTGGAGGCCTCTGGCAGACCTAAGGATTGTTGGAGCTAGGCCTTTTGGGTCCTGCACCGAGCGCATAAGTTTCGGACCTCTGATGGCTTGAGCCAGCAACTCTGACTCAATAGGAGTTTTGTAATTGACTTCAATGGGCCTATGATCTGTCCTAGAAAAGAAGCCAATGGACATAGTACATGCTTACTTTAGTCATCATGTAGCGTACATAAGACAATCAGCAAAATTTGAGTCGGAAAGGCCAACAGCAACGAGTAAATTAGTGACCATTCTTATAAACTAAGGTTTTAAACAGGTAAACAGGTAAAACTACCTTGCTTTTTAGAAGCTGTTGCATTCTCGGTGGTATTCATCATGGAACTCATCATAGCCATATACCGAGGGATATCTTGAAAATAATCAATTTGCGGCACATTTTTTTGAATCCTTAAATTTAAAAAAATGGACAATATTAAAAGAAAATAAAGGGTCCACATTAATAATTTCAGGAAGAAACACTGGTGTAGAAGAGCTTAGACAAGTCCTTACCAATCAGTTTGTAACTGGATTTTGGCGGGATCCCCAATCAGTACATCCCGAAGTTCTCGAAGGACCCTGTTGTGATTAACTACATCTGTCACAAGGTGATTGCCTAACTCAGCGCTGCGAAGGAGCTGCTCATGAAATTGACTTTGTTCACACAGTGCTTCAAAGCTAACAGAAGGGAGCTGACAGATACGCTGCAGTGATTTAAAGCTCTTGTAGTCACAAAGAAGTTTTATCATGCTTCGGAAGCGAGATGTCTTTAAATTAAAAAAAGAGAGACACACACAAGTTAAAGAAAAGGATTATCAAAAGTGGGCTTTAGGCTAAAGGATACCGACATTGCTTTGCTTTTATTCAGGATTCAACTTTCAAGCCCTTTAGTTCAAAAGGTCTTAAAATTAACTAAAATTAACAGAGTCCTGTGGCACCTTATAGACTAACAGACATATTGGAACATGAGTTTTCGTGGATAAATACCCACTTCGTCGGATGCCCCACAAAACCTCATGCTCCAATACGTCTGTTAGTCTATAAGGTGCCACAGGACTCTTTGCTGCTTTTACAGATCCAGACTAACATGGCTACCCCTCTGATATTTAAAATTCACAGTGACTGTTCCCAGCCCTGGAGAGGCAGAAAGGTCCAGGGACCTGGCCTGGAATTCTCAGCTCCTCACTCTGCTGCTGTGTTATGTGACCTTGAGCAAGTTCTCTTCAGGGACGGCTCCGGCTTTTTTGCTGCCCCAAGCAAAAAAAAAAAAATTGAGGCGGCCAGAACTGCAAAGCAAAAACAAAATAAAAAAACTTGCAGCGTGGCCAGAGCAGCAAAGCAGGAAAAAAACAAAACCTGCGGGGCGGCCGGAGCCAGGGTGCAGGGGGACTCCCTGTGCTGCAGAAGTGCCCCGGCTAGCGGGGGGAAGGGGCAGGGAGCAGGGGGAGAGAAAAAAGGGGGGGCGACCAGGGCTTCAGCAGGGTACTTGCCATGCCACCTGCCAGGAGGGCTCCGTGCCGCTCCGGTCGGCGGGGAGGGAAGGACGCGGGCTGCCCTGCCGGGCTTGCTGCAGACCTGGCACCGGCTGGGGCAGATGGAGAGCGCAGCCAGCTCCTAGCAGGGCACTCTCCTCTTCCACGCTGCCACTCCCTACAGGACGGCCGGATTGGCGAACAAAACAAAAAACAAAAAAAAAGCGGCCGTGCCTCCCTACGATTGGCCACAGTGCCACCCCCTAGAATCTGCCACCCCAAGCACGAGCTTGCTCGGCTGGTGCCTGGAGCCAGCCCTGCTTCTCTTCATGCTCTGCTTCCCCTCCCACCCTTTGTCTGCCTTGTCTATTTCAATTGTAAAGTCCTTAGGGGAGGGATTATCTTTTACTATGTGTTTGTACAGTGCCCAGCTCACTGGGGCTGTTGTAATTCAAGCAATTAACAACAATGTTACATCACAACTTCCATTACACCACTTTTGTGATTTTGCACAGTGCTGTTTGACTTCTCTCATCTATTTTTAATAAAAGTTAAGCATTGTAAACAATTGCCCTCTGTGACCCTTCAATATTATTTAGGTGCTTAAATGTAAATATAGGACACGAACTGCAGGTACCTATGGTACCTGCTCTAGTTCCTTGGTGCTGTTTTAAAGAGCTAGAGTGGCATCAAGGGGCCCTGGTTGCAGCCATGGAGGATTCCCCTGTTGTAGGCACGGTGGTAGACAGCTACTCTAGCCCTCTCTCCTCTGGGTCTGCAAGTTCTGGGTCAATCTACTCTGCAAAAAAACTCCACCGCCCAGTGGCAGCAGGTTTCAGAGCCTGGGTCAACGGCCTGGGGCTCGCATGGCTAGCAGTACAAGGCTAAAAATATCAGCATAGACATCCCCACTCGGGCTGGAGCTCAGGCTCTGAAACCCCTGTTTCTGCTGCGGTTTGGGGAAAAACTGACTATTTTTATTTTCATGAAAGACATATTAACACAATAAAAGATGATACACTGGCATTACAAAGCCAACCCTGGCATTAGCTAATTCCTGGGACAGGATCTTCAGTAATGAAAACTTTTATTTATTAATTATGATGACTATGGTGGTTGTTATTATTATTCCAGTCGTGCCGAGGGGCCCCAATCAGCATAAGGACTTGCCTTGCTAGGTACTATTTAAACATATTTAGAGAGAGTCCCTACCCAGAAGAGCTTCCAATCTAATGAGAGAAGCAATCGTAGACAGGAATATGCCAGCAGACTGTCAAAGTGCATGTCTTGTTAGTTACAGGGAAGATTTTCCAGTAACAGTTAGAGATGCCAAACTCTCATTGATTTTCAGTGGGGCTTAGGTGCAGAACTGTCATTTGTGCCTTTGAAAAATCTCTCTGTACATGTTTTTTTCCAATGCACCCATGGGAGTTAGGAGCACAAGGCTCATGGGAATGGTGCCCCTAACTCCACTAAGCACTTATGAAAGTCTCACGAGTGGCTTGAGCCTTAAAAATAGGGATAAACCTTCAATCCGTTCAATAAAGAAATGAACTGCCAGTCACAAGCCAAACAGCACTGATTGCCACTTCCAGAGGGGTAATGAAAACCACTGTAGTTCAGAGTCAGTCCAGGCAGATTCTGAGCACCTCCCTTTTCTCCCAAACACGTATGTGCATTTGCACTGACCATGTGGGGAAGAGTGCTCTCTGCCCCGGTTAACGGCAACCCCAAAGCACAGGCAGCAGCAGTAAGATCCAATCCAGTTCTAGCTCATATGAGGTGTTTTAAACCTGTTTTCCACATGCTGGTTTCCTGAACGCTCCATTGCACACTGATGTATCAGTGCAGGGTTCCTCCATGTCAGCATTTTAAGCAAACTTACTTTTAACAGTAGGATCTCTGGAATAGATGCATGTTTCTCATAGGTGTCGTTTTGAGTGAAAGGAGCTTCTTTTAGCTGAGCGTGGTTCAGAAGAAGTGTTATGTTTTCTGCAAGGGAAAATAAGTTACTTTAGATGACACACAAGATCTTACAGAAACCCTGCACACTGGAAAACTGAACTTCCTCTTCAAGGGCCTGCTTTCCGCAAGTGCTGAGTGCATGCAGTCCCCATTGAGTTCAAATGGTGCTTAGCATCTCTGCAGCCATGCTCTCAGGCCTGGATTGTACTCCTATGATCCAGCCTGTGAACGCCTCACCACCACTCGGGCCCCTTTATGACATGGCATTAAAGGGCCGGAGTGGTATAAAGGAGCTCTCGGAGCCCCTGTTGCAGCCAGAGCGTTCCCCCAGGACAGGTGTGTCAGGAGACAGCCATAAAGCTACCTCCCGAGAAGCCCTAACATAGCAGCATTGCCCAGGAGCAGGGCAGGAACCAAGAGTCACAGTCTGGTCCTTGCTTCCCTCTTGCTCTGGAGGAAGTAACCGGCATCAGCCCTTTTACTAAAATACTTAATGAGTATGCCAAGAGTGTTCAGAGATGACCTTCAAGATAACAACCCCCTGCTCCTGAAACCCACCCCATCAGGGAAACAACACTCATGAAAGCATACGAGACCTCGTGAGTTGGTAGCACCTCGTATGTGAGGCAAATAAGCAACTCTGGTGCTGCTGTAAGTATGTACCAAGCCTGTCCATATGAAACACCATTATACCAACAGAAGCTTCACTCGTGGAATAATGGCTGCAACTTTAAAGGAACGTAGACGCTGCAGCAGTACATAGCAGAGGAGGAAACACCAGATTCGTTTTACTAAGGACTCACTATTTACTAGCCATGCAACCACAAAGGGAAGAGTGTTCCATGTTTTTATGGTTACTGGAGTGGACAAATTACACTCATAATGTGACACATCTAAACATCAAGAAAATAAAAATACACGAGACAAATCAAAAGGGGCCTCATTTTCAGAGGTTCTGAGCTCTCACAGCTCCAATGGACTTTCAAGGATACTGAAAACACACAGCATCATTTCTCCATGTCATTACATGTAGCATTTTAAAAAGATAGGCTTAAGACATTACTAGATAACTCCCACAGAGTTAATGAAATAATTATTACCTGTCAACTCATTGTCTTGACTTCCACTCACATTCATTAAACAGATCAAGTAAGGTTTGTAAATGTTATCGGCTGACACCTGTAAGATAGCGTTTTCCAATTCTAAAAACAGAAACCTGGAAAATAAGACTAGAATAAGTCCTTTTCTGCTTAAAAGAAACAAGGAGCATTAGTGAGTAACCCGTCAGCAGCATTATGGCTAGATCCTCAGATGGTGTAAATCAGCACCACTTCATGGAAGTCAATTGACTTCCATCATCTGAGGATCTAGTCTGTGATATTTAAACATTGAAGATGCTCCTGATTTTTATTGCATTAATCTCTTTTGCTATTATCTCACAAACAATAGGAAAAGTCCTCTGCGGAAATTCACCCTGAGACAATTAGCAAAAGAAAATGTATATTAAATAGTCATTCATTTGAATGAAAGTGGCTGATCTTAAAGGCACAGTGGGGAAAACTGAGAAGCAGGTGGAAGTCATTTAACTAGAGGGAAGAGGCTAAAGAGCTTAGTTTTCCTAGGGTGGGATTTTTCAGAAGCATTTAGCATTAGTCCAGCTGTCCTCCCTCCACAGCCAATGATTAAAACTCCCATTGACTTCAATGGGAAGAGAAAAAGGCCAACACTGAGCACTTTTGAAAATCTCTCCCAGTGTTGTATGGTTTAGTGACTATGAAATCTTCCTCACCTCCGTGTTCTCAATGTCTGTGTGGTTTGGACCCATAAATAAGGGTGGAAGGTCTGAGACACAGAATTAGAGAAATGGAGGGTTGGAAGGAACCTCAAGAGGCCATCTAGTTCAGCCTTCTGCACTGAGGAAAGGTCAAATAACCTTTGACCAATCCCACAGGTGTTTGTCAACCTGTTCTTAAAAGCCACCAATGACAGGGATTCTACAAGCGCCCTTAGAAACCTATTCCAGAGCTTAACTACCCTTATAGTTGGAACATTTTTCTTAATATCTGACTTAAATCTCCCCTGCTGCAGATTTAGCTGATTATTTCTTGTACCGTCAGTGGAAATGAAGAAAAATAGATCATCATCCTCTTTATAACAGCCCTTAACATACTTAAAAACTGTTACCAGGTCCTCCTCTCGGTCTTCTTTTTTCAACACTAAACTTGCCCATTTTTTTAAACCTTTCCTTATAGGTCAGGGTTTCTAAACCTTTTCTCATTTTTGTAGATTTTCACTGGATTCTCTCCAATTTCTCCACATCCGCCACCCCGAAATGGACACTTTTCTGCAGCTGAGGCCTCACCAGTACCCAGTAGAGTGGGACAGTTACCTCACATTTCTAGCATACGACACTCCTGTTAATACACCCAGAATGATGGTTGCCTTTTTTGCAACTGTATCACATTGCTGGCTCCTATTCAATTACTTACCTATTGCAATCCCCACATCATTTCCAGCAGCACTACTGCCTAGCCAGTTATTCCCCATTTTGTTGTTGTGCATTGGATTTTTCCTTCTTAACTGTAGTACTTTGCACCTGTTTTTATTGAATTCCATCTTGTTATTTTCAGACAAATTCTCCAATTTGTCAAGGTTGTATTGAATTCTAATCCTCTCCTTCAAAGCACTAACAATCCCTCCAAACCTGTGGTCATCCACAAATTGTGTAAGCATACTTTCATTTCCATTATCCAAGTCATAAATGAAAATATTGACTAGTACTAGACCCAAAACAGCCCCCTGACGGACTCCGCTAGAACATTCCTCAAGTCTGACAGCAAACCATTGATAACTTCTCTTCGTGTCCAGTCTTTCCGACAATTGTGCAGCCACCTTGTAGCAATTTAATCTAGACTACGCTTCCCTAGATTTCTCATGAGAATGTCATGTGGAACTGTGACAAAAAGATATATTGTGTTTACTATCCACTAGGGGCAAAGAAGCGAATTAGGTTGGTTTGGCATGATTTGTTCTTGCAAATCTCTGTAGGCTATTATTTATAACCCTAGTATACTCTTTGGGTTTACAGACAGTTTAATACAATTTGTTCCAGTATCTTTCCAGGTATCAAAGTTAGGCTGAGTGGTCTATAATTCCCCAGGCCCTCTTTGATCCCTTATTTAAAGATAGGTGCTACCTTTATCCTTCTCCAGTCCCCTGGGACCTCATCTGTCCTCCAGGAGTTCTCAAAGATCATTACTGATCATTCTGAGACTGCTTCAGCTAGTATCTTAAGTACCCTTGGGTAATTTCATTAGTTTCAGCCAACGTGAATACACCTAACTTATCTAAATATTATTTAACCAGTTCTTCCCCTTTTTGGCTTGCATTCCTTCCCCCTTGTTAATATTAATTGTGTTGAGTATCTGGTTACAACTTAACTCTTTATGAAAACTGAAGCAAAACAGGCCCATTAAACACAACAGCCTTCTTGATGTCATCGATTATTAGCTATCTTTCCCTACTAAGTAGGAGACCTACATTTTAGTTCCTATGTCTCTTGCTCCTAATGTATATATAGAACCTTTTCTTATTGTATCTCATGCCCCTGACTAGGTGTAGCCCATGTAACTACAGTGTAATGTTGCTCCTTTAATAGACAAGCAAAATAAACTGGAAGCCAGAAGTCATTGTAGATTCTATAAGAAACTGAAAGGTAGTTATGAAATTGGAAATAAATGAACTTACTGTGCAACCAAACTGTTAGGAGACAGGGTTTGGTCTCCTTCATTCCAAGTCAGGATCTTATTGAAAAGAGTTTCTGCCATAACACTGACAGGATGAGCAACATTGTCCAATACAGTATCAAAGTCAGCTCTGGTACGGCCAGACTCTTTCAATAAGGTTGGTAGATCAGAGGAGTTCAGTTTCTTAAGACCATAATGAGCAGCTTCTATTATTCCTGAAGCTAATTCATGGTCAGCCAGATCCCTCTTCATCACTTCCAGCAGTTTCACATATCCTGCCGCTTCGGTCAGGTTCCATTTGGTCCTTAGCAAGTTGTCAACTGCTCCCCAGACTCTGGAGAAATTATTCTCTTCAGAGAGGCGGGAGGCACTTTGCACCAGCTGCAGCAGCTCATACACTCCGGAGTTCCGCAGGACATCAGCCTGCACGTCACTGAAGAGAATGAACAAGTTCTTCCAATCCACTGAGCTGCTAGAGAAATTTTGTGAATTCATGGTCATCTCATTCAAAATAAAAACAATCAAACTGCTTAAAGGATGAGAATTAAATACTCCCTCCATACTCTGAAAAGCTGGTGGTAGGCATGTTGTATTACTCTGGGGCAGCTCCTTAGAGATGGCTGTCAGGGTTTGATACTTTCCTTCTATCCAAGGATTCTTAAAGTGAGAGACAGTATTTAAGTTTGAAAGAAAACTAGAAGAAAACTGTAATGACTGGATGATACATGACAGCTCCCTCGAAAAATATTCACTATTGTTCTTGAAGATGCTAGCAAATTCCGGAGTCTGCTCTAGGTTTCTTATTGCAAGCTGAAACAATTTAGTAAATGTTTGATTTTCCATTGTTCTGGTCTGAATGTCCATGGAAGCAAACAGGAATTTGCAATGGCTTCCTGATAAGGACTCGCTTAGAGTGGCATTTTTAAACAGCATCTGAAGTGTTATGTAAAAAATGTCATGGACAGAGCAGTTCTGTGGCTTTTCATTGTCATTGTTACCTTCCTTCTGGAAGGGACTCAAGGCTAAATGCAAGAGATCCAACACTTTTGCTTCTAATGAAGTATTGTGCTGTAAGGAAGTCTTGTTAAATTCCTTTTGAAGTAGCAGGTGTGAGAAATTATAGACAGCATTAATTTTTTCTTTATTGGATGCTTCGCTCAATCTGGCATCAGAAAGGATTTTCATTCCCACCCTCAATATTTCAAGCAATCTCTGGGTGGAGTAATTGTCAAAATTCATCCACTGATTAATAGTTTCCAATTCACTGATATTAAACTTTTGTTGCAAGTCGTTTATAATGAATATATTCCTTAGTACTGCTTGCAAATAT
Organism: Gopherus flavomarginatus; assembly: GCF_025201925.1. Taxonomy (NCBI): domain Eukaryota; kingdom Metazoa; phylum Chordata; order Testudines; family Testudinidae; genus Gopherus; species Gopherus flavomarginatus. The sequence goes on along the minus strand of NC_066626.1, from coordinate 13,640,874 downwards.
TTTGAGACATTGGCTTCTCTGGCGTCTTCTCCATCATACTCTTGGGATGCAAGTTTTATCAACTGCTCCAATTCATTACTAAAAAGGAGACCTGAGCCTTTTCTCACTGTATGTAAATGTTTTTGCAATGCATCTAAAAGTGACTTGTAGGCAATCACATTAGTGTTGCTCCACTTCATGGACTGCAGTATTTCAGCAATGTGCCAGTAGCTGTTGAGATCATTCCACTGAGCTCCATCAGTGGAATTTTGAATATGCTGCCTTAGTTTAGGCAGGGAAGAGATCAACAGATAATGCTGAGTTATGTTCACCTTTGCCATGGTAGCAAGGAGTTTTTGGAGGGATAAAAGCTCTTTATTTAAAATGAGTTTATACCAAATTACTCTAGTTAAGTTTAAAAAACGTTGTGTTTCCTCTGAATAGGGATTAGTATAAAAAAGTCTTTCCGCGGGGATCTCATTTGGTGGGGCAAATCTTTTAAACATCCTCTCCAAGTCAGGTTTGTTGTTTGCGGCAGAAGTTGAGTTGAGGAAGAGTTTTAACAAACTAAATACACCTTCCAAATCTGAGGGTTTCATTCCCAGGCTAGAGTTATGAAGGAATTGATCTGCTTTTGCTTTTCTGGGCACTAATCCAATGTCAACAACATTGAGAGTTTTTTTCAACATTTCCAATAGTTTCATACTGGAATTCACTTCTGTCAGGTTCCATTTGGTAATCATTAGATTGCCAATGCTCTTCCAGACTCTTGAGAAATGTCTCAATTCATGCTGCTTGGAGGCATTTTGGACCATCTGTACCAATTCATATATACTGGCATTCCATTGGGGAACAGTTGGCAGTAGACTGGCAGTAGACAAAGGCCACCTATTCCAGTCCAATGAACTGCCAGAGAAATTTGGTGACTTCAAGTCTGTTTCATTCAAAATAATAGGAATCAAAATGTTTAAAGGATAAGATTTAAATACACTATCCATATTCTGAAAGACTGATATTGGGCACATTGCATTACTCTGGGGAAGATCCTTAGAGATGGCTGACAGAGCTTGATACTTTTCTTCTATCCAAAGATTCTTAAAGTTAGAGACAGCATTTAAGTTTGAAAGAAAACTAGAAGAAAATTGTAATGACTGGATAATACACGACAGTTCCCTTGAAAAATATTCACTATTGTTCTTGAAGATGCTAGCAAATTCCGGAGTCTGCTCTAGGTTTCTTATTGCAAGCTGAAACAATTTAGTAAATGTTTGATTTTCCATTGTTCTGGTTTGAATGTCCATGGAAGTAAACAGGAATTTGCAATGGCTTCCTGGTAAGGACTCACTTAGTGTGATATTTTTAAGCAACATCTGAAGAATTATATGAAGAATGTCTTGGACGGAGCAATTCTGTGGCTTTTCATTACGATTGTTATTTTCCACGAGAAAGGGACTCAAGACTAAATGCAAGAGATCCAACACTTTTGTTTCCAGTGAAGTATTGTGCTGTAAGAAAGTCTTGTTAAACTCTTTTTGAAGTAGCAGATGCGAGAAATTATAGACAGCATCAATTTTTTCTTTGTCGGATGCTTTGCCCAATATATTGTCATAAAGGATTTCCTTTCCTACCCTCAATATTTCCAACAATCTACCAGTGTTTTTACTGTCAAAATTAAAGACTAGATCAATAGTTTCTAATGTACTAATATTAATTTTTTTCTGCAACTCTTTTAATATGCCCAGGGTTTTTTGTATGGCTTCTATGGTCATTGAGATATTGGCCACTCTGGAGGCTTCTCCACCATACTCTCTTAACATGCGGGTAGCAAATTCCACCAGTTGTTCCAATTCTTTATTGAAAAGAACATCTGAACCATTATTCAATGTGTATAAATGGTTGTGCAATATATCTAAAAACTGCTGATATGCAATGATGTCAGTGTTGTTCCATTTTGCAGACCTTAGTTTTTCAACAGTATGCCAGTTGGCATTCAGCTCCTTCCATAGATCTTCATCAGTGGAATTTTGGATTGTATCCATAAGTTCAAACATGTTTCTCAATAGATAGTACTGTCTCACCATATTCACATGCATCACATGAGCAAGGATTTTCTGGAAAGTAAAGAGCTTCTTTTGAAAGACCTCATTGATATTAGGTTTAAGAAGAGAATCTGAAAACAAAGATGGAATTTCTTGCATTGCATAGAGATAGTTTTTAATGTCTGCAAGGAATGATGAAATCCTATGAGATATCTTCATTTTGATAATATCCCATGTCTTCACTGTATTAAAATTAGTCTTATTTAAAAATGCTAGATCCCAAATCACTGTAGCTAATTTAAAAGTACTTTGAATTTCTTTCCAGGGAGCTGCTGTATTGAAAATAGAAGTCCCATTAAAGTCATTCTGAAGTAGAGGAGATGTGAAGTTATAGACTTCATCAATTGTTTCTTTACCTAATGGTTTCCTTAATTTATAGTCATAGAGAATATTCATTCCCAACTTCAGAATTTCATACAGTCGCTGAATGGTTTCATTCCCAACAGATTCTGTGAATGGATTTAAGTTTTCTGATTTGTTTCTATTCAAATATTGTTGGAAGCCCTTCAGAAGATATAGGGACTTTTGTACGGTTTCTAAATCCTTCGAGAAAATAGCTTCTCTGAAGTCTTCTCCATCAAACTCCAGTAATTTGATTTTTCTAAAAGGAAAGAAAAAAAAGTGTTTTAGAAAATATGAAATTAGTTTAAGTGAAAACATAAAAGCAGTTTGGAGAAAAAAAGCACAAATTTCAATGACATTTTTGTCATTGTCCATGGTTCTGTAAGTCCTTTTTTACCTCCATACTTCTTCCATCTGAGATACCGAGCTTCGGTTGTCTTTCCAGTTAATGGAAAGATTGCAAATATCAGCCACCGTTGAGCTGTTATTTTTGCCTACAATAGAAGCATAAAGAAGATGCATATGTTAGTTTGGAAACTGAACTGAAAATTATGGTTATATTTGCACATTTGGATGTCTAAAGTTAGGCACTTAAATCTATATTTAGGCAGCTAAATAAGTGACCTGGTTTCCTCATCTATGTTTTCCCCATCTGAGGAACACCTTGGGATCATGAACATCTGGGCTGTTAGCAGAGGTACTCCATTAACACTACCAGCATCTTGCTGCTAGTAACACAACTTGATGTTGCCTGCTTCTTCAGTTTTCTGTGCTCATCTTTAAGGCCCTTCACAATTCCCTCAATTATCTGTTCTTATCTCTGTTTGGAACCCCCCTCCATATCCTCTGCTCTGCAAACATTGCCACCTCGAACCTCTTCCCCTGTCTGTTTCTCCCATCAGTTGATTTCATGCTTTTTTCCAGACCACACCTTAGGCATGGAATTCCACCCTTTACTAATCCCACGACCTCCTTATCAATGTCAATGTCTACCATCCATGAATCATACTGAACAAGACAACAGAAAACTGATTACGACTAGGTAAAGAAACACATGGAGAATAGCCTATTTTCTATATGTATATATAAAATATGTTTTATCTTTCTTCTGACCCCTCATGTATACCCTACAAGTTTCAAAGGCTATGCCTTCACTGCCAATAAATATGTTTTTACAGCAAGACAACTACCTTGAGATAGCTATCTCACTGTAAAGTCTAACTGGAGACAAGGCACTGCAGTTTTCACCTCTACTTAGGGTATGTCTACACTACGGGATTATTCCGATTTTACATAAACCAGTTTTGTAAAACAGATTGTATAAAGTCAAGTGCACGTGGCCACACTAAGCACATTAATTCGGTGGTGTGCGTCCATGTACCGAGGCTAGCGTCGATTTCCAGAGCGTTGCACTGTGGGTAGTTATCCTGTAGCTATCCCATAGTTCCCGCAGTCTCCCCCGCCCCTTGGAATTCTGGGTTGAGATCCCAATGCCTGATGAGGCAAAAAACATTGTTGTGGGGGGTTCTGGGTACAGCTTCACCCCTCTCTCCGTGAAAGCAGCAGACATCCGTTTCACGCCTTTTTTCCTGGCTGAACTGTGCAAACGCCATAGCACAGCAAGCATGGACCCTGCTCAGATCAAGACCGCAGTAGTGGACGTTGTAAATACCTCGCACATTCTCGTGCAGTCTATGCTGAACCAGGACCTGCAAAGCCAAGCAAGGAGGAGGCGGCTATGGCAGAGTGGTGACGAGAGTGATGAGGACATGGACGAAGAATTCTCTCAAACCGTGGGCCCCTGCGCTTTGGAGATCCTGCTGGTAATGGGGCAGGTTCTAGCCATTGAATGCCAATTTTGGGCCCGGGAAACAAGCACAGACTGGTGGGACCGCATAGTTTTTCAGGTTTGAGACGATTCGCAGTGGCTGCGAAACTCTCACATGCGTAAGGGCACTTTCATGGAACTTTGTGACTTGCTTTCCCCTGCCCTGAAACGCCATAATACCAAGATGAGAGCAGCCCTCACAGTTGAGAAGTGAGTGGCAATAGCCCTCTGGAAGCTTGCAACGCCAGACAGCTACTGGTCAGACGGGAATCAATTTGGAGTGGGGAAAATCTACTGTGGGGGCTGCTGTGATGCAAGTAGCCAAAGCAATCATTAGCTGCTGCTACAAAAGGTTATGACTCTGGAAAAGGTGCAGGTCATAGTGGGATTGCTGCAATGGGATTCCCTAACTGTGGGGGAGTGATAGATGGAATCCTATATCCCTATCTTGGCACCGGAGCACCAGGGCACCCAGTATGTAAACCGCAAGGGATACTTTTCAACGGTGCTGCAAGCACTGGTGGATCACAAGGGACGTTTCACCAACATTCACGTGGGATGGCCAGGAGGGGTTCATGACGCTTGCGTCTTCAGGAACACTACTCTGTTAAAATGGCTGCAGCAAGGGAATTACTTCCCAGACCAGAAAATAACAGTTGGGGATGTTGAAATGCCTGTAGTTATCCTGGGGGACCCAGCCTACCCCTTGATGCCATGGCTTATGAAGCCATACACAGGCAGCCTGGACAGTAGTCAGGAGCTGCTCAAGTACAGGCTGAGCAAGTGCAGAATGGTGGTAGAATGTGCATTTGGACGTTTAAAGGCGCGCTGGCGCACATTACTGACTTGCTCAGACCTCAGCCAAACCAATGTCCCCATGGTTATTGCTGCTTGCTGTGTGCTCCACAATCTCTGTGAGAGTAAGGGGGAGATCTTTATGGCAGGGTGGGAGGCTGAGGCAAATCACCTGGCCGCTGATTACGCGCAGCCAGACACCAGGGTAATTAGAAGAGCACACCACGAAATGGTGCGCATCAGAGAAGCTTTGAAAACCAGTTTAATCATGGGCCAAGGTACGGTGTGACTGTTTTTTTCCCCCTTGATGAACTCCCCCCTTGATTGACTCATTCCCTGTAAGCAACCCACCATTATAAAAAGAGGGAGAGAACTGACAAGGTATCCCAGTGTGATTTGGGAGGAGGATAGGAGGGAAGGAAAAGGCCACTAAAAATATTTCAAAGCAATGACAGCGTTTTGGTTGGGCTGTCCATGGGGGTGGAGTGGGCGGGTGCACGGAGCCTCCTACCACGCGTTCTTACACATCTGGGTGAGGAAGATATGGAACATGGTGAGTGCTGAGGGTGGTTACACAGGGGCTGCAGTGGCACTCTGTGACCCCGCTGCTCTTCCTGAAGATCCACCAGACGTCGGAGGATGTCAGTTTGATCACGCAGCGGCCCCAGCGTTGCATCCCGCCACCACTGATCTTCCTGCCTACACCTCTGATCTTCCTGGTGCCACCTCTCATCTCAAGCGTCTCTCCTCTCCTTATGTTCACTGGCATCTTTCCTGTAATTTGATACCACGTCCTTCCACTCATTCAGATGAGCTCTTTCATTGCAGGTTACTTCCATGATTTCCGAGAACATTTCGTCTCGCGTCTTTTTTTTCTTTCGCCTTACCTGAGAGAGCCTTCGGGATGGAGTAGGGAGGCTTGAAAAATTTGCAGCTGCATCAGGGAGGTAAAAAAGGGAGAGAAGCATTTTAAAAGATACATTTTACAGAACAATGGTTATACTCTTTCACAGTGAACAACACTATTCACCTTACACAGCACATGTGATTTCACTACAAGGTCTCATTTTGCATCTTAATATTGAGTGCCTGCGGCTCTGGTGTTAGAGATCTCACAGACGCAGGTCCAGGCAGCAGAATTCAGCTTGCATGTGGCCATGGTAAGCCATTGTCTTTCAGCTTCTGCAGCCTTCATATACACAGTGCCCTCCTTTCCCAAATACCAAGCAAAGCCCGTTCAGTGCTGCTTCTTTCCTGCTAACATGCAGCAGCAGAAACCATCCCCCCATCCAATTCTCTGGGATGATCGCTTTACCCCTCCCCCCACCGCATGGCTGGTAGCAGGGAAGATCCCTGATAGCCAAATGTGAAAAAGCTCAGCGCCATTACCTCCCCTGCACTCCCCCCGCTTGGCTACCTGCAAGGAAGGATTTCTTTTAAGCAACAAGCAAACAGTCCAGTAGGAATGGCCATCTCTGTCCCCTTAATTAAATTCCTGAATTTCAACCAGGTTACCATGAACGATATCAGTCTCCTAAGGATAACACAGTGAGATAAAGAACGGATGTTGCTTGAATGCCAGCAATCACCGGGACCATACGCAGCTAGGTTTTGTCATGCAATGATACCAGATTACTTGCTACATGCATGGCGTGGTCAAGTGTCCTACCATGGTGGACGGAATAAGGCTGCCTTGCCCAGAAACCTTCTGCAAAGGCTTTTGGAGTACCTCCAGGAGAGCTCCATGGAGATATCCTGGAGGATTTTCACTCCATCCTCAGACATGTTAACAAACTTTTCCAATAACTGTACTGGCCACGAATGCATCCCAAGTCCTCAGGGCAAATCAATCATTAAGAAACGCTTGCTTTGAAACCATGTTTTATATTTACAAAGGTACACTCACCAGAGGTCGCTTCCATGGCTTCATTGTCTGGGCTACTGGCTTGGGAGGGCTAGGAGAGTTATTCCATCTGGGTGAGAAAAAGCTCCTGGCTGTTGGGGAGAACGGAGTGCTGTGTGCTCTCTGCAAGCTCGTCCTCCTCGTCCTCCTCCTCATCTTCCCCATCCGCAGAATCCTCAGCCATGGCTGAGATTACCACCCTCACCTCGGAATCCACGGACAGGGGTGGGGTAATGGTGGTGGACCCCCCTAGAATTGCATGCAGCTCAGTGTAGAAGCGGCATGTTTTCAGCCCTGTCCCCGGACCTTCAGTTTGCTTCTTTGGTTTTCTGATAGGCTTGTCTGAGCTCCTTAACTTTCACTCTGCACTGCACTGAGTCCCTGGTGTGGCCTTTTTCCATCATAGCCTTGGAAATTTTTTCAAAAGTTTTTTCATTTCATCTTTTGGAACGGAGTTCTGTTAGCACTGAATCCTCTCCCCATATAGAGATCAGATCCAGTACCTCCTGTGCGGTCCATGCTGGAGCTCTTTTTCGATTCTCAGGAGACTGCATTGTTACCTGTGCTGATGAGCTCTGCGTGGTCACCTGTGCTGGTGAGCTTTCCACGCTGGCCAAACAGGAAATGAAATTCAAAAGTTCACAGGGCTTTTCCTGTCTACCTGGCCACTGCCTCCAAGTTCAGATTGCTGTCCAGAGCGTTCACAATGGTGGACTGTGGGTTACCGCCCGGAGGCCAATACCGTTGATTTGTGGCCACACTAACCCTAATCCGATATGGTAATACCTATTTCAGCGCTACTCCTCTCGTCGGGGAGGAGTACAGAAACCAGTTTAAAGAGCCCATTATATAGATATAAAGGGCCTCGTTGTGTGGATGGGTGCAGCGTTAAATTGGTTTAACGCTGCTAAAATCGGTATAAACGTGTAGTGTAGACCAGGCCGAAGTTACCTGAGTTCAATACCACACTCTCCACCTGGGGTTGACCATGCCTAGTTACACTGAGGTAAAAACTATGACACTTTGCCTCCACTAAGATATTACACTAAGAAAGCTACTTCATGTGAATTATCATGCTGTAAAAACATATCTTATTTGGTATCAGCAGATTAATTGAGGAAGAGTTTTAAGTTTCCATTGGTGATGAGACATTTTATTTATTTATTTATTTAGATTTGTTAAAAGTTGAAGGGACAATTCATTATTCCAAGCCCTGAATGGCATAGGACTGGTCTGGTTGCCTACGAGCTCACAATATGTTTCTCCTTGGTGTTGCAGTTTTTCAACAAAGATATAGCTAGTTTGAAGGCTCTTACCTTGTTCTGAACAGTTCAGGGAATCCAAAAGATGCAAAACCCTGTTGTGGATAGTTTTGATTCCATCATTACTCATGACTGGAGGAGAAACCTGTTGAGATGCCATCAGAACACTAAGGGGGAAAAACAATGAAAACAAGTTGTGGCTCAAGGATTACCAGGAGAAACAAAAAAGGGTGGGAAATAGATCGATTGCAGCATACCATTCTTAAAATACATGGCAAAAGAGATGCTGCCCTTATGTTTAATTATGTGTTGGATCATGCACAAAATGCTAACAAAGGGCTTTGAAGGAAAGCCATAGCAGTATATTAGCAGAAATGTATAACACCTGTGACAAACTCAGACCAGCAAGCTATAAAAGAGAGTAGAGGAAGGCAAATATGTCAGCCTCAGGATGAGCAGGTCCCTGTTCCCTTAGTAGCCAAACAAAGGTTACTCCAGGCCAAACAAGTCACCTGATGCCAATTAAACCAGGTAAGGTCATTGGGCTAATGCAGGCATCTGATTCCAATTAACTAACAAAGGGTCAGTTAAGGCTGTAAGGCTAATGGAAACAGCTGGAACTAATCAAGGTCCTACTCACACCGCTTAAAAGCTCTCCTTCCAGTTCCTCAAGAAAGCCCAGGTGAAAGGAGCTGGAGGAGAGGAAGCGTTGCTGAAACCTGAGGTAAGGGTGAAGCTGGGAAAAGGAGATCATGGGGAAGTGGCCCAGGGAATCAAAGCAGCATCAGTGGTGAAAGGGAAGCCGCCAACAGCTGCTACCATTATGGTCCCTGGGCTGGAACCCGGAGTAGAGGATGGGCCTGGGTTCCTTCCCTTCCCCCCTCCGCATGCTCTACAGAGATCCCCTTGAGAGGGGAAGCAGACTTAGGTCCAGGCAGGAGGCCGAACTGTGCCTATTGAGCTATAAGGAGCAACAGAGACTGTGGGTATTCTACTCTTCCACCTCTCATAATAGCCTGTGACAAAAGTAGCTCAAAAAGTTGTGACCTTTGCCGCTATACTGAGAAAGGGAGGTCACACTGAGGGCCTTTGCGAGCTTCTGAGGCCACTGAATCCCCCTGGAAGCGCTGGACCCACCAATACAGGCTCGGAGCTTTGTCACACACCTTATACTCATTAAATCACTCCTATCAAGAAGCTCAAGCAAAGCCTGTACACTACTTAAATTTGCAAAATAGGCCGTACATAGGATGAAAGTGACACCATCCTGGCGGTGCACTGTGCCAGGTGAATTTTATCCTGAAAGAAACTAAGAAATAGAGCAGCTAAGGATCAAGATAAAGTGGGAATCCACAGAAGACAAGATAAATGGATGGGAAATGTGTGGCCATTTCAGAGGATTCATTTTCTCTCTGAAACATTCAGACTGAAGGGAAACAAGGGATCTTTTCGAAAAGAAAAAGCTGTCAGGTTGATTGTATTGCAGCAGTATCCATTAAAATATCTATTCAATATTCATAGTGTTATGGATATGAATCAAAGACCATTAGAGAGACAAGTTGGATGAGGTAATATCTTTTACTGGACCAATTTCTGTTGGTGAGAGAGACAAGCTTACGCAGGCCTGAAAAACCTGAAGAAGCTGACCTGACGAAGAGCTCTGCATAAGCTCAAATGCTTGTCTCTCTCTCACCAACAGAAGTTGATCCAATAAAAGATAGCATCCCACCCACCTTGTCTCTCTAATAACCTGGGACCAGCACGGTTACAACAACACTGCATATACCAAAGACTATTGAAATCTTTAGGACTGTTTCCATTGACTTCAATGGGCATTGGATCAGCTGCTCTATGTTCTGCATCTATAAAATTTATGGTAGGTGTGGAGTCATTGTACAATTCAGCATTGCATGTGGAGTTACAACTGCTGCCTTGTTTACATACTGCAAGAGATATGCAAACAGCATAGAGAAGCAGATTCGTCCTGTGTGGATGAACACACACTGCCTTGCAAGAATGGGCCCAAAGTATGGTGCTTATTGTGACTCCATATTTATTGTAATGTTCTTGGATAGGTTTTCTCCCCTCAATGTTAACCTGGATATTTTCATTCTACCCAGGTGCACATTAGGGAGAGTAAGTGGCAAGAGCCTCAAAAGGGGAAGTTGCTGCTGGGGATATGCATAAAAATTACACCTGTCTCACTGTGTCAAAAGCATCAGGAAAGGAATAGTGAGGGCACTAGATGCCATGGATTGCCAAAAGTGAGCACAAATTATGTAAAGGAGCAGGTAGCAGAAATAGAAGCTGGTGTTGCGGTTTGTCCTTCATGTCAAAGTTGAATAGTTTTGCAAGAACTTTTTTGGTCTTGAAGGTAGCTGAAGAGTCCAATTATTAATTCCCTGGCTGGGCAGGAAAATTTAAAAGCCAGGAATGTTTACTAGGGGTGTTCATAATAAGGGTTGCCAAACCCCTAGGATTGTCCTGGAGTCTTCGGGAATTAAAGATTAATCTTTAATTGATTATTATGTCATGTGATGAAACCTTCAGGAATATGTCCAATCAAAATTGGCCACCCTATCCATAATTTCTGTTTTCTTTGCTTGCAAGGCCTCAGTTTCTCCTACAAAGTAATAAAATTTGCTCCAAAACTTTCTGCACAAGATGGTAATTCACTGCTCTGCTCTGGTGCAGCAGCTTCCCATATATTAATATCAATGTCACCGTGGGTGAAGGTTCTTCGTGTATCTCTTGATCTTTCACCTATAAAAAAATCACTGTGCAATATTTTCTTGAGAACCTGTTCTTTCATGTAGAGGGCATGTCCAGTCTGTCTAAGATGTAATTGCATAACAATAATTTCAAATTGTATTCGTGCAAGCTCTTTGCACAAACCCTTTATTGTTGCATTTATCATGCCACTTTCTAGGTATACCAGCTCCAAGGTGCCACTGACAAAATTCTGCACAGCTCTTTGATGTACAGGTGATAACATGTCCCTGTGAGATGGAATAGCACAATGAATATTATGTCTTCTTGTGTGATACAGTCCTGGTTACAGATCTGGAAGTAGCAATCTAATAAATGTGGACATTCACAGGCAGCTCCTCTATTAAGAGTAGCATTGACAAAACTCCTTTGAAGAAAGTGAAATCTGTTATCACGTTGAGAGTGGCTCCACTGAGGATCGTGATACTAGATCTTATATGTGATTCCCCAAGTGCCGGTTAGGACATTATCTCAGTTTTCTCCAGACTAATGGCACGTTGATTGTTTTTAGTTTCCTCTGCTTCTTGTTAATGATGAGCAAGAGTGAGTCCCAAGTCTACCAAGATCACAATCAACTCCATAAAAAAGGTCACAACCAACCCTCTTGGCAACTTCTGTAAGGGTCTTCAGACTGCTCAAGTTAAGGAGCTTACCAGGTGTTTATTAAACACAGCTTGCCAGCATCATCTCCATCAATCATTATTGGAAAGAGGCTTGACAAAGAGACACTTGATTTGACTCTACTGGATATTGTGATGGGGCACAGCCAGATGGCTACAGTAAAGTACTGAGAAACAGGTATGTTAGCCCCAGGCTAAACAAATCCCTAGTACCCTGGTAACCAAATGGCAGTTGCTCCAGGTTAATCAAGGCACCTGGGGCCAATTAAGATCTTTCTAGAAGGCAGTAGAGATAGCTACTTTAATTAGAACACCTGCAGCCAATCAAGGCAGGCTAATCAGGGTACCTGGGTTTAAAAAGGAGCTCACTCCAGTCAGGCAGGGAGGAGCCAGAGGAGAAGGAGCGTGTGTGAGGAGCTGGGAACAAGAGGGCAAGGAGCTGAGAGTGAGAGAGTGTACTGCTGGAGGATTGAGGAGGACAAGCATTATCAGACACCAGGAGGAAGGTCCTGTGGTGAGGATAAAGAAGGTGTTTGGAGGAGGCCATGGGGAAGTAGCCCAGGGAGTTGTAGCTGTCATGCAACTGGTACAGGAGGCACTATGGACAGCTGCGATCCACAGGGCCCTGGGCTGGAACCCGGAGTAAAGGACGGGCCCGGGTTCCCCCCAAACCTCCCAACTCCTGATCAGACACAGGAGGAGCTGACCCAGACTGTGGGTTCCACAAGAGGGGAAGATCACTGAGGTGAACAAATCCGCCAATAAGCGCAGGACCCACTAAGGTAGAGGAGGAACTTTGTCACAATATGTTAAAATGGACCAGATACAATGATCTCCACAGATACACTATCCAGCTTTCAGTCACGCAGCCAGTGGATGAGTTGCACAAATTTCTCCAGATACCCCAATTTGGGGCACAATCCTGAAGTCTTTTTGCTTTAGATGGGAGTTTTGTCTGAGTACAAATTGGGAAAGGACTTCAGGACTGAGCCCACTGAGGAAAGTTTTCACAATCCTAGTTGGAGAGAGTTTCAAAGGTTTCAATCAGGGCACTAAAGACTATGTATGAGTCTCTGTTTTGTCTCCTTCATTTTCCCTGTAACTGTTGAGCAACAAATATCATTCCAAAGATACTTCTTCCTATGTAGAGATATAGTTTCAAAGCCACAAAACTCTAAAAGCCAGATTCAGCCTGGTCTGGCTGCTTGATGCCAATGTAGCAATGCAAAGCAACCGTAAACCTAGTTTAATATTTCTTCTAAGCCGAATTCATAGAGTGATACAAAGCAGCTGGAATATACCAGTGCATCTGGCCCTGAGATCTTCTGAAAGGAGCTGGTTAGCTAATATCATCATCAAAAACCTATCAAGGAGCACAGAAGAAAGGATTTGTTTTCATCTGACATTTTGGACAGTCACTTACCTAGCCTTTCAGCTTCCACATGGTAATGATAGCTGCACACCGACTATGCCTCAGAACAGGTTTACAGCCAGCGGACACTGGGTAACATTTGCAAAAGTACTTGAGTGACCCAGGAGTTACTTTCACAAGTGACTCAGCAACACAGGGTATGTCCACATGTCTACATGGCCCATAGGAGGAAGTCCTCCAACTCAGATTAACAGACTTGGGCTAGCAGGGCTTGTGCTAGTGCTCTAAAATTAGCTTTGAAGTTGCGGGTCAGGGTGGGCTTCAGAGCGCAAGCTCCAGCCCAATCTGGAATATCTGCAGTGATGTTTTTAGTACACTCGTGCAAGCCCCACTAACACAAGTCTGTTAACCCCAGGCTGAAAGGTTCCCTTCTGTGGACTGTGCAGACATACCCAGAGGGGCTTGAGTCTCACTGAAAGTCAATATGTTACCCACCATCCTTAGAGACCTTCAGACATACAGTAAGATAGCCCTGCACCACCGAAACTAACTCCCTTTCTGTTCCTTTGAGTTGCCACATCATGACTGCCTGCTCAGTAACAGGCATAACCACCATACCATCAGCGCCCTTCCCATCCTTTCTGTTGTCCTACCTGCTTGCATTCTGAAGAAAAGGAAATATATCCTTCATTCTCAGACTGCCCTGGAGCACATCAGGGACCATCAAGAGGAAATGCCACAGAGAGGTTTCATTCTGCACTCGTGAGATGAGTGACAGGAACGAGACGGTTTCTTTGACAAATGTCACCTGATACTGAGGGTCCTGCTGCAACTTAAACCATAAAAATAAGATAAAATTATTTACAGGCTAAGAGGACATTTTATATTTGTTAACTAGCTGCACCACATAACAAAAATATTCACATTGCGCATTCAAACAGGTATAGCTATCTGGAATTTGTACCAGAGCATTTTAAACTCTGGTAACCCCAGGACACTTTTGGAAAGTGTTTACCAGTTGCCTGAAAATTAAAATTGGACAATATTTTTGAATGTAATACAATTGTGGGCTGAGTACGCTATTTATTTTGAGACAGGCTGCACCCTTTCAATCCAGCCTCAGCAAAGGATAACACTCAACTGCAATGACCCAAGCGCACGAGAAGGAACCAAATTGGGGTTTCTTGGAGTCACAATTCAATCCCCGCCCTCTTTCTAACACAGTTTACGACCTCCTCTAAGCCAGCTTAGTTGTGCTGCCTGGTGCTTTATGGGGTTCTGCTTATTCCACACCCCTGACAAGACACTCCTCACCAACCTGTGCAGGGCCTAAGGTGACCAGATAGCAAGTCTGAAAGATCGGGACGGAGGGTGTATATGCCTCTATACAAGAGAGAGCCCCATATATTGGGACTGTCCCTATAAAATTGGGACATCTGGTCACCCTAATGGAGGCTGGGGGCAAGAGGTAGCAGCCCTTTGGCAACTGATTTCCCTCTACTTAGGACCCGGCAATTCAGGCAAGGAGGCTCCACACACCTTCTTATTCCCCAGCGCAGGCATTTAGCAGGGCTCATATCTGGGTGATTCTGCACATTGTGCCTACGGTTGTGTCAATGGAGCATATTCCTCCCAAATGTTTACACCAAGGATGAATTTGGCCAGCCCATCTAAATTCCATTTCAAGCGATTGTTCCAGCTGATACAGGACTTGGGATGAGTCCAGCTCTAACTAGTCTTTTCATGGTGAGTATGTGATGAGCACGGCGAGGTGGAATGACTTGTTCTCCTTCATGAAATCCCCTCCACAGATTCCTACTCGTGGACCCAGAATAAGAAGATTCTACAGCAGAGATCATAAAGCAATGGATGTAGGGGACATGACAGGTGGTAAAACTAGAACCAAGGGGAGGGATGAGAAAAGAACATGGGCCCAATTCTCTGCTGGTGCAAACAGGGAGAAATCCATGTAAGTCAATGAAGCAGCACCTTTACATCAGCCGAGCATTTGCCTCTAAGTGGCAGAGTGCCATGACCAGGATTCCTTTATTAGATACATCCCAGTGCTGGAGTACGAATGTGTCAAAGCATAAGATCCCTGCAGTTTAACTAGTTTTAAAGACTTTGCATCTGTGCAGCGCTGGCTGTGACTCCATCAGGCAATACTTTCGGAGAACCCTGCTCATGGGTGTCACCTAATCTAGCTTTCTGTATGAGTCTGAGAATATTCTGCATGAGAACACAAGACAGCCCTCATCCTGATAAAAAGGGAGCATACACCTTATTTAAGATATAATTGTTTTGAGGGCTAAATTATATGGCCGTTTGAAAGATGCTCTTTCACAGGTTATTGGGATTGACACAGGAATTACTGTGTGATATTATATGGCTCCTATGAAAGAGGTCAGGTTAGATGGTCTTGATGATCTCTAAAAATCTACTTATATTCTTAGCAGATCCCTATATTTACTAAAGCAGACAGACTAGTAACGGGCGGAAACAAACCATCTTTATTATGGGAATTTTCAAAACACCAATCGGAGTAAGTTAGATGCCTAAGTCTCATTGCTTTTCAATGGGCATTGAGTGCTTCATTACAGTAGATGCTTTGAAAAAATGACACTCCTAAACAATTACATTATCCTTGCTCCTAAGGAATTAGAATGCAAATTCTTTAGGGCAGGGGCCATCTTTTGATTGTATATTTGTACAGCACCTTGCACATGGGATCTTAGTCCGTTAGTAGGGCTCCCAGGCACTACCCCATACAACAGTCCGAATAATAATAGCCATTCTTAATATTCTCAATGGAGACAAGAGAAGGTGGATATTCACCTGAGATATCTGACTTCGGAATGCTTGGAAAAATGATTCTAAAAGAGACGAGTTGGTAAAACAAAACGTCCTGTGAACGTTTGCTCCCATGCTTTCCCAAGGGAGATTGGAAGAGGGTATATGTGATGACATAATCTCACAGATAACAATTCTGAGGTTCGCCGCAGATGAATCCTGCGTCTGCGCCTAAAGAGAAAATTTAACATTAGTGGTGCTAAAAACAGGGTTTCCTGACAGTTACTTTAATCAAAGCAGTAAGGAATTATGACAGGCGGTAATTACATTAAACAATTTAGCCCTGAGCCGACAAACATTTATGCACATACTTAATTTTATGCATGTGAATAGTGCCACTGACTTCTGAGTCTATTCACATGCATGTAGTTAAGCACATGGATAGGTGTTTGCATGATTGGGGCCACAACATAAAAACATTAATATATTCAAAGTCCAGGACATAGTTTTGTACATTAACTGACAAAAAGCTCACAACCCTAAACAATTCTTATCACAGACGGATAGTGTGGCATCTCCAAAACCACCATGTGGTAGCCATTGGCAAATACTGGCTAGGATAGCAATGACTATGACATGGTATTTTAGTTGAATGTGAAAGAGGATATATATACATTTTGCCTCATGGAGTGCCTTGGCTTTGAATGAACTAGAGAAATCCTGTGCTCGAATATCAGAGGTATGGTCTGTTGGTATTTGGTTATATGTGAAGTGGCAAAGTAATTTGGATTAATAACATAACACTTGAGGGTTATGCTAAGAGGAAAACGAAATTTACAATAGTCACTTAACAACCCACCCTCCACAACTATCTTCCCTTTCCTAAAATAAAATGCATGTTCAAATGATAGGAGCAGCTTGTCAGCTGACGTCACAATTGTCATAACCCCATTGAAATCAATTCACACCAGCTGGGAGTCAGCCCCCTTCTGCTTAAAACTCTTTATTTAAACAAAAACAAATTCATTCCATGTCACTGCACCACGGATGCAAAATTTACCTTCCCGAAACTTAGAATTTTGTTGAGCATGTTTATTCTGGAAGTCAAGTTGTATGGTGATGAAATATCCTCCAAGGTGTTTTTCAGGTTAGCTGTTGAATCTGATAACGCTGTAATAATGAGAATTTTCAAACATTATACTTAATGTAATGTTCTGACACAAATAAACCCATAACTCTTAATCTCTTGAATAAACCACCTCATGCAATAGCACAGCTAGCAACGCTACACCTTTGTTTGTGTGATTAGTACTAGTGCAAGGTGGAAAACAGTTTTCCTGTTGCACAAAAATAGTAGAGATATTAAAACATTTCTCCTCCCAAATTGGGACAAAAAGTAATAATCCCGACATTTGTTGGAACCAACATTTTTTTTAAAAATCGGGTTTGGTCACTCTCAAAACAGTTCATTTTGATCATTTCAGAATGTTTTGTTTTGATTTTGACCTTTACAAATCATTTTTACAATAATTAGCTCAAATTTTAAAACAAAAATTAATTTCAAACCAAAAAAGCAGAATTTTTTATTTAAAAAATGTTGACAGTCTCATTCCTTTCCTCACCCCCCAAAAAATTTCAACTTGAAAAACTGGTCAAAACCAACCCGTTTCTGTCAAAACTTTTGGTTTCAACATTGGCATTTTCTCATGAAAATCTGTTTCCCAAAAAGTTCTAGTCACTACTCCATCTTCAAAGATGTATGTCAATATCAAATATTTAAGGGATTTATCTGATTTAATGAAATCCTAAAGGTCACATTTTCCTTTTGTAACCTTTTAAAACTCATCAATTTGAATGTTTCATTGGGTCTTCACATTTACTTTAATGCTGGGTCTTCAGTCTTGCAGCCATCATACTTGGTGGAGTCATCTTACAAGGTCTTACAAGGTAATGACCTGGGTCTGTGGTTGGATGGGACATCTCTAAGGAACACCAAAGCACTGCAAGAAGTGATCTTAGTGATTCATCAGGTGACACTGTTTATTATCCTACTTGAGGTATATTGTACATCCTCAACTGAGGTAAATCAGCATGGCTGCACTGAAGTCAATATTCTTAGAACTATTTGTATTCGGGCTATCAATTAATTGCAGTTAATCATCTGATTAACTCAAAACAATTATTTATGATTAAAAAAATTAATTGCAATTAATCGCAGTTTTAATCACACTGTTAAAGAATAGAATATCAATTAAAATTTATTATACATTTTGGATGTTTTTCTACATTTTCATATATATTGTATTCTATGTTATAATTGAAAATGAAGTGTATATTCTTTTTTATTACAAATATTTGCACTGTACAAAAGAGAGTATTTTTCAATTCACCTCATACAAGTACGGCAGTGCAATCTCTTCGTGGTGAAAGTGCAACTTACAAATGTAGATTTTTTGTTATATAACTACATTCAAAAACAAAACAATGTAAAACTTCAAAGCCTACAAGTCCACTCAGTCCTACTTCTTCTTCAGCCAATCACTAAGACAAACAAGTTTGTTTACATTTACAGGAGATAATGCTGCCCTCTTCTTATTTATAATGTCACCAGAAAGTGAGAACAGGCATTTGCATGGCACTTTTGTAGCCGGCATTGTAAGGTATTTATGTGCCAGATATGCTAAACATTCATATGCCCCTTCATGTTTCAGCCACCATTCCAGAGGACATGGTTCCATGCTGATGACACTCATTTAAAAATGCGTCAATTAAATTTGTAACTGAACTCCTTGGGGGAGAACTGTATGTCCCCTGCTCTGTTTTACCCGCATTTTGCCATATATTTCATGTTATAGCAGTCTCGAATGATGATCCAGTACATGTCATTCATTTTAAGAACACTTTTCACCTGAGATTTGACAAAACGCAAAGAAGGTATCAATGTGAGATTTCTAAAGATAGCTACAGCTCTCAACCCAAGGTTTAAGGATCTGAAGTGCCATCCAAAATCTGAGAGGGATGAGGTGTGAAGCATGCTTTCAGAAGTCTTAAAAGAGCAACACTCCAATGTGGAAACTACAAAACCTGAACCACTAGAAAAGAAAATCAACCGGCATCTGCTGGTGGTATCTGACTCAGATAATGAAAATGAACATGCATCAGTCTGCCTTGCTTTGGATTGTTATCGAGCAGAACCCATTATCAGCATGAACGCATGTCCCCTGGAAGGGTGGTTGAACATGAAGGGACATATGAATCTTTAGCGCACTTGGCACGTAAATATCTTGTGATGCTGGCTACAACAGTGCCCTGAGAACGCCTGTTCTCACTTTCAGGTGACATTGTGAGCAAGAAGCAGACAGCATTATCTCTTGCAAATGTAAACATACTTATTTGTCTGAGCAATTGGCTGAACAAGAAGTAGGACAGAGTGGACTTACAGGCTCTGAAGCTTCACATTGTTTTATTTTTGAATGCGGTTAATTTTTGTACATAATTCTACATTTGCAAGTTCAACTTTCAATAAAGAGATTGCACTACAGTATTTATATTAAGTGAATTGAAAAATACTATTTCTTTTGTTTTTTTTACAGTGCAAATACTTGTAATCAAAAATATGAAGTGAACACTGTATACATTGTATTCTGCATTGTAATTGAAATCAATATATTTGAAAATGTAGAAAACATCCAGAAATATATAAATAAATGGTAGTGTGTTATTGTTTAACAGTGTGATTAATCGCAATTAATTTTCTAGTCGCTTGTAGCCCTAATTTGTATACATTCTAGCCTTAATTTGTATACATTCACTTGTTCGCAACTATATAGTTCATTGAAATCAATGCAGTTACGCAGGTTTACATCTGACCTGTAATCTTTTGAATGAGATGTAAAATTCAAGACTTCCTGACCACTTCCGGTCATTATGAATACTTAATAGATATTACAGAATGTGAATTATGAATTCATAATTTTATTGAGTGCTCCCTGGAACAGAGATGTCCGTCTTGAATGTCTGAGAAACTCCTAGCATATACTGTATAATAATAATTATGACTATTTATACTTGAAACCTAAGTCCAAAAGATACGCAGTACTCCTTCAGTGAAAGAGAAACTTGTGACCAATGAAAACATCTCAAAGATTAAATATTCACATTGCCACAAATGAGCTACAGGGAAAGGATTTTTCACAGAAATTATCTGCTGAAGAATTTTGAATAAGAAATTTGCAATAATCATAGTCAGTTTGTGGATGAGTTATAATCAGGAAAAAAAGGCAATATTAGTTACATGCATTTTGATTTATGAAATATTTGGATGGCTCTAGGGGGCATCAAAGATCTCATGAAACTCCTTAGAAGAAAACCCTAGTGTTCTGGCCACATTCCAACATTGGATTCAGCTCTAGGAGGGCCTAAGCTCTGATCCCTAAGGGGTTAAGAAATGTTTGAGCCTTGTAAAGAAATGTATTTGTGATTATTCCCATGAGTTTAAAATAATAGCACTACTACACTCAAGCAGCCATAGAGAACATATCAATCATTTCAACAGCATTCTTCTAGGAATGGCATCTCTGTCAGGAGAGCTTTAAAAGATGAACCTTTAAAAGATTAGACCTTTCCCTGCCACATGCCGAGAACTCTCTAAACACTAATAGAATTGAATAACATACCCAGTGAAGCGTTCCTGCTTTTTGGAACCTCAGCACTCTGCAGTGATGGATGGATGGTCTTCCCCAGGTTAGGTGACCTTTTCTGCTTTCTGATATAAAGTAAGAGATGAGACTTGTCACTCCACATACGGTTGCTTAAAACTGAATTTACGCTAAACTAGAGATGGGCTCAGGTTAGAGCTGGAGCTGACTTTCAGGGCTGGTTGGATGAAGGGTTTTGATTCATGCTCCCTCTGCACTGAAGTTCTGGTTCAGTACCATTGACTCCAGGGAAAGGTCCAGGTACTGAATATAAGAAGGCCAAATTCACCCTTATGTGGCCCCACTGACTACATCTGAATTACATCTGGCATTAATTTGGTTCAATCTCTATTTAATTTCTTGTATTTGAATGAAGGGCTAAACATAATCAGTTTCTGTCCTCTGCCAAGACATGCTCGGCACAAGACCGGGGTGGGACACCAAGGAGTTGATTATGTTTCCCTGATTTTACAGTTGCCCAGGGTTTATTGCAAGTTAAAGCAACCTAGGGGCTACTCTAAATTAAGACAACAGGCTGAGCTCCCTAAGGGACTGTACTTCTCTTGAGAATCACCATAGGGTACCAGAGCACTACCTCCATCCTGTGTATCATCTCCTAAACTGGGGGTGGGAGTGAGGGAGTTGGCATGGGAAACAGTTTCACTTCACTGGGGGAAATCTCAGCTGGCTAGCAGCAGCCAGACGACATTCCATTGCTCAGGAAGCGAGATGGAACTGAAGCTGAGAAACTGGCTTGTTTACTGTGTTTGGCGCAATAGAAATGAACAGTTCAGAGGTAAGTTAGCAAAATGACAAGTTTAACCAAGCTGCATAATAGGAGACATATTCTTGGTTTTCTCAGTGTGTCTCCCCTAAAATCCTCCAGAAAAATGTCCAGCCAATGAAACACCAAGGTAGAAGTGTTATGTAATCAAAACAAATTCCCATTGGCTGATCCTACCCCAGAGACATGACTGAAATCAGAGACCTCCATGTGTTGTTTTGCTCCAAGTAACCCTTTTGCTGATATCACAGACCCTACCGTTTTCAGCTAGGCTTTCGCAGCCTGTAAAATTGGATAAATTAAGCCTCTAATCAATGACCACGTGGGCGTGTATACACACACGCATGTGCACACCCACAGATAGATTTGCTTTATATTGTATAAAGCAATGTATAACCATTACCAGTGATAGGAAAGCTGATTAACAATCCAAATGACCTGGGGGGAGGCTACAATTTGGCAAAATATTTTGTTTTTCAGTTGCCAAATTATTTTTTTAATCGGTTTTTGAGTTTTCAGGTTTTTTTCCCACATTTGTCCAAATTTTCTGTTGGGGAAATACAACCTTATCTGGCCCTCTTTACACAAAACACTAAAAGACAAATCAGGAGGAATGGCAACATTTGAAATAACCTTGGGCCTGAAAGTTATAATTTCTTGAGCGCTAATTAACCACCTTCTTTAAGGAACACAAAGAAAATGATGACTGCCAAGCCAGCGGAGCCAGCCTGGTCTACTGGGTAGAGCAGTGGGCTGGGAAGCAAGAGACCAGGCCTATATTCATTGCTCTGCTACTCAGCTGCTATGTGATCTTGGGCAAGTTCAGCCCTTGGTCTATTTAGTAGAGCTGTAAGAAGAAAGGGAATTCTGTTTCATGCAGGAGTTCAATATTTTCAGATTTGGTGTCAATTCCCATTTGGAATGAAACCCCAAAATTTTGAGATTCTTGGTGAAAGGGGATGGAGCTCCGGTTCTGCGGCAGTTCCCCTGGTGGGCTGCCCCAGAGCTCCCCTGGGAATTGCAGCTCCCGATATTTCCTGGCTTTTGACTCCCTATTGGGCCACCTGATGAGCTCACAGAGAGCCGGGCGCCCTGAGAACCCCACTCCACAGCTGCCTGCCAGGAAAACTGCAGAGGAATTGAGAAGTCAAGGAGCTCAGGAGCTGAGGTTCCTAGTGCTTCCAGGTTCTCAGCTGCCAAAGAGCTGGGCAGGCAAGGAAACCAGGCAGGTTTCAGAAACCTGGCAGGCAGGATTCCATCAGAGCCCTGCCTGGGTTCCATCACAACTTCAACAAAATGAAATAGTCTCCATGAAACGTTCCATCAGACCTTTTCCAACCAGCTCTACTATCTAGCTAGCCAACTCTTTAGTGCAAGAACTGTCACTTGGGGTATGTCTGCAGTGCTCTGCCCATTTCCTGAAACAGGAGCACAAGCAGGACAAGTTCTTCAAATGGTGCCTCATCCATGTTGCTGGCTCCGATTACCGGGAGTGTGCAGACCCATAAGATGACTCAGCTAGATGTGTTGACAGGCTGAGACAGTTTCTGGTACAGTGCCACAGAATGGACAGTCATGTTTTCCCACAGTGCACCACAAAGAAAGGGCTACAGCTGGGGAGTGCACTAGGAAGCCTGGGACAGGCTGGTCTGGCTCTGGTCTGTGTAGATGCGTGATCACAGGTGAGAGATCAGAATTCAGAAATTCTAAACCCAGGGTTGCTAATCGGTGTGAACACTCAAGTGCAGGCTTAGAACCACCAAGCCTGCCGACTTGAGTCCCACAGACCCAGGCTTACCCTGCAGTGTAGACACACTCTTACACTGTGTTCGTATAATGCTGAGCACAATGGTTCCCTGCTCTTGGTTGGGGCCTCTAGACACTAGTCCAATAGAAATTATAGCAGTCACTCTAACACAAGTTTCCCAGTGTCACCCCAGAGGTACTGGGCCAGATCATCATGTGTGTAAGTCAGCAAAGTTCTGCTGATTTCAATGGAATGACAGATCATCTACACCAGCTGAGCATCTGGCCCACCCACCTTGGGTGAGAGGTCATCGTTCCAAGCTGGGAGAGCTGATTTACCAAGAGCATCTTTTAGGGCTCAGAGTAGGGCCGGGTTGTCAACCTTTTTCTTTCTGAGGCCCCCACAAAATGCT
Organism: Gopherus flavomarginatus; assembly: GCF_025201925.1. Classification (NCBI taxonomy): domain Eukaryota; kingdom Metazoa; phylum Chordata; order Testudines; family Testudinidae; genus Gopherus; species Gopherus flavomarginatus. Next base: position 13,617,475 of record NC_066626.1, on the reverse strand, counting down.
ATCAAAACTCCGCGGCTCAGTTGTGCCACAACTATTTTTCTGCATATAAAAGCCGGGACCAGCAGGGTGTAGCAAACAGGGCAATTATCCAGGGCCCCACGGCACAGGGGCACCCACAAAACTAAGTTGCTCAGGCTCCGGCTTCAGCTCTGGGGCTTGGGGCCCTGGGCTGCAGTCCTGCATGGTTGGGCTCTGGCTTTCTGCCCTGGGCCCTAGTGGGTCTAATGCCAGCCATGCTTGGTGGATCCCCTGAATTCCATCCACGGCCCGGAGGGGCCCCAGGTTGAGAACTGCTGCTTTAGGGAATATTGACAAAAGATGAGTGCACAGAGGTCCTGCTAGTAAAACATTAACCCGTGCAGTGGGGATCTACACCACCCCTGTATTTCTCTGGCAATCTTACTTCAGCCTTCCTGTGTGTGTGTGCACATTGAGTGTCGGAGGATTTTCTCATAGTGGAAAGCATCGGGGAATTACAATGTTGGTGCCAGCTCCTTCTATAATTATTTTAATACCAACATTTTTAAAGTGCCCAGTGGGCAATTTGCCCATTACACACATTTCTAAAGCACTGTAGTGCGTAGGACTGGTCTACCACTCACTGAGGGTGATGCCCAGAAATGGCGTGCACGACGGCCCCCATACGTCACTGAATGGCTGGCTCCCTAGCCTATAACAACAAAGCAGTTTCCCTTACCGTCTGAGAGGGGAGTTGCCAGGAAGTCTTGGTAACAGATCTTCTGGTGTGTACGGTGTGTCCTTGCACTTGGCATCTGAATCACAGAGCACGGTTTGTAGGAATGGGAAGAAACCGGCACTGGGGAGATTCCGAGGAGCTAGGTAACCTGGAAAAAACAAATTGAAAGAAATCTAATTCCTGTGACATGGTGTTTTCTTCTTTTGAATCTATAATGATTTTCTAAGTTCAGAAGCTTTGGCTTGAGTCTCATTTATGAGAAGGCCCCTTCACACCACTCTGGCAATGCAAAGGGGATGTCTGGTACTTGTGAAGGACATTTCTGCCTATGTTCAGGGCTGTCCAGAGGATTCAGGGGGCCTGGGTTCTTCGGCAGTGGGGGGCCCCCGCTGCTGAATTGCTGCTGAAGACCTGGAGCGGAAGAAGCTCTGGGGGCCTGGGCCCCGTGAGAGTTTTCCAGAGCCCCCGGAGTGAGTGAAGGACCATGCTCCAGGGGCCCCAAAAAACTCTCCTGGGGGCCCCTGTGGGGCCTGGAGCAAATTGCCCCACTTGCCCCCCTCCCCGGATGGCCCTGCCTATGTTAAAGCTCCTTTAGCCTGCCAGAACCATGGCAAGGGGCCTTAGTGTAAATGGGAACTGGTGTTCCTTATTGTCACTAAGGTTTTTGTCAATCCACACATAGTACAAGATTTTGAGAAGTGGGAAAAAAGATGAATATATAAAAGATGAGAAAAGCCTTAGAATTGCAATGGCTAGTTCCTGCATTTGAAAGGCAGGACTTAGCTCCAGCATAACAACTAAACATCCATAATCACAGGGTGAATCTCCAGGGTTTGCTTGGGACAGCCTCTTTGCAGGACCACTGGCTTCTGTATCCAGTCCCCACTGAAGTAGTGGCTCCATTGTGGCTTTTGCCACAAGCTTCATAGATGGGGCAGAGCAGGAGCAGATCTGGAACCAAATGGCTTCCCTTAGTGTGCTGGCTCGTCTGTGCTGATCTGTGCACAAAGGGGGATGGAGCTACCAGTGCCTGTCCTCCAGCCTCAGCATGCGTGGGAAAGGCAGCCTCACAGTGGCCAGATTCCCCCTGCTCCCCCACATCCTATGTTCAGAGATCCATGTAGCCAGCCCAGGGCGGTAAGTGGGTGCCTTTATGTCCCCTTCCTCCCTTGTGCAAGCCCATAGCCAGGGCCAGAATTGAACCTAAGGGTATTGCAACAAAACATCTGTGGCTGGCACTGGCCCACAGGGCTGGCTTTAGGAAGTGCGGGACCCAATTCGAACATTTTCGGCGGGGCCCTGGCAGGGATGACTTAAAAAAAAAAGTGGTAAAAAAAGCCTCTCATTTCTTTCATGTATTATTTACTTTCCATAACTATATAAATAATAAAATTATAAATTATGTACATTGCATCATATATGCTGTTGATTGGTTATTAATGACTGCTGTTTCACATGTGTGGGTCCAAGTTGCTCCCTGCCCACCTCATTGAAGGAGGTGTGCAGGGTTACTGTCCTGGAACTGCAGGGCAGCAGTGGACATGGGGCTGGCTGGAGGCAGGGCAAGGGTTGCGGGGTTGGTTGGAGATAAGGGGTGTGTGGGGCGGGCTGGCTGGCTTCAGGCAGGGCCACGGGGGGATGCAGCAGGGATTGGCAGGGCTGGAGACAGAGGCAGAGACTGGCTGGCTTCAGGCAGGGGGGTGTAGCAGGGGTTGGCTGGAGACAGGGCAGGGTGTGCAGGGCTGGTGCAGGCAGCAGTGTGTGTGGGGCTGGCTGGCTTTGGACAGGGCCACAGGTGTATGGCAGGGGTTGACTGGAGACACGGCAGGGGTTTGACAGGGACTGGCTGTGGGCACGGGGTGCAGAGCTGGTTGCAGGCAGGGGGAGCGGGGCTGGTGTGGGCAAGGCAGAGGGTACAGCAGAGGCAGCTGGAGCCCCAGCCCTTTAAATAGCCCCCAAGCTCCCTGCTATCCCAGGGCTTTGGGGGCTATTTAAAGGGCCTGGGGCTCCCTAGCTTCTACCCTGCCCTGGACCTTTTAAATAGCCGTGGGAGCCCTGGGGAATGCATGGGGATGGCGGGGCTCTGGCAGCTATTTAAAGGACCAGGGTGGCAGAGGCAGGCAGCTGGAGCCCTGACCCTTTAAATAGCCCCTGGAGCTGCTCACTATCCCAGGGCTCTGGAGGCTATTTAAAGGCCTGGAGCTCCAGCCGGGAGACCAGGGCCTCGGGGTTTGCCGCGCTCTGGCTGGAGCTCCAGCCGGGAGACCAGGGCCTCGGGGCTTGCCGCGCTCCGTCCGGGGCTCCAGCCGGGAGAGCGGGGCTTGCCGCGCTCCTGCCTGCGCTTCGCTCAAGGGAGTGGGACCACGGAAGACCCCTGAGCAGATCGCAGCCAGGGACCCGGGGTAAGTTAAAAAAAAAAAAAGGTCTAAGACACGGGGCCCTCTTAGGCACGATTCCTGGGAATCGGGCGAATCGGTCTAAAGCCGGCCCTGCTGGCCCATGTCAGCTGACTGAGGCTCACAGGGCTTGGGCTGCAGGGCTGTAAATCCACCATGGAGACATTTGGGGTCGGCTTGGGCCCTGGACTCTGGGACCCCGTGAGGCAGGAGGGTCCCAGAGAAAAGGCTCCAGCCCAACCCTGAACATCTACATTGACATTTTCTAGCCCCACGTGCCCAAGTCAGCTGACCCAGACCAGCCACGGGTGTTTTATTGCAGTGTAGGCATATCCAAAGACCCAGATCCTCAATGATACTTAGATACCTAACTCGGGTTGATTTTGATGGAGTCTACATGATTAGAGAGGCCAGCATTTTAAATACAGTTTGCCCTGCCCTGCCCTTTGCCAGCCAACACGGCTCATTAAAGGCCCTTATTTTCAGTGATGGCACCTCTAGTAAATCCTGGAGCTCTTTCACTTAATCACAGCATATAAGAGATGCACAAATAATTAAAAAAACCTGGCAAAGGCGGTTGCTCTTATTTCTTATATGGAAATGAGTCACCCACCTGAAAACTCTGTGCAGCCTGTAGTGGCAATTGATTAGCTTGCCCTTTAACCACAACAGATGACCAGTCACGCCTTTCCCTGATCTGGTCACCACTTTCTCTCCATCTCTTTCATGGGCCCCAGCATTAGGCCTATTAAGTGTGTTAGTGCTCAGCAATGCCTGCAAAGCTGGAACGACAGCCTGGATGGTCCCAGTGGTAACATCAGTGTTAGCAACATACTGAACACTCGGAACATATGGCTCTGAGTTAATGGGATAAATACACTGAAATCTAGGGAATCTAAAGAGAACATTTTCCTTGCATTCTAAAACCCACTTCATCAAATGCATGCAGTGGAAAATACAGTAGGAAGATATACATACACAGAGAACATGAAAAAATGGGTGTTGTCATACCAACTGCAAAGAGAGTAATCAATTAAGCTGAGCAATTATCAGCAGGTGGAAAAAATGTTTGTAGTGATAATCAGGATGGTCCATTTCCAACAGTTGACAAGAAGGTGTGAGTAACAGTATGGAAAAAGTTAGCATGGGGAAATAGGTTTTAATTTGTGTAATGACCCAACCACTCAAAGTCTTTATTCAAGCCTAATTTCATAGAATCATTAAATATATCAGGGTTAGAAGGGACCTTAGGAGGTCATCTAGTCCAATCCCCAGACAGATTTTTACCCCAATTGGTCCCCTCAAGGATTGAGCTCACAACCCTGGGTTTAGCAGGCCAATGCTCAAACTACTGAGCTATTCCTCCCCCCAGTTTAATGGTGTCCAGTTTGCAAATTAATTCCAATTCTGCAGTTTCTCACTGGAGTCTGTTTCTGAAGGTTTTTTTTGTTGGAGTATTGAGACTTTGAGGTCTGTAATTGAGTGACTAGAGAGATGGAAGTGTTCTCCGACAGGTTTTTGAATGTTATAATTCTTAACGTCTGATTTGTGTCCATTTTTTCTCTTGCATAGAGACTGTCCAGTTTGGCCAATGTACATGTACTGCCACATACTGTACAGACCATTACAGTTGGTATGGCAACACCCATTGTTTCATGCTCTCTGTGTATATATATCTTCCTATTGTATTTTCCACTGCATTCATCCAATGAAGTGGGTTTTAGACCATGAAAGCTTATGCTCAAATAAATTTGTTAGTCTCTAAGTTGGCACAAGTACTCCTGTTCTTTTTCATTTCAGAGAAAACAGATCTTAAAACAACTAACAGATGATACATGGGGCGCAGGGAGCCGAGGCGGGGCAGCCAGGCTCCCGGTGGGGAGCAGGAAGCTGGGCTACTGACAGGGAGCTGCACACAGAGCTGAGAGCCCAGGCTCTCAGCCCCCCACACTGCCCCTCTTAAGTCAGCGGAAGCGGTTCTGGTGAGGAACAAATCATCGACAGAAGAAGAGCAGTGTGGACATGAATCACCACAGTAATTACTGCGGTGGCTGTAAATCAACCTAACACAGTTAGACTAAATTTTATAGTGTAGGCATGTGTCATAGTATAATTCCCAAATCTGAACCTTAGCGTCCAAAATATGGGTACTAGCATGAATTCCCCTAAGCTTAATTACCAGCTTAGATCCTATAGTGCTGCCACCAATCAGGACTTAGAGTAGAGTGCCTGATAGACTCTGGTCTCCCCCAAAACCTTCCCTGGGGACCCCAAGATCCAAATTCCTTGAGTCTCACAACAAAGGGGAATAAACCATTTCCCTTCCCCCTCCTTTCTTCCTCCCAGCTCTTTCCCGCCCTGGGTACACTAGGAGATCACTGTGATTCAACTCCTTGAATCACCACACAGAGAGGAATGATACCTTCCCCCAGAGGCAATCCAGATTCAAGTTCCGTGAATCTAAAACAAAGGGATTCCCCCTTCTCCCCTCCCTCCCTGTTAAGTACAGACTCAACTCCCTTGAGCCTCAACAAGGAGAAAAAAATCAGACAGGTCTTAAAAGCAAAACTTTTAATACAAAGAAAGAAAAAAGTAAAGGGTCTATCTCTGCAATTTAGATGGTAAAAAGTTATAGGGTCTGTCAGCTTATAGAAACTAAAAAGAAGCCTTTCCCCCCTCCCACCAGCAAAAAATCCAATTTAAAATACTTCCAGCAAACTACACAACTGCAAATAAAGGAAAAGAAATAAAAAGACTATACCCCCTTTCTACTTTTTTACTCACAAAATGGGAGTAGAAGATTAGAGAGCCTGTAGGTACGTGTGGTCAATCTCAGAGTCCAGAGAGAACAAAGCCAAACCCAAAAAACACAAAGGCTTCCCTCCACCGAGATTTGAAAGTATCTTGTTTTCTGATTGGTCCTCTGGTCAGGTGTTTGGGTCCCTGTTTGTTAACCCTTAGCTATCTGTTTATGACAGCATGCCCTTCGTAACCAGGCTCCTTATCAGTATTCTTAGGAGATTACAAGGCATCACCACATCCATCACAGAGCAGAAACCAGGAAGTTCTGAGCTTTCACCTCAACTCTGCCTCTGGCTGGCTACACGGCCTTCGGTAAGCCCCAGCCCATGAGTTGTAACTCAGAGAATTCCTTGCTTTGTGGAGGAAACAATTTACAGCAGCGGCAGCCCTTTCCTGAGTGCAGCTAACTCCCTCACTCACATCAGCTCAGCTGCACTGGCCCATCCAGGGCGGAGAAATTGGAACTACTTTGCAACCTTTAAATGTAACATTCATTATCATCATCAATACTGAATTTTGCATTATTTCTATTGCTATGCAACAGCTCAGCAGACCTGGGGGCGGGGGGGAATCCCAGAAATACTCAAAGCCCTGTAAGTCATATAATTCTCCCCTGTGCACAGTATGTCTTTCTGTCACTAAAAGCATGTGGCAACCAACACATCCAAGGAAATACCTGTCCTAGTCTTTCCCCTGCAGCAGCGATGACGACAGTTCACAGCAGCATCTTTTTGTCAAAGTGGTTTCACCCACCATGACAATATGATTCAGAACCCAGAGTTTTATCTCTTTAATAAGACGTCCAATGGAACTCTACCTTTGCTAGCAATGAAACACGCTGCATTCATACCCCTCTCGGTTAAAATCATGTTTCCTCTCTAAAAACACTTTAGGTTTCTTAATTCTTTACTAACTCTTAAAGAAAAGTACAAACTCCCAACCAAACAAAACTCACACCACAATGAACTGCAGACCTACACCTGGATCCATCTGGTAAGTGTCCGCATCCATGGAGAGATATATTAGGCCACATCTGCAGCTGCTGTAAACCAGCATAGCTTTATTATAGTGCAGACTGGGCACCGAAATGCCTGTTCCCCAGGAAATTCCAACATTTTGACTGGAACAAAAAGTTAAAAAATTTTAAATGTCCTGAAGAATGGAAATTCCAAGAGAAAAAATTGATTTGAAACCATCAAAATGTTTCATTTTGATAGAATAAAAACACTTTGCTTTGATTATGCTGAAACACTGTAAATTATTATTGATCATGTATAAAACATTAGCATTAATATTTGAATAGGGTATAAAAGTTTAATCAAAATATCTTGAAACAGTCTAAAAAGAAACTTTTCTACTGTATCAAAATGAAAAGTTTTGACGTTATTAAAAAAGTAAAGTCAAAATGGTTCATTATGACACTTTTCCACCTTAAATTCTGTCAAAATCAATATGTTCCCAATGAAATGTTTCGGTTTTTACAAAACTGCATTTTCTGATAGAAAACTGTTCCATCGAAAATTTTTCAACCCTTTCAACTCAACTGATGCCACTAAAGTTACACGGATTTGCACCAGAGGAGGATTTGGTCTGCTGATTTCATTGGCGCTTTCCATGAACACAAGAGTCCTCTTGCAGGACTGGGGCCCAGAGGAATACAACCATGATCCCTGACATGCAAACATGACATGCTTAACTATATTCATGCGAGAATGTTCACTGAAGTCAATGAGACTGCTCATGCGAGGGAAGGTAAGCAAGCACTTAAGTGTTTGTAGGATCAGGGCCATCATTACCAACACCAGGAAAAGGAAATCAAATTTACATATCTTGCATTTTCTATTTTAAACTTCTAGAAGTTTGTCTCTTTTACTGGTTAATTAAACCAGCACAGGAGCATGAGATAATGGTAAATGCTAATGACAAACATAGAGCCAGATGCTCAGTTGGTTGTAAACCCACAGAGAGAAGCTTATTTACACCAGCTGAGGATCTGGCATGTAATCTATCGACCAGTACATTTCTCTACCTTTTCCTTATTCTCTTTGATTGGCCACTTTCCAATCCTGGTTAAAATGCATGCTTGGCATAAGAATATGCAAATCCCATTTGGAAGTTACACCGATTTATACCAGGACTGAATCTGCTCTGCTGACTCACTCATTGGCTTCCTATTACTGCTGTCCTTAATTAATTTCTTCTTATGTGTCTACATCCTGTATTTCTGGCTCTTAGTGGTTCACTTTTCCTCTTTGGGTTCTCTGTATTCATCTTCTGCCTTGCAGCACCTGCCAAAGTTAATATTCTGTCCTACAGGATGGATGGGGTCTGAAGGGTTTCTTCTCAGGCCTTAAAAATGTTTGTTCCTTGACATTTAAGAATATTTTTCCTCCTTCCCTGTTCATTCTTATTTGTTTCAGGCAACTTTTATGATCTTTTCATCCATCCTCCCTCCTTTCCTCACAGAACTACCAATTTCTTGGGGTAAGAAACTTCTCTTACTCTCAAATTTGCCATACCATCATATTTTAAACATTATCAAGTCCTCCCATGCTCCACACATAAGACACATGGACTCCATAGAACACTCAACCTGTCAAATAGTGCATTGAACATATTTGCGGGTAAATTTGTTCATTAAAAAGCACTGTGTTTAATCTAAATGGTGTTTTGTCATTTGGAACTCATTAGATGTCTATTGTCATTTATATTTACCAAAATTTTACAAAATGTATAGTCAAAATATTTACAAGAAAATTTACTTTGTTGGACTTCTCCACACAAAATGTTTAAATTTGCTGTGCATGCAATCTTCTCCCTTTCCCCATACACAGTTCCCTCTCTCACTCTCTTCTCCCATCCCCATCATGTCCCTCCCTTATGTTGGCAAGGAACTGTGACTTTATTTCCTGGCCCAGTCATATGACCGTGGTCGAGAAGATAAAGATCAACAGCCCTGTCTCATGACACATTACTCCAGTGGCTACTGTTACACTCGTTGTGAGAAACATCAACTCCCTGCCTCCAGCCCAACGCTGCCTGGTGAAGCTCCAGAATTCATTGTTCCCAGCTTCAGATGTTCATTGCACTGTTCCCATAAGCCACACAACAATCTGACATTCAGTCAGTTACAGTCACCTCACCCATTTTTGCTGTTGTAGCCTCTCTAAGCTCTGTCGGTGTTTCATATGCACCATTCGTGTTCAGATCAGGACTCTGGAAGTTCGCACTCCACCATATTTACACAAGCACAGATTCTACCTCATGTTCCTCCACCAAAAAATACTCATTTGATACAGGCTCTGGCTACTTCTAAGTATACAGTTGCTCTCTTGGCACTGCAACCTCAACCATCTCTTCTATTTATTTATAACCAGGAATTGTGGTAAGCCATTAATAATTCTCATCTCACTCTCTTTTAAAATTACCAATTATATTCAGGTCTTATTCAGAATTTGCCCCAGGGCATGTCATGAGGTGATAAAAGAGGGCTATGGAGTGATGAGAGGTTAGAAACCGCTAACCTAATACCAGTGTTCCAGCTAGTCCATTTTTGCTTATTTGCCTTCTCATAGGCTATATGAGATCGTGTAGCTTTTAATTCAGACTGCTGCACTACGTGCTTCATCTTATGCTACTGAATTATTGCTCCTTGTTCAACTTCTTCCTTCCCCCTACCAGGGCTGTAGTTACTGTCCGATTGCTTTTTAAAGGATATATAATTCCAGTGGAACTTCTGCCATCTTCCTTAGAAGATTTCATTGTGTTACCTGAAAGCTGCTCAGAACTTCCCAGTCTTTCCCCAAGTCCATGTTTATCTCTTTAATTGGTGACTAAAACTTTATTGTGAAGAATAATTTGATAAAACTCTGTACAGAATGCAACTATTAACCTCCAGGCCTGGCATCCGATTGTTTATTAGACTGCGATTGGTAAAGTTAAAGAAAAAATTGGAAGTTTTGTTAAAATATTTTCCCATCAATGTGGATGCTTCTCCCAACCTTATCCAGGGAATTCTGACATGTTGGATCTACAGAAACAAGTTTCTTCTACTTCCAGCTGGGCTGGACGTTGTACAAAAATAGCCTCTCTCATTTTATTTTGGCACTTCCACATCCAGGTGAAACCCAGAAATGCAGAGCAGTGAGGGAAGTGAAATATAATGAAAGAAAAATAGAATATTCATAAAAAGATTTGGTGTGAGGTTTTCAATGGTAGTTGAATGGGATCAAAATCCCCTTATTTTCTCTGAACTTATACATCCATTTCTGGTATCAACCAGGTAGCATCAACTGATCCAGATGAGTCAAGATCTGAACCATCCCAAATGAAAGGCAACTATTCAGCTAAAAGCACCTGTATGAATATGAGGTTTCAATTTGCTCCATTATAAGCACGAGGGCCAGACACTAAATAAGCTCCAGATCCAGAATTCCCTAAAGTTTGGGAATTTCATATCCAGGGCCTGGGAGCAGACCTCTCGCAGGCTGAATGAAAAAACATTGACGTGCACAAAAACGGGAAGGAAGTTAAATGAACTCCTTCAATCCTCAGAAAATATCTGAATCTCGCTCTGGATAGAAGACTGAGGTTTTACCAAAACTCATTTGCTTATCCTTCCTCTCTTTACATTGAGTGATGAGGCATTACACCACACTATCAACATGGGGTAGAGTCTTGTTAAAATATCAACCAGTTCTGCCCTAGCAACAACTATGTGGCCTTTAAGGACTACTGACATAAGAGCCATTGGCATCTCTTCAAAACATAGCTCTGACATCAAATATACATATTAAAAAAATCAAACAACTTCAGAATTATCTGCTGACTGATCCAATAACTGGCTGGTCCATCCCTAGTTTCATGAATCTGGTAGTAAGATATTACATATGAATACAGGGAAAAGGATCTCATTAAAAATGTTTAGCAGCTCGTCTCTGCTGCCAGCAGTATGGTCTATTGTGTCATACTGACAATAGAGTTGTTGGCATCTCTCCAAAAGTCAAGACTGAACTTGGCCCAGGAGAATGGAGCAGGCATCACCTAGTGATAAGAGTTTTACTGCTGACTTCAATGGAAGCAGAGTGAGGTCGGTGCCGACTGCTTTTGGTAATCCCACTCTAACTAAGGCTTTTCCCCTTCATTTTCACAGCCATGATACCAGTGCCCTCTGTGGCTAACTGGTTCCCACTTGGTCTTCTGCCTGAGCATACCGTCTGCTGGTAGCCTCATACAAACCGTTCGTTGTGGTGATCTCAATCCAGTGCCTAATGGGCAGGTCTCCACATAGCAACAATCACCATCACAACCGATACTAACTGGCAGTCTGTCCCACAGAGAGGCCAGGGCTCAGCTCCATTGGCTGTCCTTGCGTGACAGGTTTGGATCAGCAAGGAAAAAAGGAAACCTGCAACATCAATGAGCCCTGAACTAGCTCCCTAAAAATGTGTGATGGGGGTTGCCACATTCTTTAGAGGGAGAACAAAGTATAATAGTCTGAAAACTCGAAACAAGTTTTCTAAACTATACAGATTCCAATTCCCAGGTTCGGCTGAACTGCGCCTTGGCAAGGAACTAGGACGGGGAGCAAAGATGGCTTTAAAGAACCAATCTAGCCAGTTTCCTTCAGGGTGCTTGTGATCAGCTTTGCCCTGGGGCAAAGGTGGTTCTTCCCTCCTGTGTCACAACAAGTTTTTTTAAAGTATCGTTTGTTAAAAGAAAAACTTCAAAATGATCAAAAATGTCACCTTTTATCAAAGCTTTCCAATACAGAAGAGAACATGAAGCACTGCAGCTCCTGATAGCAAGGCCCCAACCCAGGAAAATTCAATCACATGCTTTATTTTAAACACGTTTAGTCCTATTGCCTTCAATGAGCTTAACGTTGAACACAAGGTCCTGCCCTTAGTGTCTGGAAGCTGATTGTACAAGCTAATTTAGGGATCATGAGTGAAAACCCTCGCTCATTGAAATCAGCAGCAAAACTTCCATTGACTTCAGTGGAACCAGGATTTCACCCCATGAATGATGCTGAATTGGAAGTGCAGGTTTCCCCTGTACCACCCATGAAGTCAATGGGAGTTGAGGAGGCTCAGCACCATGCAGGATCCGTTCTATTCATGTTCAGCTACAATTATCCTCTCTGTAGTACCTGAGCGCTTTCCACATGCGCCTTTGCGACGCGCATCTGTCACCTGGGGGTGTTTGTTTCTCTCTCTCTAGCCCCAAAGTGAAACTGTTCAGAGCTTTTTAAATTTCTATTATTAAAAAAAAATGTAATATATGAATCTGTCTGCTTCTGCTATACAGGTAGGACCCTATGTAAGTCCTGGCTCACATGACACAGGCAGATTGTATAACCTCTACTTTTAAACAAGGCATGACATTTTCCAGTATTAATCTCAGTAATGATTATCTTATGCCTCATTATCTCCCACTTGAGTTACTAACTTAGAGCCCCATCCTGCAAGGAGAACTACCCTCTGAGGCCAATGGGAGTTCCACACTCAGCAGGCCTTCAGCATTGACCCCAGCCCTTGCTCATGGTAGAACACCCCTCCCACTTTGTATGTTACAATAAAAATGTGTCGGGGCTCAGGTTAGACTCAAGACTGACTTTCAGCACAAGGATCATCTTTCTTTCTGCACTACCCCCTACCCCCAAGATTACTAGTGTCAAAAACAGGGACATGCTGGATGATGGAAAGTGGGGCAAAGACTTCATGGGCAGGGAGGAGAGCATTCTTCATGGAAGGCCTTCAGATGAGGAACCCTTTCAGAGCAGGAATGAGGTACACTCCTGTCACATTAAGAGCACACAGTGCATAGTTCTGCCCTGTGCACAGGCCTTTCCTATGCAAAGTAGGCTGTGAATCAACCCAGTGACATCTCCTTTGTAAACTGTGTCGAGCACAATTCCTCAGAAAGTCCATATCATTGGAAGAGTGGAGATTATGGTTTAACTGGAGAGAGATGTACTTGTATTTGACATTATAGGGATGGGTGCATTGTGACTGGGCAGCTAAGTAAGAATATCAAACAGTTGTCTGAATCTGGTGGTTGTTTTCAAGACATATAATGAATAGAAGAAGGTGGGGATCAGTCTCCTAAGGAGAGTATACACCGAGAATAGAAAGACGTGAGGCGGCAACAGAAAGGAAAGCAAAAGAGTAGAAAAAAAAGGTGGCGGAGAGGGATAGGAAGGTGTGGCAGGGTAGGGCAAGTGCCAGTCAGGGCTAGGAGTTTAATTTATGTTCCTCGGCAGATTGAGTGGGTTGATCCCTTAGGGATAGATTCAATCTTGCACACATTCCCATGATCTGTAAGACCATCTGGGTTGCCTGTATGGTGCAGGGTGATGTTTTTTCCACAGTTACTGTGCAGACAAGTTAATTTTTCCACTCCAAGAGTGAATATTTTACTAGGTATAGCAAATAATGTACCTGACCCATTTCAGCTCTTTTTCTGTTCCTGAATTATCTGCAAACAGCATATTATTATTATTATTATTATCTGTACTGTTGTTGCATCTAGAGGCATCAGTCTGTGCTAGGTGCTGTATGAGTGTGCAATAAAAAGATACTCCCTACCCCAAAACCTCCCAGTCTATTTATTCATTACTGAACATTAGTCACTGAAATATTCCAGACCGGTCGATTGCCTAGGAGCTGGTCCTATGGAGAATTTGATTTTAAGATTTGAGTTGTGTTAGTCTTGACTGGACATAGTTGCAGATCTCATGGTGCTTTTAGTTTCCCTAGTTAGATGAGATTAGCTCTTAGACTGAGGTGTTCAGTGAGAATCTTTAAGCATACAAAAATCAGTGTCTGAGAAGTTCCTTCTATCTCTCTGTAGCTTACTCCCTTTCCTGACTGTGCTAGCTACATGTAATAATCTGTCCATTGCTACGTGATGGTAACAATTCCTTACCTATGCTCAGTGATTGCATCCTTAAATATATGCATTAGAGCCGGTCAGGAAGCACCAGGTGCTATAGCCCTGCCCCTGACACTTCTCTCCTATCCCCTGTCCCACTCCTGCCATGCACCCTACATCAGCAATTGCAAGGGGGTCCTTAGAAGACAGATTTATGGCTGTTTCTGTTGTGGTTGCACCAGGGGAATCTTGCTTTGGCCAAATATAGGGCCTTACAGTGCTACAGTCCATTTCCATGCTGTAACATGGCCACAGCAGGGAGGAGGATTTCACTCCACATTTCCAAGTGTTTCTCTGCAACTACGAGAGCTAAAAAACTACTTTTTAACAAAAATGAAAGCCAAGCATGTAGTCACATGACTTCCAGAGGCGAGGCTTTACAATAAAACAGCAAATATTGCTCATCTTATGATAAAATCCCAAGAGTTGGCAACACTGGTTATGTGCAAACAAAATGGAATGCATTTAGCACCAGATCTTCAGCTGACATAAAGAGGCAGATCTCTTTCATCCACTGGTGAAGCACTGGAATGAGTTACCTAGGGAGGTGGTTGAATCTTCTTTCTTAGAGGTTTTTAAGGTCAGGCTTGACGAAGCCTTGGCTGGGATGATTTAGTTGGAGATTGGTCCTGCTTTGAGCAGAGAGTTGACCTAGATGATCTCCTGAAGTCCCTTCCAACTCTGATATTCTATTATTCTATGATTTACACCACCTAAGGATATGGGCCCAAATCCACAGAAGTATTTAGGCTCCTAACGTCTGAATACAATGGAAGTTAGAAGCCTAAATACCCTCGTGGATCTGGGTGCAGGCCGTTAGTTTTGTACTTACTCTCTTTGCTGAATAGGAGTGTCTCATACTGCTCTCTCTCATTTATCTAGGGGTTTATATTGCCCCCCATTACAGTAGTATCTGAGCAGATCTTAATGGGGGATTGGTGTAAACCCCCTTTCTAACTATGAAGGTAATATGAAAGACCTGTAAATAGAAATAACCTCAGAAGAGCATAGACATTTTGTATGCAGCATACTGTACCTATGGACATTTCAGCTGGAAACGATAGAGAATTGTACATGTAAAGGAACCAAATACTTCAGAGTAATACGTCAGTCACTGAAATGGGAACTAAATCCCAAAGATATAGAAATGTTCCAGTTACTTACAGTTTGGTTGTGGTTCCGGAGGGAATTTGATTCGGACGATAGCCAGGATTATAAAAACAATCAAAGGCCAGGAAATTAAGGTGAAAGACCAAAGCTATAAAACAATAATAAAGGCACATTTGTTATATCGGTTGTATTGGTGAGCACCGGAACTTGGTTAGAAAGTACAAGTACCAATATGTGTGTATAATAATTAGTATGCTGTAAATAGTGGTTGTGTTGTTTTGAGAGGTGGTGTTGCTTTGGGTTTGTCTTCACTAAGGAGCTAAACTGGCGCTGCTGCAATCGATGCAGTGGCATTAATTCAGTGGGTCTAGTGAAGTCATGCTCAATCGATGAGCGAGTGCTCACCAATCAATTTCTGTGCTCCACCTCAACGAGAGACGGATGCAACGTTGGCGGGAGAGCGTCTCCCATTGACATAACGTAGTGTGGACCCCGTTGTAAGTAGATCTAAGCTACGTCAATTTGTGCTACACTACTAACACAACTCAAATTGTGTAGCTTAGATTAACCAGCAACTGTAGTGAAGACAAGCCCTTTGTGGTTACAACAGGGATATGGAAAAGTAGGATTCTACTCCCCTCTCTGCTGCTGGGTGAGCTTGGGCAAATCACTTGTAAAGTGGAGATGAGGATAGTGACCTCCACGTGCTTTGATATCTACTGATGATAAAAACTGGGTAGGACTATTATATGTACACTATTAAAAATCAGGAAGTATTTATAAGGGCAATAAAATTGCAAAATGACATTAAGGTGATTCACTTGGAAATACCAAAACACAGGAAGGTTCATTTCTTAGATGGACATAATACTATGCACATTGAGATAGTGCTAGATAATAGTAATGGCAGGCGTGTGAAAGTTCCTGGGATGGTGGTTATTATGCCAGAAGTCAAAGTGTGAGAGGATTGTTTTACTGTGCCCAAAGCCGAATCATTTTAAACATATTTTTCAACAATATTCACTATTTTTAAAAAAAGATATTATCCACAAAGTTTTCCAAAAGGCGATGAAATGTTCTCTTTACTGAAAACCCAGAGTTAGGCCCATTCCCTAGGAGCTTGATTCATCTCTCAGATACACCATCAGAGGGAGGAGAGATGAGATGAACGCCAGCAAGGCCAATAGGCCCCATATGGACTTACGCCAATGTAACTGACAGCAGAGCTGATTTCTAGGAGTTGATAGAGAGTCTTTGCATTGTCCAATGAAGGAAACAACTCCACCAAATCAGACACAGGAAAATGCTCCTTCCCATTCAGCAGCTATTTGCACAGTTTCAGCATTTAATAACATTTTAGCCTTTACAAACAACTTATTTACATGCCTTTTCTTCTCTGTGCTATTTAGAATACCAGTATGTCACTGAAAATGGTTCCTTTATCATTCTTTTACATTATTACCCACTTTCTCCTCCTCCCCTGCAATCAAATCTCTGATGCATGTTGTTTGTTTAAGAATACCTTGTGTACATACTGTGACAAAGTTCCTCCTCTACCTTGGTGGGTCCTGCGCTTACTGGCAGATTTGCTCGCCTCAGTGATCTTTCCCACAGTCCAGGTCAACTCCTTCTGTGTCTGATCAGGAGTTGGGAGGCTTGGGGGGAACCCAGGCCCGCCCTCTACTCTGGGTTCCAACCTAGGGCCCTGTGGATTGCAGCTGTCTTTAGTACCTCTTATAACAGCTGCATGACAGCTACAACTCCCTGGGCTACTTCCCCATGGCCTCCTCCAAACACCTTCTTTATCCTCACCACAGGACCTTCCTCCTGGTGTCTGACAATGCTTGTACTCCTCAGTCCTCCAGCAGTACATGTCTCACTCTCAGCTCCTTGCGCCTCTTGCTCCCAGCTCCTCACATGCACTTCCTCTCCTCTGGCTCCTCCCTCCCTGACTGGAATGAGCTCCTTTTTAAACCCAGGTGCCCTGATTAGCCTGCCTTGATTGGCTGCAGGTGTTCTAATCAGCCTGTCTGCCTTAATTGGTTCTAGCAGGTTCCTGATTACTCCAGTGCAGCCCCTGCTCTGGTCACTCAGAGAACAGAAAACTACTCAGCCAGTGACTAGTATATTTGCCCTCTACCAGACTCCTGTACCACACTGGTTTGGGTCTGTCACAATACACACACACACACACACACACACACACAAACATACTTTATTATTAATGTAAATTCCTGCAGGCCAGGGTGTTGGGAGCAGCACAAGAATCAATGATTGACAAATAGACACTGCTGCTTATGTGGAGGCTAGGAAGATCTGCAGGGCTACTGGGTGCACCATGGGAGGAAATGCATTCTGAGTTTCTTTCTATAGACAAGTCCTTGTTCCTTACAGTTTGGGGCCAAAATAGCCCCAGGTTTACCATCCTCGAGAAGTCTCCCCTTAGCAGCGCTCTCTTGACAGAATTAGATTTAGCTGTAGACATAAGAGCATAAGAACAGCCCTACCGGGTCAGATCAAAGGTGCATCTAGCCCAGTATCCTCTCTAATAACAATGGCCTGTGCCAGGTGCCCCCGAGGGAATGAACAGAACAGGTAATCATCAAGTGATCCATCTGTTGTCGCCCATTCCCTGCTTCTGGCAAACAGAGGCTAGAGACATCATCCCTGTCTATCCTGGCTAATAGTCACTGATGGACCTATCCTCCATGAATTTATCTAGTTCTTTTTGGAATCTTGTTATAGTTTTGGCCTTCACAATATCCTCAGGCAGGGGGTTCCACATGTTGACTGTACATTGTGTGAAGAAATACTTCCTTCTGTTTGTTTTAGACCTGCTGCCGATTAATTTTATTTGGTGACCCCTAGTTCTTGTGTTCTGAGAAGGAATAAATAATACTTCCTTATTTACTTTCTCCACACCAGTCATGATTTTAGAGACCTCAATCATATCCCCCCTTAGATGTCTCTTTTCCAAGCTGAAAAGTCACAGTCTTATTAATCTCACCTCATATGGAAGCTGTTCCAGTTCCCTAATAATTTTGTTACCCTTTTCTGTACCTTGCACTCTGCCCACCTGGAGCTAGCAGCAGGATCAGGTCCTTGGTTCAGACAATGAACATACCAGATATAACCATGTTCCTGCATCAGATCCCACCAGCATGGACCTCTGGACCCCTGTACAGCGCCACTGACTTCTGTGGAACTTCACCTGGGTGCCCAGGGTCCATACTGGTGGATCCCAATGCAGGATCAAAGCCTTTCATAGAATCATAGAATGTCAGGGTTGGAAGGGACCTCAGAAGGTCATCTGGTTCAACCCCCCACTCAAAGCAGGACCAATCCCCAGACAGATATTTGCCCCAGATCCCTAAATGGCCCCCTCAAGGATTAAACTCACAACCCTGGGTTTAGCAGGCCAATGCTCAAACCACTGAGCTATCCCACTCTGATTTCAGCTGATGCAAAAATACAAGTTTTCACTTCCAGCCTCTCCTCCTGTCTCTACACCTGTCACTTGCTCCCAAGGGCTTTAAAAACCACAGGACTCTCCTTCCCTCCATTCCGTTGCCTCAGTCTCTCTCCTCACCCCTCCATCAGCTTCATTTTTATACTCACAGGCTGCCTCTTGACGCTCAGCCAGTTCTTCCACAGCAGGATCCGCAAGTGCTGAAAAAGTGAAGCCATCCTTGGGAGAGCTCAAGCAAAAGCAGACAAGCAGCTTCCTCTCTCTCCCCTCAGTCTCAGAAAGCAAAAATTTATGCTCTGACCCAACCAGATTTGCTGCGTCCAGCATACGAGCTCCTTTCTCCTCCCCACAGCATACCTTTGGAGCAGCCACCTGAGCCACTCGTAGCTGCCGTATTCCCAGTAAATCTAGCTCCCTTCTATACTGCAATAGCTCCTAGCAAATTCAACAGGTTATTCTTCTAATGGTGAGCAGACAGACGCAGCAGCTTGTAGTGGCTTGTGTTAATTATAATATCCAGTCTCTCTTAACTGTGCTTTGTTCAATCCCAGAGTGATAAAATGGGTGGCATTCCAAGATGCATCTGCTGAACTTGCTACACGCCTTGATGAAACTACATATCTGCCCACACATTGCACCTGAGGAAGAGGTGTCATAAAAAATTCTTCAGTAAGCAGCTTGCCAGGCCTGTATGACCGGTCATATTTCTCTGCCCTCCTTTAACACACACACAATGACTGGGAGTCAAAAACAGCAGCAGCAACACATGCATTCTCTGCTTATCTAAAGTCAAATTAGCTGTATCTACATGGCGGTTCTCTATTAAATCTAAACTTACGGGAAATTATGATAAGAATGTTAAGGATGGAAAAAAGTATTCATTGCATGCAAAATTCAGCCACCATGGGCTGATCCAAAGGCCCAAATTTCTAACTTGGGCTTCCTTCCTGTAGGCTCAATCCTGCAATCTTCACTGAGGCAAAACTCTCATTGAACTCCATGTGACAGATGCAATGTAATGGGAATTTTGCTGCAGGATTGAGCCTTTTGTGAGGTTAATTCAGATCACTGGTGTTATTTAAACATAATTTTTTGGCTGGTGAATTTGCATGCTAGTAGCCAGCTAACTAGGAAAATTAGACAGATAGCTAGATAGCTGGATAGATGGAAAAGTAAAGATAGACTGCACAGTGGACAGTATCACCTCATACAAGACATCTAGCATGTATGAACAACTATGAATTATGGAACTGATATGCAATTTGCTATGGAATAGCTCAACAGCTCAGCCAGGTGGGAGGATCTAAGCAGCTGATTCTATGTAGAAGAGGACAGCTGCATACACACATACATGGGTACCTTGCCTGGTAAGGATGAGTTCATTCTCAAATTCAATTTAACTCAGCTGTGACTCAATCCCATAGTCAGGAGTTGGGAGAACAGCAGTGCAGTTAAACAGTGAGTGAGATTTATCTCTTATAGTCTAAGGTCACTACTAGAGAAAAGTTGAGAGTAAAATCTTTGACCTGAAATCTCTCTTACTACAGAATCTTGAGGATTCAGGTAAAATGGGACACACACGTACCCTCTCACTCAATCAAAACCATAACCTAGTCAGTGAGGTTTGGAAATAAAGTCAGGACATGATCAGAATCAGTTATCTGAATTCTCCTAAAGTCTGGGGCTTGGAATACCATGGGAGCTGGATTTGAAATACCTCTTGTTTTAGCTTTGCAAAGTCTATATGTCAACAGGAAGTCTACGTAAACCAAGACCAAATCTCATCTTTTTGCTCATCTCCTCACTTACATATAAATCACTACGATTTTTAGTGACCTAAATAAATGTGGATTTGGGAATAGGACCCATCTATCTATTGACATTTTTATACTACACCGATCACCACATGATCTTCAATTAAAAGATAGTCTTCCATATCTGTTGGGTTTAAAGTATGAGAGAGTTTGACTCTTTTGGTGGTGGAAGACACAAAATTTCAAGTTTCCAAGAGTTCAAAAGCTTGTTTCTTTCACCAGTTCAATAAAAGATATTACCTAACCCACATGCATCCAACAACGTGGGTATTCACCCACGAAAGCTCATGCTCCAATACGTTTGTTAGTCTACAAGGTGCCACAGGACTCTGCTGCTTTTACATATCCAGACTAACACAGCTACCCCTCTGATACCTAACCCACCTTGTCTCTCTCATATCCTGGGACCAACGTGGAGAAAAGAACACTACAAACACATTAAAGTATGACATCTCTCTCTCTTTCTAGTCAGCCACTAAACAGCTGCACAGTTCCAAACTGACACATGCTCAAAGTTGTGATGCAAGCAGTCAGGAAGTTTCATAAATTCACAGATTCAAAGGCCAGAAAGGACCATTGTGATCATCGTCTGTTCTCTTGTATAGCACAGGCCAGAGAACGGTCCCAAAATAATTCCTAGAGCAGATCTGTTAGAAAAACATCCAATCTTGATTTAAAAATTGTCATTGATGGAGAATCCACCATGACTCCTGGTAAATGGTTCTAATGGTTAATCACTTCCACTGTCACTCATCATGGTGATGAGCACAGTAGAAATGGATTGGTAAATAGGTAGATTAGACTGGATTTGGCTCCAGGAGTGGGCCAGTTCCTTGCCAAGAGAGAAATGAGGTGACACTGGATATTTAATCCTAATCTGTATTGCTTTAAAATGTGTACACTTCTGGTGATACATTTTAGATATTATAAAAGCATATTTTATAATGCACACTTCCAGTCAGATGGTTTGTGTGTCTAGTTGTTGTAAGATTCTGCTTGTTTATTCCTTGTTATATGTACGTATCATTCGGTATCACTCACGTCCCCCTGCCCTCCCCCCACTGCTCTTGGTGCCAATCAAAATTACCTCCATGCTGCGGCTAATCTGGACCTGCCCCTTCCCAAGAGGAAGACAATTTGCAGCTCAAGAGCTCAGCCAAATCCTTCCACTTCCAAGAGGACTTTTCTCCTCACATAATGAGTGCTACAGCCTCTATATCAGGTGTAATAATGCGACAGCAATTGTCTAAATTCCTGCCTTTACTGCATTTAATCATGGAGCGCTTTCCCAGGTCAGTAGAGCACTGCACTTATCAAAGCTTTATGCTACGCTGTGGCTATAATAAGTAGCAATAATAATATCTGCAGTAGCCATACTCCAAGAGAAGTCTCCTAATTCAACTGGCTGCGCCCCTTGGAAAATCAATGTTTTTTCTTCATTTCCCCTCCTATAAACTGGTGTGTTGTGTCACTAGTGCAGGATACCTGGCGCATAAGGTTATGTCTGCGAAAAACAAAAACAAAAATATACATGCCAGCCACGCTCAGAGGCTCTGAGATTTGCTGCCCCAGGGTTGTTGTTTTTTCACAGTGCAGACGTACCCTTTGTTCTACTCCACATGGAGCTGCAAGAATGGTTCCCAGATGAGGGCAAATGCACAAACCACCTTGCAATCTTTCCCTAGGGAAGGCTCAATTTCAATGTAAAATTATTATTCTTCATAAGCTTAGCCTTCCCCACGCACTGTGCTGATGTCAATCAGCATTCTCTAACAAGTCAGCAGGCCCGTGTTCATCACATTCAGAGGGGAGAGCCTCCTCTTTAGATCTTCCATAGAGCTGGCTGAAAATTTTCTCCTGAAACTTTTTTGTTGTTGAAAAATTACGTTTGACTAGATGAGAAGTTTTGCAGAACGTAACAGCTTTCCTTGAAAATTTTCAGCCTGTTCCTGGAAAACCCCAACCGAGAAAGTTTGCAGCCAAACACTGGAAAAAAAATTGTCAATTTCCCCCGGAATTCAGTAGTTTGGGAATTTTTTTCCCAACAGTTTTTGGACTTTTTTTTTTTTTTTTTTCAGTTTTGGGTACTCTTCCTGCTTATTTAAAAAAAATCATAATTTTCCATGGGAGAAAATAAAACATTTTCCAACCAGCTCCACTGATTTATCAAATATGGTTACAAACCCACTATGATTGTTAGGCTCCCCATTTCCCCACCCCACCCTAAGAGTCAGAAGATACAGAGTCTAATCCTGTCTCTGGCACAACACTTCCCATCTGACCTTAGGGAAGTAATTTACTCCACCTGTACCTCCATTTCCCCATTTATAAATCTGGAGTAGTAATGCCTGCATACCTGTCCTGTGTTGCTTAACTAATTATTGCTTGTGAAGAAAGCTGAGGTGCTGGGGTGGAAGATGCTGTGTAAGTGCAGAGTAATATTATTCCCCTTCTTCAAGGGCTGAATGGGCTGCCATTGTACATTCCCCAGTCGAGCTAGGACATGTCCTCTGCATTGCGATGGCACCGGATTGCCAGGCAAACTCTGAGATCCTGTGTATAATATCGCATTTCCCCCCTGTTCGGGGTTGAATGAAACACCATCACTGCAGGGATGAGAGCCTGGCCATAGGTGTGATTAGAAATAGCCTGATTGCCCTTGATCAGTGTCTGAATGCATTAGCAGCCCCGTAGTGTTTTCATTGCCCTTCAAGGAAAGCGGCTGACAAAAAGTCTGACCCATTTTTCCTTCCCGTTGAGTCAGAGCCTAGCACTTTGCAGTGTTCCATTTAATCCTCCTGCAGAAGAATATTCAAAATAACATTCCAGATGCTCAGCTGGGTAACATCCACTGAGGGTCTAAACTCCTGGGGGTCCAAGCACAAAGCTCTGTGGTGACCTTAACAAAACAATAAATGAAACTGGATTTGATCAGACAAGGCAACATTGTCAAACACTCCCTAAAAAGAGAAGGTAACCTCCAACCGCCTACATCCAACTCTAATATAATACATAACACCAACACATACCAACACTATTGTGGACTTGGCCTCTATAAACCTTGGCATATAAATGGGGAGAGAACCCCAGCTACTTAGTGGAGAAGTCAAACATGGTTTGAGTGTTGTTGAGCTATGTAGGTCCCAGGATATGACAGACACCAGGCAGGTGGGATAATAGCTTTCATTGGACCAACTTCTGTTGGTGGAAGGTCCAAGCTTTCGCTCTACACAGACCTCTTCTTCAGGTCTGGGGAAGGAAGCAGAGTTAAACACCGCAGAATAAGCTGCAGGAATTTTATTTTCTTTTTTTTTCCCTCTAACAGTAATCACAATACAATCTTGACTGCCTGTTCCAAGGCAACGTGCAATTTTGGTTACTACTTCTCTCCTCAAATCTCTTTCACCATGAGTCACCCTCTACTTAACACAACAGTCTGACCAACCTCTTCTGGGCTAGCTGGCAAAATGGAAGGATCTTTTTAGGATCGGATCGGGCAACAGAAGGGACAAATTAGCCTGGCCCACGAGTTATTAGCATCGCTTAATTAGCTGGTTTAATCGTTGCTGAGCCTCCCGAATGTCACACTTGCTGAAATAAAAGGGACCTTTGTAATAATGTGGTGGAACAGGGGTGGAAGAGAAGAGAAGAGGTGAATTCAACAAGCAAAGCCTACCTTGATCCTCATTTCCTGTCCCCCCCTCCCCTTTTATTTTATCATTGGGCCAATGGGTCTTTTCTCCTCTGGCTAGAAAATTTGGGAACTCATGCGAGGTGGAAAAGACTCAATGATTCCTGTGCCAATAGCAAGATATTTCTGCCACACTTGAGACAGCTGTGTGACTTGCAAAGCCAAAATGACAATTAAAAAGGCCCTCCCCTCTCCATACCTTGGAGCCAGTCCTAATGTTCAGAAACAGCTTGAAGGGATAGCAGAGCAACTACAAGCCAATGGCATTGAAATAACAAAGATGGAGCTGTTGCCTGCAGAAGAGATGGGTCTTCCCTGCATAGGTTCGGAAGACTGTGAGGGGGAGTGCGTGGGTTCAGGAATTGTGAAGGAAATACTCCAAAGACTTTGAAGGGACCACAGCCCAGAAGAGCTCACAATGTAAACAGACAGGGCAAAGGATGGGAAGGGGAAACAGAGGCACACATAGCTTAAAGAACATATTCTGGCCATTCATGTAGCAACTAGGAAGAGGATCAAAAGTTCCCATTAGAGCCAGGCAAATAACTGATTTTTTTGGTTCTCTGCTCAAACTGAAAAATTGTGGAAAACATTTATTTTGGGTGAACCTGAAATGAAAATTTTGCAACAACCTGAAAAAGTCAAATAAAAATAAAAAATTGTTTCAGGGCAAACAAAATATTTGGTTTGAACTGATATGAAACGTTTCCCCTCTTTGAGATTTTTTAAAAATCTTTTAAAATTAAATTAAAACAAAATTCATAACCAAATGTCATTTCAAATACAAAAATCCAAACAAAAATGTCAAAATGAAACTGTTAGATTTTGGGGGATTTTTTTCCCTGACTGAAACAATTTGAAGAATTCAACACAAATTTGTGAAATGTTCTGTGCAATGAGAATCCACATTTCTCACATCAAAAAACGTTTTGTCCAAAAGCTGTGACCCAGCCAGCTTTAGTCCCCACTTCCCAAAGCTGTGCACCGCTGCCCTCTACTCTATGCTGTGAGTAGAAAAGTGTCATTTGTGTCTGTGTCAACAGCATTTTCTAATGCTGGGAACATAACTCTAATTTTAACTATATGAATGAGGCTCCAGCATGGCGAACTTCTTCTTGTCAGATTGCCATTTACAAATCTGACTCCATTACTCTCTTGAGCTGAATAAATTGCAGAAATAGATACATTTGCTTAGGGGTCGGGGGGCAAGGTAGAATGGGAATGGGTTTCTGGCTTCACCATTTAGTGCTTTGCCAAGGTCTTATGAGGCAAGGTCTAATTGTTCCCTTTTGGTATTCGCTCAAACACTTATTTAAAAAGAACATTGTTATTGGGATAATAATAGTCTCAAGCAAATTTACATCCTTATTTCCTTTTTTGAATTGAGTCAGCAAACACTCCCTGTGGGAAGTAGCCAGAGGGTAACTTGTTGAAGAGCAGAAGAGAATGACGTTTCCACCATTCTGCATTCAGGTGCAAGTTGCCAGTTCTGATGGCAGGAGTGAAAAGCAGAATCTGTTCCTGTGAATGTGGAGATGTGCAAGGAGTGGGAAAAAGTGATTTGCAAACACATCTGTGAGTTCTGAAGCATGATTCCGTATAATCCAGGTGTGCAGTTTTTTTCGTTATTATGTAATGTAAATAATAGTAACATCTAGGAGCCCCAGTCATGGACCGGGACCCCATTGTGCAAGGCATTGTAGAAACAGAACAAAAAGAAAGTTCCTCCCCCAAACAGTTGATTATCTTAGTTTGCTTTCCCACAAACATTCACACATCTGGATTTTGTTTGGGAAGTTTTTATTCATGCAAATACGGGTGTCTGTGCATAAACTAGTGAATGCAAATGAGCATCTTCATATAGTAGCCCTATATAATGTAGCTTTGTGTGTTTGGGACTGAGAGCACTGGAAAGGAGTGAGAAGCTAAGGGTCCCCAAGATTCCCAGAGTGCGTGTACCCAGCTTGCTAACCCATGCTGCCACATGTACACTGCTAGCGTTACCTGTGCTAACTAGATTAAATCCAGCACTGGTTGCTTACCTGTGCTACAATCACACCGCCACTTGCACGGTAGGAAGACCCTAGAGAGCTAGCAAGTGCAAACAGGAGAGAATGAAACAAACTACTGGTGTTCATGCCAAAGGTCGAGCATGTTCTGAAGTTCTTGGTTGGAGCAGCAACAGAGTGCTCAGCACTGAGCCAACACTATGTGCGTCACAGCATGAGAGCATGTAGTAAGGTGTCCGTTGTGTGGTAGTGACCCTAACTCTTCCTAAATTCACAGCCTACACACTACTGTAATATTCTTTGTACGAAATATGCCTTGTGAGATATCATCGGAAAATTAATAACTCAGTGATGGTTAATATACTGGCATGATGCACATATGTAGTGTGTATTAAGTGTTATGGATACATGCTGGAATGACAACTAAAATGTGTAAGCCAGGCATGTCAGGAGGCATTGGTAAACAGATCTGCCCTAGCCAAAGGAATGTGTATTTGCTTTTCTGACTAGTTATCAGGCAGAGACAATGAAGGTCCAATTACATATCTGGTAAACAAAGCGATCAAGCGGGGGAGGAGACAGCATGGCACCTATGCCCAGCAGGAGAGAGAAGCTGGGTCTCGGTTTTGCTCTTCAAAGAATACATTGCAAAGGTTTACTGATCAATAAAGATGCAGGGTGGGGGTGGAACCACACGTAATAAGCAATTGAATTCACTGACTGTATACAATATTATAAAAGTGTACAGAGTGAGGTCTTTTCTGAAAGCTACTGGCACCATGGTGATTAATATCATTGTACAATGCCTATATTAGGAAATACGGATACTTGATATATACTTTGAAGTCTGTGGCCAAACAGGAGGGAAGGCAGCTATTTACCTGTCTCCTATGTAAATTAAGCATGGCTGAATCAAAACAACAGAAACTTCATTTACAGAAAGGTGAATGGAAGCACACAGGAAGGGGAAAACAGCATCCTGCCTCTTGAAACAAAGGCACTGAGCTTTGGAAGACATAAGCAAAGACAGAAACCATCTTTGGCACCCATCGTTAGACAGATACAAGGGGCCAGAGCTCTTGGAAGCTGAGAAAGATGGGTTCTTCTGCCAAGGAGGGGGTTGAAGTGTCTGGAAACTGAATATAGGTGAGAAACCTGCTTGGGCAAAGATCTTTCACCTAGGAAGACAAGGGAATCCAGCACCTTCCGTGGAAGGGCCTGACTGAGAGAAAGGCTGGGAAGAAGAATGACTGGTGAGAAAAACCATCTTGAGCAAAACCAGCACCTTGCTAGATTAAGTTCTAGACTTTTAGATACCTGTTTTCACTTTGATTTGCTTCCAGCCACCTTTACTTTTATTCTGTACTTGGCATCACTCAACCTATGTCCAATTGTTAAATTTGTTTTATTTTCACTATAAACCAACTCAGTGCTGTGTTTAAATAAAAGGGTATATTTACCCTTCACTTAAATTAATAAACTGTGGTGTGCTTTTGTGCCTGTAGAGGAACAAACAAAACTTATTTCTGAACTGTCCAGGAGAGAGCTGAACCTTGCAGAGCACATGGTTTTGGGAAAATTCAGGACTGGGAGCGTGTTGGGGTCACCCTACAAGTAGTAACCCAGGCTGGTCGAGACCGGCGAGTGTGACTGGTGTGTGGCTAACAGGCTGCTGGGGTCAAAGTTGCTGGATCAGGGTTGCAGCTACATACAGACACTCAGGTGATGGCATGCATGCTTGCTGCTGACTGAACATCTCAGGCATGGAGTTACAATAGTAAAGAATATGAGGCAACCAGGATTACAGGACAGGGGTGACTCAGTCTCTTACTGGTCTGGATTCCACCCCAAACCCTGTGACAATGGTCAACTACTGAAGCAAGGGAATCAGTGCCTGGAGACAACTGCTCTCCAGAACCATCTCTTTACACTACCCAGGGGCCGTACATATGACCCAAAGGCCCCATAATCACCCTTGAGGATCACATCAAAGAGATGATATCAGCCCTGCCACCATCGGGGAGCTAGGAAGCAGAGTGCAGCACAGCCAAGCAGAGAGAAAGGGACTGAGGGAGGGGATCCAGTGTCATGAGACTAGCCAGAGATATTACCTGATATGAATGTGAGAAAAGAAATTGCAATAGCAGCTGGTTATTATGGGCTAGTGAGGCCAAGCCCTACCTATAATGGGTGTGTACATCACTGGTGTGAAGGGACTAGGTTTTTTAAATGCTCTCTGGACTGTTTTCCCCAGTTCCAATGCAGTGAATCCAGATACTACTTCAGCTCTCCAAGCCCCTTTGCAGCATGTCCTCTGCAGGGGAGTTGCCCAGACAGAGCAGTTCTGAGAGCCAGTTTGATAGGGAATTGAAACCTCCAGAAGCAGCAAGGAGGAAACGGCCCTGCAAGCAAGGAAAATCTCTTGAGTCACAAATATATACACATGCATAGCAACACCAGGTGGGACTCCTTGTGTGCTTAAAATTAAGTACAATCTTAAATCCATGGCTGAATCAGGGCTGTAATCTTTGAGAAGCTGTCGGGCCTGAAGAATGATGTTCTATCAGGTGTTCAAAGGCTCTAACTGGCTGGTGCACCATTCACTTTCCCTTGCAGAAGGAAGGTAGAACAGCCTCGCACATGCAAAGACTTCAGCCAGCCAGCAAGGGAACCAGCATCAAAAGAGCTGCCCTCCACTTACAATGGAAAGGCAAATAGCACTGCTGTATGCATGCAGAGACTACACCATGAAAAAACTTAAGAGGCAGAAGGTGAGCAGTAGTTAGGTGCCAGCAGAGGCCTGGAGGAGGAGAGGGGTGAGCTCTGAAGGCAGTCATTGGAACATAATCAGATTAGCCACCATTCCAAAAAACCACACCGAATGCAGATGGATTTGCAAGATATCTGCAGGGGTGCGTTGTGTAATGGTCTGATTGGCAAACAGGTCACATTCTGGAGCCCTAATTTATATTCCATTGTTGAGAGTGTCACTTGGATTTGACACCATCTTCGATCAGATTGCAGCATGATACAATGGCACATGTCTTATTTGCACAATAAAAATCTCTCTGCATTCTTACATTCTTTGAAAAAGCATTAACCCTCTGACTGCTGCATAATCTACCAGCGACTTAGGGAAAGATTCAGGTAGGGCTCAATGCTACAAGGTGCTGAGCGCTCTGGGCAACTCACATTCTTAAAGTTAAGCACGTGCTTAAGGGGCAGGAGTGCCTGCAGGACTGCACTCATAAGGTATCCCATGTGCCAGACAGCACAGCACCAACATCATTTCTACTCCAGCAGAGAGGATGGAACAGAGCACAGCAATGAAAGAGTTAATTCATTAGTATTAAATGCCCTTGCAGCAATGAGGAAAATCAAAGTTAAGGGACCCACGGCCACCTTCAGTCTGCTATCTTCCTCCTACACAGGGTAGGTTTCTGCAGGAGTATTTGATCTCTCTGGACAATGTGATCAGCATCAACTAAGTGATAGTGTAAGAGGCATGTGAGTTTTATGCTACCAGAGCAGGAATGCTGCATAAAAGGTGTTGTGGAGCAACCCAAGGCAGAGAACCCTCCGAGAGGGATTAAAGGGGCCTGATGCGCCACTCCAAGCTCCTTGTGAGCAGACAGCAAGCATCTGGCAATGTAAGTCTCCCCTATGGGAATCAGGGGCTGAGATTTTTCCCCACACTGACTAATGGCTTTGGGGCCTTAGGTGTCCAATTGAGACAGCTGCAAGAGAACCTGGTTATCTGAGGGCAGGTGCTCAGCACTTCCTGAAGTCAGGCCCCTTAAAAATGTCTCACCTTAGGCACCTATGAACGGAGGCCACCAAAATCACCAGTCACTTTGGAACAGCTTGGCCCACAATGGCAGCACGTTGCCACTGGACCAGGTGTTTTTCTGTGTTTTAGGGGCAAAATAATGGGTTCCTTTTAATTCTCTCTGTTAAAAGGAAGTTGTAAGAGTTCCCCCATTAAGCAGCCATCACACAGGAGAGCTGGTGCCATCCATTTAGGCAGCTACACAACCCTAAAGAAATACAGGTACATAGTCCCGTTGGGTCAATGGGAGCTGTACCATTGGTTGTGGGATCAGGTTCTTGGATAGCTGCTCTTTTTTTTAGAGCGGTTCCGATCAACCCTGCCTTAGAGAAGAAGCACTCAATCTGAGTGGGAGTTTTAGGCCAACACTTTGAAACGTGAGTGCCTAAACATGGGCATCTAAAACAAGGGGCAATATTTTCAAACGTGCTGACTATCCAAGCCTCCATTTCAGGCACCCATGATTGAAAACCTGGGGTGGGGTTTCCACATGTGCTCGTTATTGGTTATTCCTCTGAAGTTAATGGGAACGCCAATGCAGAATGAGACCAAAGCAGAGCACTGATGAAAAACCCACCCTTTAAAGCTTCAGAAGCTCATTCCAGCAGGGCCAAGCAAAATAAATAATACATTTGATCACTTGGCTCCAGTACACAGACAGTCACCAGTCATGGCTGGTCAGCTCTTTATCACTGGAAGCCAGCTCCCAAGTCAAATCCACCTTCATCTACGTTTGCTCTTCAACAAGCCACAGCTACTTCTATGACTAGCAGCTAAGGCCCTCTATTTGCGAGGAGGGTAATCCCTTTATCTACCCCTTGTAATGGGGCCGCTCACTCCTGGAGCGCATCCTGGCTGTCCAGTGCAGCACCACCTTTGCAGCTGTGCTTCACTTTCCCCAAACAGCACCCCTTCAGCGCTCTAGTTTAGTCAAGTCCAATGGCAGAACATCTCACAATTAGGCTTCCCCTTCAGCAGCTCTAGCTGAAGGGTCTGAGTTAAGCTTAGTCTCTCTACCCCAGTTACAGACAAGGTGGTCCCTTAACAGTGAGGCCTTCATGACCCAGAACCCTTCTATGGAGTTAGGAGCCTCTTGGCACTAGCTAGGGAAGAGCCAAATTTCTGCATGAAAGCCAAGCCACAAGGACCCTTCCTGAGGACAGCATCTAATTCCTCTAATCTAGGACATCTGATGTTGCCAGGTGAAGTCTTTCATTGGAGCCAGGTTTCTCTGAGACATACCATCCGTAGTCCCTTCCTTCCTGAAACTCCCCTACTGAGGAGCGTTCTCCTTTGCTGGGGAGTCCTCCTCACCAGCTTCCTCCTGAGAAGACTTCTCTTTGTGAGCGTTTGCTTTCTGTGCCCTGGGGAGAAGCTTTCTTTTATCTTGCCCAGGTGTTTTCCTGACTAATTACCTGCTCCTGGTAACACAAGGTGTCAACTAGGCCCAGGTGAAGCTGGAGTTGCCTCATTCCCCCAACCTTGCAGAGCCTGTCAGAGATAGGCTGGGCCCCTGACCCCTTCAGAGAACTAGCTGTGGACTTGGGTGAGAAGAACAACATGGCTGCTAAGTTGGGCAGCCTGCATCTGCTTGGCAGCTCCAGGGAGGACACCCAGGGAGTTTGCAAGGAAGGCCTGAATCTCTCCTGCGAGGCTCTCATTTAGGAGCAGGGGAGAAAAAGGAAGAAGAGGAGAAAGAAAAAGGGAGGAGGACAGAAGGGGGCATTGCAGAAGGGCAAGAGCATAAAGCAGAGGGCATGAAAAGTAGTTTGGGCCAGGGCTGGGCTGGGACAGGAGAGAAGGGGCCTGTCTCCCAAGTCTGGGGGTGGGGAGAAGGGCTTCTCTAGGGATCCTGCCCCATTAGGAAGAGTTCTTGCAGCTAATAGACCAGAAGACTTCCAAGAGCAGTGAGCAGATTAGGGGACGGGGAGGACGTTGGGGTTCAGGAGGGCAGGTAGTTTGGAGAGGTTGGGGGAAAAAGACCCAGAAGACAAAGAGCTGTATAGCAGTAACAGCTGCAGGCAGGCATCAGTGGACATGGTGGAGTAGGAAAAGCAACAGAACCAGGCAAAGCTAGGGAGTGTGGAAGAAGGAGAGGGGCATGAGCTAGGCCCCTCTCTCTGTCAGCCCTAGTGGTGGAGTTTCAGTCACAAGGTCTGGCAGTAGCGGCTCAGGTGGATGACGGAGGAAGCAGCAGGCATGGCGATGGAACGGCAGAGGCCTGGGGTGCAGCAAGCAGCACCCCAGGTACCCAGTGACTCACCAGTGACTAGGGAGAGCCTGCTATGTGGCTGGTGGTGGTGGAGGTGCTACTCGCACAGAGCTTGGATTGAGGGCTGCACCGAAGAGAGATGTGGGTGTGGATATGGAGCAGAGGTAAGACAGCGGATTGGGACAAACCAGGGTGGCTGTAGAAGTGGAGGAGGAGGAAGGAGTGGGATTCGAGAAGGTGGATCAACTGGACAAACAGGATAATCTCCCTGATTGAGGAACAAGAGTCTCCCAAACAAAAGGGGAGGATTACTAGAAAATCGAGGACTAGGAAGTTTAGACTTGAAATTAGACGAAGGTTTCTAACTATTAGAGGAGTGAAGTTCTGGAACAGCCTTCCAAGGGGAGTAGTGGGGGCAAAAGACATATCTGGCTTTAAGACTAAGCTTGATAAGTTTATGGAAGGGATGGTATGATGGGATAGCTTAATTTTGGCAATTGATCTTTGATTATCAGCAGGTAAGCATGCCCATTGGTTGGTGATGGGATGTTGGATGGGATGGGATCTGAGTTACTGCAGAAAATTCTTTCCAGAGTGCTGGCTGGTGAGTCTTGCCCACATGCTCAGGGTTTAGCTGATCGCCATATTTGGGGTCGGGAAGGAATTTTCCTCCAGGGCAGATTGGCAGAGGCCCTGGAGGTTTTTTGCCTTCCTCTGCAGTGTGGGGCATGGGTCACTTGCTGGTGGATTCTCTGCAGCTTGAGGTCTTCAAACCACAATTTGAAGACTTCAATAACTCAGACATAGGTTAGGGGTTTGTTATAGAAGTGGATGGGTAGGGTTCTGTGGCCTGCTTTGTGCAGGAGGTCAGACTAGATGATCATATTGGTCCCTTCTGACCCTAAAGTCTATTAGTCTATGAGACTCGGGAAGACAGGGCTAACAGAGGCAATTCTCCTGCTAGGGCTCTATGAGATAGTGGGACTGCTGCAGAGGACATAGCAGCAGCAGAGCAAGGAACTGCCTGGGTCTGCTCAGGAGCTGGGACCCCTAGCGCAGAAAAGGACAATGACAACTAAGGGGTTGCAATCGGACACTGCGTTTGCTGCTACCAAGCAGGGTGCTGTGGGGTCAGTGGTCTCTTATGCAAAGACCTTGAAGTGATTGGGAGGAAGGAAGGGTGACCAACTGTCATAAACATATAGTTAAGGGTTAATGCCTCTTTTACCTGTAAAGGGTTAAAAATTTCACCTAGCCTAGCTGACGCCTGACCAGAGGAACCAATGGGGGAACAAGATGTTTCAGAAGGAAGGAGGGAAGTTTTCCTTTGTTTAGAGTTTCAGTTTCAGCCGGAGTGAAAAAGATCAAGGAACCAGCCTCTTTTCAGAGTAGTAAGTTTTAGAAAGGGATAAATAGGTTTATGTTTATTTTCTTTGTAACTTGTCTTGGTACCATTAAGGGAATTATCAAATTTGGGTATTCTTGTGTGTATTAAGATTTTTGCCCAGGGGAACATCCTCTGTGTTTTGAATCTGTTGTCTGTGAGAGTAGCTGGAATGCTAATCTCTCCCAGATGGTTTTCTTTTACCTTTCCTTTCTTTAATTAAAAGCCTTTTTCTTAATACCTGATTGATTTTTCCTTGTTTTTTAGATCCAAGGGGGTGGATCTGGATCCACCAGGAGTTGGTGGGAGAAAGGAGGGGCGATGGTTAATTTCTCCTTGTTTTAAGACCCAAGGGGTTTGGATCTGTGTTCACCAGGGAATTGGTGAAGTCCCTCAAGACTACCCAGGGAAAAAGGTAGTACTTGGGGGTGGTGGCAGCGATACCAGATCTAAGCTAGTAATTAAGCATAAAAGTGTCCATGCAGGTCCCCACATCTGTACCCTAAAGTTCAGAGTGGGGAAGGAACCTTGACACCAACAGTGAGGGCAGGAGACTGCGTTTGGAAGGTGGGTTGGGGGGGAAGGGAAGTGGGGGTACAGAGACAACTAAATGGAGATGTACAAGAAAGTACACAGTCCGTTTCCAATATATCTCCCTAACAACACCAATGCCAGAAAGAGATCTCTTAATAGAGACTGTTATTGAAAGGCAGGGGTTTGTGCCTTCAGACATCATAGCGGCAATTCAGTTGCCAGGGTCAAGAGAGGTCAACCTCTGCTTTCATAATAGCTCTCTGATGGAGAGTTTTCGGCAGCACTATTTCTGTGCACCCTAGCTTGGATAGGGGGAGGGAGGCAAGAGCGTTATTGTTGGAAGATGTCGCTCCTTATTTTTTCATGTCTCGAACTGTTATTTCTGGAGGCGACATTAACTCTCGTGTTCAGGTACAGAAGAGTGGGCAGTGAGGTGGATTGGAAGGGGCATCAACATATCGGGGGAAGCAGATATTAGGCAATTCTGTATGTTTGTGGATACCCATTTTTTTCAGAGGGGCAAGGAGGTCT
This sequence comes from Gopherus flavomarginatus, assembly GCF_025201925.1. Taxonomy (NCBI): domain Eukaryota; kingdom Metazoa; phylum Chordata; order Testudines; family Testudinidae; genus Gopherus; species Gopherus flavomarginatus. The sequence goes on along the minus strand of NC_066626.1, from coordinate 13,583,062 downwards.
AGAACTGATAGACTGTACATACAGAAAGGAGTGAAGTGTGTAGGGTTTAGGACCATTGCATTGGAGGTTTCAGGTCATTTATTGGTACAGGTCACTTGGCATTTGGATATAGTCATTCGCTTTGGGAAGAGAATTTGGAAGTTGAATCTGAGGCTCTTGAAAGTAATGAGTGGCAGTGACTGGGTGGAGCAGGGGCAATAGGACTGGGTTTTTCATTGTCTTGCTCAGTTTAAGAATTCAGAGACAGTAACTGAGGCATACTCCTCCTTGGCGAGCCGGTGAGTGAATAGGAAGGAGAAAATGAAGCAGTTTTTCAGGAGTCTTGCCAACAACCGGCAGATTCAGAAAATGGAGAGATACTGACTGTTTGGCACAGGTGGGGCAGGAAGGCGGGGGGAGGAGGCATTGGGTAGAGAAATGGTGGTGTTAAAAGAAGTGTTGTGTTATATCATCAAGAGAGGCTGTAGCATCATGCTTTATGGGAAGGATCCCCTCACAGACCCAGCTTTGACCACACTCTTTTCCTGCTCAGCACAGATAGGCTGACAAGTGAATTGTACCAGACTTTCCCAGAGGTTTTTGCTGGGTGTTGATGGCTGTGTTTAATCAGGCACTGAGTAAGAAGGAGTTGGAGAGATCATTTAATGAGGGCTCGTTGATTCTGCTGGCCAAAGGGGGAGACAGGTGGTTGTTAGAAAACTGAAAACCTCTCACTTACTTGAATACAGATTATAAAATCTCAGTAAAGGTGCTCCAGAAGAGACTTGGCAAGGTGGCTTGGACCCTGATCCATTAGCCCAGGCCAGTGCAGACAAAGCCAGGCTGCTAGCAGACGCGGTGTGTAATCTTCAGCAGGTGTTTGAGGCAGGGGCAGCAGGTGCATGGTGAGTGTACGTGTATTCCCTGGGTCAGAACAAGGCCTTTGATCGAGCGTGGCATGAGTATCTCTGTGATGAACTACAGCACTATGGGGTCCCGAGTCCTTTATCTCCTGGCTGCAGACACCGTGCAAGGGGGCAGTGGCTGGACAGTGCAGAAGGCAATCCCATTGAGGTCCAGGCTGTTCTTTGAGCCCGTGTGTTCTCAGTGGATCCCCTTGTTAGACTCTTGGCATCAGATGGTGAATTTGGGGGAAGGGCGGGAAGGGAGGCCAGGGCCATGTCATTTTCCCTCAGGTTGTAGCTTTTGTGGATGATATCAGTCACGGTCATGAACCTTGAGGAGAATGACAGGCTGAGGACTTACCTCCAGTGGTCTGAGCAACTGTCAGGGGCCATGTTAATTTGACAAAGAGTAAGGCATTATGGTCGGGGGATGAGTGGGATGTGGTGGCATGGTCCAGCATTCCCCCCTTTGGAAGGGCTGTAGAGTAGACACCAGGAAGGTGGGAGGCAGAATTCTGCTTGGCAGGAGCGATTGCGAGACAGAATTGGGAGAGGGCCCTGGAGCTGGGGGAGTGGGTGATGGAATGACGGAGGAGCTGGCATGGACTCTCCATAGTCTATAGAGTGTGAATGATACATCAGTGCCTGCTTCTGCTCTTCCTTCACTTGGTCAGAGTGTACATGCCACCCTCAGCACAGTGAAAGGGGAACGTGATAGGGTTGTATTTTCTCTTGCTGTGAGGATGGAAGATGTATCCATTCATTAAGAGGTCTTTGGTCTGTCGAGAGGTGGAACACAGAGGCTTGGGGATGAGACACCCAGAGGTGTTTTTTTTAGGACCTTGAATCTGCATTTTTATCTGCAAAGGATGCAGCTGGTTCTGAGTAACCAACAGGGTCTTACCCAGAGTGATTCCAGTCTGGGTTCAGTGCCATCAGCAGAGGGCTGGTTGGAAGGGAAGCTTGTGAAGCAATAGTAAGGATGGAGAAGTCAGATGAGGAGGCAGAACCAGCTCTTGAAAAGGCTTTTTAGAGTGTTCCAGTTCTTACTGAAATGGGGGATATGCTGGGATGAGGGGAGGGGAGCAGGGCCAACAACTGGGGTGGGAAGCCGGTACAAATTACTGGGGCCCAGCGGTCCGGAAGGGGGCCCGAGACCCGGCTTCCCTGGCTTTGTCAGCCCTGTTTAGCTGGTCCGCCCTTGCTGCGGGGGCCAGAAAAAAATTTTTCACCGGGGTTTGAACCCGCACTCGGCGGCCCAGGAGGGGAGGACACACCAGGTGGGGGCTGTATCAGCAGGTGTTCCCCTGGCAGTTGGCTGTTTGCCCAGATGTTGTGGTCATTTTGGGGAGTTTGAGACTTCTACAGTCCCAGAAAGTCACTTTTAAATACAAAGAGATGGGCTGAGGCTTTGCGATGGTAAAGTGTCTGTGTTGTACAACCTTGCAAAAACAAGACTAGGTGTGTCCCAGGCAACAGCTGTGTTCAGGAAGGGTCCAGGTGATATTTGCAGGGCTGATGAAAACTGTGCTTCCCACATTAAAGTTGCCATCTTCCTTGTCTAAATCTCAGCAAACGGGGTCCACCCTAAGCGAACTCTTCGACCTCCAAAGTGCTCAGTTCAATGCTGTATCCTCTGTCACAACACATGGAACATGTCTTCCTTTATGACATCCCAACACTACCTCTTGGGTTGGCCTCTGTCTTTTTCCTTCAGTCTTGATCTGTTGGACTGTCTTACCCACACCGTTATCAGGACCAAACCATCAGAGCCTCCACTCCCCCATGTTTTCATGTAGGGATCTTATTTTGAGCATGTCTCTAACATGCACATTCCTCACATGGTCTTTCTTGCTGACACCCCTCATCCATCTCAACATTTGCATCTCTGTGGATTTGCTCATGTTTCTTCTTTTTCTGCCCAACTTTTAGTACCACATATTAAAATGGGATGGACCAGTAGTATAGACTTTCCCTTTTAATCTTACTGGCATCTTCCAATCACATACTACACCATTTCTCTCTCTCCATTTGTGCCAGGCACTTAGTATCCTAGCTCTAATTTCATCCTCAGTTTCCACATTGCCCCAGATTCTGGAACCCAGACACTTGAAACTTTGGATTTTTTGGTATTGTCTGCCTATCTAGTTTCGGGGCTAATTCTTCAGTGTCCACACTATTCAAATTACATACCATATACTTTATATTTTTCTCTGCTGATTTTGAGGCCATGTCTCTCCAACCCATCTCTCCTTTTATCAAGATATTTTTCTGGACTATCTTTCTCCTCGTTGCATAGAATGATACTTCCCAAATAAAAGTGTCAGTAAGCAATCAAAAAACTGAACTACATTTAATGAAAAAGCATTCAGACAGACTACAAGGGTAAAGAAATTCATAGTTGCATCAACTCTAAAGCCAGAGGGGACCACTGGGTAACACAAGCCATAGGACTTCCCCCAAATAATTCCTGTTTGAATTAGAGCATATATCTTTTAGGGAAACACTCAATCTTTATTTAAAAGTGCCAGTCATGGAGATTTCACCACAACCCTTAGTACACAGCGTAAGTGGCAAAAGCCAGATTTGCCTGTGAGAAATGTGGAGGTGTTTCCAACATCACCTGAAGGTCTTCATCCCTATCAGGCGAGTGGTGTCATGCCTACACTAAAAGCCTCTTATAAAAGTGTGTTCCCCTCAGCACAAATACACAAATATAAAATACATCTGGCGAGATAGGGGTGGAGCACAAAGATCTGATAGTGTTGCTTGAGAGCTGGAGTTCTTTAGGGGTCTTTTAACAAATGTGCTAGGCAAGACTCTGCAAGAGATGGGTTTGGGGCACTGGAAATAAATGAATAAAGAGTGTATTCCCACAATAGATACTGCAGCTAGGTGTAATGTAATCACAGAAAGTGTATTCAGTACAAAATAATTAGGGATGACCCACTGTTAAACAGAAACTTAATCTTGCTTCATTTACTGGGCACATAATCAGGCCAGGTAGCGCACACATCTACATAAGGGCAGAAACCCACCAACAGAGCTTAAGATAGTGGTTTAGGAAGTCCAATGTACACCTCTACCCCGATATAACGCTGTACTCAGGAGCCAAAAAATCTTACCACATTATAGGTGAAACCGTGTTATATCAGACTTGCTTTGATCCACCAGAGTGCACAGCCCTCAAGTGCTGATTTACTGAGTTATATTCGAATTCGTGTTATATGGGGTCACATTATATCAGGGTAGAGGTGTATGTAACCGGGTAGCAGAGGGGTGTGAGTTGCAGATTCATAAATTCCAAGGCTTGAAGGGACCATTGTGATCATCTCTCATCTGACTTCCAGTATACCACAAGCCAGAGAATTGCCCAAAAACAATTCCTAGGGCAGATCTTTTAGAAAATGTCCATTCTTGATTTAAAAATGGTCAGAGATGGAGCATCCACCACAACCCTTGGCAAATTGTTCCAAGAGTTAATTACTCTCACTGTCAAAACTTACACCTTATTGATGATCAAACGGGTCAGCAAGCATAACTTGCCTCCAGAAAAGTATTCTTAAAGAAATTGATTAGGTATTCGATGGATGTGACTGCATCAGTGATAGAATACAGCACATTACTATTGATCCCAGTGTGCCACCAAAAATACATACATCAGGCAAATCAAATTACTAGCCAGAGTAAAAATGTTTTTTTCTCTAAGAACCTTTTAAAATGAAAAGAACTTTACTGTCTTGTTACCATGGTCCAGTGAATTAGAAGCCAATTCCATTCAGCAGGATGTTGATATAACAAAGAGTAACTTAATGGCATCTGTAACCAACCATATTGGTATTTCTGGTATACTGCTGCTACAGTCAAATTACTGGAAAAGCCCATGTGGCTTAATCAAGCACAGAAGCAGAGAGGAAAAGTGATCAGAAGATTGTTACATTATTTCCAAGCTGCTAGAATAGAAAAATCACCACAAAGCTCATTTCTTGGTCCAAGGGTCTCGCACAAGTAAAAGCAGAATTGAATGGATGGTAAAATGAGATGCTATGGAGCTAATAGAGAAACCATCTGATTAGGTTAAGAGTGTGGTTTGTAATGAAGCCAAACAAAATATGGGTTTGTGTAGATCAAAGTGAATACATTTTATATATATATGGACACATTTCCCTTTTTACTGGATAATAAAACCTCTTTTTATCTTCTAGTTTGCTTGGAGGTGGAACTTTCTAGAGGCTATTTTCCTAGAGTGAAGGACTGGGATCTGTGGAAAAAACTCCCAGATATGAAAATATTTACCATAAGAACTAGTGAACGTGATATTGTTCATGAAGCCATTTGACTCTGTTACAGATCAAACTGTATTTCAAAAAAGTGATCTGTCAAAATGTGGTGCAAATATGTAGAGAAACAAGGTGGGTGAGGTAATATCTTTTATTGGACCAACCTCTGGTGGTGGTAGAGACGAGCTTTCCAGCTTACATGGAGCTCTTCTGCAGGTCTGGGAAACTAAGTCAGGATAGGGTGACCAGATGTCCCGATTTTATAGGGACAGTCACAATATTCAGGGCTTTTTCTTATATAAGCTCCTATTACCCTCACCCCCTGTCCCGATTTTTCACATTTGCTATCTGGTCACCCTAAGTCAGGAGCGTCACTGCTAAATACAAGGTGGAATGGATTGTTTAGCATAAGTAGTTAACACATTTCAAGGGACCGTTCATGGTGAAGTGGCCCGTTAACACCCCTCCAGTTATAGGGAGGAAGAGGGTTGGAGGAGAAGCAGCTTGAGAGGGCTGTTAGTAGGTTGCAGATTGTTGTAATAACCCACACAGCTGCAACAACACTGCATGCAGATATGTGGCGTTTATAAGTTGTTATTAGAATGATTTCTTAGGTGTCTGTCATAAACAGATAGTTTAGGGTTAATGTCTCTTTTACCTGTAAAGGGTTAACAAGCTCAGGTAACCTGGCTGACACCTGACCAAAGGACCAATCGGGGGGCAAGATACTTTCAAATCTTGGTGGAGGGAAGTCTTTGTTTGTGCTGTTTGTTTTGTTCTTTGTTCTCTCTTGGAGCTAAGAGGGGCCAGACGTGCAACCAGATCTTTCTCCAATCTTTCTAAAACAGTCTCTCATGTTCAAAATAGTAAGTACTAGATAGAAGGTGGATTAGTCTTTATGGTTGTTTTCTTTATTTGCAAATGTGTATTTTGCTGGAAGGATATTTTACCTCTGTTTGCTGTAACTTGTAACTTAGGCTAGGGGGGATGGAGTCCCTCTAGTCTATGTATAAGCTAAGACCTGTAAACATTTTCCATCTTGATTTTACAGAGATAATTTTTATTTTTTCTTTCTTTAATTTAAAGTTTTCTTTTTTAAGATTGATTTTTTCCCCTTGTTTAAGACTCAAGGGGATTGGGTCTGAACTCACCAGGGGATTGGTGGGGGAAAAGGAGGTGGGGGGAAGGTTAATTCCTCTCTGTTTTAGGATCCAAGGAGTTTGGATCAGTGTATCTCTCAGGGTAACCCAGGAAGGGGAAGTCTGGGAGGGGGGAAAGGAGGGGAAATGGTTTATTTCCCTTTGTTTTAAGACCCAAGGGGTTTGGGTCTTGGGTCCCCCAGGGAAGATTTTGGAGAGACAGGAAGTGTACCAGACACTGGAATTTCTGGTTGGTGGCAGCGCTATCAGATCTAAGCTAGGAATTAAGCTTAGAAGGGTACATGCAGGTCCCCGCTTTCTGGACGCTAAAGTTCAAAGTGGGAATAATACCTTGACAGTGTCTATCACCATGGTAGCTGGGTGCTATTACAAAATTAGTTATCTAAAAACACACCCTTATTTGCAAGTTGCAATGGAGTGTAGTGATGAGTAAGTGCAAATTGCACAAGTTTAAGCTGCATGACAACTTTCTGGAGCTTGAACTCACCCACTGCAAGAGGATGTGTGTATGCAGATCATTTCACAAAGGCCTTTAGGCCCTGTAGGTGAATGGGGAGCATGAATATAAATGCTTGTGTTGGAAGGTTTGCTCCCATTCAGAGGGTGTTTCAAGCAGGTCTCTAAGCTATAGATAAGCAATGCTAATGTCATCCACTATTCATTAAGTGATATGCATCTCCCCTCTTTCATTCTTCTACAAAGGAGAGCTGCCTGCTACCACTCCAACAAGACACTGGAATCCATCTTCTGACCCAGGTCACAGAGGTCTGTGGTGTGATGTGAAGGGAAGGTTTCAAAGTGGGAGTTACAAGGTAAATTTGGGGGTCAGTTTACTGGCGCAGGAAAGAGCGCCTAGTCTGGTGAAATCAGATAAGATACTTCTCCAGGGACTAACCCGATCCTTCCCAGAGAGAAGCATGTTCCCCCCTGAAAGGGTTGGGAACGCAGTGTGTTGAGAGAAGGCAGTATGCCTACACTGCACTCAGGAGGTGTGGCTGCAGCATATGTAGATACATATGAGTCACAATAGCAGCGTGGCTAGCCTCCTGAATGCAGTCCTAGCGGGATCCTGGGGATCGACTCTAGTGGCTAGCCCTGGCTGTTCCCCATGCTGCCATGGCTACACTGCTATGGTTACTTGAGCTAGCTAGATCCGTCTGTCTACATGTGCTGCAGCTGCAGGGTAGACATGCCCTTGGAGTCAGCAGGTGACCCACATTCTGTTCTAGCCCTGTCTCTGACCAGCTGTATGACCGGAGAAAATCACTGATTATGAGCATGGATAAAATTCACGCCTCAGCAGAGGGCCCAGCATGAGACCAATGTCCCACTTTTTTGCCACATGCAGCCCTTGCTAATGCCACTTTTTAAATTTTATATTAAGCCAAACATTCAAAGTCTGTGTCATGATCCACAAGCAATTGGAGGCAACTTCTGGTGTCGGAATCGATGCAAGAGGAGAATTCATTCAGGATATTGGATCCCTTGGCAGGAGTTAGCTGAGGTCTAATTTTCTAAAGCTAACATCTGTGTAATCTTCTTGAGCCCTGGCAAGATTACTCCTTGGATTAAGGCCTAGATTGTGACTAGGAGTATGCACTTGTGCAGGGGAGTAAGAATCCCAGTTAAGCACATCTGTGAGACACCTGGACTTTGCATCAGAGCATGCAGGGGTGAGCACAGGGCACTCACTGTTTCCTCCACACTCCAAGGGCAGGTAGCCAGGGAGTGGTAGGACCCTTGACTTCAATCCCCTCGCCTCCCCAGTGAACCAGCCAGGGTGACTGAGTCATGTATGGTGGGTGTTTTGCTCCTGGAAATGGCCAACAGCAAATTACCCAGTCCCCCTTCCCAGTACAAACGGGAAGTTGGGAGGAATAATGACTCTGAGGAAAAATGACTTCTGGATAGAACCTTTTTCAATAGAAAATTGGGGTTTTGACACAGTAAAATTTTCTGTGAAATCATCTGCTTTCTCTGGAAAATGTTGACTTTTTTTTTTGGTCAAAAATGGAATGCCCCCAAACCAAAATATTTCTATTTGGAAATGCTGCCACAGTGCTTCATGGGAACTGTAGTTCAATTGCCTGATATCTCCATTCTCCCTATGAGCTGGGCTCCCTAGCTGGACTACCTCTCCCATTGTGCACCATGGCCAGTGACTCCCATGATGCATTGTCTCTGCTCTCTAAGAGGGGGGAGACGATAGTGCATCATGGGAGATGTTGTCCAACCAAGGAACCCTGGCTCCAGCCTGTGGAGGAGAATGGTATCCACACTGCAACTCCCATGAGGCGCTAGTGTAGCATATCCAAACCAAAATATTCTGGTTTTCAAATTTCCACTGAAAATTGAAATTTCAGTGGAAAAAGTACATGAAAATGATTTTTTTTAATTGAAAACTTTTGTAGCATCCCTCCAGGAGCTGCTTCTGGGGAGGTGCAGTTTATGTACCACTTCTTGCTCAGAGTTGTGCCTAAGAATAATCTATCCTTTAAATGGCACTGTCTGTGGCTGAATTCCAGTTGTGGGGCCTGGTGCTGAAAACACTTAAGCACATGAGTAATGTGACTCATGTGACTAGTGCCATGGAAGTCAATGGAACAATCTGTGGGAATGAAGTTACTCATATGTTTAACCGGTTTCAGGATGGGGCCCTGATGCCTGTCCTTTCACCATGTGCCCATGTGCTAAGTGCAAGCAAGCATATTACCAAATAGACCGTAAAAGCAGCAACTTCAATTTGTGCTGCCCTGAGACTGACGAGATACTTAAAGTGAAAATATTTCAGGGGATATGGGGATCCCAATTTTTTTATGCCCCAGATCCGGGAAATGGCTTCTTCCCAGAAGTTATTGCATAACCAGAGCATACGCTATGGAGATATTTCTTCTCTACAGTCATCTGACACCAAGTAAAGTTACTTCTTACGAAAGAAGGCCATTGCACTGGCATGAGATATACAATATGAAGAAATCTAGATGTACATAAGTGTTATAAATAACATGAAATAGATGAAACCTGTTTGAATGCAACAAATCAATCACATCTCCCCTATAATTAAGGTTTAGTTCTTCCAAATTTAAGAACCTCTGATATTAAGATGTAATGGGCAAATTTTAGAAATGGGCTTGCATAAGGACTGTCCTATCCAGCGTATCTTTTCTAGAGCAGTAACGATCAGTTTGTCTTAATCTTGCCCTAAGTTCAGTTAAATCATGATGGATCTGGACATAGTGAAAAAAGTGCTCTGAGGTTGGGTTATTCCCAGTGGCTCTCTTCTGCTCGAATAGTTTCAAATCACCCTGTGGATTCAAGCCCCCTAGCAATAGCTAGTTATTTGGAGACCAGTGTAAGGGCAGGGTAAAACTGGAGTAACACAGTGATGAACAAAGCCTTGTCCATGCTGCAGCCCCTATACATGATGTAAAAAGGTTGGCGCAGCATAAAACATCTTTAAAAGCTGTAGTTCCAGTTAGGGAAGGTTCCTTGTAAAACCACAGAATCTAGCTTCCTTTACTTTTAAAACACCGATCATATTCAAAACTCTCTCTGGCCCCATACATTACAGTCCAGAGTAAAAGAATCTCATACAAGACCTTGAAAGCCAGAGGTCACCTGGCCACATGATGTGCACTGGGCTGCTTGGGCCAGCTTGTATTCTTGTCTTTACTCCTTTGTGTGTGTTGCTCATTTCTATTCCAGACTGGAAAACCAACAGATATCAAATAAATAAACAACAAATGAAAAAGAAAATCAGTTCTAAGGCCAGCTTCTGTGTAGCACAAGAAAACTTAGTTTTAAAAGGCTTAATTCTTACTATGTGCATAAATTAATTTAATTTATCCTGGGTTATGGAATTTTATTTTTGTATGTAATCATATGTTTGCTGTTCAAAAATATCTTCAAAGGCAATTATCTATGGCAGGGAGTGTGTCACAGGACATCACCACCTTAAAATGATTGCATAAATCAGCCTACAGCTTTGTACCTAAATGATCTACCTGGCCTAGTGATCTTCGGCATGGCACACCCTGTGTTTTATTGCTGAAGTGACAGATTTCTTTTTGTGTTCTCTTTTGATGCCAGCTGTTATTCCAAACCAGGCATGGCTAATGAGTAGTATGTGGACATAAAGTACCTACATTTCAATGCCCACTGTGAATGTAGTAGAGATTCAGTTAAAAGTATTGCATTCAGCATCTGCTTAAAAAAAATAAAAAAAATGCAATCTTATCTCTAAGCTTTTCCTTTGCAGATTCAAGTTGTTTCTTGAGTACCTTCACACGCCACCCAAGTCAATTATTACTGGGAGGAAGCTGCAGATATCTTGCCATCAGCTGAGGCTGCTACTCTTTGATAGATAGAGAGATCCGATATAGGAGAGTGGGACTAGGGCAAGTCTTGTAAAAGCAGCATCCTATTCATCCTATTTCCATTGTCCTGGACTCTATTGTCAATCATCAAAATCAATATGGATTACAAAGAAAATAGTGCTGGTGACATCTCGTTCCAGCTGCTCAGTGCAGGTGCCTGTGGAAGAGATTATGGAAAAAGCCAAAGAAGAATATCAGGTCTGTCTATGGGACTGTTCTATGATGGTAGAAATTATTCCATCAGACAGAATACCCGCAAAACCAGGAGCACCTGGGATGTTCTGAGAGGGAGTGGAAAAAGTGATTTTGCGTATGTCATGAAGTCCCCGGGCGATGCTCTGGAACTGCTCCCCACAAAGCCAGTCAGGACTTTGGGAAGCCTCCTCTCCCTTGGAGCAGACTGTCCTCAGGGCAAGAAGCTCACACAGCTTCCACCTCCCTGGGTTTGACCTTGGAGCATTCAGAATCCTCTGCCCCTCCGTGCGCTTCCCACAGTGAGTCCATCCAGGTGGAGTCCTGGGGAAGCCATGTTGTACCAATTATACTAGACCAGTAAAAACCAGCAGGATCTTATTAAAGGGGACATGGCAAAGATGCCACATTTATTATGATAACAATTTATGACTAATAACTAATATCTTAATTCTTATACACACACATTATACCTAATACCTATACACACACACACACACACACACATTCACATTATACCTAATACCTATACACACACACACACACACACACACATTCACACACACACACCCACTTTCATCAGGTGTTCTGCAGCTGCTGCATAGTTACCAGTCCTGAAGATAGCTTAAGTTCATGGCTTGATTTTGCAGCTTGGGTTCGTAGTTTGTGGCAGCTAACTGGCCAGGAAAGCTGGGCACAAGGACAAGCTGGATCTCTGTTGGGCAGGCACCGATGTTCTTCCATGTTGGCAGCAGAATGTTACCCAGAGTCTCTCATCTCACCCTTCTTTTTTATAGGCTTTTAGTTTGGATTCAAAGTCTATAGGTCTTGCTGTGTTACGCTGCCTCTGGGTTTAGATTGATCACCCATCAATTGCAGGCGTGACTTTCAGCCTTGGACCTGGCTTTCCCTTCTGTTGTTCTGTTGTCCTTTTCTTTTTAGGGTGGATGCTTCTTACTTTGTTTAGGGCTGTTGTCTAGGTCTTCAGCCGTTGGAATTTGAACTTTATCTCATCAGGACAGGCTGGGGCTGGAGGTTGATTCCATCATTCATACATACCTCGTTCACACATCTAAACTAAACTAATAAGATTACAGCAGGGTTTGCAAAAATGAAGGTTGGAGGAAGCTTTTACAAAATGGAGTGAGTGTTTTAAAATGGGGTTTGAATTACAATATGGAACAGAAGTTACAGTATAGGCAAGTGTAGTGAATGGTGAACAGAAGTTACATTAATAAGGTGAACAATTGAAAACAATTTCATTTATCAGTTCTACAGCCACAGGGTCCTGCACACACACCCACTTTGCAGTCAGACATGACTCTTAACCAGCCAGTAAAACAGAAGTTTATTAGATGACAGGAACATGATCTAAAACAGAGCTTGTAGGTAGAGAGAACAGGACCCCTCAGCCAGGTCCATTCTGAGGCCCAGTGAGCCAGACAACCCCATCTGCACTCACTTCCCATCCCCAGCCAGCTCCAAACTGAAACACTCTCCAGCCCCTCTTTTCTGGCCCTGGTCTGTTTCCCGGACCGGGAGGTCACCTGATCTCTTTGTTCACCTTTAGTCATCCCCTTGCAGGGGAAAAAGGCCCCATCTATTTGTTGCCAGGAGACAAGAGTGTCCGTGATTTATGCACACTGGTCTTTATCCCACCACCTAGAGACTTAAGAAATGCATAGGGGAAACTGAGGCACCCACACAGTATTCAGAAGAAACATTAAGAACAGTCCCACTTCATCACAGAGTATCTAGTTTTAAAGCTCTGTAAGTGCAGTACTGTTCCTTTTAAGAAAAATAACTCTTAGTAAGGAAGCTGTGAGTTGCCAGATTTGTGGAGAGCATCCGGAATATTCTAGCAGCTAAAGAAGGGTGAATATTGAAAACAAAACAGCTCCAAGTATGCATCTGAATTTCTAACCAAGTTTACTTTGCACTTCTTGAAGTGTTCCCTGTCAGCAAACACGCTTCCAATGAGTGTACTGGCAGAAAAGCTCACTGAACAGGGGAACATCAAGTGCCTATTGCAAAATATTCTGATAAAACAAATTCTGAAATTGCACTGTTGCCCACTCTCACAATATTTGATGTTCTTCTTAAAGCCCCAACTCCTGGAGTCATTTAATTAAGTGAGAACCTCAGCTTTCATTAAAAGAAAAAGCAAATTTCTAGCATAGGGGTGGGCAAACTATGGCCCACGGGCTGGATCTAGCTCGTCAGGGCTTTGGATCTGGCCTGCGGGACTGCCATCCCCATGGCATCGTGGGCCCTGCGCAGCTCCAGGAAGCAGCCAGCACCAAGTCCCTGCGGCCCCTGGGAGGTGGGGCAGAGGGCTCCATGAGCTGCCTTTGCCTGTGAGTATCTCCCCCGCTGCTCGCATTGGCTAGGAATGGGGAACTGTTGTCAATGGGGGCTTTGGGAGAGGTACCCAGAGGTGAGGGCAGCATGTGGAGCCCTCTGCCCCCACCCCCACCCTCCCTCAAGGGCCACAGGGACATGGTGCAAGCTGCTTCTGGGAGTAGCATGGGGCCAGGGCAGGCAGGGAGCCTGCCCTGGACCCGGTGCATGCTGCTGCCACTCCGGAGCCGCTCCAGTTAAGGGGCACCAGGCCGGAGCCTGCACCCCAACCCTTCCTGCTACCCACACCCCAACTTCCTGCCCTGAGCTCTGCAGCACCCTGCCTGCACCCCAACCCCCTGCCTTGAGCCCCCTGCACCCCTACCCCTTGCCCTGAGTCCCCTGCTGCACCCCAACCCCCAGACCCCTGCTGCACCCCTCCTGTACCCCACCCCCCTGCCCTGAGTCCCTTCCTGCACACCTCACCTCCTTCCACACCCCATATTCCCTCCCACACCCCAACCCAAGAGGAGACCCAGCCCTACATTCATGGCCCTGCATGCAATTTCCCCACCCAGATGTGGCCCTCAGGCCAAAAAGTTTTCCCATCCCTGTTCTAGCCCTAATGGTTGCAGAGAAAAGTTTGAAAATGTGAACCTTAAAGTCTCAGATACCAGAAAGCAAATGAAAATAAAATATTTTTAAAATCTCATGATATTTAGACCAATCTCATGGTTTTGGTGGCCAGCTCTTTGAATGTTCAGAGCTGGAAATTCTGAACTCATGATCACCAGCACCTGCAACAGAAACTTGATTCTAACCCTTACACAACAGGGAGCAGAAACATATCATGTGACCTACGTGCACAATGCTGATTATCAGACACTTATAATGAACTGCTCTCAAAGAAGTTGCAGACCCAGAATTACTTGTTGGAATAATTTAACCAATAATTTTGAATAAAGTCAATTTGCAAAAATCATGGTCTTATCATTAGGCTTAGCAGAATTTGATTTTTATTTCTATAATTTTGATGGCTAATACCAATGTTTATTTTAAGCATTTTTTTCTATTTTTATCTATTTACATTTTCATCGTTGTGGGAAATGGTGGGGGGGCAGACAATTATTTAATGGCATTAGATGTTGAGATTCAAAAAGTAAAACCCCTACACAAATTGCCAACATCACATCAAATTATACAAAGTAAATATCCTTAAAACAAACGCTAAGAAGTTCTGAAGCAGCATTTTTCTTACTTTACCTATTTGTACATTTCAGTTGTTGATGGAAATATTTGTTTTCAGCTTGTGTATGTGGGGTGAAGCCGACGCTTACTGACATTTACCAATAAAAATCTAGTCCTTTGAAGCCTACTTATAATGGTCTATTCATGATCAAAAAATAGGCATAAAGAACCAAGAAATTATTTATGTCTGACTCACCCAACCCTCTACAAGCGTCAATGCACAATGTGAGTCCATACCTGCTCTTTTAGAAAGGCCACTTTCTTCACAGCCTCTTTGTACCAGGTTATGTTTTTAACCAGCTCAGATTTTATGCTGGTGACTGTGACCAAAGTCATCCTCTCATCACCGTTCTTCACTATGGTGCTTGCTGCTTTTCCACTCAGCTGTAGCTTGCCAACCAAAGGGCAGATACTTTTCAGGGATGCTTTGTGTTAGGCCACTCTCCTTCAGCGAGAACTGGCTGGGCAGAGGCCCGCTGCCAGATCAGAACCAAGCGTGTAAAGCATTCTGGGATCCTTCAGAGTGGAAGGTGACCTAAGTCACAGTACATTTTGCAGCATGGAAGAATATTAAGGAAACAGAGGAAGTGAGGGGAGACCAGTTGTTGGTCCATGGTACTGTGAGACAGCATGCAGACCAGACACTTAACACAGTTATCAACCAGGGGAAAGGAATACAATCCAGAATACAGAACGAACAATTTAAAGAATTTTTCAATAAGTTAGATGTATTCAAGTCAGCAGGGCCTAACGAAATTCCTCCTAGGGCATTTAAGGAACTAGCTGAAGCACTGTCAGAAGAGCTAGCGATTTTCTTTGAGAACTCATGGAGAAGGGGTGAGGTTCCTGTTAACTAGAGAAGGGCAAACACAGGACCTATCTTTAAAAAGTGGAACAAAGAAAATTTAGAGGATTATAAACCAGTCAGCTTAATTTCAATACCTGGTAAACTACTAGAACAAATAAATAAACAATAAATGTGTAAACACCTAGAGGAAGGTAGGGTAATAATCAATGGCCAGCATGGTCTTGTCAAGAACAAATTATGCCAAACCAACCTAATTTCCTTCTCTGACTGGGTTATTGGCCTAGTGAATTGGGACAAACATTAGACGTGATATATCTTAATTTTAGTAAGGTTTTAGACACAGTCCCACATGACATTCTCATCAGCAAACTAGTGAAACGTGGTCTAGATGAAAACACTAGAAAGTGAGTGTATAAATGGTTGAGAAACCAAGCATCTATGAGAAGGATGTGTTTGACTTTAGCTTTTGTTGTACAGTTAATCATATGCAAAGACACAAGAGTTCCATCCACAGATGCAGGCTCTTGATGGCTGGGATATGAATCTGATGGAGCTACTCTTAATAGTTATTAAGAATTATAAAAGTTACTGGGAAACATCCCAAATTGTCATAATCCCCCTTAATATCTTCTCCATGCAGAATGTATTATTCTGGGATGATGTGAAAAATAGGTAGAGAAACAGAATTAAATTATTTGCTCTGGAATTAAACCAACCAGTATCTGCAGACTGCAAGAATATATTCTCGAATTTTGAAGAATTTTTACCAAATAAAGCCTTTTTCTTTTGAGCAGTACTTGTCCTTTAATTTGTGTCAACAATCATTTGTAAAATTAATTTTAAGAAAGAAATTAGCAACACAGCATTTCATGTGGTTAATTGCCTAAGTGGGGAAATCAATGCACTTGATAGTGGTATCAAATTTTCCTTGATTGCTGAGAACTTCAAGGACTGGATCCCACCTCAGGGTATGTCTACACTACCCACCAGATTGGTAGGCAGCAATCAATCTAGACGTGATAAGTCGACCCTCGAGCACTCTCCCGTCGACTACTGTACTCCAGCGCCACAAGAGGTGCAGGCAGAGTCGACGGAGGAGCGGCAGCAGTCAACTCATTGTGGTGAAGACATCACGGTAAGTCGATTTAACTACGTCGACTTCAGCTACGTTATTCACATAGCTGACGTTGCATAACTTAGATCGAAGCCTCCCCTCCATGTAGACCAGGGCTCCGTGAGTCAGTGGGTGTTTTGTCATTGACTCTAAGTGGAACAACATCAGGCCCTACTTTAAATAATAAAGATGGACAAAACCCAGTTCCTTAATAAAAACAACAGCAACAACAATAACCACCCTGCACTTTGTGTATGTGGATTGTGCATCAGTTTGACCAGGTAACTCCCCTCTTTCAATCTGTCATGCACTATCACGTTGGCTTAAAGCATATTTTCACCAGCTCCAAAGCTCTATCAAACTTGTTGATAAATTGTATAGTCAATTGCCTGATCACGTTTTGGTTCATTATGAAATATACCAAAGAGACCAAATAACCAACCTCAGTTAGACAGTAATAATAATAACATAGTACAGGAAAATGGTTCTATATGATACTAGTCTCCGGGATGCCGTCATGTGCAGTGTTGCTACGTTCACCTTACACAGTGCATTCTCAAAGTTACACTTCTTAAGTCATCTTTTTATAACCTACCTGTTTAGAAGTAAAAGGTATTGTGTACATCATCAGAAACTAGATTTCACCAATCAACTTTCTAACTTGTTTTTCTGAACACATCCATTCTAGGTACCAGTGGGCGTAAAGGCACCTCCTAGGTTTGTACTAGGGTAAAATCAGGGTTTATAAGAAATAAGAAGGGACATACTGGGTCAGACCAATGGCCATCTACCCAAGTATCCTGTCTTCCAACAGCGGACAGTGCTAGATGCTTCAGAGGAAGTGAACAGAAGAGGGCAATTTATCAAGTAATCCATCCCCAGTCCCCCAATTTATCAAATAATCCATTCCGTCCTAGCCTCTAGCAGTCAGAGGTTTAGGAACACCCAGAGCATAGGGTTGCATCCCTGATCATCTTGGCAAAGACATGCATACGTCTTGTCCTCTTCTTTTGGGACATTCCAGGACAGGCCTGTGAGAATAACTCCCTACCTGCTGCCACAGTAAAATACTCATATATCCTGGTCCTGACGTTCCTATCTACCTAAGCCAAAACTTACTTCAGCTAATGCAAGGTGTTATAGGATACATAGCATAAGTGCATAGGATTATAGGACATGAATAGGCCAATTTAGGCTATATAACTGCTATAATATTTGTGCTTAATGCTATTTGTTCTTAATGCAAACTAATACATATATGGTGCAGATATTACACATTATTAATATAATTATATATATGCTTTCCAGAAGATATTGGTCAACAGGACCCTGCTTGTCGCCCTGATGATTGTAATAGTCAAGGAGACACCTTTGCCAAATTAACATATGGAGCAGTGGTGAGAGCCTTTATATGTGATTTAAAGAGTTTTAAGTGGCAATACGTAATTAACGCAGCCAAAACGAATACATCTTGGAACACAAGCAAAGCCTTAAGTGCAATTTCTATCCAAGTGTGGGAAATCAGTATTTCAAATTTCATCATGGATAAGGTTACTCTCGTCTTGTTTTACCTTGTGCATGTCATTGCTAATGTGAATAATGTCTGTGTCTTTTCTGCCTAGTACTGTTTTTAGATTTAAAGTGGGTGGATTAATATGCATGTTAAAACCTGGTAGGTAAGTTTCAACTTCATCCTGATAGTGGAGCTCACTTTGGATGATAGATTTATTTTGATAAACTGGGATAGGCCTTCTTACAGTGCATTCCACGGTGCTACGGACATGAGGAGTAAAACAGAGATTTGGAGTAGTGACATTACATGTGAGGCTTCCATATATAAATTCCTTGTAAGTCGTTACTACACAGTACTGTCCATCCATCATATACGTCACCTTATTGCTTACTTGCCATTGTTGCATTGCGTTGCTCCCCAGCCTTCTCTGCCTATATGCCAGCTTCTTCCACCATCACCTCTCTGCCTTCTTAAACACAGTCCCATGTGCATGGTAAGACTTCTGTGAGCTCATCCCAAAAACCTCTGCCCTCTCTGCAGGTAGAGCCCTCTGACAAGCTCACTTTCTCCATGCTGTCTGCAGGGAATCCTCTTGCCTTCAAGAGCTGCCTCAAATATTTTTAATTTTTTCATTATTTTGCTTAACCAGCTATAGAAATAGTTGCATTTCCTGCATTCTTAAACAATTTTTTTGACTTAGGCAAATTACATCCATCATTCCCTGTTCTCTTCCCCATAACCTCAGCCTACCTGTCTGTTGTCTGTCTGCCTTAAATTGTGAGCCACTCAGGGCAGGGACCACCTATGATGGGTCTGGAGCTGCTCTGTAATAATTTATGAATACAATAGGTTGATTAGTTCCTGGGATGGTTACTGTTTGAACATATTGATTTAGTTTAATGGAGGCGATCAGGAAACACGAGCAGGAAAGGAGCAACCATTTGAGAGTTGTTAAGAACCAAAGTCCAGACAGGAACACAGCAGATCAAAATAACTATAATGGCCTTTGAAAGGACTCTGTCTCAAGCAGTGGACGGGAGGGGAGTTGTTGAAAGAACCAGATTGAGACAGATGACATCTGTTGGAGGTGTCTGAAGAAATTAGGCTGGATGAGGTTACCATGAAGGGATGGTAAGAAAAACTAGGTAAAATAGATATGCATGTACACTGTGCTTTAACAAAACCCCTTTAAAGCTTTGTTTCTACTATTAATATAAACAATACTCTGGTTTTAAGAAGGCTGTTTGGTCACTCAATTCACCATTGATTTAAGACTGCCAAAGGGAAGAAGTCCAGGATAAGAATGACTAATTCCTGATCTACACTACAAACTTATGTCAGTATAACTATGTTGCTCGGGGTGTGAATATCAACAATCCCGGTATACCGACTGAACTCCTAGCGCGATGTTGACAGGAGAGCTTCTCCCATGGACATAGCTACTGCCTTTTGGGGAGATGGAGTACCTACACTGATGGGAGAAGCTCTCCCTTCGGCATAGATACTATCTTCACTAAGAACTACTGCAGTGTTGTAAGTGTTGACAAGCCCTGGTACACAAGATACTGTAGCCCAGGGCGCAGTCTTGGAGTAGGAGAACTGAACACTTAGAAAGCTCCTAGCATATAGTGGGTGCTACCATAAACAAATAATAATGAGGCCTGAAACCAAACCAAAACCTGACTGACAAAACTTTTGCAAAGCTGTCTTGGTTTCGTCCATTTCTAATAGTCAGCACTGCATTCCCTTACCTTATATTTATCTGTGTAATGCCTTTACTACCACCTCACTGGGCAGGGATTGCAGAGGAAACAATGACGTACACAATGAATAATGCAATTGAAAGAACAGTCAAAACCAATGAACTGGTAGCATCCCATCCAAATTCCATCCCAGCCTATGGAAATGGGAATAGGTGGAAAGTCTGTATCGTTAGGTGGAAGTGACAGAAATAAAACGTAGACTATCAAATGCGAAGGAGTGAGGGGTTAAGAGGGGATTTCAAATGAAAATGAGACAAACAATAAGCACAGTGGGAGCAAGAGGTTTAGGGACAGCCCTCTGTGTCTGAACTCTGATCAGGTTCTGAAAAGCTGAAGGAAGGAAGAGGGTGAGGAGTGCTGAGGGAAGTACAGTATGAGTCAGTATGAGAAGTAGGACCAAGTGAAAATAAAGGTACAAACCTGAAAGCAACAACACAGAGCGGTAAGTCAGTGAGTAGGAAGGCAGATCACAAAGTTAGGTGTGCTGCATAATTCAGAGCAAACTGGCGCATGGAATTGACTAGCACGGATAGCTCTGCAAAAGCTGAGGGCGGAATACTAAACCTTTTAGCACTGTCAAGAATAAGAAGCTTGCGGATTTATTCAACATTCGTGAGATATGTGCATGGGAGGAGTGTTATTGGCATGCTTCAGAAATCAAGAGTCGGGCCTTGAAAATCACAAGATGGATTTTCAAATAATGTTACATTCTTTGTATTTGTCTACTGGTTTTTGAACCTTTTGAGGTTATGTTTTCAAACTTCTTTTTGCAGCCATAAGGGCTAGAAATATACTCTTCTAAAAAGGGAACCTAAAATTCTAGTGTATTCATGACTCTAAAAGCTGAGACTTTAAGAGAAAAACACACCAATTATCACGAGACTTGCCGTAGAATCACAAGATTTGGCAACACTGAGAGTGGATTTAAAAAAAAAGAGTTGCTGATCAAAAATGACAGCTAGATTTCTGGCAGTGGAGATAAGAAAATTAATCATGCTGTTAGTTGGAAAGGCAAGGAGAGGATTGGAGAGAGTGGGCAGAGAGATGATAATTTCTCCTCTATCCTGTAGCTGCTGTATCAGATGACATCAGGCATTTTGTTGAGTCACTAGAATCCTGTTTAGTTCAGTCTCCTTTCAGCCTTGTAACAATGTGAATTTCAGAGTTGTGATTCACTCTAAATGCCAGCGGGTAAGAAAACTGGTCTAGCAGAGTTTGGAAACTGTTGAAGCCATTGACATCCCTTTCAGCATCTAGTAATGTCATAGGCAGTTGCTTAGACAACTACTCGTGATAGGGAAAACTCCAGCAAGAGCAGGGTGCATGCACGTGCTGCTGAGTGACAGCAGGTGGAGCAGGTTCTTCCCCTTTTAATGCAGGTTATATTTTCCTTATCACCTCCCATTGCTGCTACTGGTTTTGTAAGTTGCTGTTGCCACTTCTTGTCTGGTAGCTTCCCTCAGGGATTCCCCTTTGCTCTGGGAACTAGAGGCAAAGCATGACCAGTGTTGCTTGCTTCCATGGTCTGCCTATATTATCATGCCCTTAGGGACTGTCTGGCTAAACGTGATTCCCCATCATCCAGATATGGGGTTGATGGAGGCGCTCTATGAGCTGATCCCAACCCCACTGAAGTAAATAGGTTTCAATAAGTTGTAGCCGAGGTTCTGTTTGAAAACCCAGCACACAGGAACTATGCATGTGAGTGTTTTAGGAAGGAAAGGAGAGGCTTCCCTGGAAAGCCTATGCAAATCTCTGCAGAGAACAGAATCACTTACCTGTCTGTAAAAAGATGGGCAATTGGTATGGGTTTTTTTTTGTAATGAGACTGAGTCCTGTTTAGAAAAACATGGATAAAAGAGGGAAGGTTTTGGGTGACGCTCTGGAAAAATGAGGAGAAAATCAAAGTATGACTACAACAAGAAATGCAGACGGTTAAGCTTATCCCTGCTGGAACACCAGCAATTTCTGTGAACTTGCACCAGGGTAGAATTTAGCCCAGGATTCACACAGGAGGTCTGTGCCTAATCTGGAAACAGAACCCAGGACTCCTAACTTCCAGCCGTGGCTATTATCATTGTTACTGTATACAGGTGGCACCTAACGCCCAATCCCAGTTGTGCTGGGCACCGTACAATACTATAAAAAAGGTGGTCCCCATCATGAAGGGTTTACAATCTAAATTTAAGACTATAGGCAACAAGTAGTCACCTAATCCTGTGCGTCCAATAGTTGGTGCTGGTGCTTGGCTGCAGGATTTTAGCACTTTAGGAATAGACTTGGAATAGAGAAACTCCCCAGGTTACCTTTAAAAGATGCTTATCGGACTTATTGTGATTAATCTGCTCTTAGCTAGGTTAAGGCCTATTTTTTCCAGTTTCTTCTTTAATTGTATTTTTCTGTACCAGGGTGCTCAGCCTGCGACAGCTAACTATGGCCGGAACCAAACCATCATTTTTCAGATTCTGCCAAAGTTTACTTTGCTTTTAAGCATTGGGTGAAAAAATCCTTTGGCTATCAAACTCCCTAGCTAAAGGCTACATACCATCAATAAAAATGTACAGGATTCTGTCCTTAGAATGTTAAATTTAAACTCCATTAAACTCGTCAATGGAATATAGCCACATTCTGCTCTTTGATAAGTCCACTCTGCTCTAGCAAGTCATTGGACATTTATCCAAGGGCACAATTTGGTGGCTAATATCCAACATCTTCCTTCATTTCTCCAGTACAACAAAAACTGAGAAGAAAATAATCAATACTACAATACACTGAATAGTCTGGGTGAAATTCTATGGCCTGTGGTATACAGGAGGTCAGACTAGATCAGGGGTAGGCAACCTATGGCACGCGTGCCAAAGACAGCACACGAGCTGATTTTCAGTGGCACTCACACTGCCCGGGTCCTGGCACCTGGTCCGGGGGCCTCTGCATATTAATTTAATTTTAAATGAAGCTTCTTAAACATTTTAAAAACCTTATTTACTCTACATACAACAATAGTTTAGTTATATATTATAGACTTATAGAAAGAGACCTTCTAAAAATGTTAAAATGTATTACTGGCACGTGAAACCGTAAATCAGAGTGAATAAATGAAGACTTGGCACAGCACTTCTGAAAGGTTGCCAACCCCCGTGCTAGATCATTCCAATGATCTCTTCTGGTCTGAACCTCTATGGGTGATTCCTGGCCCCAGTGAACTCAATGGAAGGTTTGCCATTAACTTCAAAGGAGCCAGAATTTTACCCCTTGAATGTATTCATTTCCTTCTGGAAAACAACCATAGCTCATCAGACCCTGTAGTTTGGCCTCACTTTATTTCCTGTTCCCTACCGCTGCTTATGGCTCTCTGGCCCTAGGAAACATCAGTCACTGCACCGAGGAGACAGTCCTTCCATGCTCTTTGCCCACAGGTGGGGCACATCATTGCTCATGGAGACTCCTCCAGCTTCTGCCGAGTAGCTCCATAGCTGACCTGTGATGCAGGTTGCGGGAAGATACTTGTGGCCTGGTTATTCAACCATGGCCATTTGCTCCATTTTGAAGGCAAACAAGAGATAGTGGCTCTTACTTTTTAACTCCACTTAGTGCTTTCCTTTTTGTGCTTACAATTTGCATTCAAAATGACATCAGCGATTATTTGCACTGGGCGAAGGCCCCTATGGAGAGAGGGCATTAGAACAGTAAAGGTTGAATCCTAACAAATAATTTGTAATGTAATTGTTTGTAATTACAGCAAAGAATCCTGTGGCACCTTATAGACTAACAGACATTTTGGAGCATGAGCTTATGTGCGTGAATACCCACTTCGTCAGATGCATGTAGTGGAAATTTCCAGGGGCAGGTATATATATGCAGGCAAGCTAGAGATAATGAGGTAGTTCAATCAGGGAGGATGAGGCCCTGTTCTAGCAGTTGAGGTGTGAAAACCAAGGGAGGAGAAACTGGTTTTGTAATTGGCAAGCCATTTACACTCTTTGTTTAATCCTGAGCTGATGGTGTCAAATTTACAGATGAATTGAAGCTCAGCAGTTTCTCTTTGAAGTCTGGTCCTGAAGTTTTTTTTGCTGCAGGATGGCCACCTTAAGGTCTGCTATAGTGTTGCCAGGGAGGTTGAAGCGTTCTCCTACAGGTTTTTGTATATTGCCATTCCTAATATCTGATTTGTGTCCGTTTATCCTTTTCCGTAGTGACCGTCCAGTTTGGCCGATGTACATAGCAGAGGGGCATTGCTGGCATATGATGGCATATATTACATTGGTGGACGTGCAGGTGAATGAACCGGTGATGGTGTGGCTGATCTGGTTAGGTCCTGTGATGGTGTCGCTGGTGTAGATATGTGGGCAGAGTTGGCATCGAGGTTTGTTGCATGGATTGGTTCCTGAGCTAGAGTTACTATGGTGCAGTGTGCAGTTACTGGTGAGAATATGTTTCAGGTTGGCAGGTTGCCTGTGGGCGAGGACTGGCCTGTCACCCAAGGCCTGTGAAAGTGTGGGATCATTGTCCAGGATGGGTTGTAGATCCCTGATGATGCGTTGGAGAGGTTTTAGCTGGGGACTGTATGTGATGGCCAGTGGAGTCCTGTTGGTTTCTTTCTTGGGTTTGTCTTGCAGTAGGAGGCTTCTGGGTACACGTTTGGCTCTGTTGATCTGTTTCCTTATTTCCTCGTGGGGGTATTGTAGTTTTGAGAATGCTTGGTGGAGATTTTGTAGGTGTTGGTCTCTGTCTGAGGGGTTAGAGCAGATGCGGTTGTACCTCGGTGCCTGGCTGTAGACAATGGATCGTGTGATGTGCTCGGGATGGAAGCTGGAGGCATGAAGGTAGGCATAGTGGTTGGTAGGTTTTCGGTATAGGGTGGTGTTAATGTGACTATCACTTATTTGCACCGTGGTGTCTAGGAAGTGGACCTCCCGTGTAGATTGGTCCAGCTGTTGAAATCATGGCGGAATTTTTCCAGAGAAGGAGTCTCCTTCTCTGGAAAAATTCCACCACGATTTCAACAGCTTCCACCCCACCATCAACCTCAGCCTGGACCAATCTACATGGGAGGTCCACTTCCTAGACACCACGGTGCAAATAAGTGATGGTCACATTAACACCACCCTATACCGAAAACCTACCAACCGCTATGCCTACCTTCATGCCTCCAGCTTCCATCCCGAGCACATCACACGATCCATTATCTACAGCCAGGCACTAAAGAATCCTGTGGCACCTTATAGACTAATAGACGTTTTGGAGCATGAGCTTTCGTGGGTGAATACCCACTTCCTCAGATGCATGTAGTGGAAATTTCCAGGGGCAGGTATATATATGCTAGCAAGCAAGCTAGAGATAACGAGGTCAGTTCAATCAGGGAGGATGAGGCCCTGTTCTAGCAGTTGAGGTGTGAAAACCAAGAGAGGAGAAACTGGTTCTGTAGCTGGCAAGACATTCACAGTCTTTGTTCAATCCTGAGCTGATGGTGTCAAATTTGCAGATGAACTGAAGCTCAGCAGTTTCTCTTTGAAGTCTGGTCCTGAAGTTTTTTTGCTGCAGGATGGCCACCTTAAGGTCTGCTATAGTGTGGCCAGGGAGGTTGAAGTGCTCTCCTACAGGTTTTTGTATATTGCCATTCCTAATGTCTGATTTGTGTCCATTATCCTTTTCCGTAGAGACTGTTTAGTTTGGCCGATGTACATAGCAGAGGGGCATTGCTGGCATATGATGGCGTATATTACATTGGTGGATGTGCAGATGAATGAACCGGTGATAGTGTGGCTGATCTGTTTAGGTCCTGTGATAGTGTCGCTGGTGTAGATATGTGGGCAGAGTTGGCATCGAGGTTTGTTGCATGGATTGGTTCCTGAGCTAGAGTTATTATGATGCGGTGTGCAGTTACTGGTGAGAATGTGTTTCAGGTTGGCAGGCTGTCTGTGGGCGAGGACTGGCCTGTCACCCAAGGCCTGTGAAAGTGTGGGATCATTGTCCAGGATGGGTTGTAGATCCTTGATGATGCGTTGGAGGGGTTTTAGCTGGGGGCTGTATGTGATGGCCAGTGGAGTCCTGTTGGTTTCTTTCTTGGGTTTGTCTTGCAGTAGGAGGCTTCTGGGTACACGTCTGGCCCTGTTGATCTGTTTCCTTATTTCCTCATGTGGGTATTGTAGTTTTGAGAATGCTTGATGGAGATTTTGTAGGTGTTGGTCTCTGTCTGAGGGGTTAGAGCAGATGCAGTTGTACCTCAGTGCTTGGCTGTAGACAATGGATCGTGTGACGTGTCCGGGATGGAAACTGGAGGCATGAAGGTAGGCATAGCGGTCGGTAGGTTTTCGATATAGGGTGGTGTTAATGTGACCATCACTTATTTGCACCGTGGTGTCTAGAAAGTGGACCTTCCATGTAGATTGGTCCAGGCTGAGGTTGATGGTGGGGTGGAAGCTGTTACAATCGTGGTGGAATTTTTCCAGAGTCTCCTTCCCAATGGGTCCAGACGATGAAGATGTCATCAATGTAGCGTAGGTAGAGAAGGGGCGTGAGTGGATGAGAGCTGAGGAAGCGTTGTTCCAGGTCGGCCATAAAGATATTGGCATATTGTGGGGCCATGCGGATGCCCATAGCAGTGCCACTGATCTGGAGATATATATTGTCATCAAATTTGAAATAGTTGTGTGTAAGTATAAAGGCACAGAGCTCAGCAGCCAGTTGTGCTGTGGCATCGTCAGGGATAGTGTTCCTGACAGCTTGTATTCAATCTGTGTGTGGGATGTTTGTGTAGAGAGCCTCTACATCCATGGTGGCTAGGATGGTGTTTTCTGGGAGGTGACCAATGCATTGTAGTTTCCTCAGGAAATCAGTGGTGTCACGGAGATAGCTGGGAGTGCTGATGGCAAAGGGTCTGAGTAGAGAGTCCATATATCCAGACAGTCCTTCAGTGAGAGTGCCAATGCCCGCGATGATGGGGCGTCCAGGATTTCCGGGTTTGTGGATCTTGGGTAGTAGATAGAATATCCCTGGTCGAGGCTCTAGGGGTTGTTGATTTCTTCTGGTGTTAGTGTAGGGAGTGTCCTGAGTAGATGCTGTAGTTTCTTAGTGTATTCCTCAGTGGGATCTGAGGGAAGTGGCCTGTAGAATTTGGTATTGAGGTACTGAGGTACAACCGCATCTGCTCTAACCTCTCAGACAGAGACCAACACCTACAAAATCTCCACCAAGCATTCTCAAAATTATAATACCCGCACGAGGAAATAAGGAAACAGATCAACAGAGCCAGATGTGTATCCAGAAGCCTCCTACTGCAAGACAAACCCAAGAAAGAAATCAACAGGACTCCACTGGCCATCACATACAGCCCCCAGCTAAAACCTCTCCAACGCATCATCAGGGACCTACAACCCATCCTGGACAATGATCCCACACTTTCACAGGCCTTGGGTGGCAGGCCAGTCCTCGCCCACAGGCAACCTGCCAACCTGAAACATATTCTCACCGGTAACTGCACACTGCACCATAGTAACTCTAGCTCCGGAACCAATCCATGCAACAAACCTCGATGCCAACTCTGCCCACATATCTACACCAGCGACACCATCACAGGACCTAACCAGATCAGCCACACCATCACCGGTTCATTCACCTGCACGTCCACCAATGTAATATACGCCATCATATGCCAGCAATGCCCCTCTGCTATGTACATCGGCCAAACTGGACAGTTGCTACGGAAAAGGATAAACGGACACAAATCAGATATTAGGAATGGCAATATACAAAAACCTGTAGGAGAACACTTCAACCTCCCTGGCAACACTATAGCAGACCTTAAGGTGGCCATCCTGCAGCAAAAAAAACTTCAGGACCAGACTTCAAAGAGAAACTGCTGAGCTTCAGTTCATCTGCAAATTTGACACCATCAGCTCAGGATTAAACAAAGAGTGTAAATGGCTTGCCAATTACAAAACCAGTTTCTCCTCCCTTGGTCTTCACACCTCAACTGCTAGAACAGGGCCTCATCCTCCCTGATTGAACTACCTCATTATCTCTAGCTTGCCTGCATATACATACCTGCCCCTGGAAATTTCCACTACATGCATCTGACGAAGTGGGTATTCACCCACGAAAGCTCATGCTCCAAAATGTCTGTTAGTCTATAAGATGCCACAGGATTCTTTGCTGCTTTTACAGATCCAGACTAACACGGCTACCCCTCTGATGTTTGTAATTATTTATCTTTAAAAGAAAAAAAATACCCCTCCAAATTATAGCCAGCTTTATCATTAGCATCAAATGACTTCAGAACAAGAACCGTCCCAACCACTGCACGCAAACTGGTGTACAGCCATGATTCCTGCTCATGGAATTTAAAATAAAATAAAGGAGTGTGTAGGAAGGTAACGCGAAAACCAAGCTAACAAATCACCCTGGAGGGATTTGAGGTACAATTCTTCTACTTTGCTAATCTGTGGGATGCAAAAAACAAGTTACGACACAGCTCAGGTGCTGACGAGAACCATAAGAATCAAAACTCTGCAGCTTGGAAATAATTAGCACCTGCCTGAGCTCTGTTTAAGGGGGGGAGGTGTTTGAGGTCCCCGCACTTAGTGGACAAATATAATCACAAAACTGCCTTTTTGTCTGTTTTTGAACTCCCAAAAAAGAATTCCGGGGAAGGTGTTTTTTCTTTGTTGCAAAACTAAAGGTGGTGGAACCAAATTACTTTCAACTGTGCCTTTTTCAATCTGGTCATTTAAACCACCTACTCTTTTCTAATGTGGCTGGTTTTTATAATTTTAACCTGCTGGTGCTTCCGATGACTGAATTGTTTTTCTAATACAATTTTTTAGCCCATTTTTGGGTGGGGGAAAAAAAAGACCACAAGCTTGGTTTAGTACATCCTGCCTTGTCCCATTCTCCGCACCACCACCTCTTCAGGGGATTGGATGTTATAGGACTATGCGGTAAGGAATGCACTGCTGAACATAAGAGTGCACTAGCACAATTGAAAATAGAAGTGGCTTTCTTCTCGGAAGCAGACCCAGAAATCAAACTGCAACAAAGATGAACGTGTCATAAAAAATATCAGATAACCATATGCCCACAGCTGTCACTGTTGCTTAGCACATGCTCTTGTCCTTTACATCAGTGGCTCTCAAACTTTTTTACTGGGGACCCCTTTCACATAGCAAGCCTCTGAGTGCGACCCCCCCTTATAAATTAAAAACACTTTTTTATATATTTAGCACCATTATAAATGCTGGAGGCAAAGTGGGATTTGGGGTAGAGGTTGACAGCTCGCAACCCCGAGGGTTCCTGACCCCCAGTTTGAGAACCCCTGCTTTACATGCTTTGCCTGTCTTGTGAGTAGCAGTTCCTCCAACAGCGAGTGTAGATGTTGCCTAGTCTGTACTGTTTTCTACAAAAGTATGTGCCATATTTTCCAAACAACTCCACACTTTGGATGCTCAGCTCCTCTGTGCTTATTTTGGTGCATAAACAGAAGCTGAACTTGGGGAAATCTGGTCCCAGTTGTGGGTTCTGAGCGCTTTTGAAAATTCTACCCTAAATTGCTTTGAAGAGCATCACTCAGCTGTTGACAAGCAAGTCACTATAGTTGTATTTGTGATCCTGCTGCCAGACATGCCAAGGACAGCCAGCAGAACCGTCAGCCTGTGCTGTTGTATGAAAAGGAGTTGAGTCAGTAACACCTGCTAAGGATAAACTGAATGTAGAATCACAAGAATTGCTTGTGCAGGGATAGACAATGGATAGGGGAACTATAAAATAATTACAGCTCTCGGTCTCTCTGGTTACTATGGACTATGCTTAGCTAATCTTTTCATCAGCAAAGCTGCTAAATAAACCTCTGTTAATTAGCTACCGAAAGCTGGTGGCCTGTTTACTGTGGAGCAGCTTTTGAACAACATACAATAGAGCAATGTTTAGCTTAACTCTAGCACTCCATGTTATAACCCAATAGGTGATGCTTCATCCTGCAGTAGTAATGATCCTTTCTGAAGTCACCATAAATCTGAGAGGCAGTTGATCCTATGGGTAGGATGCTGGATTGAGACTCAGGAAAGCTGGGTTCTAATCTTCTGAACTTCTGTGTGATGCAGGGTAAATCGCATCATTTCTCGGTGCCTCTAACTTGTCTATTTAAGCCCTACCCCTATAAACACATAAGCATATGCTTAGCTTCACTTTTGTAAGCCATCCCCTAATCATAGAAACGCAGGGCTGGAAGGGACCCCGATAGGTCATCACGTACAGCCCCTGCACTGAAGCAGGACCAACTACACCTCCTAGACAATCCCTGACAGGTGTTTGTCCAACCTGTCCTTAAAAACCTCCAACAATGGAGATTCCGCAGCCTCCCTTGCAAGCTCATTCCAGAGTTTAACTCTCCTTACAATTAGAAAGCTTTTCCTAATATCTAACTTAAATCTCCCTTGGAGCAGATTAAGCCCATTAGTATTTGTCCTACCTTCAATGGACCTGGAGAACAACTGAACAGTCATCTTTATAACTGCCCTTAACATATTTGATCACAGCTATCAGGTCCTCACTCAGTCTTCTTTTCTCAAGACTAAACACACCCAGCTTTTTTAATCTTTCCTCATAGTTCAGGTTTTCTAAACCTATCATCACTTTTGCTGCTCTCCTCTGGACTCTCTCCAGCTTATCCACATCTTTCCTAAAGTGCGATGCTCAAAAAAGGACACTCTGTTCCAGCTGAGACCTCATCAGTGGGACAATTCCCTCCCAGATCTTACAAACAGCACTCCTGTTAATACATCCCAGAATGATATTCGCCTTTTTTGCAACTGCATCGCATTGTTGGCTCATACTCTGTTTTTTACCCACTCTAACCCCTAGATCCTTCGGAGCAGCACTACTGCCCAGCCAGTTGTTCTTCACTTTGTAGTTGTGCATTTGATGTTTCCTTCCAAAGTGCAGCACTTTGCATTTTTCTTGATTGCATTTCATCATGTTGTTTTCAGACCAGTTTGCCAATTTATCAAGGCCATTCTGAATTCTAATCCTCTCCGCCAAATATTAGCGACCCCTCCCAGTTTAGAGTCATCCTCAGCTTTATCAGTATACTCTCCACTCCATGATCCAAGTCATTAATGAAAACATTGATTAGTACCAGACCCTTATGGGACCCCACTAGACACAGCCTACCAGTTGGACAGCGAACCATTGAGATCTACTCTTTGATTGAGGTCTTTCAATCAATTTTGCACACACTTTATAGTACTTTAATCTAGACCATATTTCCCTAATTAGCACATGAGAATGTCATGTGGGACCCTTCCAAAAGCCTTCCTAAATTCAAGATACATCACTTCTACAGCTTCACCCACACCCACAAGGCCAAAAACCCTGTCCAAGAAGGGAATTAGGTTGGTTTGACATGATTTGTTCTTGACAAATGTTTGTTGGCTCTTCTCCTTATAACCCTACTATCTTCTTGGTAGATAGTAGATAGTAACGTTAAGCACATGCATAAGTGTTTGCAGAATTGGTGTCTTACCTTGTAAGATGTTTGGGGCAGTGACCATTTTTTGTGTGTGGTTAGTACAATGGGGTCCTTATATCAGAATGAGGACATTAGGTGCTACTGTAATGCAAATAATAGCAATCACCTTTTAAAATGTAGTTCTCTTCCTGAATTGTAAGTTGGATTCTCATTTTCTGTTGTATTAAATGACCATTAGTATGAAAAACAGTTCATATGGAACAGATGTTGCATATTGGCTCTCCTTAAATTATACAAAATATCTGTGTCTGGATGCTATTAGAACCGTGATGTTTTTAGTGGAGTCACATAAAGAGAATAAAGGAAGACAAAAGATTTTTTGAACATGATTGACTCAAATGGTATAGTCTCTGAATTGCTTTTGATTTGCATGAACAATTAGCAAAACAATTAGTTATTGAGAAGGACCTAAAAAAAATATTTAGGCCACCCAGAGGTCCTTTTAACATACCAAAATTAATAAGTGATTAAATCATCCCCTTTTTTTCCTATAATCCTGTTAGTGTGCTGCATACAAAAACTGAGCATTACAATAGTGATTTGAAGCCAAGGAAGATAAAGAGCATTGCCATTAGTTTCTACCCTCTCCAGAGAGGGGAATCTGGGGTATCGCCTTGACAACTGCAAACACTGGAACTGTGTTCTTTGTATATCCCCATTCAGTGTTGACCTGCTTTTCACTTTTCTTCATTAAAGCGGCAGAATGCACAGCTAA
The DNA here is from genome assembly GCF_025201925.1 of Gopherus flavomarginatus. NCBI lineage: Eukaryota > Metazoa > Chordata > Testudines > Testudinidae > Gopherus > Gopherus flavomarginatus. Next base: position 13,551,148 of record NC_066626.1, on the reverse strand, counting down.
TTAAGTCTGATTGTCTGTGCACGGATGTAGAGCTTGGTACGAACAAAGTAACACATTTATATGATGTCTGTGATCCTATTGTTACTGTTTGTCTTACCCTAGTCTCTCCTTATAATTTTCAGTACGATTCTCTCGCATTCTTGGATCAAACGAGCCCCTAGTGGTGGCTCAAAGCACAAGGCAAACCTGTAGTGAGCTCCTTTCTTCCTGCTGAAGGGGTGGGAGTGTGGGGTATGTCAGCTTTCCCTAAGCTTGTGATCATCACCAAAAAATGTATTAGCAGCAATTAGTAATAATTACACCTCTACCTCGATATAACGCTGTCCTCAGGAGCCAAAAAATCTTACTGCGTTATCGGTGAAACCGCATTATCTCAAACTTGCTTTGATTCACCAGAGTGCACAGCTCCGCACTTCCAGAGCACTGCTTTACCATGTTATATCTGAATTCGTGTTATATCGGGCCGAGTTATATCAGGGTAGAGGTGTATTCATTTTAAAAAGCACATTAGTACTTAATAATTTTAAAAAGCAAACTAAAACCCAGGAAGGCATTGCTCTTATTTCTTTGTTTTCTATTTTTTAAATGTCTGTTGTGAATTGCGGAATATGCATGTCACATATAAACCCACATGGGTGACTAAAGCACAGCTAAACTGTCAGCTCAATAAAATCAACTAAAATGTCAATTCACAAGAAGCATCCTGTGCCAGAGAAAAAACTCAGCCCTGCTTCCAGCTACCCCACCAAGCAAACCCTGAAATGACAGAGCCCTTGCAACGTGCCCTGAAAGACAACAAACTGTTGGATCAGCTGGGAAAGCAAATTCCATCATTTACTTTGACAGTGTCCCTTGAACTATTTTTTTGGATGCTGTGTCTCCTCTGCGCTTTTGTGTGTGTAAGCATTATGGCACAGGAATGGCTACATGATCAAATACTTGTTCTGTAATAGTACAATATACCCTATTTCTCAAACAACATACACAGTCTTGCTCTTTATTGTTTCTCAGATAATGCACTACAATATTCTACAATTTATTTCACATCCTTGGATAACTGTGTCACAGTTCAGGGCAACTGCAACTGTATTTTCCTCTTATACTCCAACTAAGGGCCCTGACCCGTAGGCGTTTGGCTCCCAGCCATCAGTTCTCTTGGGCAGAGACATGCATCTCTCTCCTTCCAGACCAGGGGATTTCCAAGCTAAACAGTTCCCTGCCTATACTGTGAATTCACGAGCAAATCCAACTGCCTAAGTAGGCCTGCTTTGCTTTTCCCCAGAGAGGCTACCAATAGTGTAATTACCCATAGTTAATTTACCATACTGCTCTTTCTCTGCAAGCATATTTATTCTAAGGCTAAAAGCATTACAGAGAAAACACTGAAAACAATCGAAGAATCTACACACATGCTAATAAACTTATCAAAAATCACCCCAATTCCAACCAGGGATCTGCCAGGTCAACCTTCAAACCCCTTTTGGAGCCTCTGCTCTTGTGCTCACGTATCAGGTGACAGTGGGGTTCTCCTCAGGACGCAGCTTCAAAAGTATGGGTCCAGAAAGAAGACATTGCCTTCCCTTCTTCCCCACGAATGTCATTTAATTTGTGTGTCTAGCATATTGTTTCAAAGAGTTTGTTGGAGCTCATGAAGCTTTCTAGGGTCTATATTAGCCATGTCGCCTCCTTAAAGAAGTTACATACAACCTCACAATAACAGATAAGTATTTGCATTTTAATACAATGAATTCCTAAGATACTTAAATTTAATTCAGTCTGGTTTGACTTAATTCAATAAGGTTTGTCCAGGATTATTGCAGGAAATTCTCATATCTATCATAAGCCGTGCATAACACCTCACAGTTTTTCATTTTTCATACATTAATTGTCCCAAAGGCCCAGCACAACTTTCTAAATTTGTACTCTTTATGGAAGGTTTATTCTCTCTGAGGTGTAAACTATAATAATGATGGCACTATTTAACAGTATTTTTCATTTGGCCACAGATACCCTTTGGAACAGATTTATTACTGTATGTCACAAGCTGCTTCTAAGAGTAATACACGCAGGGCCAGCACTACCATTTAGGCGACCTAGGCAATGGCCTGGGGTGCCAGAATTTTTGGGAGAAGCTATTTTGCCGGGGGGGCGGCACATGGGTCCTGTGGACCTACCGCAGTCATGACAGCGGACGGTCCACTGCTGGAAAGGCTCCGGTGGAGCTGCCGCAGTCATTTCGGCGGACGGTGCGCTGGTCTAAAGGCTCTGGTGGACCTACCGCAGTCATGCCTGCAGCAGGTCCACCGGAGCCTTTAGACCAGTGGACCGCCCGCCGGCATCACTGCGGCAGCTCCACCGGAGCCTTTCCAGCAGCGGACCATCCGCCGGCATGACTGCGGTAGGTCCACCGGATCCGCAGGGGCGGCAAAATGGCCGTCCGCCTAGGGCATCAGAAACCCTGGCGCCGCTCCTGAATACACGTACAAAGTTTTGTCTATCTACTATTTCCAGTTTATCTCTCACAGTAGTAACCTAAGAGTTCAAATATCAAGAGAGAAGCCTCCCCTAAATTTGGGGTTGTTTTTATTTGCTTTCCAGTGTCTGAGCCTTTAGGTTGTACTCACCTCATGTTCTCCAGCTTTTCTAGGTAACCATGATCCCTAGAAACCTTTTTTTTTTAAATGACAAGCTGAAATTTTCATGCAGTCTCTTGATTCTAGCAGGTCGAGTTTTAAAATATATTCCAACTGTTGTAAGACTTGTGATAAAATCATGGGTTAGCAATATTGTGTCTAAATATCTACATGGGGAACAAATATTTAATAATGGGCTCTTTAATCTAGAAAGGCATAACACGATCCAGCGGCTAGAAGTTGAAGCTAGACAAATTGAGACAGGAAATAAGGCACACATTTTTAACAGTGAGGGGAGTTGACCACTGGAACAATTTGCCAAGGATCGTGGTAGATTCTCCATCATCACTGATCATTTTAATGTAAAGATTTGGATACTTTTCTAAAATATTGTCTCTAGCAATTATTTTTGGGACAGTCCTATGGGCTATGTTATACAGAAGGTCAGACTGGATGATTGCAATGGTCCATTCTGACCTTGGACTCTATGAACTTGTGGGTTTTTTATGTGACCTCTCCTCAAACTGCCTTCATAAAGTGCAAATGTTACTTTTCAGTATATTGTATGTGCGTTCTGCACACTGTCAAACAGTTTCTTTAATTTCAGAAAAGAATTTGTGTACACAGCACTGTTCACCACTGATCTGAAAATTCTGTATTTGTAATTGCACAGGAAAGCTGAAAACAGGTTTTTCTCCACCATAAATGTTGGGCCTGTCTGTTTCTTGCCTTCTAACTTGTGCAGCCAATCACCCTACTCCCACCTCACAGGGTCCCTTCAGACCTCCCTGCACGTACTCCAGGATGTGGGGGAAGCCTTGTCACTCACCTCTCAGATTTTCTTTGAGAGGGTCCTGTGAGAGGGTGCTATCCTCTCATCCCAGGCCCTCTAGACCTTTAAATCAGGCCCCTGTCCCGAAAGCCCCCCGGACCCCTCCCCGCCGTAATCCGAGCCAGCTGCGTGCCATGCAATCGGTTTGCTTCTGAACTGCACCAAGGGAACAACTTTACATGCTCGTGCTCCACACATTTCACTTCCTCACCCTAGTGTGCTGCCCTGATGCCAAGTTGTGGGACTTTCTACCACCTGCAGAGGGTGAGGAACCCCGGTGGGCCAGCCTCTATTCCACCCTGGTCCTGTGGCCTGCTGGGGAGATTGATTGGCGCCGCCTTCATGGAGCCATGAGCATGGGCGTCTGCCCCTTTTGCAGCATGATGGAGACCTTGATGCACACTTATCTAGAATGCGCCAGGTTTCAGCCCCTATTCCGCCTCCTCCTGATGAGGTTCTGGTTGCACTTTTCCCCACACCTCTTCATATATTCACATCCTGTCCATGGCCCCACAAAATCGCAAGTCCTCGTCAACCTCCTTCTGGCCCTAGCCAAAGTGGCCACCTACAATACCAGGAGGAGGATGCTGGACGAGGGGGTGCTCTGCGACTGTGGGGCCTATTTCTGCTCCTCCCTGGTCTCGCTCCTCCCTGGTCTCATGCCTCCAGGGCAGAGTTCCTCTGGGTGGCGTCCACTGGCTCCCTAGACAGCTATGAGGAGCAGTGGGTGCTGTCCGGCGTTCTCCGCTTGGTGTTCCCCACTGGATCCCTAGTTCTGCACCTGTGACTGCCACTCCCTGCCTGGCTGTTCCTTAGTTGTCCCCCAAATTCAATTGGGTCCTCGGTCCAGTGATTCCTCCCGCAAGGCTGGAAGAGGGGCCTTTAGAAGCGGGAGGGCACCTCCCGGAATTTCTGATAAGGCCATCTGTGGGTGTTGAGTTGCTGTGTTGATAGTTACCAAGAAATTCCACATTATAATTTAACTGCAAACCCCTTTATATTTTTCCCCCATCTGTAAAATGGGGATAATGATACTGACTTCCTGTTTGAAAATTACTTTGAGATCCACTGATGAGAAGTGCAATATAAGAGATCAGTATTATTATATAGGCCAGCATCACCACACAATATTTTTCACTGTAGCTCTGCTGTTACACTTTAGCTATATTTAAGCTATCAACTTACTTTTTTTAAACTGGCTATTTTTTTTTTAATCCATTTTCGGTCAGCATGCCCAGAATTTTATATTCTGATGTTAAGCTTCAGACTGAGGTGGTCTGCAAGGAACCGAAGCTCTCTGGCGTCCTCTATAGGACAAGATGAGGAAATGCATCATCTTTCGTACAGGTTTAATTTTTCAGTTGCTCTCAACCTTTCGACTACTGTACCCCTTTCAGGAATCTGATTTGTCCTGCGTACCCCCAAGTTTCACCTCACTTAAAAACTACTTGCTTACAAAATCAAACATAAATAAAAGTGTCCCAGCACACTATTACTGAAAAATTGCTGACTTTCTCATTTTTACCATATAATTATAAAATAAATTGGAATATAAGTACTGTACTTACATTTCAGTGTACAGTATGCGGAGCTGTGTAAGTCATTGCCTGTATGAAATTTTAATTTGTACTTACTTCGGTAGTGCTTTCTATGTAGCATGCTGTTAAACTAGGCAAATATCTGCACAAGTTGATGTACCCCCTTAAAGACCTCTGTGTATCCCTAGGAGTACTTGCACCCCTGGTTCAGAACCACATCTGCTCATGGCTCATTGGTACATTGCAGGGGTGGGAAAGGGATGCTTGTTTTGAGACTAAACTGCAAAGATCCTTTTACTCAAGAACCAGGTTTTGCACAAATGTTATTTTATACCAGGTCCTTTAATTGAAATTCAAAATATTGTTGACATTTTTAATGGAAATTTGGAAAATTTCTACCAGCTTTGGACCTTTTGAGAAAGACCTAGGATTTGTGTTAGGGCAGGTCTATGCTAGAAAGTTTTGCCAGCATAGTTGTCGGGTGGGATTTTGCCACACAACATAGCGTTGCCTGCCAAAGCCTTAGCGAGTGGTATAAGAAGTTAGACCTGCAAAAAGGTTTTGTTGTGGTGGTGGGTTGGTTTGGGGTTTTTTTTGCTAGTAAAACTGCATCTATAATTTGCTGGTACAGCTACGCTGGTAAAACCTTCCTAGCTGAGACTAGGAATTAGGATCCGGAGTTTGCTTTGCATGCAGGCAGTGCCGGGCCGGCCAACATTTTGGCTCTGAAATTGGCTCCAAACGCAGCCGGGGGCCCGCAGCAGCTTTCCCAGGCGCGGGCGGGCGGGCCGCCTTGCCTGTGTGATGCACAAGCACGACGGGGTTTGCAGCAGCCATAGGGCGGCGCGTGGCTCTGCATTTACTGCACCGACTGTTGTATTCAGCTGGTCCCCCCCCTTGGGGGCGTAGCTGGGTCTCTGCAGACGGCTCGGCCGCTCCCAGCATGCAGCTGCAACCCCACTTCCTGCGCGGCGCTTCCTAGGGCCGCCCCACGTGCATTTCTCTCTCTGGCCCCCCAGCGCAGCCGCCGCCGCCGCCAGGATCGGGTCCGCCGCCGAGCATGGCTACGGGGCAGCAGCTGGGTAATGCCCCCGCCGCGCGCCCCGGGGTCTTGCAGCGCCACCTCCGATTGCGGCTGCAGTGTCTGAGCCTTTCCTGCAGCAGCCTGCGGCCTAGCGGGAGGGACTTTAACCTTTAGTAATCTGCGTGGGACGCAGCGTGACTGGGCTCGAGGGGGTTTAAATCCGGGGCTGTATTGCATGGGCCTGACGTTGCATTGCTTGGATCCGGAGCTGACGCTCGATCCAGCCAAAAGGGCTTTGAGGTGCTGGTGCCCCAGGCCATGGAAAAAGGAGGGAGGAGGAGAAGAGCCCATGATGCTTCTGAGCAGGTGTTTGAAACAGGATCTCTGTACATCCCTGGGCAGGTTGAAATGGGGCCTGTGAGCATTTTTTATGTCGGGCGTTAAAAATATTAGTTGGATTCTCCCACCTCAAAATCCCCCTCGCCCAGCAAGGGTGCAGTGAAATCCCGTTTGAAATGTAAGAAACAACCAGCACAGGGGGTTGGGGTTGGTTGGGTTCCCTTTGCAATTGTCCAGGGTTTCCAAATCACAATCATTTACATCAGTGTCACATGACCATAAAGCATGTGCAAAATGTTTCTAAATAGCATTTTAGATTTGGGAGCGTGCCATTTCATAGCATCATAGAAGATTAGGTTGGAAGAGCCCTCAGGAGGTCATCTAGTAAGATGCACAGACATAAATAACTGCACAAAGTGTAAGGCATAACCATGAATTGGCCCCATGCATGACTGTTAACATGGCATTTAGGCCGTGTCCACACTAGCATTTGTGTCGGCAAAACTTTTGTTGCTCAGGGGTGTGGGTTTTTTCACACCCCTGAGCAACATAAAGTCAGTGTAACATGGCTACACAAGTGTTCTCACAGCAGGGCTGCTGTGAGCTTGTAAGTATGGACATGGCCTTAGTTATTAGTTGGGGTTATGTCTGGAGCTGAGTAGAACCCAGCTTGCTCTGGAGCTGCTGGAAGTATAAGCAGATGCAGCTATGAATACACAGAAGCTCCTTCAAAATAGTGAATAAAAAACTGCCTCCCTGCTCATTACTTGCACATTGATCTTCTGGGACCTGGTGTCCTCACTTAGAAATGTTAAGAGCCCCAGCTTTGCAATCAGTTCTTTGGTGCTCTGGTGGTCTGCATGTGCTGATCCAAACTCCTGGTCAGGGCCTTGGTTAAGATCTTGTCCTGGCCTGCGTTTTCTATTCCTTACACCAATTTGCTGTGGCACTTGTTTAGGCAAGTAACTTAACCTTTCTTTTCCTCGGTTTACCCATTGTAAAATGAAGATATACCGACGAGTGTGCGTGTTTAATGCTTGTAAAGCACTTTGAAATATAAAATCTTGTTCACTCGGAGCAGTATTGCTCAGGACAATAGCAACTGCATCTATTCCTGCTTGGTCCAGAAAGTCTCTGACCTGTAAACACCTCTGAGTAACTTTTTTATGCATGAAGTTACTCAGAGGTAAATGTTGCAAGTTCAGGGCTTAATGATATCAATGTGCTGGATCTGTGAACTGTGGGCTGTTGGTGCCATTAATCTGCACTGCTAAGATAATAGATAGGAATTCACAGTCACCTTGTGTCACCTTTTGATAAATCCATTCCTAGACACTGTTGTTTTTCCCTTGTAAAGTTTCCATTAGCTACTCCCAAGCCAAGTGAAATAAGCAAGTTGCTATTTTTGCAAATATCCAGGGCCTTATTTTTCAGAGTTGTGGACATTCAGTTTGAGCACAAAAAAAAAATTGCAGTTGTATGTTGGTCTTGCAGGTGGAATTATACTAATTTGAAATGCCAGAAGGCAACCATTGTGGTTATTTCAGCTGACCTCCTGCATTACACAGGCCAGAAAACTTCAGCCGGGAATTATTCTTTCTTCCTGTGTAAGCGAACACCTTATGACTAGAGCTAAGCATGTGTTTTAGAAAAAATATTCTGACTGAGCTCTTCAAAGCCGTCAACATAATTTGCTTCCCCCCCCCATTATAATTAGTTTTAAAATGAATTCAAATCTCTCCCCCAAAACCTCACTTAAACACTATTATAATAAACGATACCCAGCTCCTATCTTTTCATCCATAGATCTCAAAGTGCTTTATGAAGGAGGTCAGTGTCATTATTCCTGTTTTACAGATGGGGAAACTGAGGCACAGATCGGCAAAATGACTTGCCCGAGGTCATCCAGCAGGCCAGTGGCAGAGCTAGAAGTGTAGAACCTAATGCCAGTTGAGTTCCCTTTCTACTAGGCTGCACAGCCTTCCAGGAGTATGGGCAAATGTTTAATGATACTGTTAGATTGTGCAGTTACTCAGCAAGGCAGCAGATCCTGTTGGCATTTGAACATGCAGGTTGTCTACAGGAGTAATTTCTAGTTTTGATTTAAAAATTGTTTAGTGAGGTTAGTTGCATATTTGGCCTCAAATCTGTTACTTTATGCAATGTGGTAAAGGGAGGGGAAATCCACCTGTGTGTTACCAAAATGTTCCCTCTCTTCTCTTCTTCTCCTAGCTTTATTCAGTGTCTCAGACAAGACTGGTCTGGTAGAATTTGCGAAATGCCTCAACTCTCTTGGGTTGGGTTTGGTTGCCTCTGGAGGAACGGCAAACTGTCTTAGGGATGCTGGCCTGAACGTCAGGTAAGAGCTCTCTCCCTTTCTGTCAACGTTATTCCCAACAAAAAATATATCAAACCATCTGAAAATGTTAAATCATTTGATTAGTTTGCTGTGATTTGAGGCGAACATGGGGAGGGAACTATATCATTTAAATGGAACAGAACTCAAAGTCTGGCTCCTTGGCTGGAAATAGATTGAGTCCAAAGACTGTTGAGATGAAGGAGTGTGTGTGGTGATGATGGGGAAGTGAGGGTTCCTGCAATCCAGGTGTTCTCATGTTTGCCCTGACCCAGTTCCTCTCCTGTGAGGCAATGTGTTGTCTTAAAAAATCAGGCCTTAATGCTAGTCTCTGCTAGCAGCTGAAAACTGGTCTTTGCTCCTTCTTGGAGAGTAGGAAATGTTACAGGGTTTTATGGGGATTTGGAGATTATTTCTGTTCAAAACCACAAATTGTCTGTCTGAAAAGATGGCCTGGCTTTTCAAAAATGGCAAATGATTTGGGGTGTCCTCAGTGTGTGACAGGCAAGAAAGAGTGAGCACTCCTCCGCTGAAAAGGGAAACGCGCAGAATCTCTAGCCAGTTCAGCTTGTGATTTGAGGAAATGTTTTGATTCTGGGTCTCCGCACTCCACCATTCAAAAGCAGTTTCAGTCAAATATAAATAGTTTCCAGTGAATTGATGGCAAATCCGTTAAAGCGCTCGGCTTGACTGGCTGTTGGTCATTTGCGGAGACGGTGAACGTGGCAAGAGAAGCTTTGGTGACATCTCCATTAATTTATGTTTCCTCCAAAATTCTGCTAAGGTTGTGTTTCTGGTCCCTCTCTCTAGAGGTGACAGCACTTAGGAATGGTCACGTTAGTCTCATTCCCTCCCTAATTTACAGATCCTTCTAATTATAAACAGTCACGAGGCAAAGAAAATGAAAAGTAAATCCATAATTTCATAATGCATTAGCTATGGCTAACTGTGAAGAACAGTGAACAATATAACAGCAGTGGGATTAAAGCCACATTTTCCAGGAGGAATGGTGCTGATATCTTGAACGTGTGTCTGAGAGCAGAATAATTATACTGTATCTAAAATGCTGGATCTTTAAAATGATTGTGTCAGCTTCCTCATGTAATGTTTCTTCTAAGATTGATCTCACTGCTCATTTGTACAAGTTCTTATTCAGTTATCTAGCCCATATCTTCCAGGATAAAATAGTTTAAGACAGAGATAATGTTGTTTTTTTGTAGGTCACATTGACTTGGCTGGTTATTTCAGTATAAAAGCCCTTTCACAAAATAACTGCAGGTCAGCTTAATTTGATTAAAAAATACATGCTTTGTTTCCATTCATGGGAAATGCAGCTGATGCCCATTAGATATATTTATTTATTTTGGGAACTCCTGCTGTGCTGTTCAGGGCAGATATGGAAACCAGTGACCTTCCTCTTTTATGCTGTGTTGGATGTAGGTTTTACATAAAATACAGCTCTATGCCTTGTTAAGTGTAGGAAATCAGTTAAATTGTGAAAGAGAGTTAAACGAGCATTCCTAGTGTGTTTCTGCTAACAACGGTTACTTGCAGGACCATTTTGTTAGCTAGTGTCAGAGAGATGCCAGATGTAATGGAACCATAAACCATACTAGCCTTAACGGAGAATAGTTTCCGTGACTCCCTTTCCTGAAACGTCTACCAGCTCTTCACAAGAAGGATGCAATACTGGAAGAAACTGAGTTGTGTGATACACTGACAACTTATTTATCATACCTTCCATCTGCTCCAGTCTTGTGAACGTACAGGGCCCTGCCACTTCCGAGAATCGTGCTCTCTCTTCAGTAGTGATTGGAGACAGAGAAGTCGTGATTTTCATCAACGCAAAGCTGCAAAGTCTTATTTTTGGCCTTCCTAATCTTGGGCATCCCTTGAAAGTTTGGAGGTTTTTAGGATCTGAATCTCTTCCCATTACAGCCAGTGTTAAAATTCCCATTGACTTAAATAGCACCAAATTGGGCTATGAATGAGAATATGGAGCCTGCAGAACCACTCAGTCTGTCAAGTGCTGAGCAGTCATTTCAATGTTTTGTTTCCCCCTTGAGCAGAGATGTGTCCGATCTTACCGGATTTCCTGAAATGTTAGGGGGACGTGTGAAAACCCTGCACCCCGCAGTCCATGCTGGTAAGTTATTGCCAATGTCCTTCCATTTTGAAATGGAAATCAAGGGGGCTTGCTGGATGGCCCTTCAGGGGTTTGGGTGAAAGAATTGGGGAATGAGGATCAATGAAGCTACAGGTCACACAGTTGTAACCCACACGCAATGAACGGGAGCTGCATCGTTCTCTGGCTGTTAGAATGTGTGGCACACTGACCAGCACCCTTTCGTCAGACTAGTGTCTTCCCTCCAGAATGCTGGAGACTGAGGAGTCACCTCTCATCACTCTAGCAACAAGGTAGGAGGCATTGTTCACTCAGTAGGAGACATGCCAGGAGGCTCTTGCATGTGTAGTGGCCACCCTCTCTGTTGATGATGTTTGACCACAGTGAACGGCTCGTTGTCCTGGGCATAGCACGTATCTACAGGAAGTATACTTCAGCCTGGTTTCAGCTGCGAGCAGAGCTGCTCAGCTCTGACAGTACTCGAGAGTTGTGACATGCAGCGATCTTACTGCAATGCAGTGTGGCCTGCCTTGGGCTTCCCTTGCAAACTCCTGGCAGACTGAAATTTAAACCTGTTCCAGCAGGTGCAGCTCCACTGAACTTGACCTGTAGATGAATTTGGCCTGCAGAATGGGGCCCCATCGCAGCTTCGGCTTTGGTGGGTGATTCCTGCACTTTGTAAGCTTCACTGGCTCCCCGTTCATTGAGGTGACTCAAGTTCTTTCTTTTGGAAGAACTGCAGTTATTTGGCCAGTCTACCCAATGAGCCATCTCGTGCTTCATCTCCTGTTGCAGCACTTGAGATCCGTAGGGTTGGACCTGTTAGCCATCTCATTTCACACTCTTGAGAGGACTGGAAAAGGAAGGTCTCTTCAGGGGACATTCAGCTCTGGATTCCTCTCCCACTTACTGTACGCCAGCCTGTCAGGTCTCTCATTCTGCTCAAGGCTCCACTTTATTACCTCCTCATTTGTTTCATGGGGTTTATGTATTGTTGGGTGGCAGGTCACGGGTGGCTTTTTCCTCCTTACCTATGCATCAAAGCCTTCGGTGACCATTCCCATGTTTTATGATAAGCAGCTGGCTGCTCATTAAGTGCAGTTGTTTTGGGGCTTTGTGTTCAGCACTTGGAGTTCCCCTGGGATTTAGTGCTGGAAAATCTATTAAAAATCTATTAGAGTGAAAGTTGAGCAGCCAGAAAACCAATACAATGGGATTTTTGCTGCTGCTGTTGTAACTTAAACATAATCAGAATGAGTTTATGGAATAAAATCTCAGAGAGAGCATGTACTCTGAAGAAAGAGGCTGAGAAAGTTTTAATTATCCTTTGTTAAAACCTGCTGTTTTTGTAATCAGGAATCTTGGCTCGTAATATTCCAGAAGATGGAGCTGATATGGACAAACAGGGGTTCAGCCTTGTAAGGTAAATGTCTGAATACGCGGCACAGCTAACCAGTAATCATGAGAAAAAGTTTATAGAGACCAATCAGGGAATGCCAGTGAGTGGGAGTGGAAGGGATCACAGCACCATCCCCAAAGAGGAAAAGGCACATCCGTGTTCTTGTTCCTTTTCCCTGTTGGAATCACTGGAGAGGTGGATTTTATTGGTTAGTTTGTTGCAGATCTGTGTTTCTAGCTAGAACTATAGCAGATAGGGCTCAAGAGGGTTGATCTGATCGTTTTATTTTTGATTTTGAAATGTTTGCTTAATAAACATATGCTTTGAGATTTGCACAGAGCTGTTCGGATTTTAACACATAGATAGATGGATTAAACATAAGAATTGGGATGGGCCTCTACAAAGGTTGTTGGGCTAGATTATAGACAGCAAATAGCTCTTTTTCAGAGTCAACATGAAAGAGCAGATGGGATCCCAAGAGGTCAAAACACTAAACAACATAGATCCCTTCTGTTCACCTTGCTCTATATCTGCGTTAGTTTCTTTATCAGTATATTCGCCTGGGGGATTGGTCACCTCAGAGTAATGATCAACTTTCACTGGCAGACATAAGTAACCACTACTGCTCTTGCAGCGCATTCAGTTTAAAAACGAGTGGCTGAATTAAATTATTGAGGGATTGATTCGCATGAAAGGAGGTGGAATTGAGCTGTGATAAATAGTCTGCACAGATCGGTCTTGGGCTGGATTTGAAAGCCTAGGGCAGGGGTAGTCAATTATTTTTTTCTGTCAAGCTATAGTCAAGGCTCAAAATCCAGAGAAACATTTTCCCACGACAATAATGATAATAAGTAAATAAAAAGATCTCGCAGGCTGTTCAAACGTGTCTGGTGGCCCAGACTTGGCTTGCGGTCCATCTATTGACTACCCCGGCCTAGGGTGTAAGAAAGAGGGAATCAACATAGATAGTTCAGTGAGGATGCCAGCCCAAGGCACATAGGATGTTAGAAAAGGCCTGGCTAAATTCAGAAGGGAATAAATGTCCTCATTGCTCTGTATTCTAGTAAGCAATGATTTACCTTCACTGCATCTGATTTTGATTAACTGACTTAAAAGATATGGGACTTCATCCTCAGCTAGTGTGATTTGCATGGCTCCATTGAAGTCAGGATGGTGAATGCAATGGCTTACCGTTTTGATTTGCATAGATACAGGTGTTAGCAGCCACAAAGTCACTGGGTGAGGGTGCGGCTCTTCACGAAGACTGTGAAAAGACGCAGTGATGGGTAGTAAAGGTGATTAGAAATATGGTGAGGCCCAAATGAATGGGACGTAGCAAAATAGGACTGTCTGGAAGATGAAAGACTTGTGAAGGTCATATCGAAAATGGTTAGCCCAGGGTAGTTAATCATCGGAACAATTTAGCAAGTGGATTCTCCCTCACTGGAAATTTTAAAATCCAGAATGGATGTTGTCCTAAAAAAGACTCTGTAGTTCAAGCAGATCTTGAACCGGGAATTAATACAGGGAAGTCCTATTGGCTGGGTTATGCGAGAGGTCAGACTAGATTATCACAGTGGTCCCTTCTGGCCATAGAATGTATGAATCAATGAGTTTTAGCAATCTCCACTTCCTTAGGAGAGGCACAGATCTGAGTTTAGGATTTTGTGCTTGTCTCATGTCAGAAACAAGGACATGAGGAAAGAACAGTGACTGTACTGTGGGAACAGCTTAGTCTGACTTGACTACCCTACTTCTTGATGAGTAACCCAGGCTTCTCCCCATCACTTTCCAGAATTGTGGTTTGTAACCTGTACCCCTTTGTGAAGACTGTGTCTTCCCCAAACGTCACTGTACAGGAGGCGGTTGAAAACATAGATATTGGTAAGTCCATGGGAAACTGAGAGAACAAACCTTTCACTGAGGGCTGACGTGATAGCTATGGGAAAAGTGATAGCTGATGAAAGGCATTGATCTCTGGTCCGTTAGTGACCTCTGTCCCTCTTCCTGGGAGATTTCATGCATCCATAAAGGTCTGCAGGGGTGATAATGATATTGTCACTCTGAGCCCTTTTTTGGTTGATCTGTGGTACCGTGTTAATACCGTTCGCTCAGGTGGCCGTGACCACTTGGCAAAATATTATGGGAATTGCCAGTCGAGGAAGGGCGAGTGTTGACCAAGCTTGGGTAGCAGGGTGAAATGGGGATGCCCTTCAGGAATAGAATAATGAAAGTTACAGTAACACGGATTCATTCTAACTGACTGCTGAGCCGCACTGCTCAGCTGGTGGAATAGCGCAGTCTGTCTTACAGAAGCACCGTGTGTACATGCAGGGGCTTTGTTTAGAAGAGGCAAGTTGGGCAGACTCTTGCAGTGTGGAGAGCAGGTTAAGTGTCTTCCTGCAGCACATGGCAATGCAATGAGAAATAGATGGGCTACTAGGATGTGAGAAGGGCTGCTAGGATGTGAGAAGGGCTACTAGGATGATTCATGGAATGGAAAACCTATCTCATGAAAGGAGACTCAAAGAGCTTGGCTTGTTTAGCGTAACCAAAAGAAGGTTGAGGGGGGATATGGTTGCTCATTTATAAATATATCAGAGGGATAAATATTAGAGAGGGAGAGGAATTATTTAAGCTAAGTACCAATGTGGACACAAGAACAAATGGATATAAACTGGACACTAGGAAGTTTAGACTTGAAATTAGACGAAGGTTTCTAACCATTAGAGGAGTGAAGTTCTGGAACAGCCTTCCAAGGGGAGTAATGGGGGCAAAAGACATATCTGGCTTTATGACTAAGCTTGATAAGTTCATGGAGGGGATGGTATGATGGGATTAATTTTGGCAATTAATTTGGCAACTGATCTTTAATTATCAGCAGGTAAGTATGCCCAGTGGTCTGTGATGGGATGTTAGATGCGGTGGGATCTGAGTTACTACAGAGAATTCTTTCCTGGGTGCTGGCTGGTGAGTCTTGCCACATGCTCAGGGTTTAACTGATTGCCATATTTGGGGTTGGGAAGGAATTTTCCTCCAGGGCAGATTAGCAGAGGCCCTGGAGATTTTTCGCCTTCCTCTGCAGCATGGGGCATGGGTCACTTGCTGGTGGATTATCTGCAGCTTGAGGTCTTCAAACCACAATTTGAGGACTTCAATAACTCAGACATAGGTTAGAGGTTTTTTACAGGAGTGGGTGGGTGAGATTCTGTGGCCTGCATTGTGCAGGAGGTCAGACTAGATGATCATAATGGTCCCTTCTGACCTTAAAGTCTATGAGTCTATGAGATGCTTTGGGGAAGAAAAGCTAAGCAATTAAAAGCATCAGGAGGATCACCATTGTAAGGAGCAGTTACAAATACGGGGGCTTATCTTTGTGCGCCATTTACTCCACTGTGAAATTGGGTAGGACCCTTGATTTGGTGCCATCTAGGGAAGGCTTGCAATTGTGGATTTCTCTCTGATACGTAGCTTTGCTCCTCATGTTAGTTACTAACCTAACAGGACAGCATCCCTGTTCGGCGTCTCATGAAGAGAAAGCTGAATGATGTCCTATCTCTGGTGTCTGCTCACCAGGTCTCTTGCAAGGACCAGGCATCTTATGCGATCAAAGATATTTTAATAGCAGTGTGTGATTGGGTTTAAGAGGGAAAGGTGATCTCAGAGCTTACATACAGGACCATTAATATTTGCAAAGGGCTTTGAGATCCTCAGATGTCAGGCACCATGGAATGTTAGTAAAGAAGGGAACTGTGATACCTTAGCTCTAGGTCAGAGGGCATCAACCTTACACTAAGATGTGAGTTTCCAAGTATTTTGGATATGGAAGAGAAATGTTACACACTTCTGGGTTTCTGTTTTTGAAGGAGGAGTAGCGCTGCTACGTGCTGCTGCGAAGAACCATGCTCGTGTGACAATCGTGTGTGACCCTGCAGATTATACCTCTGTGGCTGAAGAGATGAAGGCATCGAGTAGTCAAGACACTTCCTTGGAAACCAGACGTCAGCTGGCCCTGAAGGTCCGTCCTCTTCTTTAGAAAAAAATTGTGCTCCCTTTGGAGAGCGTGTCCTAGAAACCAAACGGTCTTGCCTGTTTTGTCCTCAGGCTTTCACTCACACTGCTCAGTATGATGGCGCAATCTCCGATTACTTCAGGAAGGAGTACAGCAAGGGGGTTGCCCAGCTTCCGCTGCGTTATGGCATGAACCCCCACCAGACCCCCGCACAGCTCTATACGCTGAGGCCTAAGCTTCCTCTGACTGGTAAGACAGAAGGATTGCCTGAGCTACAGCAGCAGAGTCCACCCTGTGGCCCTCCAGGGTGACTGCTGGGAAAGTGTGTATTTGATTCTGAATTGGGAATGCCTCCCTGAGTTGTGCTCTGTGACTTTAAAAGGGAAGGGTTTGGATCAGCTCTTCTTCTACCAAGAGGGGGCGCCGCCTCCCAGCACGCCCTCTGCAGGCCCAGAACAAGTTGTGCAAAGGTATGAGGCTGGAATGTCTGTGCAGCTGTTATCCCTTGGTCAGTAGCTCCCCCAGTGGCTGCCTGCTGTATTGCGGGGGAGTAGGCCAAATGCAGTTCTGGCTGTTTTCTCCCCTGCAAGGCTGTGGGAAGCCCAGGGAAAGTAAGTTTGATGCTTGATTAGTCTTGCCTGATCCTAGGCAATATATGTATTTATTTCCCTAGGGTTAAGCAGAACCAGTCAAGTGCCTAACTTGTTCTCTAGGATTTTTTGTTTCTCTTTTTTTTTTTTTTTGTAACTTCTAACTAAGGGCTTCTATTTTATGCTTTTCCAGCTAGTTTCCTGCAGCAGTTTCCTTTCCCTATCCCCATGACAGTGGAACATACATAACACCATTAGGAACAAAATAAATCCTAGCAATGGATTGGTAGGCTCGTTACTAGGTGGAGATGGTAAAATGGTTAATGCTGCAACAAAGGCAAAAGTGTTTGATAAATATTTCTGTTCTGTTAATTTTAAAAGAAGCAGGATGATGTGCTGGTATCCTATGAGGATGACAAAGTACTTTCCAGACTGGCACCTCGGTTCTAGAAAGATTTGTTTCCATTACAGTAGCAGGCTTGTTTTGTGGCATGATGTTTGCCTGGGATTGAAGTGTCTTGCAGTTGCTTAGTTTGAATGCCACACAGCAAAAGTCTCTAGTAAAGAGTTGGTTGTTGAGTAGGAAGCACTTTGAAATTAAACGAATGAACAGCGCGAGAGACAGTAGCTGTCATGAGGAAATTTGGTATCTATAGTTTCTGTGAGTTTTACAGTAATTTCATATTAAAGGATAGATCCTTAACTGGTATAAATCTATGCAGTTCCATTTAAGCCAGTGTGTAAGGACTGAGTTGCAACAGCTTATTTTGTCCTAACTTATTACTAAAATCCAGGAAGAAAAATCTTTTACTGTTTCTTAAAACGTTCTCCTTCCTCTTCTCCTTATTTAGCATCCTTTCGGACATCTGTGGCTGTAAAATTTCACCAATCGGTTACTTTCACTTGTTTTTTTGGCTGATCCTTTAATATAGACAGGGCTTCTGTTTCATGCTTCTCTAGATAGTTTTCTGCTGTTTTCCCTTTCCTTATCCCAGTGATATCAGAATGACCCTCAAATATGGTGGGGATAGCTCCTTTTTTTGGTCTCATAATAGTGTTTGCTGTGTCACTGTTCGGACGTTCTGGCTTTCATGCCTCACGTGTAGGCAGTATGCTAGTAAGAAATGGTCTTAATGATTCACATTGCCTTGTAGTTTTAATTAAAGAACCTCATAAGAGACTCAGACAGGAGTTGAAAGCTGATTTGCTAGCAAGTCTACGTTGCATGTCAGCAGAATGGTATTAGTTTCAAGTGTCCTAGTCTCCTTCAGGAACACAAGAAGAATTTTTTTCCCCATCATCCTTCCAATCCCCCTCCTCCCCCCACTCCGGTTCAGAAACACAAATACAGGTGGTTCTCTGTGTTTATAGTTTTGAGTGTGCAGATGCCATGGTAGTGTTAAAATACGTAGAGATTATTTCACATTTGGGGCACTGGGAGAGATTGTGCTCTTCTTCTGGTTTAGCATGTCTGATTAAAGGTCCAGATTAAGTACTTTGCTTAAAAGCATTTGCTTAACTTTATCCCTGTGTGTAGTCCCGCTGAAGTCAATTGGACAGCGCATGTGTTTAAAGTTAGGCACGTGGTTAAGTATATTGCTGAATCAGGGACATATCCACTTAGTTAAAAAAAAAAAAATCTTGGGTTTCTCACCAGAGAGAGACCAAAAATGTACATATTTGAATAAAGTATTCCCATGTTCTTTAACTACTTCTATTACAGTGTCCTCTTTAGAGATTAGGACTCCACACTGCTAGACTGTATATAGACAGGAAGAGACAGTTTGTGCCCAAAGTAGACATGGGAGACTAATGAGTGGGAGAAGAAAGTGCTATTTTTCCTATTTTACAGGTGGGAAAACTGAGGCACGGGGCTACTCAGTGCCTGAATACCTGACGCTCTGGCTCCAAACTCCCATTGGAATGGGAGTTTGAAATCAGTGGGAGTTGGATGCCAAAGTGCCTTTGAGGATCAGGGCCTAACTGGCTTGTCCAAAGTCACACAGGCAGCCTGTGGCACAGATAGAAACTGCACTTGGTTTTCCCAAGTCACAGTGCAGTGAGTAAACTGCAGGACTGTCCTTCCTCTGTGGGTGTCCTGTAGAATCTTGGCCTTGTGTTTCAGCTCCGCTTTGTGAACTCTATGCTATATGTCCAAAGCAGCTGGGCAGAAAACAGCTCATTCTTTCCCTATGTGCTCGGTGTGTTTAAAAGAAAACAGCTTGTATAATTTTCGGTTCTAAGCAGTAGCAGTTTACATTTAAAATAACTTATACTCGTGTTCAGGCTCCTTGGAGAGAGGGACCTTCGCCCTTTAATGTGCATTTATGATCTGTGTGCAGTTCTCAATGGATCCCCTGGGTTCATCAACCTGTGCGACGCTCTGAATGCCTGGCAGCTGGTGAAAGAACTCAAGCAGGCTTTAGATATTCCTGCAGCAGCCTCGTTCAAACACGTCAGTCCTGCAGGTAAATGGGGGTTCTTATTGATATTCATCTTATGGAAGAAATACAGGCACTCTGTTCTTTGAATGCCACTGCAGTGTCCATCCTCTCGCCTCTTAAAATGCCCCAGCAGCTTTGCTGATATGAAGGAGTTGGAGCAGAATATAGTTCTCGTTTTCTTCTTCCACGGTTTTTGCTCATTTTATCCACCAGGTGCTGCTGTTGGACTGCCACTCACAGTGGAAGAAGCTCAGGCCTGCATGGTGCATGATTTACACGCGACCCTGACGCCTTTGGCAACTGCATATGCACGAGCAAGAGGTGGGATGGCAAGTGAAAAACTAATCTGTGCAAAGAACTGAGAAGACCAATAGTACTTGTTCCTGAGCAACGTGCTGTGTGGTTCACAGGTTCTTCTCTTTGCAAGTTTATGGTGATATTTAGAAGATCCGAGTAGCTCTTGTGTTTTTGGTTTTTCTCCAGAAGTGTCTAAATAACTCTGTTGATTAATGCGCAATCCATTCTCCTCTTGAGGGACCTAGATTCAAATCAGGATTGGCTCTCAGTCAAAGTGAGTTTAGCTAGTTCAACCAATTCCTGATTGTTTTCACTTCAGAAATCTCTTTCCTGCTTTTGCTGGCAGAATCTGGACAATCAGAGAACTGGATTGGAAGCTCTCAGCCCTCAACTGTGGGTGGGGTACTGTTGAATCATTCACAAAGAAATCTTTTCTCCCAACTATTCGTTTATATTTGAGTTTAAAGTATTGACAGAAACAAAAAAAGGAAGGCTATAAAAAATGTTTGCCCCTTCTCAGGGGCTCAGATTTTACTCTTGATATTTTGGTGTCATTCTGCTCATTCTCCCGTTGTCTATCATGTTCCAGGAAAAGCAGGTAGATAAAATCTCAGTTTCAAAAGGGAATAATTGACACACACCCAGTTTTGCTCCCCCAATTTTTAGGTCACCTCTGATGGTCATTGTTCATGTAAGAGCACTACTACACGATTGGCATTCACTGTCACAATTCGAATGGCTAGGTTGTTGCAGGGTGACATTAAAGACCATTGACCTGACTAAATGGGAAACCTCCACAGTGTCATCTGGTGCAATTTGTCTCTGGTTTTAAATGAGCACCAATTCATTAAATATAAAATACAAAATGGCTATGATGTACATTTCAGACTCTGGTTTTGCTTAGAAAAGTCAGTGTTATATAAGACATTCATTACAGAAGCTTTGTAAGTGAGAATGTGGAGGAGGAAAATAGGAACCTACAGAAATATTTTAGGATGAATTTGTGGCAGGGAGGCTGCCTTAGATTTTTTTTTTTTTCCTTTCTTGTGATTCTTAAGTGTCCCTTTCTTCTGCTTTGTGATGAAATTAGCAAACTCTGAGGAAAGAAACTGAGTCATGAATGGTTTGGTGGGGTGTGGGTTTGCTTGTGTGCTGCAGTTGAATCACTTTTTAAACATTATTTTGCAGGTGCTGATCGGATGTCTTCCTTTGGCGACTTCATCGCGCTCTCTGATATCTGTGATGTCCCGACTGCTAAAATCATTTCCAGAGAGGTTAGTAAAAGAATGGCAAGTTATTCTGCAAAGGTGAAGAGCTCTTGGTGAGCTCATTGGTTGTAATGGCAATTCCAGTCATACTTTTTTTTTTAATTGGTCCATTTTTGTTTCTGTCCATTTTATTCATTTGTATTTATTGGTCCATTCCAATCATTTAATATCCAGGGTGCAGAATTTAAACCAGTCTTGATTATTTTTTTCAAGCTGTGGCTCATAAGTGGCAGCAAATGTGAAAACTGAACAATCAAACCACTTACTTCCAAGATGGATCATAACCTTCACTGTCCACTTAAGCACGTCTCTAAACCCCTGATTGTATTGTAGTAATAGGTGATTCATCAGCTCTGGTGGAACAGTAGGGAATTCCTAGTAGTCCCTACAAGTGCCTGCCTACTTCTTCCTGGGGGAAAAAGGAGTGCATTTGTAGATTGCTGCCTACCCAGTAGACTGAGCCTACGAACCTACAGTACTCCTAATTCTGCTGGGTTCCTCTTTGCCCGTGTAACTGAGCATATCGCATAAGTCACTAGAATAGATGACAATCCTGAATGCAAAATTAAATCAGACAACGTTAATACTTAACCAAACAGTGTTCATGTTTGTTGTAGGCTGAGCTTCGTATCGCTGAGCGTTATTTAAGAAGGGAAGAAAGCGGCGTATGAATGATAAGGAAATGTATCACTTTATGGCCCTAAGATAAACCACTTCTGTCAGTTTTTAATTCTGTTTGGGCCAACGCGGTTCCATTCTGTCACTATTTGTGTCCTCAAAGTATCCAAGAGTTTGAAATAATGAATGGGTTTGAAAGAGGAGTTTCTTTGTCTGTCTCTGACCAGTCAGAGCTTGGGTCCAAAAGGTGCTTCTCCATATATGCATACCACTTCTGTTGTGTAGGCAAGTGTTAGTTGTTTTTAGAAAAGAAAACCTGCCATCATCAAAAAAGCATCTCTTCTGAACCCAATTAGACAAATATGTTCACAAAGGTACCAGGACTTTTATTGATCACCCTGAATTTCAGAGATGCTCAAAGTAAAGAGAACGTAATACAAACGTGCCTTCTGTATAGTAGGTAAAGTATTTTCAGTATGCCACTACAAGAAATCTGTCTCGAATAGATACAGGAATGAATTCACCCATAGGAAATGTGTGGGAGGTGTGTTTCCATTGACTTCACTGCGGAAAAACACATGCTCCTGTAGGCATTGTGGCACCCATCCATATGGTTGAAACCTGCAGACACATAGCATGTGAGTATCCTGTTGTCCTTAAATGGATTATGCTCATTTGTAATGCTACTTGCACTTATGAGCAGTTGCAGGGTTGAGCCCTCATCCAAAGTCTATTGAAGTCCATAGTCTCTTGTTGGCTTCAGACCAGGCCTCTAATATGTTTCTAATGACAGAATCTAAAATGGCATATTAGTGATTACTCTTTCCCCTCAGGGGCTAATGCTATGTGTATGTGTGTGTTGCAGGTGTCTGATGGTATAGTGGCCCCAGGCTATGAGGAGGAAGCTCTCAAAATCCTCTCCAGAAAGAAAAATGGGAGTTACTGTATCCTCCAGGTGGGTGTGCTACGTTTCATGTTATTTGTGGTCTAAGTGTAGACTTCTCAGCCCGCCCAAAGCTCCATCTTCATTATAAGTTGCTTTTCTGTGGCCATCTCTCCATACTACTTGGAAATATTGTTTCTACCAGTCAGAGCTTACAGCGGTTGAACTACACACAGATAATGCCTGATCCAAAGCCCATTGCAGAGCATGTGAACGTTCCCATTGAGCTAATTGAGTTTTGATTCAGTTTGGGATTAGATTTCTAAACGATCTAGAATTTCACAGAGTGGCATGTCCATGAAGATACAGTAAAGACTTATATTAAACAGGACATTTTTCATAATGTCTTCATTGATTTTTGTTGTTGTTGTAATGATACACACATTAGCAACAGAACTTTACAGAAATACAATTTCTGGACTGCTCTCTGCTTCACACCAACCTCCCTATCTGTTCCTGACATTTATAGATACCTTCCCTGCCATCTATAAAATTCTCCAGCTTTGTCATTAATCTTATAATTGAGACACCTATTTGGAGCAATTTGTTACATCCGTGCGCCCAGCCTTTTAAAACAACAAAACAGATTCTGTATGATCTCAGGATCAATCTGTGGGTACAACCAAAGACAACAGCAAGCCCTTTTAAAAAAAAAAACCCACCATATTTGAATCCCATGTGATGAAGAATAATCACATTGCAGGCACGGTTTAGATGCCGTGGTAATGTGTGATTCCATATTATGTTGATAGCAGTACTTGTCAAATATTTAACAAGATGCTGCCAGATCATTCAAATTCTCATCCTCATGCCCCCTGCTCACAAGTGCTGAGGAGCGTGCATGGGACTTTAAATTCTGTCAGTTTCATTGTAGATTCCGTAGGAGATTTTATACTATAGCCAAAGAATCCGTGTAGCTCCTATCCCAGTCCCTCTCTGAGAGGCTGACGCACACAGGAAAGCTAAGAACTTAAGTAGCAGCACATAAAAAATTCCAACTTTAGATGAGAGACGGATTCAAGCATTACTATCAGAGGAGCTCTAGAAGGTGGCTCAGGTGCTTCAGGCAAGCAAGAAAGAAATTACAGGCAGTCTTGAAGGCTGATTCCTCCCAAGTTATATCCATTTTGCAAGGATTTAGTAGTAACTAGTAAATCTTTAATGCTTGAGAGACTCTATCACTGCTTGTCACCAGATTCCCTATAAAGGGACCTTATGCTTGGTGTTTGGCTTAATGTTAGAGTGAAGAGACAGCACACATTCCCCAAGTCCTGCTTCTGCTCCACCATCTATGCCCCCTGTAAAGGTGGAGGAAGTCTGCAAAGATGGTTGCCCTCTTCCACTGCCACATGGGAGGGGGCAGTTCTGTGCAGGGAAGGTCCTTTCTGCGTGTTGATCTTTGTGGGTCACAGTCTGGCCCTATGTGTCTAAACATCCAGTGTGCACACGCCTATCACCTATGTTCTCCCTTAACGTGACACTTTTGTTTTGGTGCTGAGAAGCTGGTGCTCCAGTTTGCTGGTACTACCTCTGTTTTGACATCCCATCCCCATTCCACTCATCTCTTTTGGATTATGTAAAAGATTTACATTGTGGTTTAAGGTAAACTGTTCCTGGAAGTCAGATTTGAAAGGGTCATGGCTGGACGTTGGATCGGAAGGGTTCAAAGAGCGTGAAGCACTACTTTCTATTTGTCTGCTTTTAGATGGAGCTTGATTATGAGCCAGATGAAAATGAGATTCGAACCCTTTTTGGGTTGCATCTCACGCAGAAGAGGAACAACGGTGTTATTGACCGGTCCCTGTTCAAGAACATTGTTAGCAAAAACAAAAATGTAAGTGTAAGTGAATTGGTGAGAAATGAGAGGTCCGTTTGAGTGAACTGGTGGGCTCCAATCGGGAAAGGAAGTGAAATTCTATCATAAGAGACCCTAAAACGTTCAGGCAGACTTGTGTTTTCAGCAAAATGATGCACTGGGCCAAATCTGCTCATGCAAGCAGAGCCATTGCCTTCATTTTAGCTGCTTACCTGAGTAAGATGAGCAGGATCTAGCTCTTTATCGCTGATTATCAAGATTATAAATAGGAAGTTCCTCATTTAATTTCCACAGTTACACACCAATATGGTAAGAAACCATTGTAGTCTCATTCGGAGTCACTGTTTAATAGTCTCATTGGCTTGCATTGTGTTGTATAAACTCCTAGATCTCTCTGTTCCATGCACAGATGGTTTACACATCACCAGTGGGCAGTTAGTTACATGTGTTTTACATTTGTCTTACATTTGTCCTAATTTTTCACTGTGAAGTAGCAGACCTATATCAATGTAGAAATAGTCAAGTATGTCCCGGGGAGCTGAGAAACGTCATAAATGGGGAAACAGTTTAACGAATTAGTAGCAGAATGAGTGTAAAATAAAATTGTCAACAGCATTTCAAATAGGGTGACCAGACAGCAAGTGAAAAATTGGGACGGGGGAAAGACCCAAAAATTGGGACTGTCGCTATAAAATCAGGACATCTGGTCAGCCTAATTTCAAACTATTGCCTTGATCTGTCAAATATGTTAGCACAAGTTTAGCTTTGTACATGTGAGTAATGAATTCAACAGAACTGTTCACCAGTGTAAAGTTAAGCAAGTGCATGAATGTTTGCAGAATTAGGGTCAGTCTTTGACTATCAGTCACTTAGCTTTTGAGACCTGAGTTTAGGGTTGGTTTGGGCTACAAGAACTGATGACATTAGTAGATAATCAGATTGTTGGTAATTTTTAGTCATTTTGCTCTGGTATTATGTAGAACATGCAGTGGTTTTTGGTTTGCAGATTTATAGCCCATTGCAGAACGTTTTAAGTCTCAGTTACTGAAGTGATACATTCATTATCGCTTTCTGTTGTTTCAGCTGCCCGAGTCTGCTATCCAGAATTTGACTGTGGCCACCATCGCTGTCAAGTACACCCAGTCCAATTCAGTTTGCTATGCTAAGAATGGGCAGGTAACCAAACAGGGCTGCTTATGGGGGAGTATACTAGTATCAGCCAAACTGGCCTATAGTACGTTTTGTCAGGCACCAGCTTTAAAATCACTTGGTGTACTGGAAGCTATTAAACAAGTATAAGCAAGCTGGCTTAGCCCAGGTCTACACTAGCAGAAGTGGGGGAGGGGTCGACCTAAGATATGCAACTTCAGCTACATGAAGAGCATAGCTGAAGTCAGCGTATCTTAGGTCGACTTACCTGGCCGTGAGGATGGCGGCGAGTCGACTGCTGCCACTCCCCCGTCGACTCTGCTTTCGCCTCTCGCAAGCTGGAGTTCCGGAATCGACGGGGAGCACGATCAGGGATCGATTTTATCGTGTCTACACTAGACGCAATAAATCAACCCCCGATAGATCGATCACTACCCGCCGATCCGGCAGGTATTGAAGACCTGCCCTTAGACACTGTTACATGGAATAGTACAAGTTCTGTAGCTCTCAAGTGGCTGCCTGTGAAAGCAAAATCATGGGATCTTTTCACAACCAAGGAATGGATGGTGGCTTAGGGACTAAGAGATCAAGCTTGCAAAGAATTAAACACTCGAATAATTTTGTTCATGTTGTTAAATGTTTGCAGGATCAGGGCCTGAATCTTTTTTAAATCTTCTGTCCAGGTTTTTATCAGGGGTCTTTTTGTTGGTGGGCATTCATTTGATAAAGGCCTTTTAAAGCATTAGCATGTTAGAATCGGTTTCACACCTGGTGTCTGACAGTGTTTAATTTAAAGGCAACCTGCAAAGGATATATTTTAATTGCTTTATTTTGCTGCTTTATGATGTATAAAGAAGGGCTTTTTGCAAGTAGATGAGGTTTTTGTTCTGTTTGTCTTTGAACTTTAGAGTGTCAGGAATGTCAAGTCTTCCTTGATTTTGATGGAAGACTTACCTTGGGGGGTGGGCTTTCATGTGTGTTGTCAAAAGTTACACCATAAATGAACAGATGGGGTGTGAATGCTTAACAAAAACATTTGCTCCCAGGTTTCAGAGTGGTAGCCATGTTAGTCTGTATTAGCAAAAACAATGAGGAGTCCTTGTGGCACCTTAGAGACTAACAAATTTATCTGAGAATAAGCTTTCAAAGTGGATTTTAGGGCACGAAAGCTTATGCCCAAATAAATTTTAGTCTCTAAGATGCCATAAGTACTCCTCGTTCTATTGCTCCCACGTGTTCTTTAGGCATTGTATTTAAATGTCACCAAAGACTTTTAAACAGGCTGACTGAAATTCATTTCCCCTCTCAATTGCTTGCTGTTGTGATGTCATCATTCCACTAACCCTGTGAGACAGAACCAGAATTTCTCACATTCTCCCCCCCAACATATACACCTCTACCCCGATATAAATAACACGACCTGATATAATGTGGCAAAGCAGCACACGGGGGGGGGGGGGGGGTTGTTGTGCACTCTGGCGGATCAAAGCAAGTTCGATATAACGTGGTTTCACCTATAACGCGGTAAGATTTTTTGGCTCCCGAGGACAGCACTCTATCTGGGTAGAAGTGTAGAAGCAAAATCAGGCACAATCCCAATTTATTTCCTTTGCATGTCACCTTTAAAGATACCTTGTTTAATCCATCCTCAGTGTTACTCATCTGAATGCACCAGATTGTCATCATCTAGAGTTAAAATGCACCCCTGTGTTACTTCACTGTATTTTCTGATGTCATGTGCTACATAGCTCTGACAAGGCATTTGGCTGGAAAGTTGGCATTTTCTCTCTCTGAGGCTTTTTAAATAGGTCTCTGTCTCTGAAAGCATTCATTCTGGTTGCCCCAGGACAAAGGTCTGATTAGCCTGAGTTCCTCTTCTGCTCACTCAGTACAGCAGCAGCCCCATCAACCCCTGTTGCCTTTTCAGTGATGAGCTTAATGTGCTACTGCAGATGTTTCTGCAGTGGTTGGAGTAATTAATGCATGTCCCATGTGTATGTGAAAAGGCCCTTGTGATGGATTAGAAGTGGACTAGAATCATGTCTGTATAAACAGAATTCCAGCTGGGTCATTGTCCTAGGTTTGCTTGATAATTTGCTTATGCACATTCATGGGGAAATCTCTAAGCCAAGCATACATGTTTCTCTTCTTGATTTTTATTGTACATTCTGCCTTTATTTTAATGGAATGACCAAGATCTGATGGTTGGAAGCAGAAGCTACACAATTTCAGACTAGAAATAAGGTACAATTCTTTTTACCAGTGAGGGTAACCAATGGGATCTCTAACACTTGCGGTCTTTAAATCAAAATTGAATGTCTTTCTGAAATACGCTACTTCATGGGCTTGATGCAGGAATCACCTGGTAAAGTTCTGTGCCCGTGTTACTCAGGAGGTCTAGGAAATGCCCTCTGAGATTCTAAGGCCTGGTCTATATTGCGGGGAAGGGGGAATCGATCTAAGATATGCAACTTCAGCTACGAGAATAGCATAGCTGAAGTCGACGCATCTTAGCTCGAATTAAAATTATTTACTTCGTGTCCTCGCGGCACCCTGCGGCTCCCCCATTGACTTTGCTTCTGCCTCTCGCCGAGCTGGAGCTCAGCACAGGAGAGCGATCGGGGATCGATTTATCATGTCTACACTACACGGGATAGATCGATCGTTACCCACCAATCCGGCACGTAGTGTAGATGTACCCTAGGAGTTGACATCACCCTCCCTTATTGTTGAGGTACACATAAAGGAGAGCTTATGTCCCTGCATATGGCATTCCAATTAAGAAGTTACTTAGCTCAAGCAATTCCCTGTATGAAGTGCTGTCTGGAGATAACTGACTTGCTGATCATTCACCATGGCTTTAAGATCAGCTTTCTTCTCTGGAATATTCAGTGTTCACCTCCCCAAGGAGAAGCTGAGAGGGAAAATTGATGGATAATTCATGACAAACTGTCTTAAGATATAGTCCAGGCATCTGATGTGTGCAGTCTCTGGACTACTGGCTCAGTCCTACACAGTGCTGAGTGCTCCCAACTTCCATTCCTTTGATTCCCATGGGGTTGCCTTCCCTGCAACCCACCTCTTTCAGAGGAGCTTTTGTATCTCAGTGATCCATGATTTCTTTCAACCAGATCGGTTTCTTCGGAATTGTACGTGGAACAGATGCTGCAAGCAGGACAGGTTGCTAATTAGGTTTGAGGAGGATTGGGGTGAGAAGCAGCATTTGTGGAACTGTCACTTAATTTGCAATAAACCAACAGTCACCAAGAATTGCAGGAAGGCCCTTCTCCCTTACTTTGGTCTGCTTTCCTACAATGGCAAAACCAACCATTATAATGCTGGGCAACATGTTGGTTCGCACTCCTTAATGACACAGGAAAGAGAGGACGACTCAGTGGTTAGAGCACTGGGAGACCAGGGTTCATTTCCCTGCTCCGCCACAGACTTTCTGTGTGACCCTGGGCAAGTCATTTAGCCTCAGCTCCCCCATCTGTACAGTGGGGGTTAATACCACTACCTCACAGGATCACTGTGAGGATTAAGACATTAAGATTGTAAAGCACTCAGAGATCTACTGATGAAAAGCATGATATGAGAGTTGGGTATTATCAGTATTACTTAATTAAAAATCGCAATTGAGCCGCTCCCCCCCATTCAGAGTGTCTTAAAGATAAAACAGGCCCATTTATCTTTTATTTTAAATATTGTAGACATTTTTCAGCAATCATGCTGCATTTTGTCCACTCGGGAATATATACTGCAACATTCTTTATAATCTAAACTTTAAGAGGGCATTAGACTTCGCTCATTACTCAGAATGAATCCAAGGCGTAAAAGTAGATCTCTTAATTTAGCCAGACTACATAGGTTGCCAGGGAAATAAAAAAGATAAAGCTTTGATGCTGAAAGTGCATCAATGGAGGTAGTTTTCTATGGCCAGGTAGAATCCCACTGACTTCATCGGGGTTCTGTGTAGGTACAGGGCTTCTTCTGGGGGACCTGCAATCTTCACCCAACCACTTCCTTCAGTGGCAACTGCGTTCCATTGTCCTGAGGCCGTTTCCCATGTGGCTCCAGCACCCTCTTCTGCTCTTACCTCAGGGCCTCAGCCTGCAGACCCTAGCAGCCAGCCAGGAGCGCTCTCTGTCTCCTGCAGTTCCTGCTTGCAGCACTGAATTGTCCTAGGTGCTGGGGCTTCTTCACTCTACTAGGAGGCCAGTCCCCTCCCCTCAAGTTCCAGTCAGCTTCTGAACTGTGCTCTGCCTGCTGCCATTCTTATATGGGCCTGCTAGGCCATGATTGGCTACTCCTCTCAGCCCCTTTCTAATTGGCTGCCTCCAGTACAGGTTCCCTAGGGCTGCTTTTAACCCCCTTTCTGCCAGTGAGAGGCAGCTGCCCATCACAGCCAGTCACTCAGTTTCCCCATCTGTAAAATGATCATACTTTATAAAGTGCTTTTGAGATATACTGATGAAAAGCACCATTAAAAAAAGCTGGGCACTATTTTTGTTATTTCATACCATGACATTAATAACATTGCTCATATTCGACTCCATGGATTTATTAAACACAGTAGCAATAAATTAATTATGAGCAAATGATAGAAAGTGTCAGCCCAAGATGGACCACAGCCTGAGTCCTTCATTTACTCTTTGGGGGAGGTGTGGTAAAAGGTGAACTCATTACATCTTGATGAATGAAAAGGCAAATGATTCATTTCTTGCTACTCAGCCTTTGACTTATAGCTTTAACATCTGTTGCAATCTAGCTGCATCGGAAAGTCTGAGGCATTGGCCAGGGCTGCTGGCCTCATCACAGCATCTCCACGCTAGCCTGTCTGGTTAACTCTTCAGTCTCGGCTTAATGGACACAGTAAGAAACTATGAAAGGGGGTTTCTACTTTCCTGCGAGTTTTGGTTTTGAAATAGCTGGGGATGTAAGCCCAGCCCAGCCTTGCAGAACTGCCCTGAAAAGCAACCAGCCCAAGCACAATCCATTCCACTCCCCTGCTATAGCAGTGAAAATGAGAGGACGGATTAGTTCTTTACCGGTACATCAAAACAAAACGTATTCACACTGAGCCAGGGGGCTAATGAGACTTTTCAAAGGGTGTGTGTCGGGGGAGGGAGGTTAATGAACTTTTCAAAGGGTTGTGGGGGCGGGCTGTGCGCACGCGTGCGCATTATGCTGTGTGCCCAGTCTGGGGCAGTCAGTCCCATTGAAGAGACAGAACTAGAGGAGCAGGATGATCATAGATTCTGAGGCCCCTCTGATCATCTAGCCAACCTCCTGCGTAACACGGTCCTACAATGTCCCTGAAATAATTCCTGGCTGAATTAGTGTTTCTCTTAGGAAAAACATGACCCTTGGGAAGTTGTTCCAGTGGTTAATTACTCACTGCTAACAATGTACCCCTTATTTCCAGTCTGAACTTGTCTGGCTTCAGCTTCCAGCCATTAGGGGGCTGGCCTGGTGAGACTCAAGACCCCAGTTCGGCTCCCTGCTTGGCCACAGACTTTGTTTGACCTTGGACAAGTCACCTAGGCTCAGATCCAAGGTATTTAGGCACGTAGAAGAGTGGACTCACCACTGGTTCGCCCCCTCATGGCTGGGCGTGGGCACAGCAGCTCTTTTGCTCTCTAGCATCCATGGCCGTCAATCACTCCAGTCCTGTGGTGGTCTCACTTCTCATGGCTTGGCCCTCCAGCCAGGTCACATTTAGCCCCACAACAATGTCCAACAGTCAGTCACCCTAATCCTTACATCTGGTTTTCGGTCCCCAGCTCTGGACCCAAGGTCCCTGCACCCCTTCACTCAGGGCTTTAAATTGTCCTCATCCCCTTTTGTCAGGGGGCTTCATGCCACCTTCCCAGCTGCTGAAGGGGAACCCAGACCCATCTGCTACACTGGGTTCCACTTTGGGGACCCTAGGCTGAGTAGCCATGTTCTGCTCTGTCAGATACCTTGTTGCTGCTTCCCTGGACTCCTTCCCACCAGTAGCCTTTCTTCAGGCTTTTTCCCCTCCCCGACAGCTTGCTCCAATCCTGTGTCTTCCCACGATCTCAACCTGCACTGGGCTTCATCCTGGTCCTCCAGTCTCCTTCCTGTTCTCCTCAGGGCTCTCAGCTACCAAGAGTGACTGCAGAGTTATACACTACCGCCCTGCAGCCTCTTTCTGCTCCAGACGGCCTCTCTTTTCCCCTCACCCAGCTTCTTCCCAGCTGGGCTTCATCTTTCAGTAGGCCTGGCTTGCTCTCCAGGTAGGTTAATGGGCCTCTCAGGCCTACATTAACCTGTTCCCCTCCGGTGTGGGTAGGCAGACCATCCATAAGGCACTTAAAATCAGTGGACATTAGGCACCTCAAGACCTGTAGCTTCTGTACCTCAATGCCCATCTATAAAATGGGACTAATATCAGTGCCAGGAGTGTGGTGAGGATCTTTCATTGGAGATTGTGAGATGCTCAGATACTGCAGTGATGGAGGCCACATTAATACCTCATACAGACAGGCACATGACTGTAGACGTGATACTGAAGGCTGTGGGACTAGCAGTAGTAAGCACTACGCCCAGTACTAATTGTGTGCTGAGTCTGGCCCTGCGTGCAAATGCCTTCAAAGAACAAGGCTACGCGGTTCAGTCAGCGCACGTATACATTAAAACCTAGCTTGTCATTTTGTACCATGTCCAGATGTGGCTCACTGGCTTTTGCTCTGCGTGGCTTCCTAGCATGCTCTCTGCTGCAGAGGGAGGCAACGGGATGCGTAACACAAACCCCAGGGACACCTGTTTTAAATTCACTGAGGTGTAAAAACATCACACCGATGTTTCGACACCATGAACCACGCAATACTGTAGAATGAAGAGTGTACCTCATCCTCGGGGTGGGGGGCAGCTCCAAGGTGTGCGAATGACCCAGCCCAAAGCATGCCAGGGCTTTATAAGCAGAAGGAGCCAGCGGGGCTGGAGACGGCAGGACTTGTGACAAAAGACGTGTCACAAAAGTGCGACTGGCCCTCTAGGTTGGGGGGGAATTCAGCAGTGTAGTCTGGGGTGGTGTGGGTGGTATTTATTTATTTTTTAAACATGATTAATTTATTTAATTTTTTAAAATAAATGATGATTTTATTTTAATATTGTCCCCTCTCCTTTAATGGTTGTGGTTTGCAGTTGGCCATATAGACTGGCATGCGTAGGTGTGCGGTTAATGGCGCACTTAGTTAAACAGTGCAAACTGCTGTCAGGGCTTACCGTTCAGGAGAGCAGAAGATTCTCCAAAAATAGGAACTCCAGGGTGTGCCCCAGTTGAAGGGAGAGAAGGAAAAGCTATATGCTTAGTGAAGAATCTGTCTGACAAGAGCAGGGCTTGAGGAGGCAAAGCAGATACACTACCTCTTTCATTCTAGGTGGCTTGAAAAGGTCCCATTTCAAACGTTGCTCCCCCCCCGGCCAGGGCCCGGTTTTATATTAAACTCCAAACCCACTAAGTAAGGGCTCGGTTTAGTGTGCAGCTATTTTAAAATCTTCCTCTTTCCGGCAGATAGCAGAATAGGAAATGTATTGGCAGCTGCAAAGCTTTGATGTTTCAAGTTATGCCCTGATTTGACAGGCCAGTTGTCCAGTTTGAATACTTGCTTTTCCTCCTTATCAGGCGTGACTGGGGCTTATTTGTAATATGCCAGAAGTTGCATCTAACCCATATAGTGGTTTTATACCATGGCGCCTGGAGAGATTACACCCACAGGGGTGGTCTGGGCACAGACCTGAATTCTCTTTCCAATACCTTTTTCCAGGAACAGGTAGGATGGCTAGAATCTCTCACCAGCCCATGTCATTCCTAGAGCAGACAGAGCACTTTTTAACTGAAAGCCAGAACTGCATGAAACCTTTTTTGGGTGTGACAGTTTAACTCCCTTGGCAGAAGGTGCACGCCGGTACTTGTCAAATTCAGGAAGCAAAATTTAGCTAGTCCGTTTCTCCAGCTGTTTTCACAGTAGAGACCTGATCCCTCACTAGGGTGCTCTGGTAGCACATATAATAATTATTAGTGACAGGGCACGTACTGAATGGGTGAGAGAAACAAACATCCTTGTGGTAAGGGTGGGGTCGAGTAAATTTTGTGCCTAGGCTAGAAAATGTTGATTTAAGAAAATTGAGAGAGATACTAGTAAGCGTGGGGTGGGGAATTGAAGTAGTTGAACCTGGGAGCCACGTGAAGACAATATGGATGGAGCCTGTTCTCAACACAGTGCCAGTCCTGGTTACTTGGGTCCCAATCCTGCTTCTTGTTGAACACAGGTAGAGCCCAGTGTCCACACAGAACCCAGTTATGGAGCCCCAGTGAAGTCACAAGTGCTGGGATCTGTCCCAGATGCAAGTTGCAGGCTGAAGGGTTTAGGTATCTCTAGCGCACTCATCACCGTGAGGGGAGGGACTGGAAGGTTTTTCTCTGCCTTCATATTTGTGAATAATGGCTCTGGGGTTGGGGCTACTCTAATAAAGATCACAGTGCGCAGGGACGTGCGTTTGCTGTTCATTAGAATTCTGCATGTGCTGCAGGTTATCGGTATAGGGGCAGGCCAGCAGTCCCGAATCCACTGCACACGTCTTGCCGGCGACAAGGCAAACCATTGGTGGCTGAGACATCACCCCCAAGTGCTCGCCATGAAGTTCAAAGCTGGAGTGAAGAGGGCGGAGATCTCCAACGCCATCGATCAGTATGTCACTGGGACCATTGGCGAGGTAATGCGCCAGGATTTTCCCTAAAGACTGTCCAGGAGGTTCTGCGAATTTTCTTGTGGGATCAGTGTTGATGAATGGACCAGGGCAGGGATTCTTGAATCTTGTGAGTGGTCTCTTCCTTTGTCCCTTTCTTCCCCGTTCCATCTAATCCGAGTCTTGCATCACCATCCCGAGAGGGCTGTATCCTTTCAGATCACACTCTTTAATTGTTGTTGAGAGAGAGGAGCCTTTCCTTGTTCCTGCCACACTGGGCATGCTTCCTGGGTTGCGCTCTTTGCCCCTCAAAAACCAGAGGTAATAACTAGGGCCAGATTTGGGTCTTTTGGTTAGCAAAGCCACCCGTCTGTCTCCTGCAGTCAATTTGTATGGAAAGTTGAGTGTATTGGAGGGCTGGATGGGTAACGGGATTCAGTCATTCACTTTTGGGGACAGGTCAAATGAGATCCAGATTGTTAATGGCCAGAGGTCGTTCGAGAACTGTTTGGCCTGTGTGAAAATAATCTCTGCCCAGTTCCTAGGGGAGACACATTGTCCACACCTCAGGCGCTGCCCCCACAATCATAATCCCTGCAGTCCTAGGTACACAAGTGGGCAGCGAAGCTGTAATAGTCTTTTGCAGCCAGAGGTAGCTGGAGGGCTGTTACTACTGGGCAGCAGCACTTCCAGGACCCAGCCTAGCATGGGGCCTCTTTGTGCCAGGCGCTGGACACGTACACAGAGATAGGCTTTGCCCGAAGAGCTTCCACAATAAATAGACAAAAGGGGTGGCTAGAGAGACATGTCTCCTGGTTTTCCCCATCCGCTGTGTGCTGCAGTGGAAGGGAGCATTGACTTTCCACCTGTTCAGAGGATGTCCGTCTCCAGGGATGTTTTATCTGCCAGTCTCCAACAGGCACTAAATTAATTCTGAATCTTAGAAAACAAAAGAATAAAAGGTTCAAAGTATTGCCAGCACTTAAACTTTTCCTACTGTATTTTCATTCTGCTTTTTGCAGCTCATTTCTATGGCTGCTTAGAGTCGCAGAATCAAACTGGGCCAGGCTGTTACAGGCAGTGAGAAACTGTCTCAGTAAAGCATATATGCCCTTTTAAAGTATAAACTCAACAGCTGGAATGGGAACCTTGTGAATCATTCATACATTAGCAATTGCTTGTTTAATGGAATGGCATGGGAGGTGGATTAGTGCAGTTTAAGAAGGCAATTCATAAGGCAAACTCCTGTTCATCAGACATATGTGAAGCTCCTTATACCAAATCCTGTTTGTGTGTGTGTGTCCTGTGTTTACACCGAGCGGCAAAGCACGAACAGCCCAAAGAAAGCATATGGGCCAGAAACGAGCGAGAAGCAGGGAATGTAGCAGGAGCGGTGGTTGGTGATCTCTTTCCACAGTCACTTCGGATCTAGTAAATTCCTGGTGTGAAGTGCACAGCAGCAGAGCACCACATTAGATCAGGACTGTAGAATAGATGTGCACTTGGATGTAAAAGGGATGTGACATCGCTTGTATGAATAGGTGGTTGGGAGGGAGGCCCAAAGCCCACTGCTGGGATGGTGATAGCCAGGGAGCAGTAAAAGGAGCGAATGCCATCAGGCTAAGCTGACTCTGTTCCTGCAGGGGGACGATCTGGTTAAATGGACCGCGCTGTTTGAGGAGGTCCCAGCGCAGCTCTCTGAGGCCAAGAAGAAGGAATGGATTGGCCAGTTGGATGCAGTCTCCCTCAGCTCAGACGCATTCTTCCCTTTTAGGGATAACGTGGACAGAGCTAAACGGGTAAGGTCACTGTGAGGCCTGGATGTCAGGGTGACGTAAAGGAAACACCCGGGTGGTTTTTTGCTTTATTTCATCATTCATTTTGTGCACTGTGGAACGTGTCTGCATTTTATACACGTGGTGCTTGAAATGTGCCAACTAGCACTGCTGCATTCTAGGAAAGGTTTTTCTGGAGCACAGTGGTTCTCCATGAAGAGACGTTCGATAACCACCATGGCTGTTGGCTCTAGAATTAATTAGAATTGGAGTGTAAAAGTATGACAAATGTAGCCAAAAAATATCCAGATAATGCTGTTAAGTTCAGAGGAGCAGATTGTGAACCTTTCACTCACACTGAGAAGCAGTTACTTACGTGAGGAGTAGTCTAGGACTAGTCCTGTGAGTAAGTTATTCACAGGCTTGTAAGCCCTTTGGGGCAGGGACCATCTTTTTGTTGTGTAGCTGTACAGCACCTCGTGCAGTCATGTCTAGGACTCCCAGGGTATGTCTACAGCTGGCCAGGGCCCTGACTCCGGTTAAGAGGCTGTTAAATTCCAGAGTAGACTTCCAGGCTCGGGCAGGAGCCCAGGTTCTAGGACCCTGCAGGGTGGGAGGGTCCCAGAACTCAAGCCCGGGAGTCTCCACTGCAGTTGAACAGCCCCGCAGCCCATGCCTCCTAAGCCCAAGTCAGCTGGCATGGGCCAGCCACGGCTTTTTAATCGCGCTGCAGGAATACAGTGAGCTGGGGGCTGACAATCCGGGCTGGAGAAGAGCACAAGTCTGTGCTGGTTGTATCGTATTTCCCCGTTTCACTGCACAATTCGTCCAGTTGTTTTTGCTTTTCATCACTAACCTTGAGCTTCTCCAAATCTTTGTTCAGAGCGGAGTACAGTTTATTGCTGCCCCGTCTGGCTCAGCTGCCGACCAGGTTGTGATCGAAGCGTGCAATGAGCTGGGAATAACTCTCATTCACACCAATCTTCGGCTGTTCCATCACTGATTCCACCATGGGCTGTCGCAGCCAGTTGCTGTCACTCGCTCAGACCTGGGCTCGGCGTACGCAGTGACCGTAACTTCACCCGTTACATCTGGAAACCCAGTCTGCACATGCGGTAGTGTCCTTGTGTAGTCAGTAAACAAAGCCCCTGCTGCTGGCTGCAAATTAAAGGAAAAAGAAGCTTGTTACTTGCAAAGGAATTAATTTCTTTTGAAAATAAATACGCGGTTCCTGGCTGTGTTGAGTGTGCAGTCTTATATCTTCCACATTCTTTGCGTGTTAAGGAAAAGAGGCTTCATTTTATGAGTTACATTTTATAGCCCAGATTTTACCAATTAATTAAAAAGCTGATGGAACACTCTGAAAGTCCTGCCTTGCAGCCACATTTGTAATGGATTGATAAAAATCTGTTATAAACTGAAACTACACAGATTGCTCTTGAGTTAGCAGCTTTCTCCCAACGTGTCCCATCCATTATCCTCATTTCTGCTGAGAGTATGTAATTGGCCCTGTCTCTGAGATAGTTTCAGGTTCAATACACCAAATCCTACTCTGGGAGTGATGGGTGGCTCTAGGTATTTTGCTGCCTGTAACCGGGTCCTTCGCTCACCCCTCTTCCTGAGGCCCCCTGCTGCCCCAATAAAGCACAGAGAGGCTTCTCTTGATGCAGCACCTGTGGCTTTATTTACACAAGTTCCCACCACCAGTGATACTATTTACAGAACTTACAGGCCTTGCAGTCTCCTCTCCTACAGGGAGTCTGCCCTCAGCCTGGAGACTGACCTTCCCTTAGCCATTCCCCCCTTCTGGCTGCCAGCCAGCCTTTATAGCCCTTGAACCTTCAGGCCCAGAGGTGCAGCCAGTTCTAGAGGCCAGGCACCAGACTTCTCCCCAGCCCCAATCTATTTCCCCTGATTGGGGCTGGCACAGCAGGGGCTAATTAGGTGCCTTTGCAGCAGCACCCTGCTACACACCTTCCTCCTTAAGCTGGTGCCAGGCCTGGTCTTCCTCAGCCTCACTTTCCTCAGCCAGGGACTTTACTCTGAGGTTGGGCCCCCTGCCCAGCGGAGGGATTCTCAGGAACAACCCCCTAGGGCTTTGGCACACCCCATCCACAAAAGGATCATTGGGTAGGGGGTGGGGCACCCCACCTGTCCACGCTCACCCAGAGGTCCTCACACCAGCCACACGGCTGGGCCGGCCGCTCCAGAGGCTCCTCTTCCTGTTTTAGTGGGGGTGATGGCTCAGAGCCCACTGCCCTGAGTCGGCTCCCTGTCTCCGGTCCAGGCCCTCTGTCGCTTTGCTGTGGGGCCTCCCCCTGTTGGGCTTGTTCTACCTTCCCCAGGGTTCCTTCCCCCAGGTGGTCCTGCCCTGGAAGCTCCCTTGGCTTCTCAATCACTCCCTCATGTTCGCTGTTTTGGCTTAGTTGTCTAGGCTGCTCAAATTGCCCCCCTGGAGGTTGTGGGGCCTTCCCTTGCTTCGGGTCCACCTCCACCAGGGTCTTGCGCTCCCTTTCCAGGGTTCTCTTTCCCCTATTCTTTGATGGTCGCTTCCCCATGATATCCCTCACGTTCAGGGGAGGGCACCAGTCCCGCCCTAGGACCACAGGGTAAGCTAACCCTTTGATTACCCCCGCTCGCTTCCAGGTAGACTGCCCTTGTACTTCGAGAGGTACCTGGGCCACGGGACAATATTCCTATCCCCGTGGATGCATTCCACCCACATCCGTTCCCCAGGGATAAGCCAAAGCGGCTTCACTAAACGCCGCTGTACAAAGGAGCGGGCGGAGGCCGTGTCTGCTAGACCCCTCTGGGGCCTTTTCCCAACCCGCACCAGGATGGTGGCCAACCCACGCTTTGTTTCCCGGGGCCCACTCCTAGTCTATCCACAAAAGTCAGCTGCCCCACGCTCCATCACCAGGCAGTCCCGACTTTTATGTCCACACCACCAGCGCACAAGCTGCCCCGGGCAGCTAGGGGCCCCCTTGGGCTCCTCCTGTCGCCTGTCTACCGGCTTCGTCCCGTCATGCTCACGGGATTTCCTGCCCCCCTCTGTGTCCCGCAGGGCTCGATGCTCCCTTGATGGGAAGTCGGCCTCCATATACTCCTCCATTCTTTGCACGGTAGCTTCTAGGGTGGCCAGCTGATGTTGCTGCACCCAAACCCGCACACTGTCGGAGGCCCTGTATAAACTGTTCCAGAATCACCTGATCCATTGTCCCACGGTGTGGGCATCGGGCCTCAACCAGCATGTTGCCCAGTTCGTTAATTTTTGAGCAAAGGCCCGGGGTCACATGTGCTCTGCCCACCGGGCTGCCTGAAACTTCTGGCGATATTTCTCGGCCAAAAGCCCGAGGCGGTCCAAAATCACCGCCTTCACCGTATCATAGTCCCTGGCTTGGGCATCCATCAGGGCCATATATGCGGCCTGCGCCTTCCTGGCGAGATAGGGGCCCAGCCGCATGGCCCAGGTTGTCCAGTCCCATCCTGCGCCCAGGGCCACCCACTCAAAGGTACCCAAAAAGGCATCGGGGTCATCGGCTGGGGCCATTTTACAAAGGCTGAGGCCTGGAGCCTGGGTGCCATCCCCCACCGCAGGACTCACCAGCTTTTGCAGGAGCTGCTGCTGCACAGTTGACTGCTCCTTGATGAAGCCCTGTAGGGCCTTCTGCTGCTCTGCCTGCCAAGCGAGGAGAGCCTGCCTCTCCACCTGGTGGGACTTCTGGAAGGACTGTAGTGCTTTCTGCATTTCAGTCTGTTGCTCAGTGAGCCACTGCAGGGTGCTCTCCATCACCAGGTTGCCAAACTGTGTCTTTGGCACTAGGTTCCCGGACAAGCCCCCATGTGTAACCAGGTCCTTCGCTCAACCCCCTTCCTGAGGCCCTCTACTGCCCCAATAAAGCACAGAGAGGCTTCTCTTGATGCAGCACCCCTGGCTTTATTTACACAAGTTCCCACCGCCAGTGATACTATTTACAGAGCTTACAGGCCTTGCAGTCTCCTCTCCTACAGGGAGTCTGCCCTCAGCCTGGAGACTGACCTTCCCCTGGCCATTCCCTCCTTCTTCTGGCTGCCAGCCAGCCTTTATAGCCCTTGAACCTTCAGGCCCACAGGTGCAGCCAGTTCTAGAGGCCAGGCACCAGACTTCTCCCCAGCCCCAATCTATTTCCCCTGATTGAGGCTGGCGCAGCAAGGGCTAATTAGGTGCCTTTGCAGCAGCACCCTGCTACACCAGCCCAAGCACAGCAGGCAGGCTGCCTTCGGCGGCTTGCCTACGGGAGGTCCCTGGTCCCGCGGATTCGGCGGCACGCCTGCAGGAGATCTGCTGAAGCCGTGGGACCAGCGGACGCTCCACAGGCATGCCGCCGAAGGCAACCTGCCTGCTACCCTCATGGTGACCGGCAGAGTGCCCCCCATGGCTTGCTGCCCCAGGCATACGCTTGGAGCGCTGGTGCCTGGAGCCGCCCCTGGGGAGTGGTTTTGCCAAAGGATGGGCTTGAATTGCTTTCTTAGAGGTGAAAGGGGAAATACCAGTTCCTGTAAATCTTACATGCTTGGTTCTCGTACCAAGTGAATTCAATTCAGAGTTCATACATAGGCGTCTTGCCTAGAGCTATTTCTGTTCTCAGATGTGTACAGTTCACTTTATGTCGTGCTGGGAACTCCGATTAGAAAAACTAGTGCAAATCTGGAGTTAAGGAGTGTGAACAAAGTAACATATTGGTTATTTGCTACTGCCAGCACATGCCAAGGGATATCTTTTTATTGCACTTATAAAACCTGTTTGTTTTTGTCACTGGTACAGTTCAGAGTTTTGCAATAGCTGTCTCTATATTGTGTGTTATACATGCAAGGGGAAACCTCAGACCCGTTCAGCCAATTCCTCTTTCCTCCCCTACAGAGCTTATAAATTCCAAAGTGGTCCTGGCCTCAATAGGTTGAATTCGGTGGCGACAGACTCTATGCAGAGCAGTAAAGTGGATAAATAGCAGCTGCTCTTGGGCCTGCAGGGTTTGTTATCCCCACAGATCCGAGTCTGAGTTGCTCACAGATGTGGTTTTAAGTCTGCATTGTACTGTGGAACTTAAACTCCACGGCCTGGACCCGGAGAGGGAGTGTCTGGTCCCAGCCTGTGACCTGGCTTCAGTGAAATCATAGTGCCATGCTGTGATGCTCCACACGAGGCGAGGAATAGTGTGACAAATGGGAGTTACGGCTGGACTCCAGTACTGTTGCTTGCTGCCTTTCTGGCTTTCAGCTTGAGTTGGCACAACCTCAAAGGCTGGGCAGCAAAGGCTGCTCAGGGGTGATGCTAGATCAGTGCATCCCCCATGTTGTCCTAACTGCCCTTCCTGGCCAGCATCATCCCACTGTGGGTGTGAGATGGGCTGATTGCAGCACCCCCAGTGGATGGGAGGTTCCAGGCGGGGTGCGCTTGTCCTGTATCTTGGCAGCAGTTTGCAGGGTGATGGTTGTTACAGATGAAAGATAAATCCTGGCCTATTTGCCCTGTCCATCTCCCTACCAGGGCAGGAGGGATCGTTCTTTGCCCTGTATTCGTGAGTGCTTTATCCAGGCAAGTTTGAAATGAGCGAAGCAATGAGGCTTCAACCACTTCCTGCGGAGAAACTAGTTGAGTCTAATAAGAAACCCTAATCAGTCTGTGCTTTCCTTCACTGCATTACATACCAGCATGCACCTAGTTATGTAGCCCCTTACATCACCCTGTAGATTGACCAGATGTCCTGATTTTATAGGGACAGTCCCGATATTTGAGGTTTTTTCCTATATAGGCTCCTATTATCCCCTACCCCCTGTCGTGGTTTTTCACACTTGCTATCTGGTCACCCTATCACCCTGCTCACAGCTCACATCCATCAGTTCCTTGGACCAGGGTGTCATGTTCTCCGAGTTACCATGTGCCCACGTTTTATGGTCAGACAGCAGTAGCATGAACCCCGGCATCCCAAGTGCTGTTACTCTGCTCTGACAACTCTCCAGTTTGTCAGTATGAAGGTGCCTATAGTGGTGGACAGGATAGTCAGTACATCTGCTGCAAAGCCACATTAGAGGGCTACCACCTGCTTGGGGGACTTGTGTAGAGGCCTGTTCAGCTGAATTCATTAGGGGCCTGATTCCAGCACAGGGGGGCCATAAACCACTCACCCCTCCCCACTGCAGACCCCCAGCCTGGGGCAGGCATAAGAGCTATTGGGAGGCAGGGGAACGTGGCCATGGTGCACAAGGGTCTCATAGTCCCCTCTTGGAGACAACATTGCCAACCAGCATAGATTAGCACAGCCCTGAGTCTGCTCTGAACTATGCCGGGCTGAGATGGCGCAGAACCACACTTGTGTCCTTCGTGCCCCTCCCCACTGAGCCTGGCAAGGACAATGTATGTATTGTTTCTATAATATGCATCCCACTGTTTCACTATGAGGTGAATGAATACAGGCGGTTCCATTTGATATCTGCAGTGTAGCCATTTTGGAGTGGAACAGTAGACAGTGTAGGCTCATGCTCAGACGTCAGCGTGTTTCACGTAGGGGGACTGCTGCTGTGGCTCTGTAGCTTAAGTGATGGGGGATTTATTCTTTCAGTCACCGAGGGATTTGTGCTTAGCGAGTGCAGGCTTTTCGCTCTTGTTGAGCACTGTTAGCTAAGGCACTTGAGCGCCGATATGCCTGATGCTCCCTCAGTGGCATGGTATGCTGGTAAGGTGCGCTTGCCTCCCAAACGGTAGGAAAAGAATGTTGCAAGCTAAGGGATAACACTGCCTGTAGATGCATTGAGCTTGGCACAGAACTGCAGTGCACCAGTGGGGACACTTGACAGCACACTGCCTCTGGGAGCTGCTGAGCATATGGGGAAGTGCATGGGAGGGAGGGAGGAGCATACTGTCCCTCCTATGAGCTGGTGTGAAATGGAGTGCAGAGCAGTGCTTCTCCTCCTCCCTACTCACTAGGACTAGCCCGTCCCTACACACAAGAGTGCAGATACTGCATTAGGCTGAAACGCAGGGCCGACCACTGCATAAGCATCGGATTGCAAGTTCATGTGTCCAGATGCATCCTTCACACTGTCATTGAATGTAGTTTGGAGTTGCTAAGGTTTGTTGACTTTGAATTGTATGTTGCCACAAGAGCGGATTGGGAATATTTTGACCAAACATTTTGTGCCAAAATATGTCCATTTGTCCAGGGCCGCCCAGAGGATTCAGGGGACCTGGGGCAAAGCAATTTTGGGGGCCTCTTCCATAAAAAAATTGCAATACTAGACAATACTATATTCTCGTTGGGGCCCCTGTGGGGCCTGACGCAAATTGCCCCACTTGCTTCCCCCCCACACACACACAGGCGGCCCTGGGAAAAATAAACCTTCTGCATCATGGCACAAACCCAGTTTTGAGAAAACTTCTTTACAAGGTATCACTGGTTCTCAGCATCAGCTAGTGCTAAAAGGCACTAAAGCTCATTAAAAGGGCTGGACAAATATTTTCCTTCAAAACTTTTTCTGGATAGAAAACTAGGGT
Organism: Gopherus flavomarginatus; assembly: GCF_025201925.1. Lineage (NCBI taxonomy): Eukaryota > Metazoa > Chordata > Testudines > Testudinidae > Gopherus > Gopherus flavomarginatus. Next base: position 13,507,744 of record NC_066626.1, on the reverse strand, counting down.
TTTTTAAAAAGCAGAAAAAAAAATCACAGACCGTGTCTGCTTTCCTTCAAAATCTGATGTGGTTTTTTTAATTGAAAAGCTGAAATTAATCTGCCAAAACCTGAATATGGTTTGGGGTTTCAGCAGTGTGTGGCCAAATATTTGCTGCTTGCTGTGTTTGATTGTTTAAAGAAACAATAAAAAAAATGTTTAAAAGAAATCCAAACCTTTTGAACCACCTTAGCTTGTGACCAAATGCCTGAGCCCATCCAGTAAGAGATTTTTCCAGGTTTCTCATACTCTGCTAGCTTCCTTGACTCATACTTGTCTCTATAACTTTGGGTTCATTTAGGTTAGAACATAAGAACAGCCATACTGGGTCAAACCAAAGGTCCATCCAGCCCAGTATCCTGTCTACTGATAATGGCCAATGCCAAGTGCCCCAGAGGGACTAACCCTAACAGGTAATGATCAAGTGATCTCTCTCCTGCCATCCATCTCCATCCTCTGACAAACAGAGGCTAAGGACACCTTTCCTTACCCATCCTGGCTAATAGCCATTAATGGACTTAACCACCATGCATTTATCTGTTTCTTAGAGACTGACTCCATGGGGTCCTTCACAAACTGGAGATGGTTATTGTGGGTTTGTCTTTAGTATAGACTATGTACGTACTCCATGAACTGAGCATTTGAGCTTGTTTCAGAATCTGAGATGAGCCTATGTTGTGAAAACTGAAATGCTCAAGATAGCACATGCATGTGAATGGACACAGGCTGCTAAAATTAAATTAAATTAGAGGTTCTCACACTGGGAGTTGGAACCCCTGGGGGTCATGAGCTGTCAGCCTCCACCTCAAACCCCGCTTTGCCTCCAGCATTTATAATAGTGTTAAATATATAAAAAAGTGTTTTTAATTTATAAGGGGGGGGTGTCGCACTCAGAGGTTTGCTACAAAAGTTTGAGAACCACTGAATTAACCCCTCTGGAGCCTTATGGAATGCAGGGGGGGGTCTCCCTTGGTAGGGTTGGGAAGGATATTGCTCTTCTCATGTGATCCCTCCCCCAGTGGCTAATTTTAAATGAAACTACCCTCCCCTGACATGAATCTCCCTATGGCACTGAAATTAAATATAGACTATAATTTGGCATTTGAGAAGTGAAAGGGATGGTAGCCCTAATGGAAAAGCTAACAGCTTGGCTCTTCTGCAAGCCTCAAACTGCTGAATAAGCTTTAGGGTAGGGAAAGCTGTGCCTCTCAAACAGCCTGGCTCTGCCCCCATCTGACCCCCACCCACTTCCTGACTCCCCACCTACCCTTAGAATCCACAACCCATCCTGCTCCTTGTCCCCTCAACATCCCCCAGAGACTCATGACCACCACCCCGAGACCCCACCCTTGCTCCCTGTCCCCTGACTGCCCCAACCTCTATCCACCCTCCCCCTGCTGAGTCCTGACAGACCCCTGAAATGCCCACACTCCAACCCCCCTCTGTTCCATGACTGCTCCCCCAACCTCTGCCCCCTCCCTGTGCCCCGACTGTCCCTGGGACTTCCTGTCCCTTATCCACCCCCCCCAGCTCCCCGCCTTCACCCGGAGCCTCAGCGCATCCAGGAGCTTCCCTCGACAGTGGCAGCGTGGCTCTGGCGGGGCCCCTGAGCCCCACCCTGCTCAGAGCCACATGATAAGGGGGCGGGGCTGCGAGCGGAGGGAGCTGAGCTCAGCCTGGAGCTCGCAGCCCCGCCCCTTGCCACGCAGCTCTGAGCGGGGCTGGGCTCAGGGGCCCCGCTGGAGCCATGCTGCAGCACTGTTCTGGGATGCTCCTGGATGCGCTGAGGCTCCGGGAGAGGGGCGGAGGCAGGGTTGGGTCAGGCTGGAGCCAGGGAGGGAGTCTCAGCCATTCTTGTGGGGCCCCTGCGGGGCCCAGGGCCTGGGGCAAATTGCCCCACTCGCCCCCGCCTCTGGGCGGCCCTGCATTTGTCAAAACATAAACTATTTGCAGGACCAGGCTGGCTTCAAAGAATTTCCCAGCTTGAATGTTTTTTATTTCGGGGGGCGGGGGAGAGGAGGAATAATTTTGAAATTGTCTAAATGTCCCATTTTGATATTTTTTCCAGTTAAAAGTTTTGGTTTTCATTTCAAAATGACTTTTTGTTGAGCAATTTAACTGGATTTAGAATAAATTTTTTTTTAAACAGCTCAAATTTGGAATATAACATGTTTAAGATATCCAAACAAAACATTTCAATTGACCCAAATGAAAAGCAACGAAAATGGCCAGTTTGTGAAAATTGTAGAGATTTTTGACACTTTGTCCCAATTTGGGATGGTGTAACGGGGCAGGACTCACCCCTGCGGTGCCTCCTGCTGGTCATCTCAGGAATTAGCTCTTCCAGCCTCCGGAGTGCCCTCTGCAGGCCAGTGTCCCACTGTCACTGGGCCCCATGTCCCTCCTTGTGTTTGGGGTGCTGTCCCTTGGCAATACCTTACAGATCTGGGTCTCCCTTCCCTGGGGAACCCCCAACCCTCTATCCACACCTTGCCTCAGTCATGGGCTACTGCCAATCACCATCTAACCGCTGCTCCCTGGGGAGAACTGCAGTGTGAAAGCCACTCATCATAGGTGAGGGGGTTTTGGATCTGCTGCCTCTGCCTACCCGTGGGCTGCCCCCTGCAATCCCGGTACCCAATTGGCCTTCCACTAGGCTGCAGCCTGGGGGTTTCCAGGCCGGAGCTCCCCAGCTCACTTGGCCTTCCCCCAGCCCTACATCACATCACAATCACATCACAATCACATCCCTGCAGCCAAGTCCTTCCCTCTCAAAGCTATAGAGAGAGTGTCTTTAGCTTCTGGCCCCAGCCCTCTTATCAGGGCCAGCTGGGCCCTGATTAAGCTGGCTACAGCTGTGGTCAGCGATGCACTCAGCTTCTCACAGCTGTCCTCACTGGCATTCCCTGCTGCAGCCCTCTCCACCCTGCTTTTAACCCCTTCAGGGCTGGAGCGGGGTGACCACCCCACTACAGATGGGAAAAATCTTTTGAAATCTCAAAAATTCTGATCATCTGGGGAAATCATTTTCTGGCCAGCTCTACTTGCCAATCCTTCTCTTCAAAGTCCTCCAGCGGTTTTGTTGTCCCATTCTGCAATTGAGCTGGATGGAATCATCACACAAACATCCTCCCCTTTTGAAAAAAAATTTGACAAGAGACTATTGCTTGCATTTCAGAGTTCTTTCTACGACCTCTATTCTGCCCTTAGCTAATGGTCATCAAGGGCACCCCCAAATACATCATTTAGCCCCATGACAAGAATATCCAGAGTTAGAATATTAAAAGAATAAGTGGGAGCTTTAGAAGGGATATAAACTTTCATGTTCCAGGTTATAAGCCAACATCTGACTAACTGGGCTCAGTGAGGTGGAAATGTTCTCTAGGGGCAGCTTATCCGACAAACAGCTCCTATAGGGGTTTCTTGCTGATTCTTCAGGTGCATCTGGTACTGGCCACTGGCAAAGACTGACCCCAGTCTTTGCAATTCCTATGTCGTGGGATTAGAAGAGACTGCAAGGCTCATCTAGTCTAACCGCCTGCCAAGATGCAGGATTTATAGGGTCTAAGTTATCTAGAGTGAGCTAGTTATCTGCAGCTGAGGTCATAAAGGCATAGATTCCTCTAGTGGGGTCTGGATGGCCATAAATAACACAGCTTGGGAAAGATACAGTAATGGAAACCTAGTTTACAAGAAAATTAATTTTCTCTCCGTAGATCTAACCCTGGTATTTTTTAGGTACTTATTTAGCTCATCTATTGGAGCAACATTGAGATACTGCTCATTCTTACTGCAACAATTTTACTGGTTGCAAACAATTCAGCTGCCTGATAGCAATCTGTTAAAACAATTGATGTCTATTGCCATACTTCTCATGTCAAGAAGCCAAATTCCATTCTCATTCTATATTTAAGTAAATCCAGAGTAATTCTGTTGACTTGAATAATGCAGCTCCTGTATAACTAAGAGCAGAATTTGGCTCCAGGAATCATGAGGGAAGCTTTCACATTTGGTATTTCCTCGTAAGTGTTGAGCTTGAGGTTTTTGCAATGCAGACAGTACAAACCAAAGGATCTTATTCCTAGTTTAATTCATTGCAATCCAACGGACTTTGCTTTAAAAAAGGAAAAAACAGAAAAAGTTCTACAGGGATAATATTTTAAGAGTTGTGGTAGTCTGCTGGATGAATGTAAAATTGAATATCTGAATGTAAAACTGCTCTTTCAGTAAACACCAGAAAGTCTCTCAATAGGGTGTAGTAGGGATGCATCTTTTCAGCAGTAAACAGAAATCATAAACTAGGAAGTCTGTGAATAACTGTGATCAGACTGTAACATTTTCATTCCCTTAACAAGATCACAGCAAAACATTCTTCCAAATATTCCATAGTTGTCTGTTTCTTTGCCCTGTTCCCATATTATCTATATCTGTAATATATCTGTCTTCCCTTACTGTACAGAATTTCTGCTGAGGTGCCATAAAATTAATTCCTTCTCTTATGTGTATTACAGTAGCACCAAGAGGTTACATCTGAGATCACTTTTACTAGCAAGAATGTCTGAACAACCTGTATTCTGCAGTTTGATTTTTTAATTTGCCATGTCAGGAACGTAGATGTAGCAGCTTATTTTCAGAAGACAAGTGAAGTAGTATGAATCTGTAAATTCTTGTAAAATTGAGACCAATATCTTTTATACATTTCCATCCCTTGCTTAGAAATGAGAGATTAAATTATCCTCCATCAACAGTTACAAGGAGAGATGATCATTTATAATCTTTTTTTCCCTAGGGCTTACTTTGTCTGGGTGATCGTGTAGCTATGGCATAGGCCTGATCTCAAGAGACGTAGGTTTAATTCCTGGCTTTGCCACTTCCTTTGGGATGCTGGGCGAGTCACTTGGACCCCAGTTCAGTAAATATTTAAGCATAGGGCTAACTTTAAGCATATCAGTAATTCCATTCAAACTGATGAGACAACAATTGTGCTTAAAGTTAGTCACATGCTTAAGTACCTTGTTGGATGAGGCCTTATGTGCTGTCCTGCAGCTTCCCATCTTTAAAATGGAGATAATACTGCCTTTTTCCCCTTCTTTGTCTGGCTCATCTAATTAGTCCCTGCCCTGAAGGTCTGTCAATCACTTTCTTACTGTGTGCTAGCTCTATGGGCTTTGTACTAACTCAGTGGTGCTTTGATCTCCACCGGTGTCTCTAGGGCAGGGGTAGGCAATCTACGGTGCCGAAGGCGGCATGCGAGCTGATTTTCAGTGGCACTCACACTGCCCAGGTCCTGGCCACCGGTTCGGGGGGCTCTGCATTTTAATTTTAAATGAAGCTTCTTAAACATTTTAAAAACCTTATTTACTTTACATACAACAATAGTTTAGTTACATATGATAGATTTATAGAAAGAGATCTTCTAAATACATTAAAATGTATTACTGGCACGCAAAACCTTAAATTAAATTAGAGTGAATAAATGAAGACTTGGCACAGCACTTCTGAAAGGTTGCCGACCCCTGCTTTAGAGGCTACTGTAATTCAAGTAATATTTTCTATGCTACTTTCTTTAAGCAAATGATCAACAAATATTCTCCTATTTTCAACTTCATATTGCAGAAAGACGGCTGTCCTGTCATCTTTCTAAAGGCAAAGCTATTTCAGTTCAGTGTACCCCTTCTTTCCCTGAACCCCCTTGCAACAACAAAAATAAAAAATCACTAGCCACACATTTGGTTTGTAAATCTTTTTATTAAAAGAGTTGTCTTTCCACAGTAGTAAAGCTTTGGCACTTACAGTATAAAAAATAATCACCGATCATAATTACACCAAATTCTTCTTTATCAACTGCATACTAAGTTTCTTCAATACATTTTTTCCCATATAAAAACACTTGAGGGACAGGGAACAAAACTGATAAATAACAGTATGAGATACAAAGATACAGCTAGAAAAATAATAGGATCATTTAGAAAGAATTAGGACTGTGCATATTTTAAATATCACAGTGATGGGGTATGCAGTCACTTAGGTTATTGCTGGCTGCACGCTTAGGTGAAAGCAGAAGAGTTTGGTGGACTTTCCTTCCTCTAAACATTAGTAGTGTCGTTTTTGTTTGCATGGCAAGGGAGCCTTCCATCTCATTTACACCCCCAGCCCCGGTATTATTTTGATCCCCAACCAATTCACAATTTAGTATCGTTTTTTCATTTGAAAATACTGAACGGTATGAAACACTGAGAAAAACAAAACAATACACACTGCTATCAATCATGAGAAAAGTCTGAAACGCGCCAAGAATGATTCTTGGAGAAGCTGTGAGTTGAGCTTAAGCTGTGAAAGTGACTCCGGAGCAGAAGGCCATTCTTAAAGATCTGGTTTTGCTAGCATCATTGTTTGGCTGATCATCTTGGTGGACAGATTTTTGTTGGTGGTGGTCTAAGACTTGCTTGATGTTACTTTCCTGGTCGATGTTGTGTGTCTGCCTGTACATCTAAGGGCATGAAGCACTCAATTGGGCAATTGACATTCTGTCGGGAGGAAAGGAAACCAGTTAGTGCTCAATACTGAAAAAGACAAGTGCTGTAACGTGGTAATCTCGGCTGAGAACTGCAGCCAATCTCCTTGCATTTGCAGCTGTTTAGATTTCTCACTACAAACCATTCTATTGATCTGCCTTAGTATGTGAAGGTTTGGAATGGAGAAGAACTCCTATTATTTAGGGCCTCAAACCAGCAAAGTACTAAAGCATGTAGTAAGACTTAAACCCGTGATTAAGTCCCATTATAATCAACAACCTTAAGCGCATGCTTAAAATTTAAGCACGTGCTTAAGTTCTTTGCTGAACAAGGCTTTAAAGATTTTGTGTCAACCGCAGAACAAATGGAAATCTGCAAGTGGTTCTAATCCATGATCATTATTAACAAGAGTTGTGGGTAATACACACTCCCCGCCAGGCAAGACTCATAACGAATGGACATGGGGTCTCTATACGTACAGTATTTGTGCTCTGATGGTATCTCTGTGTAAACTGCGTGTAGGAGTGGCCAGCAGCGCCTTCGGGGGCCGTCTCAGCACCAGGTCTGCGACAGTTGTCACAGCGCCAGCCCTTGAGAAACACACCTCAATCAGATACTGTTTCTAAGGATCCTCATGACAGATGAAGTTAATACTTTATACACAAATCAGATTTCATCCCTGGGGAAACTGCACTGACATTGATGAAGCTACTCCGGTTTGACACCAGTGTAACAGTGATGATTTTCACACCGCAAGGAAGCAGAAGATGGTGTGAAGTTAAAGTAGGGACTGGTCTCAACTTCACCTTCCTCCTTATGCATTCCCATTCGTTCCTTTTCTTGCTACTGGCCTCTCTTCTGGCTGTGTGTGACACTAACGTGGACACTCTGTGATTGACAGGTGAGAGTAGCGTAGGGGATTGGTTTAAGTAAGTCTGCAGTGGGGCTCTCAGACTTTTCCAGAGTGGGCTGCATTTCAACAATGAGACTGTTTCATGAATACCTCCCCCACTTACATGTCCCACTCCCCTCTCCCCAACCCCTGTGTGAGCATGTAACTGTCCACGGAGCAACTGCTTAGCTGGAAAAGTGTTAGGAAAGTATGTATAATTCAGCAGCTGGAAAGGAGGATGAGCGAGCCCCTATCTTCAGAGACCACTAAGTGCTTGTGGCCAGAGTTTGAGAATCTCTGGTTGGTGTACCGGACGTGTTTGCAAAGCTGGGAGAGGCACAAAGGGAACCAGCTTTGACCTTTCTTGACATTCATCTCTGATTTTGCAGGGGAAGGGCCTTTCCAAGTGTTTGAGAGGTGACAGCATTCCCTGGTCATGTAATTGCTGACTCAAACCTAAACTTCAAAGGTTTTAGCAAGCTATTACTAAAACATCACATTTCCCCCACTGGTTGCCCAGTAATATGCATTATCACATCAGGATTAACATGCCAGACTAGTTCTGCCTACCTGCTGTCCTCCGTAACAAGTGCAGGAGCAGATGGCACCAAGGTACTCTTTCTGCCACTGTTCTCCTACGTGGTACATCTTACCATCGTCATAGCATGTTGCCTCGTCTGTGGAGAATCATAGGAAGAAGCAAGATTCCGTCACATGGTCTATATTTGCTTTTAAGGATTAAGACTTTGGGGGTAGGGCGATGGGGTGGCTAGAGCAAGAACCCAGAAGGCAAAGCTCCCGTCTCCAGTTCTGCCAATGACTCACTGATTGGCTTTGGGGGGGTCAATTGATTTAAAACACTCAGTTTACTCATCATCTGTAAGGCAATGCAGTGCTCTGTCCTGGCCAGCCAAGAGCAATTCCGGGCCCCAGGGCCAGGGTGTCCCTGGGGCGTGGAGGCAGGGCCTGGAGTGGAAGTGATTATATGCCGTCACTTCCGGGACCGACTGCACCTGTCAGTGGGGCCACCCAAAGTACAGGGCCCAGAGTGTCATGCACATCCGTAGGAGCCCTGCGGCCCACCCAGGCGATTTAAAAGGGCCCGGGGCTCCTGGCTGCCGTTGCTGCTACTGCAGCAGTGGCCAGGGGCCCCTGGGCCCTTTTAAATCCCCCAAGCCCCTGGGAAATTGTCCCCTTTGCCTACCTCTGTCAGCAGGCCTGGAGGCTGATAAGCCTGCTACAGCCTTGTCTAACAGAGAAGGGTCTTTTAGTTCATGCTCTAAAATCCAGAGATCCTAGCTTCAGTCCTCTGTACCGTTCACCCATCATGGAGTGCCGTGTTACACAGAGTAAAACAGGCCCATTTTAACCGTACTTAGGTTCCACCCACTCTGTGCCACAATGGCAAAATTCTAAGAGCACAGATAAGATGAAAGCCTGAAACAGAGTTAACGTCAATATGAAGGGACGTACGCGGGTCACACTTGAATTCTCCCTTTCCGTTGCCGAGACACGTGCAGCTCATCATCTGGCCGCCCTCACCCTGGCGGTCCCACTTCTCCCCGATCTTGTAGTTCACCCCATTGTCATGGCACCATTCTGAATGAACCAGAGGAACAACTGTCAGGTGGTTACTCTACACAGGCCTGTTGCTTAAGGGGCACAGAATTGATCTGTGAAGCCTCATGGGCCAACCAAAGGGGAGGAGGGAGAAATCCAAGGTCCAAGGAGAAATCCAAGGCTGGTGTAAATGGGCACAACTCTCTGGATGTTAGCAGAGTTGTCTTTCCTTTTCCCAGCTGTTGATCTGAGATTAGGACTTTAAGCGGGAGAAGGGCCATTTTAGATTGGGTAAAGGTGGAGGAGCCTCTCCAGGAAGGAAGAGGTGGGAAAGAATTTAAAAATGTCATTCATAGGAAATCCCTGAAACTACATAAAAAGGAAGCTTAATTAAACAGGAACTGGAGAGGGGCAGGGGAGGAAATGTACTTGTTTTTTAAAGAAGTAAATAGACAGTATAATCATTTCACACCGATAACGGGAAAACAGTGAAACCTTGTGTACCAAATGATGTAACAGAATGATTAGACCTGTGAAAAAAGGTCTGCCTTGTAGCAATTCCTCTCAAAGCTACATATGACATAGAAATTCCCTTTTTGCTTTGCTTACTTTGTAATATAAAGCACAATTTAAATCAGTAAGACACACGCCCTATAGAACTACTTAATCACGTTTACTTTGTTTCATCCCCGACCCTTCAGCTGAATATTGTCTACTTAAGCCCAAGTCCTGCGAAGACTCAAACTGGATGCGACTGCAATGGCGCTGTTCGTTTGGCAACCCTCACTGCCAGCCTCAAGGTGTTAGGGCGGTACGTTCAAACCACACCAAACTTTGCTCCCAATTCAACTTAATGAGAGTTGTATCAAATCCATTGTGCTGATGGATAAAGTTAGGACTTAGAAATCCAATATATTTAATTATGCAGGGTTGTTTTCTTAAATGACTGTTATGATCTACTTTAGACACGCAGTCTCTCATTTTCAAACATTAACTGGAATCCCCTAGCAATGAAAGGGAAAATGTTAATTTCCTCACAGAAGCTTTACCGATAAATACAAATATACTCATTGCTTATGCAGTGAACAGCAGTATTGGATAAGCTGCAAAGTTCAACCACAGCTAACTAGTTTTCCATCATTTGATGATGCAACACGTACTAGAGTGTGCATTTATTTGCTTCATGTTTGGGTCAGGTTGCATCTGCCAAACATGCCGTTTGTGCTAATTAGGTATGGAGTTTAGTGGTCTGCGGGGATGGACAAAAGCAAGCTACTCACTAGATGAATCGCATCGGAAATGACCACTGCCAAAGCCCAAGCACTGGCACCAGAGTTTAAAGCCCGTTTCAGACAATCGCTCCCATTCCTCTCCAATGGAGTAGAAGGAGCCAGTGGAAGTATCGTAACACGTGTCGTCGGTTGGCTGATTCACTCCTTCAGACACTGGAAAGAAGAGAACAAAGAGGCGTTATACACAGGGATACAAACCTAGAAAGAGAAGAATGGTCATAACCGAAAGCACATTCCCAGAAGTGATGGTGCATTCGCTTGGCTGCGCTGTCAGCATAACAGCCTCCCTAGAATTTATTTTACAGGTGTGTTTGGCAGAGCAGTAGAGTGATGATAAAAATCTCATAGGTGAAAGTTATTTTCATTTTAACCTGCCAGGTTTCAAGCGCGCACACATTTTGCATTCGCTACTGGAAAGCAGTGATCTAACTAACCCACCTTTACAGAGAAACGTGCTGGACTCGCACGGAGCAACAGGCGTTTGGATTCTGTGATGCACAATGGGGGAGTGATACATTTCAGGCGTGCTGGGTCTACTGGGGCCCGAGCTGAACTCTGGCACAGAACGAAACCTCAAGTGACAGAGGAGAAGGAATACCTCAGGGAGGCATCTTGCTCCTGTGCGGTCCCACAGTCTGCCCATGCGTGGAGTTGGACTCCACCCAGTCAGTTTGCCCGAATACAGTGAACTTGCCAGGCGATTTATAGCCAGCAGAGGTGTTGGTTACACCACAGCTGTCAGGCAGGGAGAGCTGGACCCTATGGCCCAAAGACAGCCTCCCAGCAGGCAACTCTATTAACCAGAATAAGCTTTCGTGGGCTACCGTTCACTTCTTCAGATGCATCCGAAGAAGTGAACTGTAGCCCACAAAAGCTTATGCTGAAATAAAATTTGTTAGTCTCTAAGGTGCCACAAGTACTCCTGTTCTTTTTGCAGATACAGACTAACACGGCTGCTACTCTGAAATCTATTAACCAGGGAGATGACACAGCAATTCATCTGGCCAATTGCCATCCGTTGGTCACTGGAGAGACAGGGAGGAGGAGGAGGACTCAAAGTAACCCCTTTGTCATGGTAGGTACATTATTTTGGTTCCAGTAATTCGATGTTGGGTGGGGAATGTTGGCCATGACACTGGCATTATCACAGGCCTAGCATCTCTAACTTCCGATAGGACAGTCTCTCTCATCACCAGAAGTTGGTCCAATAAAAGAACAGAACCAACAAAAGTTAGTTGGCACCCACCTCACTCTCAATGCACATTCAGGCAGTAGACTAGCCTCAACTCTTACCATCGAGTCAGTCTATACTGCATAGTCATCTGTACCACAGAACCAGAAAGAACTGTTTCTTTAGTGTGTGTTGTAAATGAGATATGAAACGAGGAAACAGGGTGCTCCTAACCTATTGCACTGCAGCCTAGCGAGTGCCTGGTGAGATCCGGCCTGTGGGTAAGAGGTGCAAGGCAGAGTTTTGCCCAGACTGTTTAGCTTTAACCTACCAGCATTGCCCACTGTGACAACCTCTTCCATAACTTTGTGTCTCCTACGATCTTTCAGTGCCTCCACGATGATGTTGTAGGTGGCACCTCTAGTAAGGCCGGTCAGGGTAGCAGAAGAGGAAGTTCCAGGAACTCTGAACTGCAAGTACATCACGACAAGATTGGCTTTAGCAAGAGTATGCTTCTTAGGCTGCTGAGGGTAAGGCTGGTGTCTTCATACATGATTGTACCATGTCTAGCAAAATGGGGCCCAGTCCTGTGGATCCCAGAGTGCCTAACAAATATCAGTTACTTCAGCCTCCGTGTCCCATGGTGAAGTAGGGATCTACTACAATCTCAGTTTTAGACAAAGGGGAAGTGACTTGCCCCATATCACCCAGGAAGTCTTTAGTAGAACAGGAACAGAACCCAAATTCCCAGAATTCCCAGTGTTTTACTTTAACCACAAGACCATCTTTCGATCAGCAATATTAACTTGGCTGCCTCATTCCACTACTGAATTTCATAGTATCATAGAAGTGTAGGACTGGAAGGGACCTCAGTAAGTTAGTTCAGCCCCCTACACTGAGGCAGGTTTATGTATTATCTAGCCCATCCCTGACAGCTGTTTGTCTAACCTGTTCTTAAAGCTCTTGGGTGAGAGAGATTCCACAACCTTATATAGGTCTCTTCTTAAGCACGTTTATAGGATGAAATCCCCAAGCATCTCCTTCGCTGTATTAGCACTTTCTTACAGAGAAGTGCAAACAGAGCCCCAGGGTCTTTCTGTTTTAGCCAATATACCCTTTGTTCTTCCCCAGGCATAGCGCCACCCTCAGGGCCCTGCCCTCAGCCAGAGGCTAAAATAGCATTAACCTGACAGGGCTGCTAATACTACACAGTGAAGTGGCAAGGAGAAGTTACCTAGGATGGATGCAGATGGAATCTTAGAGCCAGAACTTGCTTATATCAACTCTACAATGCAACCACAGGAAGCTAGAATCCCAAGGTCCTGTCTCCTTAAATGTCTGAGGACTGCCATAGTCAAGTCCAATAGGGTGGCAGCATTCACAGTGCAGCTGAGAAACAACAATCAATTACCTGTAAAGGCTGTTCGTCGGTGCCGACTGGTTGGCATGAGATGACATATTCAGAGCTCTCCAGCAGGGGCCTCCAAGAGATGGTTGTCTGAGAAAGAGCTTCCTGGCCCGTGGTGTCATTATGTGGAAAGTCCACTCTTGGGCCTGGGTACCTGTTACCATGGTTGATTTCTTCATCCACATTTGGTGCCTGCAGTCTTGGCCGGTGCCTAATGGGAGTTGCTGTGGTGGGAGCGGTGGTCCTTCTAAAACCATGTTCCTCGAAGAAGACTTGCTGTCCCTGGTTCACTAGTGTTTGCTGGCCACTGGTGCCTGGAAGTTGGATACCATTTCCATTGTCAAACCTGTTTGTGTCAGGAATCCTCTCCACCGTGGAAGGTACGTCCAGAATCTCCGGTCCGTCTTGGTTGGGGTGCGGCAGGGTTACCAGCTGCGGGAGCTTGTCTAGCCAAAGAAAGGTTAGAAGCCATAAAGCAAAGCACCTTAAGCCCCAGCATTAGTTATGATCAACTAGGCAACTACAGTGAATGCTGTAAAGCGCTCAAAGCAATTAAATGCTAGCAACTCTCCCACGAATACAGCACACTTTTTTTAAACCTCTCTGGGATTACTCTACAGAGGCTATTTTTTGAAGTGTGGGGAGGGTGAGAGAAAAAGTCTGTTATTAATTTTCATACTACTGAGGCAAAGCTATGGTTACTGCACCCAGAGAAGCCACCAATGCGCAAATTAAGAAAAGAAGAGGCGATTGCAATAGACACTCGCAGTCCATCAATTAAAGAAAACCTTGGGCATGTGCTAAGGAATTTCCTCTTATGCTACTGAGGTCTCCAGATAGATGACAGAGATTTTACTGGCTAGGTTCTCCTTGCAGCACCTCACAGACGGGACACAAAGTCAGACAAATTCAAATATATCAAAAGCTTCAGTCCATGTGGGCTTCTCCCACTGAGCCCATCACAGGCTAGAAGGAGAGTGAGTGTTAGACACTGAGGACCTGAGATTGCATTCATTTTGTTTCTTCCTTTCAACATAATGAAATGAAGAAACAAACTGAATGCAATCTCAGGTCCTCAGTGTCTGAGCCCACTGAACTGTGCTTTGCACTGTTCAGCAGATCACCTCGTCCGTTGCAGAACCCCTGCTTACAAAAAATGTATCCCTCTTTTTAAGGGAAGAAAGAAAATGAAGGAAAAATGCTACTTTCTACAAGCAGCCTGTCACTTAGGGAAACCTTGTATTTGATTAACAGCATATACCAGTGAAAAGGATATTTTAAGCAATGTTATAAAATTAGCCCTCTGGAGAAGACATTACCCCCAGCACTGGGGCTCCCCAATGAGGAGAGGTCAACTTCTCCCCTCGGGGTGGACCGGAACATTATTTTACCTGTCTTTTTCCTGCCAACCAATGGCTCGCTCCTCTGATTGTTTTTCACAGCAATGATGTAGATGGTGTATTCGATTCCTGGCTCCAGACCTGGGGAGGAACAGAATGACCTCATGCTTGAGGAAATCCCTAATTACAAAATGAGTCCGGGATAGCTAAACAGAGACTCCTCAAGGTTTCGCTCCCTTCCATGGTTTCTAATACTAGAGCTTTCTGCACAAATACAATGCACTTTCCAATCAGAGTTGTACTAAGCAAAATAATCCATTTAGGTTTCCTTGCATTATCAGAGAATCATAGAATTGGATTGGAATTGGAATTGGGTTGGAAGAGACCTCAGGAGGTCACCTAGTCCAACCCCCTGCTCAAAGCAGGACCAATCCCCAACTAAATCATCTCAGCCAGGGCTTTGTCAAGCCTGACCTTAAAAACCTCTAAGGAAGGAGATTCCACCACTTCCCTAGGTAACCCATTCCAGTGCTTCACCAGCCTCCTAGTGAAAAAGTTTTTCCTAATATCCAACCTAAACCTCCCCAACTGCAACTTGAGACCACATCGTCGTCTTTGGCTTCTCCTTGCTCTAGCAGGGTGTAATCTGCACCAGCCCTTTACCTTGTACAGATTATTTGTCCTTCTGTGCCTGCTCAGTGGCACTGGCTGGCACGTGGGGGGGATGGAGTGGATCCCAGGCTCTGCCCACATGCACAGCTCCACAGTGTCTGATACCCACCTGGGCCAAGACCCGTGGTGCTGGCAAGTGTACACCTCCTGGACCTCCTGCTGAATCACATGGGGAATGCCACCATCAGACATACCAGTAAGAGTGGCCTCCGTGGTGCCGGCATGGGGGCGAGGGATCAGCTCCTTGGGCTGTGCGCCGGGTCTCTCATATTTGAGGATGTAGCTTGTGATCCGGGCCCGGGGTGGCTGCCAAGCAATCAGCAGGGAGTTGCTTGTGGTTGTGAGGAAGCGCAGATTGGAAGGAGCATCGATGGCTAAGAGCAAACAAAATCAGTTAATGAATGTGGTAAAGGCAAACATGACTTCATCTCCCCTGCCCTGAGGGCTGAAGACAAATAACGGGTTTCCATAGGCTGCAGTCACACTCTGACGATAATCCACTTCATGCTCAAAGAGGGAAACATAAGGCTGTAAAATGCAGTAAACAACATATATGAGCAAAGTCAAGGAAAGCACAAGTATAATTTCTGTTCAGATGTAAAAGAAACAAGAAGAGCCATTACCGGTGGAAGCATCAATCACTACAGGGGAACTGCGGGCATTCTCGTTCACTGTGTAAAGGTAGATCTTATAGTCTGTGCCTGGTTGCAAGCCTGGAATTAGAGTAGAAATATTACAGTTTCAGCGTTGCCTGGTTAAAAAGTGATCCAGAAAGCTGCTGCAATCACTGCTACAG
This sequence comes from Gopherus flavomarginatus, assembly GCF_025201925.1. Taxonomy (NCBI): domain Eukaryota; kingdom Metazoa; phylum Chordata; order Testudines; family Testudinidae; genus Gopherus; species Gopherus flavomarginatus. The sequence goes on along the minus strand of NC_066626.1, from coordinate 13,492,068 downwards.
ATAGAATCTAACTAGCTCTTAATGCCCAGACTGGGTGTGTTGGCTGCAAACCTGAAAGGAATTAGGGGTGAGGTTTTTCAAAAGCATCCCGTTGGCTTAGCTTTGCTCCTGCTGAAGTCAATGGGAGCAGAGTTAGGTCCATGCCGAGTGCTTTTGAAAATCCCATTCATAAATCCGAGATGGTGATTACATTTATCCAAGAAATACACATCTTCTAACAGGGTATTCAGCCTCCTACCATCACTGCTCTCACTTAGCTTCAGATACAGGGCACAAAACTATGACCAATCAGTGCATAAAGGGTTGCTACAAGGAGACGGGGACATTGCTCTCATTAGTTCTCAATGATCAAGGTAGGAATAATGAATGGAAAAGCAAAACAATGTACCAGAGGAACCAGCAGAAAACGTGAATGCAAAGATGATCTAGGGAATGGAACCAAGAGGGTCATGGAATGATAGTCACTGGAGATCTATTCAGATCTTAGAAGGTTCCTAATGAAAATGGTCTAAAAATATTAGTCCTGCATGAAATCAGGCAGCTGGACCTCTGGACTGACTAACAAGGCTCTGATCATGATGTGAAACAAGGTCTGCAAACTGCAAGTGAGAAATCCAGTACTCAAGAGTATTAGTGGTCTGAAAAAGTGCACTTCCTTAGCAGCTGCTCTGGAAAACACTTCCATCCTCAGACAAAATGTGAACACACACATGACTATTTTCCTGCACTCCCATCAAATCAGGGCCAGATTCTAAAACCCCTCCATGCAAAGAACGTTATTTTCAATCTGCTCTCAGAGGGCTTGGTAGGATCAAAGGCTTTAATAAGGTTTCTCAAGGTTAATGTGTATGTGTGTTAGAAGCTCAGCATGAAGGGGCACCTAAATTCCACCTGAGCTCCCACCAAGGTATCCCCAGTACAGATTAGCAACCAGATGTAACTCCAATGAGCTTGGTCACTGAAAGATATTACAATGCAGAAGAGATGGTCTGATGAAGAATCTCATTTACCGGTGATGGTGTATGATCTAACATCAGGGCTAATGGTCCGTTGAATGGGGCTCTGGCTATCTGCTGGGATGGCTTCAACCTGGAAACCGGTGATAGTTTCTGTCTTGGTGCGCCAGGTGATTGTGACGGTTGTCTCAGTAACATCTGTCACACGGGCCCTGCGGGGAGGGCTGATATCTGCACAGAAGGATCTGAGATCAGTATAACGGGCAGAAGCAATGATTTGGCAGGGGGTAGGGGAGGTCTTCAAGAAAAAATCCCCTAACAGAATCTTTGAAATTCATCAACTACTTTTAAAGGGCAACATGCTGATGTCTTCACTCAGTTGCTTCTGGTAGGTCCTTACACAGAACTTAGCCCATTGACTCGATGCATAGCACCTGCTGCTATATGTAAAGTAGGATTGCTTACTCTCGAGGGTGGTGACCACACCATGGGCTGGCCGGCTAGTCAGAGAGTCCTTCAAAGCATACACACTGACTTCATACTTGGTTGCCACCTAGAAATAATAAAGTTATACAATGATCAGGGAGCTACATGGAATGTCTGATCTTCAGAAAAGCAGGTAAAGCTGGGACACAAGGAAACAAGCATGAGCTAATCCAGAAGTTAGTAGATTCACATTGGTTAGTCACCATGAATGTCTTATTTAAGCATGAAACTCTTAAAAAAACAGAAATCAAGTGAGCTCAAGATCACCAGGAGGGTTAGATTTACTTCCAGTTAAATGCAAAAATAAAAGTGAGATCTGATTTTCATCTCAGTTAAACTGGCATAACTCAGTTCAAGTCAGTGGTGTTACTCTGGTATAAAACAAACAAGTCAAAACTGAATCAGGCCCCTGTTTCCCCCCACACACACCCTCAAGCAAACTACATTTAGGCTGAAACTGTTATTAGCAACTGCTTGAAAACTTAACTTTGAAAACGTATTTGAAATAAATACATGACAAAAATTGAAGTGGGTAGCCTGGCAGAGCAAGGGCAGCCAGTACTAGGAACCCAAGATCCTTCATGAATGTTGGCCGGCAGTGCTAAGTATATATTGGAGTACAACCATAATATTTGTGTGATTATCTGCTTGCAGCATTTCTGAATATATAACAGTAGTAGAATCATAGGGGACCTCAAGCAGGACCAGTTCCTAACTAAATCTCTCCTCAAGACTGAACTCGCAACCCTGAGTTTAGCAGGCTCAAACCACTGAGCTATCCCTCCCCTACACACAGGGAAGCAGAAGAAATTACAGTGGAAACCTGGATGGCTTTGAGGTTTTGCGGGCAGAAGCTTAGGATTCCTGAGAAGAAGGTAATATATGCACTGAGCTACCTAACGCTAACAGAAACATTGTACTACCAAAGGGTGCTCTGCTTTGAGAAAAATTTCAATGGAAGTTCCAGGTCGTCGTTTAATTGGGGTCAGATCAGCAGCTCTTGATTCCACTGGAACTAATTCAGTTTAGAGCAGCTGGAGCTGGCCCAATTCAGGTTTGAAAATGAATTTAATGAAAAATTTTAATTTTTGCAAATTATTCAGAAGCTTCCAAAAAAATGATCGATAGATTCACTGAGTCTAAGGCCTGAAGGGACCATTAGATCCTCTAGTCTGATCTCCTGTATAACACCAGCCAGAGAATTTCACCATTCCTCTGGTAACAAGCCCAGTAGCTTGTGTATGACAGACGCATATTTGCCTGAGAAGTCCTCAGGCTGTACTGGTAGGGGCGGAGTGAAGAGGGGACAGGGAGACTGCAGTTTACGCAGACAGATCCACTGTCTTTTAATTATTGGGATCCAAGGGATCTGTGCTCCACAGCTAACCAGACTTAAAACAAAGGCCAGACTGGCAGGAGCTACGCTGATTTACCCCCACTGCAGTTCTGGCCCAAAGCATTTTTAAATTACTTAAGAAATCCAACATCCCCCATTCCCACGCCACACCCATTAAAATGAAAGATCAAAAAGTCACCATTAATCCCGACACAACAGCAAATGTGCTGTCTGGGGAGAGGTTGATTTCTTTCATCGGCCCCGTCTTTTCCTTGGGATTCACTCGCACTCTGTAGCCAGTGAGACGAACACTGGGCGCGTTCCAGTTGACTTTCAGGCTGGTTGGAGTTACCTGAACAAACTGCAGGTTTGTTGGAGGAGGAATCGCTGTGAAAATTGTAATTAGACAACCGTTAGTTTGGAAGAACATGCCACCAGTCAAGATAGCTCACGATATCAATCGTGAGCATGAAATAGTCCTAGGTGTGAAATACACAAGCGAAGGCCTAGGGTAATCATCTATCTTGGGTAGCTATTGGATCCTGTCACCGTAATACGTAGGAGCTAGGGTGTTCAAGGATCAGACTTGGATGCCCAAATCTGTGATGCTACTTCTCTCCAGAAAAGCTGCCTTTGGTGATGCTTACATTCAGTATGTGAGTCTCTATGTCCGTTCTTCTTCTACCTTTCTCTGCTCTTCATGCCCTCCAAATATTTTAGATCAGTTTCACCACAGCCTTGCAGCTTGTCTAACTCCACTGACCTCTACAGAGTTACTCCGGATGTACAAGGGCACGAGAGTGGAGAAGAAGGCCCAGTGAGTACAGACGGGATGTAAAAATACTGCCAAGCCCAAATGGGAGCATTTAACAGCCACCTACACAGGTGTAGATGACTACATAAGGCAGTGGAGAACCAGGGCTGTGAAAGCCATAATACTGTTTACATATGATATCTTCCCGAGCTAATATATTCAATGCTTGAATAAAGAACTTTTTAGAAGAAATCACTTGGTTCCTATAAACTAAAGAAACAGAAGCACCATGGGACATATTGATTGTCTTATTAGTTGTCATTCTTGGTCTATAACAGAACAAATATACAGCTTACCACCATCATGCCCACGATTACCAGCGTGCAGCAAAGCACTTTGATTTTACAGCATGGAGATACAATGCAATTCTCCCTTGCTTACTGAAATGGGACCTCATTCAAAGCCCATGAAAATCAACAGAACTCCAACAGCTTTCTAAAAGGGTCCCTAAGGGGAAACTCAGACAGTGGTTTAAGAACCATTGTTTGCATTTATGAGAGGTTTAAACAGCCTGTCCAGTTTTAATTATTCTAGCACTTAGGATAGTTTAAATTTATTTTTTATATTAATCTGTAAATTAAGATCCATAATCTTCTCTGCACTCTTGGAATTTTAATGTCAGCTTTTCATCTGCAAATTAATGGAGGTGTCGCTTGTAAAGTGCTATCAGGACTTGGCTGGTAACGCGGGAAACGCTGCAGTAGATTTCAGATTGCTAGCAGCAGACAGAGCTCCCATAATAGTTCTGGTCCCCAGTTCTTGAGCAAAGACCCAGTTGAAATTTATACAACCACTGGTGTGAATTGGGAATTATTTCACAAGAGGAAAATTCTAAATCAATATAGGAGGAAAAACGGTAATTATTTTCTGTGTGCGCACGTGTTTCTCTTATTTCATAGAGGAGATTGGTCAATAAAAAGTTTAATCAATGGAACTAGCAGGATCTGGCTCTGATGTGGTCTCTAGCAGGATGGCCATGCTCCTGTGAAAGAGCGTATCACACCAACATGCGTGTTGGCCATGAAGCACAGTTGTAGCTGTGAGACAGCAAACAAGATAACTTGCAATATCCAGAGCCAGAACGTATCTAGGCCTCTCGCCATGGAACTTTTCATGGACTCTATGCCAGGCATCGGATGCTTGAACAATCGTATCTCTCCTGTTGTACCCTTGAAATGAGGACCTGATGGTTACGTACTGGAGGCACTCTTCTGAAGGGAGCCTACCTTTACCCTGTTGTGGGAAAGGTGTAAATGACCAGCTGGCAGCAGGCTGTGAGCATACAGAGGGCTGAGCTCTGTCATTCAGAGCAATGCCAACAGAGGGATTGGGAAGCACTTGGGGTACAAAAGGGCTAAGTGGCCTATATGTGTAGCAGGGACTGTCCTGAAAGAATATATAGGTTTAAATATATATGGGTCCTGGCCTCCGATCCATTCCTTCTGCGCTGCCCTGGCAGCACAAAAGGGACAGGAAACCACCCTTTTCCCTTGAGATCATCTATACCTGGTCCTGCCACTGCCACCGTGGGCATCCAAAGAGAGGAGGGCGTGTGGCTAGTGTGTGATATGCTCCTAGGATGGCTCCTTGAGGACTGTTACTGTCTGCTCAGGCCAGGCTGCTCTAACGTGCTGGGGACCAGATCACCTCCTGAATTAAACTAGGATCGGTAGGGACAGGGGCTAAAAGGTGATGGAAGACGCCTGCTCTGAGGTATCTGTGATGTGGCCCTAACCCTGCTATCCTCAGCAGCCAACCATTATTGTAACTCGCCTTCCAGAGGTTTACTTAATAAATACTTAGTAATCTTTAAGCATCATCCACCTTTCCAACCAAACTAAGCCTCTCTCAATAGCAAATATCCCCCAGGCTCCTATGGAGGTTCTCCCGCAGCCGGGCACCGACTGAACACAGAAGGACATGGGACCTTAAGCCATGGCTGCTATGGCCCGCTGGGCGGTGTAGACAGAGGTGTACCTGTGGACTGGGTCCCGATCAGGGGCTGGCTCTCCAGGTCATTGTGCAAGGCAACGATGCTGACAGTGTACTCAGAACCGGGCCTGAGGCCATGCAGCTCGGCAGTGTCGTCTTCACCATCAGGGGCGGGCACTAGCTCATGGATTCCATCCTCAGGGCTTGAGTAGGTCACCCTATAGCTGGTGACTTGCCCCTGGGGGCTTTCCCAAGCAATTTTGATGGAATCGACATCCACCTCAGTGAATGTCAGTCCTTTAGGGCGGTCAATGTCTGTTAGGCAAATTAACGGTAAGAGGTTATGTGATAAAAGCAGGTTGTGGGAAGGGGGAAAAGAAGCATTCTGATTACATGCAAAGCAGTCTTCAGGTTTGCAGGTGCCCAATTCCCCCCTGCCTTGCACAGGTCTTTACACCTCTGCTTAGTGAGTTTAATACGCAATGGGTGAAATCCCAGCCCCACTGAGGTCCACAGGAGTTTTGCTGTTGACTTGAATGAGGCCAAGATTTCACCCCACCATGTGTCTGATTCTCGTTTACACTAAGGCCCCTTTAAGCCACTCGGCTCAGATAGAAAGGCCTTAAAGCGTCAGAAATGTAATTTATACACACCATGAGTCTCCTTTACACTGGCCCAGTGAGGTAAGGAGCCTTGGTGTGCATTGAAATCAGGTCCCACCATTCTGATTTCGTAGCCTTTCACACCCCCATTGCACTCACTCTTCACTAGCGTAAGTAACTGTACGAGGCTGAGGAGCATCAGTCCCACAATTTTCTTTCATAAATTAACATCCAATTAAATCATTTGTAATGATAGCAAATGACTATGTAGATTATATTATAAATCAATAAAAACCTGTGGCTTGTAACAAGCGTGCATGGGATGCCCATATACCCACAATTATCTCACAGATATACCCACAAATTAGAGCCACTCATTATTGTCATCTCATTAGATTACACTGGAGCGTAAAATCGTAAGCCAGGGTAAATACGCACAGCTCCGGTGAGGACTTTTGTGGAGCTATCCACATTTACGCCTGCTGAGGACTGGGCCCGTAATCATCAGATATGAATTAATCTGCATAACAATTCACAGAGTCACTGTTTTGCAATGTGATGTTAGCCCTGTAGACCTGCATTTCCTATGCTTGAAGGTTAGCAAAGGTGATTTTATAGGAAACTTTTCGCTTAAGACTGATGCAGCTTGTGCAATACGCCTATGCAACACTTCAAGAAAATTCCTGTTCTGCTTACCATAGTTTTATAGTTATTTGGGTTAGATTGTGGCTTTACAGGCGGGCCTGACCAAGGACAGGTTCCTAAACCATGATGCACCAGAAGTAGCCCTGGGAGACACTGTGCATTAGAAATACCCCTCTAAGTGACAGGTTCTTTCCTGCTTTCTCCTTGCTCCCCAAATAGGACTCTGTCACTGTCCTATACCAGTAGGCCAGCACACACAAGGATGGACCAAGACTCCGCCCATTGCCTACCCAGCTGCTCTCAGGAGTGAGCAATTGGCTGTGTAAGCCATGCTTACTTTTGCATACCTGGTCCCAAGGTCTAGTGGCCTACAAAAGGGTGTAAAGTGGGTTCTTACTCCCTCACTCAGGCAAATGCTCTAAGTTAAAATCTAGCCCTCTAAAACCACCTTTGCCCTCCAGCTCTAGAAATGAGGTCTATGCAAAACATTTTTCAAAGATTTGCTAAAGGTAAACAAACAAACAAAGAAAAAAAATGATTTTGCTTAGGCCATTTTTAGTGAAAGAAAACGAAAGCATGGCATTGTGGGGGATTGCATATTTTGGCAGCATTTTGGGGAACTGCGTATTTTGGCAGCTGATCCAGCTAGCTATTTCTTAATGAGAGGGGCGCTCGTCCTTTTCTGAAATCTAGATGTCCCCAGAATTCCCACAGTAAAAGGTGCACACAGCAGAAGATACTAGAGGTGGGTTTGGTGGTGGTTTTGTTTCTTCTGTGAGATTAAATACATACTGGTAACGGCGGTCTCAACCAGAGGGAGGCTCTCTCCATTTTGACTCTGAGCATAGACACTAACCACATATTCGACTGTGGGCTGCAGGCCCTCAATGGTAGTTTGGGTTTGATCTGCAAGGAAAAGACAACACCAGGATAATTTGGAATAGAGAGATGATTTTGTGTCTTAAGCCTAGATCTTCAAAGGTATTTAGGTGCCAAACTCCCATTGAAATCAGTCCCCTTGGTGCCACGTGGCAGAGAGGGGAGCAAAGTCATAGTCAAAGCTGTGCGTGGTGGCTGGTGGAAGTAAAAGTGGCTATGCAGATTGTCTCCTGCCCATCCCCGCAGAAAGTCTGTGTGGGTTGCTTGGGGAAAGCAGAGGGGCCAGGAAAAGGAACCAAAGCAATTTCACTGAAGGACTCACATGCCTCACGCTACTCGCTACGTAAAAACCAGGGACTGGTCAGCGTGGTTCTGTCTGGGAATTCTACTGGAGAAGGCAGAGAGATTCAGTCATCAGTGGTCACATGGCAGACCTATTGCCTTTGCTGGGTGGCTGCTGAGAACCCGCAGAGCTGGGACAGGGTTTTCTATGGCTCACCAACCTTTTCAGCTTTTCCCAGCTTCCTGGCCTAGTCCCTTCCATGGAATGGGCACAGCTCACAGCAGAGCTGTGGGAGGAAGCAGGGGGGTAACACAGCCAAGCAGTTACACATTCATTCCCATGGGGAATTCTGACTGCATGCTTCGAGTCGTGGGCCTTATTTTTAAAGCTGGACCAAACTTCGGTGAATTTGCCTTGCTGCGGTACTGAGCAAAGGTACTGAATTGTGGCCTAAGACCCGCTGCGATGCCAAACGTCAGCAGAGTGAGACTAGATTGGCCAAACCTGGCCTGACTCATGTATACCAAGGCTCCTTCAGCCTGCTCCAGAGCCCTTCAGGTGAGTGTTACTGTCATTCATATCCACTCGAAGGCCCCTTGAGGCTGCTGGAGCCCTGTGATCAGTCTCTCCATTAGAGAAACAAAACAAATGCAGCCAGATCTTCACCACTTTTTGGAATGGGATTGAACATTAACCTGGCCAGAGCAGCAAACAGCCTTGAGAGCTAATCTCAGCACAGCTGGTAAAACACACTGAAATGTCCCCGAGGGCAAAATGCAAAGTCGCCAGAAGAGCCCTTAAGCCAACATGTTCAGGCCCAGAGAAGGAAATCTTCCCCAGGCACTCTCAAGTGACTCCCCTCGGGGGTTTAAGAAGTGGTGCCGATGGACTCCAGGCAATTGGAGCGAGATCCCTAGGGATGCAAAGACATACTCACCTGCAGGGACAGTTTTCGTTTTCATGGGCCCATGGCCATCCTTGGGGACGCTTGTCACTCTGTAACCCGTGACCGGAGAAGTTGAAGGCAGCCATCTGACACTGATGCTGCTATCCTGAACATCGGTCACTTGCATCTGGGATGGCGTGTCAATCTCTGCACATCAAAAAATAAGCCCTGTGAGCAACTGCAATGCAGGAAGTCTCCTTTCCTCACGGTATCCCATGTCCGTAGGGCCAACTGTGACCTCCCACCTGCAACAACTTCTTCTGTTTTTCTTCTTTTAGACTGTTACTGGTTTTTTAATGGGAAACTCATACTGCTCTGACTTCTTATTTGTACCATAATAGCACGTATTATTATTGATCACGTTTATTACAGTGGTGCCTGTGAATGGAACCCCATCGTACAGACAGAGCAGTCGACAATCCCTGTTCCAAGCACTTTACAATCTGACTAGGGGTCCCAATCAATAATCACGTATCAGGCCCACAGTACTTCGCTCACTACATCCAATACCCATTAAGAGCAGTGGAAGTCTTTTAAAAGGCCCATTAAAGAGATTATCTATCAGTTTCAATGGGAGTTGGATCAAACCTTATGCCAACAGCTATCAAAAGACCATCTCATCCCCAGAGAGCTCATTAAGGGTAGTTCCTATTTGGGTCAGAGAGTCCCCATGTGCTACAGTGCATTAAAAATGCCAGAGGTAAAATGCAGACAGAATAGTCATCCTACATCAAACAGCCAAGTGGTTTGACACCCCATGTGCGAGAGCCAGCCTTCGCTTGGTACGCTCACTCCAACCAAGATGGATGTTAAGTGGTTCCCCGCAAACAACAAGTCCACAACTCCGGTAAGTTTGTTTAGTCTTCGTCTAAACTCCCCTCTCCAAAAGCCACCATCCCATTTTGTAACATTATGAACATGATGGGCCAAATCCATCTGGAGTGTAACTCCACCAAAGCCAACAGGCCCATCACTCCCAGCTGAAACGGAGGACAATTATGAGATAAACCAGAAGCTAGTAGTGTTGTCCATGTGTCTCACCTGTTTTGTACGTGACCGTGACTGGCTTGCTGCTGGCGGGGCTGTCTCCACGGCCCGTCACTGCGTACACCGTGATGGTATAATCTGCTGCGGGCTTAAGGTCGTTGATGGTGGCAGTGGACATGGTGCCAGGCACGGTAAACTCCTGGACAGGGCTACTGCCACCTGGGACGGCAGGTAAGAAAGAAAATGCTGATCATTACTCACGTTTTAAACAAAAAGCAAGGGATGAGCTGAAGACTCTCATTGATTTTAATGAGATTTGGGTCAACCCATAATAAGTTGGAAAGACCTTTTTCACCCCAAACCAAGAGGCAAATGAGAGGCCCATGGACCTTCCAGTGCAATTAATGGATATTATGGATGTGGTAGCAAAGATGATTTGCCCCACCTTTAAAGTTCAGTCATGATATTTGCTTCTCTCAGTGCATATCCATCAGCACACTGCCTCCGTCTGAGTTCTCAGAGCATGCTGAATGCTACAATCATCGATCAGATTTGCCCTCACTATTTGCTGCAGTGTTTAAATGGCCCAAGCTTAAAGCTTCACACTTGGTGTCAACGGGGAGCTCCTGTAGAAGTGGTAATATTAGATCACACTGACCTGTTTCACCATAGGTTATCCTATAGTATCTAACTGTAACTGCAGGAGCATCCCAGGAAATCACCAGGCTGGTGGGGCTAGTGGCAGTAACTTCCAGGTCCCTTGGAACGTCAGAAACTAGAAAAGAAGTTAGGGTTTAAAAAGAAAATTAAAAAACATTTGACACTCCCCAGGCTCCTGTTACTCTACTTACACTAGAGGCTGTTGCTACTAACAAATCTTTCCAGTAGCCCACAGTTTGCCGTCAGGTCTCTAGGTGACACATCTGGCTAGGAGCCTGAATCCAGCGGCTATGGAAAGATTGCTATTGATTTCTGTGGCCACTAGATTGAGCCCTAAATGTGTCCCTCCTGCAGAAAAACCTAAGGGAGCAGGAAATTGCCCAGAGAATTCGTTTCTGAAGGCTACTCCCCTCGGTGGGAGGGCTTTGATGCCTCCCATTGGAGGGCAAGAAGAAAGGCCTCAATCCTATGGATCTACCAGCCCAGGAGCCAACCTGCGCTCCCTGGGTTTTTCCTTTCCTTTGGTAGCACAGTGCCCTGAGGCAGGCTCACCACAAGGTCATTTAAAACAAAAGAAAGTGCACAATGGACATTGGCCAGAGCTATCTGAATTAACACTTTGCCTCTTCAGAACTCCTTTGTATAATAAAATGCCTTGTCCCTTAGCAGATAGATGTGCTTTGTGCCTGATCCTAAGCTCATGGGAATCAGTGGGAGTCTGTCCACTGAACTCAGAGGCCTTTGAATCAGGCCCTTTCTCCTCTAGCCAACTTTCTGCTCTGCTGTCAGTAGTTCAGTTACTTGCCAGCCAACCGGAAGGATTCAGTTTAACAACTTGTCAAGATGGGGCAGAAGACTTTCAATGTACATTTTTTCTGGCTTGTTTCCAAACTAACCTGTAGTTTGCTGGCCAACCAAGGGCAAGCTCTCCTCTCTGCCGTTGACAGCAATAATGCTGACCACATACTCTGAGCCTGGGGCCAGGTTAGTGAGGGTGATGGAATTCCGAGAAGGTGGGACACGGTCTTCCCTGGGCCTGGTGCCACTGTGTTCCAGATGGTGGCGAATTTTGTAGCCAGTGATAGTGGCACGAGGAGCAATCCAGTGCACAGTGAAAGAGTTGGCAGTTATATCCGAAAAGTCAATGCCAGTTGGAGAATCAAGACCTGGTCAGGGCAGGAGGATACCCAAGAAAAGAGACATTCAGCTTATTTGAACAACAGATACATTTATTTTGAAATGATGAGGGATTTCCCCAGCCCCACCCCAGGATAGGATTTCAGAATCCTGCTTGCACTCCTGCCAAACCCTGTTCAGCACTGAACCTATAAATATGTAATGATCCAGATCATACAGTGGTGTTAAAAAACCAGAGGAACTTATTTTCAAAAATGGAATCTCCTCGCAAGTTCAGTCCACATCTGGAGTCCTCTGAACTTGAGGTATTTGACAATTTTAAATGTTTGCCCAAACAAAAACACCCAGCCCTGGTTTCAGAGAACAGAAAAAGCCAAAGCACAAAAACATCAGAATATCTCTGAGACTTGGCTGTACAATGACATAGGGATACAGTGGAGGGACCTGATCCTGACGTGTCTGGACGCCTCTTGGGGGGACTGGACACTGGTCTTTTATTGGGCCAAATCCTCAGTGGATGTAAGTTAGCATCGCCCCATTGAAGTCAATTATACACCTTTTAATTAAAACCAACTGAAGATCTGGCCCCTTGACCATTTTGCTCAGCACTTCCCAAGCTGTCTCTCTGCAGCACTCCCTTAAAATCTTTTGTGCAAGTCTTCCACAATACATGTCAAGGACAGCAAAACCTTAAAGGCTTTTATGTCCTAAGTCCCCCCAGTGATTAGAGTTGTCCTATCGATGAGCGGTTAACGGAAGAGATAGAGGCAAACGGAAGTTTGCCAAGCAAGTTTCCACATACCTGTTTTCTGCACGCCAGTCAGAGGGGTGCTCTCATGCTGCTCATAGACGCTGTAGACGCTCACCAGATATTCAGTGCCAGGCAGGAGACCTGAAGGATTAAACCACACCGCTTTAGACCCTCACAATTTTCAGGCTCTTGGAGCAACTGAAAAACCTCAGTAAATCTAATTGACACAGCTCATGATGTGGAGCGACTGATTTTTGCTTAGCCTGTGCAAAACCTGAGCCTAATGGATAGTCAAGACATTTGAGTCCAGCTGAAGCTTGGTTTTAAGCATGGGAATGGCCTTTGGTTTCACGGAAGTTTTAGCCTGCAACAAGTGTTGGTGGTTTCTTTTTTTATTGCTATTTGGCAAGGAAATTATTTAGATGGGTTTGTCAGCAGGGATTAGTTTTCCGTACAGGCCTCCCAGCTCAGAGCATTTACTGATAAACAGGGCCAGATCTTCAACTGATGTAAACTGATGTAGCACCACTGACTTTCAGTGAAGTGATTCTATTTTACGCCAGCTAAGAACGTGGTCTTTTATATTTAAAGCAGGTACTGTCTCTTACTCAACCAACTCGTCCAGTTTCTAGGGAAAATCCTCCCAACAGAACACACCCTTTGTATCAAGATGAGCAAATTAATTATATACTTGTGAGAAATGCAAGAGATCAGTTGCACTGTACTGCTGAAATTTCAGACAGAGCATTTATTTTCCTTTCCAAAATCTAAAGACTCAAAAGAGGACCTTTTGCTGATTTTGATCCTTTGTGTCTTCATCTAGCCCGCTGCACTGCAAGTCATTGACTTTTTGTCAAACAAGATAGGCAATGTGTACCTACTCTTAATACCTAACCAGGTTCAACTGCCCCCCAGTATGATGAATCATCGTCCTTGTCTTAGCGGAAAAAGGTTTACACGGTTTAACTTTAACTTCGTTAAAACAATGAACCAAGTCCTTTGCTGGTGTAAATTAGCATAGCTCTATGGAAGTCAATGAAGCTATGCCAATTTACACCAGCAGGGAATCTGATCCATTATACTTATTCCAATCAATTTCTTGCTTTTCCTTCCCTTATGCTGGATCTCCAACAAGAAATTCACTGGAGAGCTGGGGTTCTTAATGTGTTCAGAGGATGGACCACATCTTTTGGGAAATAATCTCATGACCAACTCACCTCCAATTCACAATTAGGAAAACCATATCTCTCCAATTCATGACTGCTCAATGTCCATGTGGCAGCTATACCCATTAATACATAGGAGAGTAATATTAAGAAAGTACTTTACGTATTTGTATCTATTTTAATTTAATTTAGCTGTTGTAAACCCTGGGAAGGGAGCTAATACCATCTGACCACCTACAGACCAGCAAGTGTTCTGCAGACCCACCAACCATCAGTGGACTTCAGCTTGAGAAGTCCCTTACGTTCCGCTGACCTATGCAGGTAACCTCTTACTTGTTAAAAACACCATGTTGTCGGAGGGTGAAATGGTCAGCTCAGCAACATCCTCCTCTTTCTTCACAGGTGAATAACGCACCAGGAAACTGGTCAGTTCAATGGATACTGGAGGAGTCCAGGTCACACGCATAGCATCTGGCCCCACGTTGGTGAAGCGCAGATCAGTTGGAGCAGGAACAGCTACATGCAAAGAATATTGAGGGTTTTTTTTAAACATTTTCTGGAAGGTGAGAGTTTACCAAGGTGGATGTTCAGGGAATCTACAGTGTATCTCATGCAAAAAGAGGCTACGGTGTCAGATCCATGCAAACATACTCCTAAGATACATTTGGTTCCACTACAGTTAAAAACACTCACACTACTGTCAGGTTCCTTTAACCTCTTGGCAATTGCTGATACTTAAATGTATTCTGTTTAGATAATTTGAAAACAAGATGGCAGGTTTCTGTAATATTGGCCCTGCTGCTGCATCTTGGGTTACAGGGATGTGGCCAAGAGAGGCTTAAGTTGCCATACAGCAGTTTACACATGAAAAGCTCCTTTCTTCAGAACTGATACATGCATACATAGGGGAGGAGAGGGTAGATCCATTAAGTCCCTTCGCCTCTATGTCTACTTGTGGGTTTAAGGGTTTAGAATCTCAGCAGTTTATTCACACGACGCAGGGTTTCATGCACAAAGTAGTTCTCAGTTCATCTTCTACCCATGCACTACAGAGAACCTTGACAGTGTGACATGCTTGTCACTAGCGTGTGCTCAGGGAGTGATGTTTCTTGTCCATCTTTTAAGGCAAGATTTGAAGAGCTGGGCCACCACCAAAAAAATACGAAGCGCTCAAATGACTTGACCAATGACAGCGTTGGGGGCTAAACCGAAGAGTGTCTCTAGAATTGTATCCACCCTTTGGGGGATCCCATCTCCCTTTGGGGACTGTGATTCAGGATCTTATACTTTGGGGATCACATAACTCAAGTTTAACAATGAAACCTGAAAAGCTTAAAAGCCAACATGAGTGAGATCCTGCCTTTGCAGTTATCCGCAATATAAAAATGCAGTTAATGCACAGGGCTAAAAAAATGCAAACGGCATAGCCCTTCCCATCCTACATTTAAAAGAGAAGCCGGTCCTTGTCCCTCCTTTCACCCATCATAGTGAGTGGCTCGATTCTTCTCAGAGAAAGCCCGTTACCCCAGCAGCTAGTGACAGCATGAAACACCATCCGGGTCACAAACACAGAAGTTTTCAAAATTCACCCGTTTGCTGCGTCAGAGTGGTAGGGGCGCTCTCTCCGCCATTAATGAGTGTGATTACGCTGATGTCGTAATCAATGCCCGGCTCCAGGCCTGTGACTGTGTAGTATCCTACTGAGGAGTCCACAAAATCTTCAAAAATAGGGACACTTTCTCCTGCCGCAACTACCGTGATGCGGTAACCAATAATGGTGGAGGCATTTAGCGGGGTCCACCTCAGGCCGATGCTTGTATCAGTTATGTCAACAAAGCTTAGGTCAGTGAGCTGGGGCACCTCTACTGAGTGCCAGGGGGAACAGCAAAGACACACAGAGGCAAAAGAAAAGAGGAGGGGGAAAAATAAGGCAGTGTGTATCAGGTTACACGTCTTAACAGTAAGGAAATGGTCAAGCGATGACGGTGATATGCAACATTTTCCCACTGAGGGCCCAATTGTGCCACTCTTCCTCACATGAAATAGCACCTTGCAACACACGGAGGGCCATATTTACACAGGGAAAGAAGCAGGCAGGAACACTGGATTTCAGTGGGAGTTAGGTGCCTAAATACCTTTGAAGATCTGGACTCTGCCTGGTGGGATGTACAACAGCCTAAGTAGTTTAGGCACCTAACTCCCATTGAGCTTACTGCAAGGATGAGACAGTTGGCCCTGAGGTGGTTTTTTAAATGATTCTCTGAAAGACACAGACCCAATTTTAGCATTTTTTTAAAATTCTTTTGTTTGTTAATCTTTAAGCAAGGAAAAAATGGATTAGTGATAAGTGACCCTCGAGATTTTTTTAAAAAAATAGTCAGAATACTATGCCCAGCTTCAACTGTTCCAATCATAAAATTATCAACACATTGGGAATGCTGAAATAACTGGAGTGGGCCAAATCCTGAGATGGTGAAAACTGCTGTAGTTCTATTTAAGCCAATGAAGGCAACTAGTACAAATCAGTGTATCTTTATTGAGCTAAAAGAAATGATGATGATTTTCACCAGCTGAGGTTCTGGCCCGGTATTCTTCAAGTCTTACTGCTAAAGCTGCAGCACAGGTGCTAAAACAAAAACCCCAAACTTGGGAGCAATATAAAGCTTGCTTAGAAAAACTAAGTCGTTAAAAAATGAGCTATTCTAGGATATGGGTTTTCCATATGAAACTCACAGCATCACCCAGCTCTTAATGTTATGCTAGGAGCAGTGTGTGGCTGAGAGAAACTGACTTGGTTTCTTAACCAAACTTTACAATCTTCAAACCAAGCCATTGAATTAGGATTTATTTGAATAACCTTCTACATGCATCCTAAATGTCTGAATAGTCAACAAGGTTATGGGATTTTTCCGATGGACACTACTTTAGCAGAGCTGTTCTTTCCCAAATGTTAGACCCAACAGAAATCAGGGATTCTGCTTTGCCTTTAACTTATAGGCACCAACTCTTCAGCTGGCACAAACTGACACAGTTCCTTTGAAGCCAGCAGAACTGCACCAGCTCAGAATCTGGCCCTGTAACTTTAAGGACCGAATCCTGAAGTCAATGGGAGCTGGGGATGCCACTCCCCTCAGTAAGAAAGGGCCTATGGCTTATTACACTTGTGATAGGATCATTAGGAATTAGCTGGAAAAGGGAAATATCAGATAGAAATGGCGCAATAGGCTGGTTTGCTTAATAACTGAGCAAATATTTCTTGTTCCGTCACGAAAAACAAGTATTTTACAGAATAAGTGTAGCAAAAAGGCCATTTTCTGTAAAATAACTATTGATCCTCATGGGATACATTTACCATATCACCTTTCAAGAGTATCAAAAGACACAAAGGATGCCATCTTAGTGCTTTTCCCCCCATTAGAGCATGGTACAGGGTTAAAGCCATTGTTGCTGCTGCATTAGATACCCACAGGAGCGCACAGCAACTCAGTGAAGCACAGACATTTTAAAAGCAGGGTTAACAGCAAGCATTTGCTAAACACACGAGCTGGCATTGTTTCATGGCTTAATGGAAACAAAGCCAAACAAAACCTTCACAAAGCAAAATTAACACCCAATCATTCAGGGATTCAGATGTTTTATCATACTGCTGTGGTCCTGGGACTACATGGAGACATCCCAGTACATAGGGAAATACCCACAAAGTAATCTGCTGCTAGCTCCTACCAGTACTACATTACGTCCTGGCTTCCCCTTCTTCGACGGCTCAGATCTGCTGGCTGGGGCACCACGGGATGGAGTCAAGGCGCTGCCCGTTCCCCAGCCCACCTGTGCAAGTGAGGCAGTGTACCGGTTTCACAGAGACAGCTCTTCCCCTGTGGATGGGCTGCCAATGCGTAAGGGGGTGTAAGGGCCCCCTTACTCCCTGCACTGGCACATAGGGCAAGTGACTACCTTGCTGCTAGGGTCTAAGCCTGCAAATCCTCCATCATCAGAGTCAGTGGGAGGTCCATGTGCAAACTGCTTACAAGGTTGGTCTGTTACAATGACTGAGGCGGCTGCTCATTTTTCCATTACCTTGCGCGATGGTTTTGGAGATGGGGACGCTTTCCTTATTGTCCTTGACAGAATAAACACTGACGTTGTACTCTAGGCCAGGACTCAGATTTTCAAAGATGCAGGAATTCTGCTCCGCACTGACCACTTCCTCCAGGGTGTAACCCTGCTGCCCACTGGTAGGAACGGTGGTAACTCTGTACCCAGTGATGCCTGAAATACACAGATCACAGGAATCAATGTGGTGGATTTATTTAAACCAGGCTTGGATACAATCGCTCAGAGAAAGCACAGATGATATTAAACAGATGCTCCCTATCAACCTCAGCTGGGCATGCAAGTGCTTGCTCGACGTAGGATCGGTCCATTTCGCATAGACACACTGAGATACATTTCCAAAGAAGTGCCCAGTGGGGGCTTAGACGCGCAGCTCCCATGAGCGTTAATGGGAGACATGGCTAGTCTCTGCAGCGCTTTGAAAATGCACTCTTAGGAGTTGTCCAAAGCCAAAATTCTAATGACCGGAAACAGGAAACATTGCATCTCAGCTCAGGGTGGGGGTTTTCAAAAGCACTCAGCATTGGCCTTGGCCTACCAGTTCCCACTGAAGTCACGGGAAATGCTCCCATCCACATCAGTGGGAGAAGAGTCAGGCCAAGGTTGGGTGTTTTGGAAAACGCTACACTCACTTGAACTAACCCCACATTTTCCCTTCCGGCCAGAAACCCTCTTGGTCATTCTTGCTTTCTTTATTTCAGACTCTGTGTTAGCTGTCGAGGGTACTGGAGCAGTCTCCTCCCTCCCCCAATCCTATCTGACTTGAAAGGCAATCTCGATCATCCTTTGGAATATCACTGTTTGACATGGAAGGTACGGCTTTAAGGGTCCTGTTGCAGACCGTTTTCATACAAGAATGCAGAACATTTGTATTCTAGCAGATGCTATGTGAATATAACTGAAAATAACATATGCCAAAAGATGACATGGAAGCTAAACATTTAATCGGTGCCCGGTTAACAACACTTGCTGTGCCGTCAGTTGCACTAGTGTAATTCTGGAGTAAATCACAGGAGTTATTCTTGATCTACACTTTTGTAACGCGGAGCCGTTTCTGATGCTATGTAAATACCTGGACTTGTGCTTCTATCCCAGGAGACCGTCAAGATTCCAGTGTCAGAGTTAGGCTCCAGATGCAGGTTAGTTGGTGGGGATAATGCTACAAGAAACCAAATGCACGATCAGCTGACAATCCCAAGAATCATTTGAAAAACAAAACAACCCAGACCCTTAAAATTAACCAACAACTAAAATAGCTTCTTTCAGAGCAGTACTCTGATGCACATGCAGTAATGTTAATATCATCTGAGAATCAAAGGGAGAGCAGACTCCTTTGAGACTGAGAAGAGAGAAAATGGCACACAAATGCACTGTTTTAGGGGTTTAGCAATACTACTATGACTAATAATAATTCTTTTAGTGCTCAGTTGAATTCAGGCTGAGATCTTAAGGTGCTTTATAAAGGAAAATCATTAGCATTATTCTCATTAAATATAGGGAAGAACTGAGGCAAAGAGACTTGCCCAAGGCTATCCTGCAGTGGCAGAGCTGCAAATAGAATCCAGCTCTCCTGAGTCCTCCACTAGTACCCTACCCACTCAGCCACGCAACGACCTAGCAAAGTAGAGTCAGAGCATTACAGATTAGTAATGGATATTCAGATGTGTCGTACGTGTTGTTACTCTTTTGATGATCGGTGTGTCTCTGTCCTGACCATCCATCAGGACTGAAATGCTGTAGACATACTCCACTCCAGGAGTCAGGCCAGAGATAACAATGCTACCAGATTCAGAAATCACCTCCCGTGGGGCTTCTCCACCTTGACTTGGTCGCACACCCAGCTGCACCGAAGAAAGGGGGAAGGTTGCATTTCAGCCTTACATATGAACCATCTAGATGCCTATAAACATACTGGACACATCCTCTAAAGTGATTAGCTGACTTGTTGTGGGGAAGTTAGCCTATGCTGGAGCACCGAGGGCATGGATAGCCCTGCAGCTGGGTAAACCTCAGGGAACACAGCATCATGAGGCAGAACGAGACACTGCAACCTCATGGTGCTGTGTGACGAATTATCAACTCGATGCCCCAAATATGGGCCTGATCCAAAGTCTACAGAAGTCAGGCGAAAGACTCCCACTGACTTCAGTGGGCCTTGGATCAGGCGTGTGAGCACATCACCTCCTTTGCATAAATATTTTAACCTCTGAATAGTCACTTCAGCTTAAGAACACAAGACACTGCCCCGCCCTACTCAGTGCTTCCATATTTGTGACTCTTCTTTCCCCAAACCATCGTCTATGGCCATTCGTTCTTAACTGGCCCTAGCTGGGTGACAGCTAACGGAATTAAGCAATAGAGAGCAAAACAGATCCAAAGGCTTCAGTGGGAAAATACCTTGAAACCAATCCTTGGCGCAGGTGTCCAGGTAACAACAATAGAAGTTTCTGTCACTTCTGTGTTATAGGGAGGGATGGAGCCCATGGGTTGCACTGTGAAAGGAACAGATAAACGGAGTTCAGACTCAGCGCTACCCAGAGAGTTACAGAAATCTGTTTAGGGGTGGGGGAGGGAAGAAGGGAGAGGTGTCAATGTTTGTTACCATTTACAGCATTTTTTTTTTTGGTTCATAATTTGGCTGATCCTGGGATATATTTGCAGATTTAAAATGGAAAAAGCCTTGGCTGAGATTTTGCATTTTATTCTTTAAAATACTATCACTTAAAAAGTTATACAATTACACAACCTATTCCTAACCTGGAATGGACTCAGGCCAAATCAAGTAGTTGTGAAAGGCAATAGCTTTCTTTATCTCAGCCACGCAGTGTCCTCGCCAGAAATGACCACATCTAAGGCAGACACTGTGGGCCAAGTGCATCTCTGGTGTAACTTTACTGAAGCCAATAATATTACACCAGGGATAAATGTGGATGCTTGGTTTTAACTTCACACTGATATAAAATCCACACATTCCACTGAACAAAGGATGTTGTTATCAGCCTTATTGATGAGACGTTTTGACTTTTGTTGGTTTACATCACAGCTTCATCATTATTTGAATAGCAAAATCGATCTATTCTTTCTACAAGTATGCAGTGGTTCTTAACGAACTCATCATAACACTATAATCTTTGGGAAGACATGGCCCTTTTAGCCACTACTCATTCTCTTAAACTAGCTAGCACACCAGAAAGGCTCAAATGTAGAACTGTCCGAAAATGTTTTTTTGAGGGAAAATGGTCTTTTCATCACAATGCACATTTCCATGGGAAATGTCAACTTTTAATCATTTTTCTGCCCTGGGTTTTTGCTGCAAAATTGGAAAACCCACCTAACAATCAAAATACGTTGGGTGAAACTGAAAACATATGCTTGCCTGAAATGTGTTGGTGTTTGGGTTGTCAATAACAGACATTTTTGGAAATTTTCAGTTTTAGATTTGTTTTTCAACAAAAAGCTGACACATTTCATCAGCAATTTCTAATGGAATTGTAATATTTTTGTTTTTTATCTACTTCTTATGAAGTATGGTGGGAAAGCCATTTCCCGAGTAGCTTCATTCAAATATTATTTTAAAGGAATATTTTGAAAGACGAGTTAGAATGGCCAGTTTCAAACGCAGCCTATGCTCTTGAAGATGACAGTGTCACTGGTAAATGAATAAGCACCCATCATGCTTACAAGTAGTGAAGACTGCAGTTTCTCTGCTGCTTTGCTGGTTGCCTTTCACCGCCACAAGGTAGACAGTGTACTCGGACCCAGGTTGCAGATTCCTCACGGTGTATTTGGTGGCAGATGGCCCCACCTTGTACTCCTTTTGTTGGCCTCCTCTTGTGGGACCTGCAGTCAGTTGGTATCCTGTGATCGGAGCGCGCGGTGGAGTCCAGGCCACTAACACTGCAGACTCAGTAACATTATCAAACCTTAGGTTGGTGGGAGCATCGAGTTCTAGAAGGACAAGCAAAGTGTGTATTAACAGTCCTTCCATGGGTTTAGCATGGCTTTCTTTTGAAAAATCTTGGTAGTCATTTTTAAAAAATACCAAAACATATGCACCAATTTTAATTAAAAAACATGACCATATTTCTGGGGAGGAACACATTAACCTAAAATAGTCAAGTGGAGGACTATGCTGTAAAATAACCCTATGCATGCTTGTCTCTCCTATATGAATTATACAAGGTCTTTCATATGTCTCCATACTGGCATTTTTATCCTTAAAAGCCCTGACACAGCAAAGCACCTAAGTAAGCATATACGTAACTTTAAGCACATAAGTGGTGTGCTGGATCCAGACCAAAACAAATGCAGCAGAGATGTTACCCCCTGACAAAATGCTTACTTGTAGGAATTAAAGTCCAGAAAAGGTCCTGGGAAAAAGAACGCCCAATGGGAGCTAGGCATCTGAATACCTTAAAAATCTGGCCCTATGTTGCTTAGTGCAGTAGTTTTCTACTTTTCCATGCCACAATCCCATGTTGCAACTAGCATCAGTCAAAAAAAATGTTTCAGCTAAACATTTTTTTAAAATAGAAAATAGTTTTTTGACTAAATGGAAATTTATGAAAAAAAAACTGTTAATGGAAAAAGAGTCAGTTTTGGGGTTCTCAGTGTTTTAATTTTTATCAACATTTTGGGGGGAGGGGAAAAAGAACTCCCTTCCCCGCCCCCATGTAGAAAGAAAAGGAGGATGGTCATAAAGAAAGGGAGACCCTCCTCAAGCCTCTTAATGATCCCCATGTTGAGAACCAGTGGTTTATAGGATATGAAACTCTACTGACACTCGGGCTTGTTCCACACAGAAAATGATAGCGTTGTATCTCTCTCTTATATGTAGACCTATGTCTGGCTCTCTGTTATACTGGTACAGAATTTGACCAGCTAGCAGTATTAGTTTTTTATCACTTCCTCAATCCATGAAAAACAGATACAAAAGCACACGTAATCATAGCTTATTTGTAAGCCACTGTTTAACGGAAGGACAAAAAGAGAAGCAAGTTTGCACCATCAGAAGACTTTTGCTGGAAAGTTTTTCTTGGAAAACCTGACTGATTTCTTTTCCTCAGGACTGTCAATCACAGGACACAATGTATCAGAATACTTTTAGCAATGTGGTTCAGACAAAGCAGTTAAGTGGACAATCACAGCCTATGGAAAACCATTCCAAACATGTGTTATTGGGGGAGGGATAGCTCAGTGGTTTGAGCATTGGTCTGCTAAACCCAGGGTTGTGAGCTCCATCCTTGAGGGAGCCACTTAGGGATCTGGGGCAAAAATCTGTCTGGGGATAGGTCTTGCTTTGAGCAGGTGGTTGGACTAGATGACCTCCTGTGGTCCCTTCCAACCTTGATATTCTATGACTATGCTCAGCTTCATATTCCAAATGAACATTTAGGGCCAGTTTTGCAAAAGAGCTCCACTCCCGTTTAGGCACCTAAATGAAGTGGACAGATTTTCAGAAGTGCTCTGCACCTGGCAAACCCCAACGAGAACAAACACCATAACTTTTAGGTCTCAATGGGAGCTGAGCTCTTGGGAATAATCCGGCCAATTGAGGTGGGTTTTTTTTTGTTTATTTGTTTTTTGTAAACAGTGAAGGAAATTCAGGGTGAGATTTTCAAAAAGTGTTTTCAATGGGACTTTTGAAAATGTCCAGGTACCTAAACTTCTGAGGAAATGAAATACGATCAAAATGTCTTCTGCTTCTCTCTCTTTTAGACACTCTGGGCCAGACTTTCAGCAGTGAGAACAATTGTTCAGAATATGCGATCAATGAGAGTTGGGCACTTTTGAAAGCCTGGCCCTGTGTGTAACTTCAGAATAAAAAACTGGGACACTTTTGTGGCCACTCTTTCAGGGTTGTGAAACACTCACAAGAGCCAAATTCTGACTTTATTTGATCTGCTTCTCTTGGGTCGGGAAAACACTTCAAGGACGGATCAAATCATAGCCATACCCAGCTGTTACACAGCGCTTGTCACCAGTAGATCTCAAAGCACTTTACAAAAGGTCATTATATCCATTTTACAGCTGGGGAAATCAAAGAGATGCTGAGCTTCACCTCTGTCCTTTGCATCCCTCATCCCTTGCTTCCAGCCTCTCTATGGTTGTGGGAAGCAAGGGACGGAGGGACTGACAGGAAATCCCTTTCTCCTCACACCAAGGAGCCAGAGGAGGGGTTTTGCAAGGAACTGACTGGGCCACTGATACTGTACTGTCACCATTAACAAAACTGTGAGAGGTTTTGCCCTTGAACAGTGATTAGTGGGAAACAGGCACTTCCTACGAGCCTGATCCAAAGTCTCAATGCAAAAAACTTCCATAGACTTCAGTGGACTTTGAACAAAGCTATGTGTGACAATAGTGAAACAGGGCTGTAAAAACACCTTATAGCAGGGTAGCCAGAGGTCCTGAACAAACATTTTGTATCCCCAATGTTTTGATTGAGACAGCAATTGACTCCTCCTGAAAGGAATAGCAAGATATCATATGACGAACCAGGACTGACATGGTAACATTGGGATGTATTGTCACTTTAACTATGCACCAATTCCTGTTCTTAGAGGCACACACAGAGCTCCTATGGCGGTCAATGAAAGCCAAGCGTGCATGTCAGCAATCAGCATTTAGATTGGGATGTACAAAGGCAGTCTAAGCAAGTTAGGCTCCCAAATCCGATTGAAATTCACCCTTAGGTGCCTTTGCAAAGTCACTGCCTCAGACCTTTGCTAGCAATGAGCCAGAAGGGCACACACCTTCTCAATCAATTAAAAAAGAAGAGAGAGAGAGAACTCCAGCCACATTAAATTGTTTCCAAACACCATGAGAGTTAAACACCTATCGGAAAGCACTGGAAGAGAATACCTCTGCTAAGGAGATGATTGCATGATCAGCTGAATTCTCAGCCCCATCATTTTGCTTATTGGGTGCCACATGGTTGGAACGAACTATTCCACTTTAGTGATGTATTTACATGTTACTCTAAAGGAGGGGAAAAGAGTCACTCAAGTCCATGAAAAAAGCGTCAAGGAAAGACACTTACTAGTCGTTTGCTCTCCAGTCAATGGCTTGCTCTCCCGGCCCTGGAGCACTGCAAAGACCTTGAAGAGATAGGTCGTTCCAGGTAAAAGGTCAGTGACCTCAGCAAAGTAATTCCTGGTAGTAGGCAGTTTCTGTCCATGTACACCAGGGCGGTTAACCGGGATGACTTCCACCCGATAGCCAGATACCGTGCTCGATGGGGGGGTCCATATGATGGTGATTTTGACATCAGTGACTTCCACAAACTGTAGCTCCTTGGGTGAAGGAACATCATCTGACAGAAGAGAAACCTCCAGTAAGACAGAGGGATTCCTTACAGAATGGTAATGGTGAGTCCAGGAATAAGGTGTGGAACAAGGAAGAAGTGAGTTCTAACTAAACTATGACACGTTTGACTGAGACCATTTACACAACAAAAAATGTCAAAAAAGCCCTATCTTAACAAATGATTTTAAGAAAATACCTGAGTCTACTGTACATCTGAAATTACACTGGGTGGCTGAGATTAGTCTAAGATTTGCATATGGATTATTTTGTTGGCACAAAAGAAAAATTAAAAAAATCAAATGCATGAAGCAGCAGAATGTCAACTTCGTACAGAGCCACAAGTTTGAAAAAACAAAACAAAACGAAACTCCCCCCAAATTATCCAATGACTGGAAAAAGAAGCTATTTTGCTAATTAAGAAGAAAAGGCTTTTAAAACCAGCAGAATAACTGGAGAATCTATACATTAATTTTAAACCCAATCCCTTTATAATTAAACAACTACAGGGTGTGACCCCAGCCTCACTGAAGTCAGAGGCAAAACTCCCATTGGCTTCAATGGTGCAGTATTAGAGCCACTACAGAGTCTTATATTCAGCAGAGGTTTCGGATTACTTGTGCAGATGAGTTCCACATGATGCCTTATGGTTAACCAATATAAACATCGGTAATTCTCAGACTATATGGATGACAAATCATAAAATCATTGAGCCTCGTTCATTTCTGGCATTGTTCTCATCGCAAGAACATCTGATTCCACTACCACCACACCGTCCCTAATTCTTTCAGAACATTTCTTTTTGGTTCAGTTATACAGCCGAATTGATTCCTTTTTTAAAATTAAGGGCACTTTTTAAAAAACTTGGGTGCCTACAGTTAAGCTCCCAAATCCATAAGTACTGAGTACTCCTAATGACTTCAGCAGGGGCTCAGTACCTGAAAAAAAAATCTGCTTAATTATTCAGGTGTTTAAATATGGATCAGGGTACCAAACCCTAGACACCTGAAATCTGAAGTATCATGGCAACCAGGTACCCTTTCAGTGCTGGTAACAGAATCTCACAAGAGAATCTTCATGATAACTTAGAAAAATCTGTTGAGACTTTCCCTTTGCCTAGACATGGTCTTACAACAAAGCTTGTATATGAGCTAAACACTGGTGAGCTTTTCGGTAAAGGCTGCTCTTGATTGTAGGTCCATTCAGAGCCTTTGCTGGTGGTCCACTTACAGCTAAAACTGGACTCTAGAGGCTGCATTTTTCTTTTCATTTGACCCTGCTGCATCTGACAAATTGCTTTGGAATGAACAATGTCCCAGGAAGCATGCTGTCTGTTACCTTTGGTTGGGATGCCTGTGGTTTCCTGCTGGATAAAGACGGGAGCACTCTCTTGATTTTCTTCCACTGCATAGATGGTGATGTTATACTGAACCCCAGGCATTAAGTCACTGAGAGTCACAGAGGTAGCTGTGTCAGGCAAGTTGAGCTCTGTGCTGCCACCTTCCTCTGATGGAGTATAGACAATTCGGTAACCTAATGTGACAAAAAAGACATGATCACTAGACGCAATTGCTACCACCAGCACAAGGAACTGTAAAAATAAGAAATGAACATATTTCCCCCCACGGATCCAAAAAACACCCCATAACTTTTAAGAACATGCTTCCCAGATTTGTTATGGGGATGACGTGGGGGCAGACAGAGGCTGTGGATACAGAGGATAGTGGGGTTGTGATTAGTCAAACCTGGATCTGCAAGTGAACCCGCAGAATCAGTTTGCGCCCAACCCACTGTAAAACCCGCCAGGAATCAAACAGGCACCTTGCAGCCTGCAAGGTCCATCTTGCACTCCCCATTTGTCTGAAAGACACTTTCCATGTGGCGTCCAGGGTGGACAGAATTGCTCATCTGCTCTGTTATGCTTTGTATGTTCCTCTCTTCTGAATGTCAGGTTTTGCAAACATTCCCTCAACAGTTTAAAATAGTTGCATGTAAATGAGGCAGACCTGTGATGGGAGCTCGTGGTCTGCTCCAGCTAACGACAATTGAAGTGTCATCAACTTTATCCACGTTATGTTTGGGAGGTGCATCAGGTGCTGTTTAAAAGAGATGAAGGGAATAACAGATAAGAAAAGCAAGTGAGGCCAAGACATGTTAGAACATCTGAGAACAATCTACAGAATAGAGACTTCCAAAGCCAAGCAGCAAATCTCAACACGTACCTGTTGTCTGGGAAGTAGACAGGATCAGATTCTGTTCTCCTTCTTCTGAGATCTGATAGACGTTGACGATGTACTTGCGTCCAGGTAGCAAGTCTGGGATGTTAACAGAGGTGGCTGTGCTCGGGAGATCTTTGCAAAAAAGAAAATAGAAAAGACTTAGCGACGGTTCTTTTTTTCTCACCAAACAAACCAACCAAAAATTCTGGGCGGGTTCTGTCGAGTCACAATTTTCTTGAGATAACATTTGTTTGGTCTGAGCCTGCTCTCTAGTCTCATCAGAAAGCCCCACAAAGCCTAAGACAGTTCTCTACCACTGGCAGGCTACTTAGAAAAGGGTCGGAGCACGGACTAGCCAGGGAAGAGCAGGTCAGCCATAAGGTGCAGTGGCAGATTTGCCTAGCAACCAACTGCTCTCTGCCAGCACTGATTTCTCACCAAATCACACCCTGATTTTCTAGTTCTGTCAGGGAGGTTTTGAAGAATTATCTGGGTGGTCCATGCATAATTCAGAGGGGGCAGCAGCTGAATGGAAATCAAAGAATGTTGTTCTTCCCCTTATTCTTTTCCAGAGCACAACTTCTGGGAGTGTTTAAGCATTATCCTCATAATGCCCCCTGTGAAATATTACCACCCCCATTTTACAGAGAGAGAACTGAGAAATGGAGAGACTAAAGTTGACCTGACCACAGTCACACAGAGTCTCTACGGTAGAGAGAGATATGAAACCCAGATCTCCTGAATCCCAGCCCCAGGCGTTAACCACCAAACCATCCTTCCCAGCCAGTCTAATATGCTGATAAATGGAAAAAAATATTAAAGAGTTAGTCAGCTCTTGAAAAAAAGGATGGTTCTAAGAATACACCCAGATATACAAGTAGGAGAACCAACTCCCCGTCACAGAGCTACACGAATCTACCCCGGCCAAACAGGTTCAAACATCTGCCTTACCAAGATACTGTGGCTCATCCCCCTCCTCGCTAAGTTCGTACTCAACACGGAATCCCGAGACAGTGTCAGAGGCGGAAACCCAGGAGACTACAAAACTACTTGCTGTAATTTCTGTGACCGATTCAGAGGTAGCAACCACAGGAGAAAGGGGAGTTGTCTCTCCTGAAAGGGTGTTGCCTGCAGAGGAAAAAAAGATAGGGAGAGGTCAGAAGGTTTTATTTGAATTAATAAATGCCAACACAAAAGAAATGAAGGGACAGATCCTCAGCTGGTGTTAACTGACATGGCTCCATTGTCTTCAGTGGAGCTCTGCTGATTTACGTCAGCTAGGATCTAGGCGTACCTATTACCTTTCTAAAAAGGTAAGTACACAGTGTGGCAAATAAGCAACAACAACAAAAAAAACAGTCTAATATAATATCCACAGAGGATGCAGCTGAATTTTTAACAGGAAACAAATAACTTAGGGAATGATCCTACAAGGAAGTAAAGTGTAGGAAGGTGGCTGTATGGAAATACAGTTTCATACTGTTACTTACTAGAAATAGGTGTAGTACTAGTGGTGGTAAAATCAAAGCGGGTGACCTCTCTATGTCCATATTGCTGCACGCTGATGAGCTGCCCTTCATACAACACCCCAGGTTTCAGGCCGGAGATAGTGTGGGAGTTCAAGTGACCTGGGATGGTGGCTTCTTTCCATGGCACTCTCTGGTTTTTCTAAAAGAACAAAGACATCCAATACTATGAAAGAGACCCCCAAAGCCCAAGAGCAGAAATCTCGAATTACGCTTTTATATGGCAGCCCATCACTGTGGCATCTGGACGCCTATATCTGGGGCAGAACTCATATCCAGATGAACAAAAGTCCTTGGAAGGAGGAGGGACAGGCAGGGTGGCCCTCAAGAGGCATTTCCCTGCAGTTAATTTATAATAGAATACTGGGTAACAATCCTGTTAAAATTAGGTGTGGCCCCTGAGGTTTTAATAGTTCTCCTTTGAAAAGGTTTAAGCAGCAATATCTATCCAGCGATCATTCAACAAGCTAGAAAAGTCAGCCAGAAATTCTACAGCAGATGCAATATTTGGAGATCATCCAGTAACACACTTGAGCTACCCTCTGAAAATAATGCTCAGCAAGATTCTCCCCCTCTGACCCACATTTGATTTCTATGGGAAACGCTAAACTGAATCCCTACCTTTCTAAGGTCAGGCCCTCTGGTGTTTAAAGCCCATTTCATTAAGGACCTGATCCAAAGTCCATAGAAATCAGTGGAAAGATTCCAACTGACTTCAAGGGACTTTGGACCAGGCCCTGATTGTTCCTGTAATGCCAGGCGGTGGGTATGCACCAACATGCTTAATGGATGAGTAGACATCTGTAAAGAGTGTTGTCTGAGGCACTGTCAGACGACTTATTTGTATTGGTTAAAATGAATCACTCTTAAATATGAATAAGCCAGCAAGCTGTGGCTAACCAGGTTTGGCTCAGACTTTACAGAAGAAAGGCAATGACAAGTTTATTTAATCTGCTGCCGGCTGTTTACATCTTTGTATCCTGCTCATTTTTACCTCCTCGTTAAGGTGATACAATCTATCCCAGCTGTTCCAGTAATATGTCCATGGTACAAAGCCCATGTTGCCTCCAAATAAGGAAACTTTCACAAGGATTTACACTATTCATCCCACACAATCTCCTAGAATATTTCCTAACTCTGTAGGCCCAGATCCTCAAAGATATTTAGGCACCTAACTCCAAATGAAATCATAAATTCATAAGCACATTGATCAGTAATGCTCATTCATAAATATCCATGATCACTGTATATGCTTAGATAATGTCTGTCACTTTTAATCCTCAGTGCAAATGTCCTCTACAGTAGGGCAAGATCACTGAATTAGCAAATAGAGCTGGATGAAAACATCATATCCCCCCACCCTCTCAAAAAAAAAAAAAAAAAAAAGCCTCCCTCCTTTTTTTTTTTTTAAATTTTAACAGAACGTGAATTTTTATCAGGAAATTTCTGTTTTCGTTAGCATTTTTCAGGTTTTCATTGGGGAAAAAATTAAAATTCCAAAACCAAAAATGTTTTGATTTTTGGCTTTTGAGAGCCTTGCATGGTTGTCAGGAGCTACAAACACGGATGATTTATATAATGACTGAAGGACACACTTACCGGTTTCCATCGGAGAATATACTTGGAAATGTGAGAGGATTCGGGTGCATTCCACTGGATAGGATGGGAGTTGGGATGACTTGCACTCTCAGTGATAATCACTTGCACAGGACCAGTGGCACCTGAAAGGGAAGTTCCCCATTTTAACTTAATTAAGGAGTTTTCCCCTCTAGTTTGCTATTCAGTGCATCCAAGATTTATTAACCAAAATGCATTTGCTTGTGAATATTATTATGAAGGTTTGAAAGAAATAGTTTTTCACTCTATCCCCCAAGCTCCAACACTCATTATATAGCAAATGCTCTGGTACATCTCTCTCTTCTTGCTCTAGAAGCATCAGCATTTGCTGTCTGGATAAACTTACGATGGAAGAATTATGTCTGTGATGGAAGACTTGTGTCATAAATGGTATGGAAAGAGACTTGCGAAACAGAGTCAGACAGTTTGGCAGAGCATGGGGAACAAGAGAACTTTTTCAACATGTGCTTATTATAAATGAAGTTTTATCAGTTACTATTCACTACAATTTGGGTTAATTTTTAAAAGCAAAAAAAACTCTGCTAACTTAAAGCCTCATCCTGTGTCATGGTAAGAACCTTTGGAAAGGTGCTGAGGATCCTCAACGCTTAAGCTAATAGGAGTTGGGTATGTCCGGCACCTTGCTAGACTGGGTCCATGGAATGCTTTCCCAGAATTAAAACTGAGCTCCACAGCTAATCAGAGTCTATCCCAAGTCAGGATCAATGTCCTGAGAGCTGCACAAGGCAACACAGTAAAATCAGGGTGCTACAGAATGCTGGAGAATCTTAGATGCTGACCATCTGGAGAGAAGGCCAACAATAAGGCCACTGCCAGCAAAAGGTTCAGAAGTCTCTTACGTGTACTGGAACAAAAGCAGAAGTAGGGGCAGAGTAAAATTTCCATATAAAAGAGCCACATTTTTGAGGAGATGTTTACGGATAGGTTGTAAACCTCTCATTCAGGAAGCAGTACCTCCATCTCTCAGCGGGACTAGCCCCATATCATCATACTATCATGTGGATAAGGACCCCAGCCTTAGGCTTCAAAAACAAAAAAAAACAAAAACAAAAAAGGGAGGGGGATCTCTAACAATCTCCATTAAATTTATTCAAATTATACATTCTTCCATCTTGTAGGAAGAGGCAGTTTTTCTGCTAATGATTGAAGATCATCAGTTAAAAGACACTATGCATTTTACAACCTCTCTGAATCAACTCATTTTAAAACCTGGGTTTGAAATGACTGCCGTAAGCACCTGAGTGGAGGAAAAGCATGACTTGCACACACACGCCCACAAGCCAACCAAGAGCCTGGAGGTTTAGTTGTAGGCTTGCAACAAAGCTCTTTTGTAAACCCAGATTCAGAAAAGCACTAAAGCATGCATTTTAAGTGCACCCCTATTCAGCAATGCGCTGAAACACATGCGTAGGTCCCACTGCCTTACTTAGTTGAATCAGGACCAAAGATGCTAATGGCTTGCTCCATGCCCACTGGAAAGGCACCCACAATTCCACTGGGTATTGGATCAAGCTCATAATTCACAGCACCTTTTGGCCTTGTTTATGCTCCTTTCTCCGACTCTTCCCCTGAACTACACTGTGAAAAGCTTTCAAATAAATGTGGAAAAAGTCTGACTATTGAACCCTCATCTGGTACTACACTAGTGGGTGTAAGTTCCCAGGGAACTCCAGCATTGAGCTGTCTGACTCTGCAGGATGATCTGTTATTTTAGCCATTAAAAAAAAGTGGGGGGGTGGAGGGAGGATTTAAAGGTTTCCTTTTATAGTTTGTTTGGATAACAGTGTAACATACATACCTGCATATACTTAAAAAGACTTCCAGCCAAACAAATCCATACTCACACAGAGAATATTTCAATGCTTGTCTAATCCCAAATCTACACTCAGGAACTTCATATCTGATTTATGTGCACATTTCCAGGCACTCTCATGTCTAAAGAAAGCCCAAAGCCTTGGTTTCTATTCTAACGGAGTGCATATTTCACATAACTCAGCGAGATATTTGTTTTAGAAGTCTGACAAGTCAATAAGGCTCAGTAAGAAACTCAGCAAAGAAATCCAGAGTGCTGTGTCCCAGTCTTCCCTTCATTGGCAGTCCTTAGTTCTACCCTCCAATTCCTGTTTTGTCTCTCAGAGTTCAGTTGTGAGCTTGGTTCTGTGTCCAGAGAGAGAGAGGAAGGATAGGTAGGGCCTGAGGTACAAAGGCCCTGATCCACAAAGGAATTTAGATTCCTATCTTCCACTGAAATCAACAGACGTTAGGAACTTAAATACCTTTGTTGATCTGACCCAAAGAGACTATGTAATTTGGAGAAGGTCACATAGATTAGGGCACTAGTTTGGGATTTGGGAGAGACATTGGTTCAGTCCCCTGCTATGCCACAGATTTCCTGTCTGGCAAATCACTTCAGGTAAATCTACTCTGCAAAAAAAAAAAGACCACCACCATCACGCAGCGCAGGGTCTCGGAGCCTGGGTCAACTGATTCAGGCAGAAGGGTCTCCCGTTATGGGGTTGAAAATAGACACGTAGACATTCAAGTTTGAGGTGGAGCCTGCGTTCTGAAACCAGGCATGGGGTGCGTTTCTCAGACCCCTAGATGGGCTCGTGGGGCTCGCTGACTCAAGCTCTGAGACTCACTGCTGTGGGGGTTGGGAGGTTGTATTGTAGACACTCTCTTAGTCTCTTGAGGATGATCCTCACATCCTTTCCTACCTCACAGGGCTGCCATGAGAATAAATCATTAAAGATTGTGAGATGCTCACGTTCTAGGGTAATGGGGGCCAAACAACATGCAAGCGGATCTAAAGAACCCACTTTGGCCACCAGCATGGCCAGAGCCTAGAGGGGTGGGGCCAAAGCTGCTGCTGGGTTGTCACGCCCTTTTCATGTAACTGGGTGGAGAATGAGCAGGCCATGCAGAACCACTGATTCACCAGGGGGCTGGAATAAGTGGGCAGAAAGGCAGGTGATGACCTCTTCCCTACACCCCCACAGGGCAACTTCTCAGTTGGGATGAAAATTAAAAAATCTCAGATATGTTCATGAGCTACAAAATATTTCTGTTTCTTCAGTCAAATCATGGTGTTTTGATCATTTCTATACATAATTCTAAAAATGTCTTGGTTTTGTTTACTCTAATTAGTTTACATTTCAAACCAAAACCTGATTTCAGACTAGAAACCTGGATTTTTTCCATTCCCAAAATATCAAATGCCAACAATTTTAAGTGGTTTATTTCCCGCCCCCCACATTTTTGAAGTGAAAAATTTGTCAGAAGCTAACAGTTCTCTTGAAAAATTTCAGTTTGGATGAATCAGCATTTTCTGCTGGAAAAACATTTCATGAAAAAAAAAAAAACAACCTCCTGACCAGCTCTACTTATGAGTACTAACTCGCCAACTACTCACAGATCATTTTATTCTCCTCAAGACAATGTATGTATGTAAATCACAAACCTATTGTTTTGCTTTATCTGTGTTTTCACAAGGTTTCCATTTATATAAACTAAAAACACCACTCTTGCACAGTTACATCTTCACTGCAAGATACTTTTGTTATTAGAGCATGCTGTTTTGCCTCAGAGAAGTTTGCGTGATAAGATAGTAAGTACACAGGTCCGTAAAATACCAAAGTGGTCCAATAATTATTAACCGAGTACTTACCTTTTTATGAGTCTTGCTTTATTAGCAATTTTTCTGCCAATAATCAAAATGGGAAGCATCTTGTTGATGTAGAAGAAGTTATGCACTAAAATTACTCTGTCACTTTTAATGGAGCTACTCGATATTTAAGCCAACATGGAAGCAAG
Source organism: Gopherus flavomarginatus (assembly GCF_025201925.1). Taxonomy (NCBI): domain Eukaryota; kingdom Metazoa; phylum Chordata; order Testudines; family Testudinidae; genus Gopherus; species Gopherus flavomarginatus. Next base: position 13,457,877 of record NC_066626.1, on the reverse strand, counting down.
GTCTGGGCCAGTGAACCAAACAATACATTGAGAGTGGAACTGGTTTTCTATAATTCCTTTAGTCAGAGTGTTTGACTGCAAAGTTTTAATATTTAAACTAAGGCCCTGTGAGAGAAGCAACCTTTAAACAGAAAAGTTGGTGCAACTGCTGCTCTTATCACGTTATGTTCATGGAACTACAAAAGAACAAACCAGCAAACAAAGACATTGACCTGCCTCTGAATATTTCCTAGAATTGGTTGGGCAAAAGAGAGTTCAAACGTTTTGCTCAGGGCACTGACCATGGAAGGCATTTCCTGCCATGGTGCATTTTGCTTCAGCAGGTGGGTTGGGTAAGAAAGGTCTGGCCATACATGGTATAACAGCCTCAAGCAATATATAGATAGTAGATAGATTGCAGAGCTATAATGTCAGTGAAACACCAAAGTGGAAATAAAACCACAATGGGTCAGATTCTAGTGTGAATCTAGGGTAACCCCGGTGAAGCCAAATGAATTAACTCCAGATTGTCATTGTGATCAGTCTCTGGCCCTCTACTTGTAAGTTTGAAACTTTCTTGTGTCCACCTTCAGGTGGAAACGGTTCTGCTCTAAAAGAAAACCAACAGGAATTTCCTACCATGCTGGGAGCTGAACAATTGCTAACCATTCACAGGCAAAGGAATCGAGAGAATTCAAACTCTTACTTGCTCGTTGTATATAGGGAAAACCACCTAACCTTATTTGACGTTGACAAGGATATGAAAGGACATGCAGATTGCTAAGATCAGCAGAGGAAGCAGACTGGGTGTTCACCGTGTGCTCCGCTCATGCAGCCAACCCCATCCTATCACACTAAACCAGAGCTAGTCAGGAGAATGTGTTTAATCGTTAGGATTCTTACCTGGATAGGTCTGCAGAGGTTGACAATGCCACTCTCCAATACCCCGGCCGTAGCAATAGCACTGGTATCTAACACCATGAACATACTTCTCCCACGAATCCCCAATTTGATAAAAGGTCCGGGATTCCGAATCCTGGCACTGGTCTGAAGGCATGAAACAAGTACAAGTGTCAAATGTTGACTTAAACGACCAAAAAACCAAAACCAAAAGCTTGGGTCAACACACAGGAGAATGATGAAGAGGGAAAACACACTGCAAATAGTGTTACTGCAAGCATTACTCAAAGGGGCACTAGAAATCTAACTTCAAAACTAGGGTACATGGAAACTCATTCAGACCCTAGATTTACTACTGCAATGGCAAGTCAGATGTTTGGGTGTTAATTCAGCTGTGGTATGTTTTGGGCAATGACAACAGTCCAAGGACAGCTTCTGATCCTGCAGTTCTTTCTCCCTCTAAAGTCAATGTGAGTTTCTCATCCACAAGGAGCTGGCCAACAGATACTATTTTGGAGCTTGGTACTGCTTCAGCTACTGCACCTGTTCTTCTCTCATTTAAAGCTCAGTCTTGTTCCCATGAAGTCAACAGCAAAACTCAGGTGTAAACTCTGGAGTAACACCATTCGCTTCCACACACTGATTCCAGACATAGAGGAGCGTAACTCACATCTGAAACCAGCTCCATAGAAGTCTTACTGATGGACTGCAATGAGCATCAACTGTATACTCCCTTTGAAAGAATAGGGACTAGGTTTGGAGAAATGAATGACAAAATTCAACAGACAGCACCTTTAATGATATTTTCCAACTCATTTTAAAACAAATTTCTTTCCTTCTTTCAAAAGGAGCAATTTTCAAGAACTTTATGATCTGATCTCCAGTAAATCTGGGCAGACATACGGTAAATAAAGCAGAATTTAACCACTAGTGCTTTCTGAACTGTTGCCAAAGAAAACATATTAAAGTTCTCTTGGGATTGGTAATCACAGATCAAATAACTAAGTCTTATCATCAGATCAGAGTTCGTTTTTTTGGTCAGAAAAGCACAGCACTATAATGGCTTTAGCTAAACTCTGGCATGCTATTTACACATGCACTCTTTGCATTGGCCTGCTCTCTTTTTGTTTGGCTGCCCAGTATAATAAGCAGCCAAATAAAATAAGTTTAGTCCATGGTAAGATAGTATTTGCTGGTGCAATCTTCCATGCTTTTCAGTTCAGTCAAGAGACCAGATTTCCACAAAGCGGAGGAAAAAGAACAATTTACAAGGTAGAGTCTAGCATTACTGGCTTGCTCCACACAACAGCTGATGGCATGAAATCTGAGGTTCCTGCTGAACGCCTTATTTGTCAATGTTCCGTCCAATGAGTAGCTAAAATGACCAGTTAGCCCGTAACATTGGCAGCTACTGAAGCTAGAGTGTGTTACAGTGTAGAAATACTCCAAGGGAGGAATCAGGAAGGAGTAAAGTTGCCAGTACCTAGGGTTATTGCAGATATTATCAGCTTCTCCCATGACATGTCAGATAGCCTGAGTTAAGTCAAACTCTGCTCTCACTCACTGTGCTGCAACTCCTCTGAAGTCACAGTCACACCAGTTTTCTCCTAATGTGATCGAGGGCAGATTCTGTCCAAAGACCTGGCCCAAATTCACCCATCCGCCCTGTCACACATTTCCTTGTTATTGCATTATTGCGTTGCTACAACAAGCGGAAGCAGCTGGGAATTAACCTACCGACAGGATCACATTTCCATCTCCCACGACCCTGGCCAAAGCATGTGCAGTTCAACATGTGTCCTTCTTCATGACGCTTGTGGAATGTCTGGTTAACATCATAGGTGATGCCATCAACAATACACTGGTCTGATTGAGAGAGAACATGATACGTCCCTCAATGATTGCTTTAAACAAAAAAAGGTACGGAATACTTCTTCTGCTGATCATATTCTTCCCCCTCCCCATCAGTGCAATGAGAGTTATTGCCATGAAAAGCTATAGAAAAGAGAGACAGGATTGCAGTGTGATCTTCCCAGGAGAGGATTACACACTATGATCCCCTGTGTCCACTTGTCAGCACTGATGTCAATGGGACTATTTGTGTGAATAAGGGATGCTTGTAGGAAGGAGGTTTGCAGGATCCAGCCCAAAGTATTTAGCCTTATTTAAATCAGGTTCCCATGGTATGTTTGTCATAGCATGTGAAACAGCAATTAAAATGACATATTAAAAAAAATCACTGGGTTTGCGTTTAAAGGGCTGGATTGTGATATTCTTACATGTGCTGAGCAGCACTTTACTCCTTACTGACTTCGGTGAAAGTAAAATACTACTCAGTGCGAGCAAAGGTATCACAATCCAGCCCCAAATGTTCGCCACACTTTATTTTGCTTGGTACCTTGATGACACTTTGTTGTAACCCCAAGAGAAGAACTGATGCATTATAGTTATTCCCCGTACCCACTGAAGCACGATATAGGGCTAGATCCCCCAATCAACACAGCTATGGCAATTTATACCATTTCATAGAATATCAGGGTGGGAAGTGACCTCAGGAGGTCATCTAGTCCAACCTCCTGCTCAAAGCAGGACCAATCCCCAACTAAATCATTTGAGGACTTGGCCCTAACCCTTTATCCTTAAAGCAATCTGGTCAATAACAGTTAGTTTAAGAAAACAAGCAAACCTGAAACCCCTGTAGAAGCGAGTTGCTTTGTGAAGCAATCAACCATCATAAATATGGCTTTTTATCTGTGGCAGGATTTAGCTGCACTGCTAGTGGACAGGGCATGGAATCAGCCTCCAAAGACCTGTGTTCAATTCCTGGTCAGCCACAGCCTTCCTGCCCTTGGGCAAGTCATTTAATCTGTGCTGCCCCTGTTACCCATCTGAAAAATGATACTAGCATTTCCCTGCCTCACGGGTGTGTAATGAGACTAAATCCCCTGGTGCTTTGTAAATGCTGAGATAGTACAAGAAGGCCCACAGAGGTTTCCTGACAGTTGTGATCTGTCAGGGGGTTGAGAGAACCCACATCCTTTTAAAAAAAAAAAAAAGGAAATTATTTCCCTGACTAGGTTACTTTGCTCTTTTCAGCAGAAGTTGCTTTAACCTGACAGTTTCCTTTCACTCTCCTCCCATTTCCCCACAAGACCCATCCTTCAGAGATCAGAATGCCAAGCACTGGCCAGTTAGGCAGAGTTAGAAGGCAGCTTTACTGAACAGCAGGTCCTTCAGCTGTGCATCTCTCACCGTTCTGCATAAGACACATGGAAAACCTCAAAGCCCTTGAGAGAGTCTTTCCGTATAAATTATATCCCTGACAGCACCCACTCTGCTTTTTCCAGACATGAATCCAACTCTGTAAGTAGCTTTAGGATGATCAAATGTCTGTGCTCTCTCCTTTGAAGTCCTCTTTTTTGGTGCTGTCTAAGCACTTCTCCACTTGGGCTGCTTAGAAGAAATCTCAGTACTGTCCTGCCAACTTTTCATACAGATTAGCCTGCAAAGGTAATTCATCCTACACAGGGGAATTAAAAACCTCACTGCAAAATAGCAAAACAAGACTGCACTGCCCTTTAACCCTGCCTTCAAGCTCCAGACTGGCCTGGGGCTTTGCACAGAATAGCTTCAATTCAGCAACCAGAGTAGCTGCAATGGTTCGGACCCTTAAATGTAAGCAAGAGAACGCAGGGCTGTGCGTTGATCAAGCTAATCAAGGTTTAGTGAGTGCTGAATTGGTGCTATTCCTGAATATAAACATCTGGACCTTTGCACAAATATCCCTCCTGGCCTCCACAGGTGAGACTTGTTGATGTAGAATCGATTTGGGGGGCTGCTCTAATTCCCAATGAAGTCCGTGGAAAGGATCTCTTTGACTTCAATGAGAGTTGGATCAGGACCTTGCTGCATAAATTAAGATACATACCTCTAAGCTGGGAGTATGCAATGCAGGTCCATTCACCACGGCCATTTCCGACGCAAGTGCATCTCATCATATGGCCCATGTCGTGCTGTTTGTCCCACTGGTCTCCAACACGGTACATGACACCTTCATTGGTTGTGCAGATTTCCTCATGGGCTGTCCAAGAAGTGTGAGGGGTTTTAGTTAGAGTTACAATGAGCACAAGCATTCATATAATCCGCTATACACATTCCCACAGTGCTCCGGGCTCCATACACTGATGTGGGGGGTTTATGACCTCACTAAGTTTCCATATCCCACCTTCACTAGGTGTTGATGTTCTCTAAATGCAAGTCCTTGACATTAGTTTATTCACTCTAAATCAGGTCTTTCTATCTCCAAACCTGTTAGACTAACTACAGAGACTGGGTGTAATGACCCACTGCTTTGCAGACTGTGTAGTTATGGATGGCTGCGCAAAGTGGGTGTAAAACCCACCACTGCTGGCTACTCATTTTACATAGATGTAAATATCTGTACAAGGCACAAAGGGAGTGAAGACACAGCCATGTTGCCTTTAAAGGACCACAAGAAAGAGGAAACTATCATTTAATTGTCACTTTACTTTTTGGTAGACAGGAGTGGAGGAAAATATCTTTTGTTGCAAGCTTCCTACCAAAATATACGTTCATCACCGTCCAAAGGAAAATTATGGGCCAGACCCTCAGCTGCTGTAGCTCTGCTGAAGTCTTTGGAGGTATAGTAACATCCATCAGCCGAGGACCTAGTCCTGTACTTTCACCTAAATTACCTTTTCTAAAGGATTTTATGTCCTGGCTGAATTCCAATACAGGTTGGACATAAAATTGCTGAAATAAAACTGCCTTCACATTTTCAATTAGATGTGGTATTCTTTTTTGCCACTTCATGTCTTAAAGTGTCACATCCCATTCCTGTGCTGTTTAACAAGTGCTGGGTTCCATCCCAGAAGTGGCTGCATTTCAGTGGCGAGTGGAAGGATCCTTGTATCTGCTACCTCTGTCACAGGGGTGCGGTGGTGTTCAGTTAATGTTTGTTAAGATATTGAGATTCTCACATAAAAGGTACTGCTCTAAGTGTAAAGTATTCCTAGTTCTATTTGCTCAATACTGAATTGTTAGGTACATGGGCAAACGTAGCATGGGAGCTATTGAGTTATAAAAGGTTTGCTGTTTAAAATGGGTTATCATAGCTGCCTTGTAGTCTGATCTTGCAGGAAGTGCTAGTGTTCTCCATTGCCTTAGATCTAAACACACACAACTCCTTTTGACATCACTGAGACTGGCATAAACTGAGACCTGCATAATTGCCACGGTAACAGACTGATGTTAGGAGCATGGGGTCATCCATAACGGTAAACCTCTATAGTGCCACTGACGTTGATGAAGCTATGCCAATTTATACTGGCTGAAGATCTGGCCCAAAATTCTCTGCGGCAAATGGGCGGAGTAAATTACTTTCTATTTGCAATACTAAAGTCACTGGTCAAAAAACACCCTTAGAAGCCCTAGGAGAAACCTGAATTCGACTACAGCTACCTGGAAGCCACTAATGACTGAAAGTTCACCACAGTGACGGACGCAGCTCAGTGGACACCTGGAAGGGCTCCACATCCCTATTGCATTTCATGGGCCACAGTCTGAGACCCACTGGTCTTAAACAGAAACCTCAATGACTGGTCTTGAACAGAGCCCAGCCAGAGATCTTCCCATCCAGCACCACCATCCATAACTCACCAGCCATAGGGCAGAAGCCAAACTTCTGGTCGGCATCGTAGTTCTGGGTGGTTCCGCACCACTTCATGTTGTCTTTCCGTCCCTCAGAAGTACAATCAGTGTAATTGCGATTGTTGTACAGGAAGGGGAAGTGGCACAAGGCACCATTGGAGTTGCCACCCCGGGTTTGGACCAGAACTACAGAAAGCAGAAGGAATAAAAGAAAGATGTATCTGAGCCTGCATTCTCCTCAGAGAATCCAGGAGGTGTTTCAGAACGTAGCACGGACCCTCAGTTCACATGTGCCCCCTCACCAGAGTACTCTTAACCCTCTTTTCTGACAGAGACTAATTTAATCATGTAAATGTAAACCTTGTGAAAAGTTGGTCCACATTCAAGGAACTTGCAAAATCAGAAAGCACCCACCATCCCCCATGCACAGATGTGGAAAGAGTGGCCCTGGCCATGGGAAACATAGAGGAGTATGGAAATCCGACATAGGCCTACAGTACCAGGGAAGGCATCAGCATTGGAATCGTAACAGCAGCTCCAGAATGCCCACAGATTCCCCTGGCAGAGAGGATCATCTGAGGTCTGCTTTAGAGTTTCTTTGCAACCAACAGAGTTGTCAGGAACAAACAGGAGTAGGATGAGGTTGCTGGTCCAGTGAGTCAAATATTCTCTCTGTTCTATGATATCTGTACAACCCCACAGAAGTAAATGGGGCTGGATGGATTTAACTGAGAGCTGGGCTGTGACCAAGGACTTTAAATAAAACCTCAGCCCTTAGGAAACAGTTGTAACTCCATGATGTACAAATAGCCAGGAAGAATGAAGTCTTTGCTTGCATCTTCCTGTATTGAGATTTCCCCAGCCCATAGTGGAGCAATAAGGATCTCTTACACACCTCTCACCAGTGCAATTCAGAGCAGCTGAATTCCATGAATTCTCTTAAAATAGAACAAATGTGACATGATAGAAAGGGATCTAGAGTTTCATCTTGAAGGAACCAGAAGATATTTAAAACACAAACAAACCCATGTGAGTGAAATGCTGCTCAAAAATGACAGATCTGAGAAGTAGTATTTTACCACTTTACTAAATCTACCAATACACAGCACCCCTTCCCAGTGGCAGATTAGGATAGCTGCTATATAAGGCAATCTGACTGGGGAGTCAGGATTGAGGGAGTGACATCAGAGGATTGCACAGATGAGACTCTGAGCAGTGTCCTACCCTCATGGCCTAATACGGGCCAGGATTCTTGTCTGACTGGTTGAAATTGAACCAGCCAAGAGAGTTCTAAAGGTCCCTTGGATCAAAGATAGTGAGCTATACTCTGGTTAACAGCTTCATTTTTAAGGTCAAGTAGGGAGAGCAATAGAACACAGAGTTTCTTAAATAAAAATGCTGATCTGGGCCCTTTCCCATACAACACTACAGGAGGAGGCCTTCGCTAGCTAGTTAAAGAAAACCCTCAAGGGCAAAAGGATAGACATGTCCTCCCATCATCTCTTCCTTTTCCCTGGCTACTCTTACTTCACCAGGGTAATTAACACCTTCTCCACATCCCAGGGTTGGGAGTTTAATGTTTGTAAGATGCAGAGAAAATGGGGAACATGTTCACAACAACTATTCACGCTCTAACTGTAATCTGCGGAGCTGTCATTTTCATCTTATCTTCAGATGGTGCAAATCAGCAGCTTCAGTGGAGCTGTGCCCATTTAGACCAGCTAAATCTGGCCCAGACAGTATTTATATTCACCATACCCAGATACTGGAAATTCAACCTAATTTTCCCCAATATATTTCTCTAGACAAGCTTACCATTTTGTCCAGTACAAAAGGAGTATCTGTTGTCCTGTTCGAAGTTGGAGGTTGTGCTGCACCAGAAGTGACCATCCGAACGACCTTCTGTGGTGCAAGAATAGAAAGTCCTCCCACCATAGGTGAATGGCAGAACACAAGGTTCCCCATTAGAATTGCCACCATAGGTTTGGGTCACAGCTTTAAACCAAGCAAAGCACAACATTACATTATGTCTCAATGTCCCCACTCCAGTTCTTTGTGCCCTAAAGTAACTCTAGCTTCTCTGGACCAGATCCTCAGCTGACTTCAATTGTCCCAGGCCACGATTTTATACCAGCTGAGGATCTAGCCCTGTAACATCCTCATTCAAGCTACATCCTTCCCCAAAAACACACTGCTGCAACTTAGTTTGAATAAAGTTGCTAATTCTGCATCCCATGGCTTTATTCTCCCACTGCCGTATGTATGTAACAAAATGGGTGTTACTTCTGCCCTAAAGAACCAGGCCCCAAATAACCAAAACCAGGAAGAAATTCTGATTCTTTCCTTTGCCTTCTCCAAGCCCCGTGCTGTTCCTCATTTTGCCTGCTCTTCAGAGCACCCTTCTTATACATTCCCCAGGATCCTACTTTCTAGTGAGGGACAAAAACTCCCACAGGGTTCTCTCCCCTCAATGCCCATAGGAGCCATGAACATTCAGACTCATTATGAGTGTTGACCTAGGAGAGTGCATCCTTATATCTTTAGAAACTGGGCTTCACTACAAGTGAAAACAGCAGCTGAAATTCTCTTAGTGCCTGATGCACTGAAGACAGTGTCACCTTATAGACTAACAGATGTTTTGGAGTATGAGCTTTCGTGGGTGAATACCCTCTTCGTCAGATTGCATCTGACGAAGTGGGTATTCACCCACGAAAGCTCATGCTCCAAAACGTCTGTTAGTCTATAAGGTGCCACAGAATTCTTTGCTGCTTTTACAGATCCAGACTAACACGGCTACCCCTCTGATACTTGAAGTCAATGTGACTCTTTCCAATTACTTCAGTGGGCTTTGTATCAGGATCAATTATGTAGTTAAGATCCTTTTGCATGTTGGTCCCAATCCCGCAAAGCACTGAAACACTGACTTCCTGGGACTACTCACACAGTTAAAGCTACGCTCTGGCTCAGCACTTTGCTGCACTGGGGCCTTGATTTGTCTAGGTGTGAGCATTAAAAGAAAAGCTCATACTTGTCTCCTGGCAGCTGACACCATTGCCCAGGCAAGTACAAAGCATCTGTTGGCTGCCCTGTGTCTTGAGCCACTGCATCCCAAGAGAGTACACCACCCCACTGTCAGTAACACAGTGACCATATGGCTGCGGCTGAGGCTGAGGTTGGGGCTGGTAAAGTGCAGTTCGTACATCTGTGAAGGCTGAGGATCCAGATCCTAAGGCAGAAAATGTTAGAAAGGAGGGAATAAACAGAAGGCTTTAAATCCAAAAATAAGGAACAGAAAATCTAGGTTAAGTGCTATGATGTTAACATTTAACTTTCTTAGGCATAATTATCTGCAGATATTTTTATTAATCACTTTCCATTTTCATAACATTTGTTTGCACTTCAATTAGTAAATTTCAACATTAAAAAAAAAATCTCTTGCCACACTAATGATCCTCCTCAACAAGAGCAACTGCACAGCCAACAACTGTGACTAGAGCAGATCAAAAAATGCAAGTTGTTTTTCCACAGGAAATTCTGGGAGGAAAAAACCCACAAAATTGTAAAAAAAAAAAAATTAAAGTTTCCTATGAAAATGTTTTGCTGTTCTGAATGACAAACTGAAATCAAAAACTGAAACCAATGAAGAAAGGAAAGAAGGAGGAAAAAAACCCAAACTGAAAAACTGGGTGGATTGGTTTCTCTTCCCCAGTTTTTCCATCAAAAAACTGAAAAATCTCAAAAGGAACCAGTTTTTTCATGAAACGTCTATTTTGGGAAAACGCCATTTTCCAACAAAAAATATTCTCAAAGGAAAATTTTCAACCAGCTTTAGTTAAGAGTAAGATGGGAAGAGACTCAGAGGCCTCTTCTGCACTTGGAAACTTTGGCTAAAATTTCCCACTTATCCTACCACCAGTTTAGCTCTGCCTGCAACAGCCAATATGGGAGCAAAAGTATAGGCAAGGCTTTGACATTCACTGGAGTTTTAAAAGCACAGTGTGGTTTAGACCTGCTCAGAGCTCTGCTCTTTAAGTGCTAGAGGTTTCCTGGGGTCTGTCTATACTATCATTCCCACCACGGAGTGGAACTGGTGATAACAAGAGTAGGAAATTATTAACACAAAACCTAGTATACCCACCCCAGGGGAAAAGCTAGATTTACACATTAAAAACAGAACTAGGTCATTAAAAGGACAAAGAACCTATATTAAGAAAGGCTTTAGAAGCTGAATATTTTGCTATAAACCTAGGACAGAGGACACTGAATACCATGAAACTAAATAAACACATACCAAAAATCACAAAGGATCTGATATACAAAAAACAATTTATTTAATACACAAGTGCCTTTTTGACATTTCTACATATTAAAGCTTGAGCATAAGTGGATGTGTTTATCTTGCCAGAAGAATAGTTCAACTTCTGACAGCTACAAGACATTCAAGTTTAAATTCAGGACATTTAAAATAAGTCACCCTGTAGTAAGTCTATAGCTCAGTGCTTTGAACATTGGCCTGCTAAACCCAGGGTTATGAGCTCAATCCTTGAGGGGGCCATTTGGGATTTAGTTGGGGATTGGCCCTGCTTTAGCAGGGGGTTAGACTAGATGACCTTCCGAGGTTCCTTCCAACCCTGATATTCTATTTAAAAAATATCAACCCGAAGTGCCACATTTTCAAGAGATAACCTATATATATATATAGGTCCATAAATCTGTGCATGCTATTTTTGGCACCTTTGAACATGCACATGTTCTAATCTACATGTGCAAACCTCTTTTGTGCATGCAAACTGTGTGTAAATTAATTCAGTCATTTGCCCATGCACAAAAGATGACAATGTTTAGTCTCCCGTCAATTTTTGACCTTAAATATTGCAGATCTTCCTCTCACAAAACTCCTGTTAACTTTGACAAGATTTTTCCCTAAATCAGTGTCGTGTGATTCAGCACAAAATCTTTTGTGTATGACTTGTATGCCTCCACTTACCAATAAGATTTACCACTTACCAATGCCAGGAGTTTGCACAGCTGAATGCCTTTCACATTTCCACTCGCCTCTGCCGTTACCAGTGCAGATGCACTGAAGCAGGTTTCCTCGGTTATCCTTCTTGCTCCAGGTATCTCCAATTCTGTACGAAGTCTTGGTGTCCTGATCATTGCACCTATCTGCAGAGGAAAGGAAACATTTATAACAAAGGAAGCAAGGCTTAGTTTTTCCTATATTTAGCAGCATGCCCATCACAAAAGCAAAGATACTGGGTCCTTTGTTGATATTCCATGACTAAACTTCTACAGTACAGTTCATCTTCCACTATAAAGCTCCATCACCCCTACCAGGGTATCCACACGCTTTCAAGCCCTGACTCTATTGCAGAAAGGCACATGCTGGGAAGCCATTCTAAAGCATTGGATGAAATCCTGGTCCCAGGGAAGTCAATGGTAAAATCCCATTGATTTCAGCGGTAAAGGATTTCACCCAGTGATTTTAAACATTCTTTCAGATAGCACCTTTTTGCTCCCAGTGTGGACAAGGCAGAATGTGAAACCAACTCCTGGATTACTGCCCACTCTTGCTAATAGTTTTCAAAACCATTTTAAGCACCTTGTTCCTTGTCCATATTGCGCGGAAAACCCTGCTAAGCTGAAACCAGTTTTAATGTTGTTTAATTCGAAACAGTTTCTTAGCATGGTCATTGCATGCCGTAGACAGGACCCAGTTGGACCTCATGGGCCTATTTCACACGGAAGGAACTAAATCCTGTTTGATAGGCAATAGCTTTGGGTCAAATTCTTCACTCAGAAATATGCAAGCAACTGCCATTATAGTTAATGGAAGTTTCACATGTGTGTCTGGGAATACTGTCTTTAAATAATCTACCACCCATGATGAACTGAGCAAATAAATTCAAATGATAGCATAATAAACTACTTCTATCTGCACACAGAGCCACATGGATTAACTCATTCTTCTTCCATTACAGCATTTTACCCTCACATGCAACAGCAACTTGATACAATGACTCACATTTAATCATGGGTCAAAAACGCTTTCATCTACTCTATGAACAACTGTGGAATAAGGTACGCATCACTTCAGATTGCCATTGAGCTAGGGTACCTTGCATCAAAAACTAACATGTGGCAAACACATTAACAAACCACAGTAGATAAAATGACTCAGGGCTGTGTTCTATACCAGGAAAGTGGTAAGTGGCTACAGGGCTGATAATGTACTTATATGTATATGAAAATGTGGACACTTGCCCTCAGAAGATCAGGTGTCTCAGGATGGGCACCCAAGAATGTAGGCACCCAAATCACTAGTTACTTTGGAAAATCTTGGCCATAATACTTATATTTTATCCACACATCAGTACTTACACTACTATGTGGGCCACAACTATCATTTTATACTTAGACAATGTATTTATCTATGTGATTACATTCTGGAAGCAAAACCCAATATTGGAAAAAAAATGAATAGGCTGCAATTTCCTATAAGGTCCACCAGTAGACTCCAGAACGGTGAGATGAAAGACACTGCCTAATTGTTTGTATTGACTATAGTAACTTTAAAGCTTGCACATAACATGTTCTCTTTCTGCTTTGTTCTTTCCCATTTGACAGTTAATTATTCCCCCTCCCCGTGTTTTCAAACAGAGTTCAAATGGTCACGGCTGGTTTTGCTTCATAGCTTATTTCTTGACTACCTCTCTCCAGAACTTCGAATTTAATCCCAAACCTCTGAGTTTTAGTTCTTTACATTTCTATTGTTTATATTAGCAAAAAGTTATTAGCTTTATATCTCAAGGCAACTGGGCATGAGACCATTTAAAGGCTACAGAGAAAGATCTCAAAACCCGCATAACAAAGGTACAAGAGACCAGGTCAAATTACCTTGGGGCAGATGTACAGCTAGTACAAATTGTCATAGCTGTACAATGGAGCTTGTTTTATAGTACAGTCATACTAGAAGAGAAGGTAATAAGCAGAAGTCACTTGTAAAGGCCCCATCTACATTTTATAGACCAATCCATTGGGATATTTTGCAACAACGTAGTTGCACTGGTACAAAGTTGGAATGGAAAAGTGCATTTTTAGAGCTCTGCAGGAATTTCTGGGTTTGTTAATAATACCAGAATGTCAAGAAAGATAAACCAGGGGACAATTTCCCTTTAAAAGCACCTTCTCTCTCCATGGGGGCAATTCTGGGCCAAACTGTGTAAGGTCTGTAACTCTGCACAATTCCATGGATTTCCTGCAGGATATGTGGAGTGTAAATGAGTGCATAATTTGACCCGCTAGAGCCATTTAGCCTACAGGAATATTTCCTAAAAAACGGCTGTATAAAGCACAGCATGGACCCAACATCATAACAACTTATCACCTGCACAGAAAGCTAACTCCACAATGTATCCACAAGGGGGTATGGGATTCCAGAACAGGATATGGCAAATGCCATTTGCAAATTTTTGCTTGTGACCCATTCTTACGTTACAGTTTGATCTGGTCACCAGATACAATTTGTTTTGATGAAATCTAATACGCCACCTACTTCTCTATGTAATATCAAGCACACCACACACTTGAAGTTGTCTTCCTTTTTCTCTGTCTTACTTTAAGTGCCTTAGCTTGTGCATTCTGGGCCCAAAGAAAGGATAAGAAAAGGCATCATTTTAGAACCTGAGCTTCAGCAGAATGAAGTGCACCTGACACTCTGCATAGCGTTAGTATGTTGGCAAGAGAAATCGATACGTACTCCTGGAGGTACAGGTGATATGTCCATTGCCTTCGCCTAAGCAAGTGCAGTCCACCATCATCCAGCCTTGGTAGGGCTTCTCCCAGGTCTCGCCGACAACATAGGATGTCCCGGCAGTGTTATCGTAGCATCTCTCAGCTGTGGGAATGGAGAAAGATAGGTTCTCATTTGTTTTAAATATTTCTAAAAGTCAGGGGCTCTCATCCTGGGGATGGCAACCCCCTGGGAGTCACAAACAGGTGTCAGGGGGTCATGACCACCTTTGCCTTCCCATATTGGTAGATGGGAAGAGGCTGCCAGGAAAAAAAGTTGTAGACACTGCCACTGCACCAGGCTAAGTTAGAGCAGGCTAAAGGCCTGAATCAGTTCAAATTAGCATCCTTTGTTTTAATATAGGATTCTTTAATGACATCTGTTAAATAGTTCTGAGGCCCGATCTCTCAAAGAAATGTGCCAAAACCACTACATACCTAGAGGCTTGCAGGTCCATTCCCCCTTCCCGTTGCCCAGACACACACATTCTAACATGTAGCCACCCGTCTCGTGTGGTCTGCGCCAGGTATCGCCAATCTTATAGGACTGACCCCCTTCATGGCACCGATCTGTGGCAAACAGAAAATGGTTTAGACATCACCTAGTTGAGAATTAGGCCTGTGTATATTCACTGTAGAATAGCGAACAATCCAATCCCTTGTCGTTTAAACAGCATCCTCTTCAGGCATCCCACGTCAATGTGAGATGAACTTTTAGCAAAGATAAATGCTAAGAGGAAAAGAGTTATTGTCAGGAAATCAGGGCCTGCAGCAGAGCTAATCTCCAGGCAGCCTCATCAGTACAGCTGGCCTGCAGCAGGCTGCCTGATTGGCCATGCCTCCTGATTGGCTGCAGGCACCAGCAGGCCAGCTCTTAAACCAGCAGCAGCAATTTACTGGCTGTTTGATGTGCATGCCCACCACTGTCCCTACACCTGCCTTATCTGCCTTGAACCCCTCCTTGCCTTCTACCCTACTTGCTCCAATTCCTGCTGTCTGGTTTGACCTGGCCCTTGGCTCTTGACTACTGACTCTCACTTGACACTCAGCTCTGGTATCTGGTTCCCGCCCTCCAGTTTGACCCTTGGCTCTAGCTGCTGACTCTAGCTCCAATCCCAGTCCTTGGGGTCCGATCTCTGCTCTACCCACTAAGCTAGACCACCCTCATTCCAGCTGGCTGACAATTATTGTCAAAGGGAGGCGCTTCCTTGAATGTCAAAGAAAGAGTTCCAAACAGAAGAGTTATTAACACTTTCTGAAGTTCCTCAGTCACCCACAGCACTCAGGTGAGACTTTGGTGTTTCATCAGATTTTTTTTTTTCCCTTCAGAAAAACATCTTTTTTTAATGAATTCATTAGGCTTTGTGGTGGGAAACTGCTACAGAAAAGAAATTCAATTTTTTTTCAATTTCAATTGCATTTTTCATTTTGTTTAAGTTTACAATTTTTTGTTCTATTTCAGTTTTTAAAAACCAAACCAAAACTTTCTCTTCGAGTTTAATTGAAATGAAAACTTTGGAGCCAAATCAAAACAAACTTTTATTTCATTTAGATATTCCCACAAAAGTTTAAAATTTTCAAATAAAATTGTTGTTCACAACTTTTAAAGAAACTGGTTTTTCAACTAGCTCGACTTAGGCCTGTTGAATTGCCTAGAACCAGGAGACCCAAGAGCACTAGCCAGAATTTACAGAACAAAGAGATCTGAAGAGGACGGACCTTATAGTTGATATTATGATATTAATCCAACTAAATCTAAAATTCAATGCGCTGACATACTATAGGCCGATTCAAAGACCTGCATGGCAGTGTTTTGATCAGATGGATTTGTAATAAATACATTTTGGATCCACCAGTTAGCACAGTTCCATTTGCCGAAAGAACAGCAAGTGGAGTATTGCAAGGGCTGAGTCTGAATGGATAAGGATCATAGCACTGATCAAGATTGAGGAGCATGACCTTGGTCTAATTCCTAAAATGACCAAACAATCTGAGCAGTAGCAGTGATATGACAACTGATTCAAAGCCAACTGCAATCAGGGGACTCTTTCCACTGCCTTCAGTGGGCTTTGGATCAAATCCATGATGAGGAAAGGGAAGCCAGAGCTTAACAATAATTTAACATCTTGAACCAGAAATCTCCCATTTCTGATTCTGGGCCAAACTCAGCCATGCCCAATGCAACTCCACTGAATGCAGGGCAGAACTAGCCCCTCGGCCTTTGCAGGATTTCCTTCCATCGAATACTGAGAGCTCATGTCTGGTGTCCTGTGGGAAATATGTAGCGCTGCATGTTGCAAATAAATTGCAAATCAAACCAAACCAGCTGTTGTGTTAAAGATCCAATAAAGCTGTGCTTCTCAAAGACAGCATAGGGACTGGGAAATCTAAGCCCAAATGTACCGAGTGCTCTTCATCTGCAGTAGCGGAAACTGTTTTGTAGACAGAGTCTAAATCAGGAGCTAAAGAGAAGTGGTTAGCAGGTGACTTAAAGAGTGACCCAACAACGCAAAGGAAAGGCGCTCCTGATAGAGGCAACAAAATGAAAAGGGTGAGAAGAGAACAGAGGGGACGGGATGGTGAGGAAGCCAAGATAGGAGAAGCAGAATGGATAAGAAGCATGTTGGGAATGGTCTGAGAGATCACAACCTGGCCCGCCAAATCTCCAGCACATAGACTCTAAGGCCTGGTCTACACTGGGGGGAGCGGGGAAATCGATCTAAGATATACAACGTCAGCTACGAGAATAGCGTAGCTGAAGTTGAGGTATCTTAGATCGACTTACCTCCCATCCTCAGGGCGTGGGATCAAAGGCCACAGCTCCCCCATGGACTCCACTTCCGTCTCTTGCCCTGGTGGAGTTCCAGAGTCGATGGGGAGCGCGTTCAGGGATCGATTTATCGTGTCTAGACGAGGCACGATAAATTGATCCCCAATCTGGCGGGTAGTGTGGATGTACCCTCAGAGTGGGTGTCACTACAGAGGCCACGTTAAGGGACAGATCCTCAGCTGGTGTAAATCAGCACAAATCTATTGATGTCACTGAAGCTACACTGGTTTTCACCAGTTGAGGACTTGGCCTTCGTTCTCTGCAGTGAGTAAACACCGTTCCACTAGAGTTGCCATCAAGATCCAATGCATCTCTTATAGCTGTAACAAGCATGCAGCAGTTGAAATATTTTATACTGGTCCTATTAAGAGAGCACTAACACACTTATTACACTATTTTTAACATGTCTTAGATCGGAACATTTGCTCATAAAGGCCCAATCCTGCCAGCCTTGCTCACACAAATAATTCCATTGACTTCCATGGGACCACTCATGGGAAGAGGATGAGCTTTTTCAATGGAAAGCCTTCAATTGACTTCAGTGGGCTTTGCATCAGACCGCATACTCCTAAGTAATAAGCAAATCCGCACTGCACTTGGGGTTGTCAGGTCAACCTCTCTGGAAAATGCGCAACACTGAAGAGCAATGGCTCACTCAATATCTTTGTTACATACTTGCAATGGTGCAGCTAATTCGCCCACGTCCAGCCCCGATGCAGGTACAATCCCAGATCATGGAGTCTTTGGGGCGCTCATAAGTCTCCCCTACCCGATAGGTAGATCCAGTGTATTTGTCAAAGCAAGTTTCTTCAGCTGAGGGGAAAATAAAGTCCATGTGAGGATGAATTAAGGTGCAGGCTGTAGAATTCAAACTGCAAAAACACAAACCACATACATTCCTATTCCCCTCCCTCCTTCACCACTGTTTTTCCTTGTGCAGAAAAATTCAGATGTGTTTAGTTTTCTCTGAAGAGAATAGCCACATATTAGTGTGGAAGCATGCAAGTCGGCAGAGTGGAATTCATGTAAGCACTGAGGGCTCACACAAGGCCCCCTACCTAGCTGCAAATCAGCTGATTTGTGCTGCACCAGCAACAAAAGACAGCCATAAACCATCTCATCAGTTAAGATAGGTTTATGGCTGCTTTGCATCACCAGAGCAGTCCAACACAGCCAGAGCAAGCCAGTGAATACAGCCCAGTAAATAAAGTGCAGTTTGATTATCCAAATGTCCCTGTTACCCCAAACAGGGTCACATCCCTCAATATCTGTTACATTTAAAAATCCCCATTGTCCAAAACCTCAATTTTATCCAAATTTATTCCATGTCTCCCTATGACACTTAGATAGTTGAGATCAAAATAATCATAAATTGGTATAAGAATAATTACTCCAACCTTACACCCAACTATGGGACGTTCATATGCAAGTTAGAAGGACTATGAAACAAGTTGCAAATGAAAGTCAACTTTTAAAATGTTTTTAAAAATGGTTTAACAACATGAGGCTATGAAATGCATATTAACAGTTACAGACCATATAATCAAATAAAAAGTTTAGAGAAGTCAGAGCTGAAAAGTCTGGCTCCAGATCTGTTGTGTACTCTGCAATCGTTAGGGATTTCAAATCTAGGGCCAGGTCAGATCATTATAGAGTTGAGGCTGACTGCAAAGTTCAGATTCAGATCCAGATCCAAAGTTCAGATTGAGTGTTATCTGGCCCAGGGTTCCGATTGCAGGCCCATGTCTAATGAAGACTACCTCTTAAAATCTCAGGCCAGATCCTCAGTGTAAATGAGCATAAATCCATTATTGACTTTCACGCCTATTAACATGAACTGAGAATCTGATCTGTGGTCTACAATTTTTTTAATGCTTATTTTAATTGGCCTCACAACCCATTTTTCATTCATCATGACTCCCACCAACTTACCTTCAGGCTTGCTTTCACAATTAAAGCCTCTGCTTCCCCCATAGCAGGTACAGATGAGCATGTTCCCCAGATATATGCGTTCCCATTGTTGGTTTATTTGATAATATCTCCCATTATCATAACAGCCCTCTGAAAAAGAAACAGAAGTTTCGGGTTACATTAGCCTCCTTCAACCACAGAGCTCCCAACAAAAGTCAAAAAGGAGAGTTAAATCATGTGGACTATCCATTAGGTCCTGATCCTGCATTCTTTGCACATGCAAAACTCCCACTGACACAATGGGATTTTGGGACACACAGAGAAAGTGAGATCAGGCACCTGAATGTCAGTCTACACCACATTAAATACTGCAGTACATGCACAGGAGTTTAGAGAGACTTTGAAACAAAGAGTTAACAGACTCAGAATCTCATCTAGGGCCTGATCCAAAGCTCCATTCAATTCAATGGAAAGACTGCTACTGACTTCAGTGGGCTTTGGATAGGTTCCAGCCACTGTAGGATTGTTTCCCAAGTTTACATTTACAAGTATTTTGTCCAGGTCAGTTCTAAGTGTGCCAAGCAGCAGGGCTTCCACCACATCCCTTGAGAGATCATTTCACAGCCTGATAGATCTCAGTGCCAGGAAATTTTTCCCTGATGCAGCCTCATGTTCCCCAGACGCTTTCAAGGGTGACAACTGCAATTGTTCCAGCAAACGTCTCCCAAATTGTGTTTGCAGAAAGAGTGTTTTTGTGTTTAAGGTTATTTTTAATTACATGTAATAATAAAATTATTGTTTTCTTAACTAAGGGCTCTAATGAAAACCACCTACCCAGAACTGAAACATGAAAATAGCAGCTGTTTAGTTCAAATAAAAGTTTGGCATCTACACTTCATCAACTAAACCAGATCCCATGACACTATACTTCTGCCTTAATGACAAAAAACACAGGGACAGATTATGCTATTCTTACTCGAGTAGCACCACTGGGGCTACTCAGAATCAACTGCATAAGGAAGGGTGGCAGAATTTACCCCGCTTGGGCTGGAACCGTGGTGTATAGTGTAACTCACAAACATTCAAAGGCAAACAGAAAACTTTCCCCAAACCACTCAGTGTATCGCCCGCAAGCCCCTCGCTTTCTCTAGGCGGTGTTTGTTGCAGCGTGGAGCTAAAATCTGACCCAGCTGCTGGAACAACTGGGATCACTTTGGACCCCCATTTATCACAGAATTCGCTATGCACAAAAAGCACCTACACACCCAGGGCTGCAGCCTGCGGAGGGAGATTTTGGCTGGGTTTCTGAAGTCCACTCCTGGACCCGCTCCCAGCCTCCCCAACGTCTGTGACAGTGTCCCTGCCCCCCCACCTTTGCGGTGGATCTGTGCCCCCAGATACTCACGTTTGTTCGGGCTGCCTGGAACCTGCGGCTGGACTATCTGTTGACTTTGCCTCTTGGTTTTGCCCGTCTTGGGTTGCGAGCTTTGCACCCCTGTCCCCAGGCACAAGGCAACCAGCAGCAGCAGCTGCAGCCACCCCAGGCTGCTGGGCATGGTCAAAGGCTGGCGAGAGAAAAAAATGGCACTAGGGAGAGGCGCGGGCTTGTGGCTCCTCACGCTGCAAGCCCAAGGCGAAGAACTTTCATGGGGCGCCGCTCGGGGACGAGGACCTGGCTGCTCCCGGTGGGGCTGATCCCGTTGCGCTCCTGCCTGGCTCTTCCTCCGCCTGCAGCCTGCGAGGGAGCAGCAGATGGCTGGCTCCAGGGGGTTTATATAGGCCCCTGCTCCGGGGACCCCCCAGCAGGGCTAACTACGGGGGGGGGGAGGATCCCCACCGGGACACCCCTTTGCTGCTCTGATTGGTCCAGGCTCTTGGCTGACGTCACGGGGGTGTGCATCCAGCCGCAAACAAAAGATGCTGCTTGCAGGAGCAGCCGGTTCAGCGCAGGGGACGGGCAGGGGTTTCTCTAACTTCCCCCGAAACTTTGCTAAGCCCGGAGGGGCGGCATGGATCCTGGCTCCTCCCTTCCCACTCCCCCACTTCTCATTTCAAAGCTGAGGAACAGCTGGAAAGTCAAATCATAGGTTCCCCTCCCCAGGGGCAAGTGCAGGGCTAGTCCTTCCCTTTGGTGTATTGGGAGTTATAGTGAAAATCAGTCCTTAAAAAAAAAATACTGTATACACTGAAAGCACCCACATCATTTTTGGCAGCCTTGAAATTTGTTCACAAAAGGCACTAGAAACACTCCCCTCCCTCCCCCCCAAAACCCTCTCATACTCCCTGCAAGCTTATCCATAGGGGAACTGAGACATTAAACATTTAGTACAGTTGTTCTCAAACTTTTGTATTGGTGACCCCTTTCACACAGCAAGCCTCTGAGTGTGACCTCCCCTCATAAATTAAAAACATATTTGTATATATTTAACACCATTATAAATGCTGGAGGAAAAGTGGGGTTTGGGCTGGAGGCTGACAGCTCTCAACCCCCCATGTAATAACCTCAGAACCCCCTGAGGGGTCCTGACCCCCAATTTGAGAACCCCTGATTTAGTACAAGGGAAACATTACTTTGCACATAATTAGAAACTAGCCATAAATAACAAAAAAATCAGGAGAAAAAAACCAACACCAAATTAGAAACCCTAAATGTAGTTCTTGATTCCTTATCTAGACTAGTGTTAATGACTCAAGGCACTGGTCTTTCATCACTTCCCTTAGCAATTGTGTTGGCCTTTTAAACCCTTTGTTCACAAGCAAATCTGACAATCCATATTTTGATGGTGTTTTGGGGGAGGGGATTCTAAAATGCTTGCCTATTTTTTTCATCCCATTTTCATTTACCTCTGACCCAAGGGTTGATACTCACTTTTGATTTCTGGACAAGAACTATTTTTATACAGTTTTCTAACATCCAAATCTCAAACCTGGCAACATTGGAGAGCTATGCCAGGTGGGGGGGAGAGAAACAATAAAGACACATCTTTTAACTCCCGTGAAATAAATGAAAAAATGAAATAAAATGCTCTGGAACAATAAATATTTTGTTAACAAAAGGGCTGAGCCTCTTAGATAGAAGGGTTTGTCAGGGATGTGAATCTTAACTGCTGAACTTGAGTTTGGTTGCCAGATGTTAGAATTATTTTAAATTCCCCAGTCCTCTTTATCCTTGTCAGGACCTTGAGGATCCCTTCTTTTCTTTTGCTTCACAGCCATCCTCCAATCTAAAAATCTTGCTTTGTGGCCATGATTCTCTTCACCAATGGGAACTAGACAGAACTTCACTTGTGCCACTCCTCAAACAGCTGGGGAAGTTACTGCAGATTAAATCACTCCATGCCTTCTTCCCCAGAGTGCTTCTTAACAGCTCCTGGTAAGCAAGTTCCAGGAGCCAGCAGTCACACGTGGATCTCCTGCATGGTAGTGGGAAGGTCACATAGCCACCATTGTAATGGTACCTAGGCCTGGTCTACACTGGGGGAGCGGGTGTCGATGTAAGATACACAACTTCAGCTACGGGAATAGCGTAGCTGAAGCCGATGAATCTTATTTCGATTTACCTCCTGGCCTCACGGTGGAGGATTGACAGCCGCGGCTCCCCCATCAACTCTCTATATAGAGGCCCTCGTGTGTGGCCAGTCCACTTGCAGCCCTAGTGCGCTGCAAAGATGGTGCTGAGGTTTTTCTGCAGGAGCCATCATGCTATGGATAAATTTCAGCCATGATGATCAGCAAGGCTTCCAATAAGAGTTTTGCCATTATTTCTTAATTACCAAGGCCCAGATGTACAAACATATTTAGGTGCCTAACTCCCATTGAAATCAATCAGTTAGGTGCCTAAATATCCTTGAGAATCTGGGCCCAAATGCCTTGGGAGCAACTGCTGCATGTCGTGAGCATTCTTAGCAGAGAAATAATTAACTCAACAGGCTAGATTGGTTCCTGATCTATTAGGTCAGTTCATCTGACATGCATGGAAGCTAAATGCCACGTGCCGCCCTCACTTCGTTTGCTAAATTCCCAGTGAGATTTCTGCAGGAAGATCAAGTGTAATGCAAAGTAGAGGTCAAATTCCATGTACAACAACTCCTCAATGAGTTATTTGTAAAAGAACAGGAATACTTGTGGCATCTAACACCTTTATTTGAGCATAAGCTTTCATGGGCTAAAACCCACTCGTTGGATGCCTGCAGTTTTATTATGCTATTTGCAGGAATGTGTCCAGGCCCCAGTCAGGATCAGGGCCCAATTGTACTAAGTATGGTACCAGAAACAGCATCATTAAGGGATGAGCTTCCCAGACAAAGTGTTTGGGCCAGGTGCTATGAAGCTCTTGTGGTCATGCACAGCAAGCTGGAACCAGACACAGAATAAAGCAGAGCTCTTGCAAGCACATTAAGCACTGAATGATCACTGAACACCATACTAGGCACTGGATAGACACATCATAAACTGTTGAGAAACTTACTGCACTGGGAAATCAGCTCATTTGCAAACCTCCTGACTTTGGCATTTAAAAATATATGTGCATTCTTCGGCACAGGGACACTCTACTCAACCATTACCATGATGTCTTACTTGCTTGTAAGTTACAGGAGGCAGAAACTGGACCTCAAGCAAGGTAGGTGGATAAGACGGGGGGAGCTCAAGCCTGAAACGGTAAAGTGTAATCCTCCTCAGTTTTAATGGTTTAGATCTAAACTATTTAGAGCGATTCTACACAGTGCACTCGCCAAACTGGTGTAGCCATATCAAGGGATGAGAATAGTCTCCTTTAAGAGGCTCAAATCATCATAAACTCGTAAACACCCAATTCTTTTATGCTGAAAACAGGAACTGATTTTAAAAAAATGTGTCTCCATTATTGAGACCTTGTTTAATGAATGTCATCCCGAAATGCATTTATATTGCTGATTTGGAATCCCCGACAAAAGAGATTATGGGAGAGCATTGCTGGGACATGATGCTATAGAGTAACGATTATGTCATTATGAAAATGAACTTTTCCTAGATCCATTTGGAAAGGGTCACGTGGATGAACTGACCTCAAATCAGAAAACAAATCTGTCAATTTAGGAAATATACATATGTAATGGGATATCACTTGCAGTTATTTGTAGTACAGTAGCACCTGGGGACCCAATCAAGCATCAGGATGCCCTTGTGCTAGGCTCTGTATAGACACATAACAAAAGATACTTCCACCAGCTCCACCTAGTTTAAAGTTAGGGTGATTAATCTGGGGAGACTGAAAACATCTCTTTTGAGCAGCCTGTCAAGAGCATGTCAGAAGTGGGTGCTTAAGGTTAATTTGAAAAATGTGAGTAGACTACATGGAGGCAAGCCCCTCAGCCACTGTAAATCAACTTAGACCCCTTGAAGTCAAGAGAGTGATGTTGATTTGCACCAGCCACAGATGTGGCCTGAAACCAACCCAACATCTGAAAACAGAACTGGAAATACAGTGCTAGCAAGTGGGTGTCTTCATGACTAATGCCTTGCCACAATATTACATTTACAAATAGAGAGAAAAATGTACAGTTGTCTCATACAGAACCATCAGCTGGAAGTTCACAGAATGAAACCAACTGGTAATTTGCCACGGTGCTTAAATTAGCTGTTTATTTAGCCATCACATTATTCCCAATCTGGGCTGATATTTAGTCATACATAAGCATCTTATTTCCACAAGGTTCACTCAAGGAAATAGCTCAGCATCATTTGGCAGCCTGTTGTTCCGGAAGCTCCCTCTCCCAAAGGAATCTACCTCATTAATCATAACACAACATGTAGTAATTATAACAATACTGCCTAGAGTTAAACTTCAAATTTTCCTCCTGCTCGTTTCATGGAGGTTCTGGTGTCTCCTCTGGCTTTCTTCAGGATGCTGCAAGTGCATAGGATTAATTTAGTTGTTGATCCAATGGGAATTAAAGAAACAACAACCTGCATTCTTGATGTGCTTAGTCTGAATTTGTAAGCACCTTTCAGTGGCATTTCCTGATCTTTAATGGGACACAGTGTCTTAAATCTTGCACTTAGTTGCAGATATTTTGACTCATACTGACATTTTTTTCCTCCTGAAAACATCTTTATCCCTTTGATTCCCTGTTTACTCTAGACACCAGGCAAGCATGCCTAAGGAATTCTCCTGACTGTCCTGGCCCAATCAAATCGCCCACCAATAAATTATGCACACTGGGCCAAATTCTGCTCTCCATCACACACCTATTGAGTGCATGTGAGAGGAAAATTTGCTCGACTGGCTAAGCTCATGCTAATTCCAGACAATACAGAGCACCCATCAAGCAGGATAGCAACCAACATGCCAAATTAAACATTGCTCTTTTAGGAAGTACAGAGAAAATGCAATGCAGCTTTAATTGCCTTTTTCTTCCTTATCTCTCTGTCCTGCACAGGTGATAATCACAGCAAACCTGGATTCCTTTCCCATGACACAGGGATACCTGGGAACCTTGCCTGCAGCTCAAATATTTTACAAGGGATCCTGCTGTGAGCTGGAACTCTCCTCATGATCAGAATTTCAGGCATGTGGTGGTTCCATTAGGTCCAGTCAAAGCTTAATTCATTACAACAGAATCAAGGCTCTTCTGTGGCATGCACAATACTTCTTTCACTCCAAGCGCAACAGTTCTGACACATTCATCCAGCCAAGATTCTGGGACATTTCTGCCTATGCAAATGGTCACGAATGTGGTGTCAATAACTTTGAAGTACTAAGACAAGGAAATCCCTCTCACCTCTCAAAACTATCTGTTCCCTGGCTCTAAATGTTCACTGACAGCAACACAGAAAATCCACTCCCTGCTCCTTTGTGGATTCAATTATTTGCCTTGGTCCACAACTTAAGAGATATTTGTGAGGCTTCCTACCAATAAGGAACTCTGTAACTGTGGCTCTTGTTCTGCAACTGGAGCAACCTGAGCCATTCAAAAAACATGAATCAGTCTGGAGGCCCTTCCAAAATCACAATTGGCTTAAAAATCATGACATTTTTCCAAGTTAAAAATGAGAGGGTTCTTTTTATGTGCCTTTAAAAAAAAACATTAAGGTGTACTTGTCACATTTTCAAGCTTTTCTCTGCAACCACAAGGGTTAGAAACTTACAAGTTGGGGCTTTAAAAAACCCCCACCAAATATCACAAGACTCACAATAAAATTGGGAGAGATCGCATCACTGAATCCATGTGGTAGGCCCTGGTTCCCAAGTGATACCTCATTGATTTTAGTGGAGTAATGCCAATTTCAGTGCCAACCTCAACAGATCAAAAACCAGGAGTGAGACCTCCCCCTCAGATCATTAGATATTAGTGTGTTTTTTTGGTCTGTCTTTTGACTGATAAATTCCTCCCCAATCCAGAGTATGTATGTGAAAAAGAGAGAGACAATTAGTGTTGCCAACACTCCCATTTATTGGGACAGGTGATTTCGGTTCTCACTCCTACACTTGCCCATCCCCTGCTCAGCAATTACCCTATCCTCCATCCCCACGTCAGTCCTGTCCCCCGAAACCCCACATCACTTCTGCCCATCTCCCACCCGCAACCCCAGCTCACATCTGCTGTTTATGGGGTTCTTCACCCCCCTCCCCTAGGCCTGGGGGGGCTGCAGTAGGGTCCCCCTTCCAGGCTCAGCAGCTCCATCCCCCTCCACCCCTGTCCAAGCCGGGGGCATGGGAAGCTCTGCCTGCAGCAGCTCAGAATGGTTGCAGTGCCTCAGGAGGTGAGCAGGTGGCGCAGGCAGACAATCAGAGTGGGCTTTCCCCCACAGGCATGGTTGAAATTAGCTAGAGGGCAGGAGCTTTGTGTCATCACCTGACGGGCTCCTGCCCTGGCCGAAGTCCCATCACTGCACACACAGGGCAAGAGCTGGCAGCAATGCGTGAGCGTGCACCAGCTGAGCACATGGCCATGGACTTTCCACTTCAGGGATGTCAAGCTGGAATTTGTCAACAGGCCCAGGGGAGTTAGAATGATGAGCTCTCATCGGCTCCCCCCACACCACAGCATGTCTGGCAATGCAACAGGAAACACCAGCAGCCCTCTCACACATGAGAGCCCTGCCTGGTGGGAAATCCCCTCTGATTGGCTGCTGGCCCCCTGGGGAAGAGCAGCCAATCAGGGCTGCCACAGGAAGCAGACAGAGCTCTCTGGGAGCCCATGTGTTCTGAAAAGAGCTAAAGAGCCCAGCACTGCCCATCTGCATCTCTCTTTCCCAGCCCCTTGCTCTGGTCCTCCCCCTTCCCACCATGCAGCATCTGCGCGTGGAGAGGGTGAGGCATCCTTTCCTCTCCCTTATGAAGTGAGCAGCTCGAGGTACTCTGATGCAGCACCCTCCTCCCCACCAGACCTGGGATAGCAGTTGAAGGAGGAGGACCAGAGGTGAGGCTGTAGGGGACAGAAGGGATGGGGAGTTGAGGGTAGCACTAATGGAGGGCAGTAATAATTTCTGGGCAGGGGGATTGACGGACGTGAGGAGGCTAAATCACCTTTGTAAATGTTGGAGCCCTGGCAACACTAATTGAAACACACACACACCCTGGGCAAGGGGAGTTCAAAAATCAAAAGACCCACCACAAACCACCATATGTATTCTTGTGATTTTTCAGCCTTTTCATTTGCAGACTGCTAAAAATTTTCAAAAAAAGGCCCCTTTGGAAATCTTAGACAGTCTGCAGACCCCCACAGACCACAGGTTGAAAACCAGCAATCTATTAAAAAAAGAGTCATGATTTTGAGGCCAATCTCATGATTTTTGGCAGTATACCCCATGGTTTTGAAGCTTGGCAGCTGGCAATACTGAGCATGGAGCCCATATCCCACTGGAGTTACCTACATCTCTTACACTTCTTTGAAAAGCCCAGCCTGAGCTTCCTAGTGGGATATTCCAAGATGTTCATTCAGACTACTTCAAAGCAATGCTTGAAATGCATTAAGAATTCCAAAGCAACAAGGTCTTTGTCAGTATCATTGTGGTGAGGCTGTGGCTACAGAGACCATAGAGTAGCCACCATTTTGGAGGGCAGTGCTTGGAATCATAGTCTAGACGCTCTTGTGTTAGGACTGTGTAATTTTTAAATGAAAATAGCTTAGCTGTTACCACAATCCCTCATTTCTTTAATGCAGAAAGCAACACAGCAGTTTCGTGTTACTGAAGTAAGTTATGACTCCTCTTCACCAAAGATCTTAAAAATATAAAAAGTGAACTTACTTGTTCAATTACAGTGCTGTTTCCCATAGCAGCATTAAGCGAACTCAGCAGTAAACCATAGTGTTTATGAGCACAGATTGGCAGAGAGCATTTTCAGATCACACCAACATTGGTTTGGCTTAGGCAGATTGGGTGTCATACAAAAACAAAGCCTAGCAAGCGGTTGTGCTCACCTTTCTGTAGGAAGCGGAATGCACTGAAGAAGGTTTGTCTGTTGCAAACAGCTATTTAGGATGATGATACAGAAGAGTATGTAACTGGGACAGAAACGGGGGATCGCATAGCTAGCCTTGGCTGGCAGCAGCAGCCTTGGGAGGAAATTGTGACATTTACAGTTCATCCACTACTCCTTTCTCACCTCTTGAGAGCATGCAGCTAATTTCATACCTCACCTTGGCCCGATAGTCCGGCTAGTGAGGGTGGAGGGGTGCAGTATTGCCAACTCTTGAGAGTTCTTCGCCAGTAACTGGATTTGGGGCCCTTACTGGAGCCAGTCTCACAGTGAGGAGGGCAGCTCCAGCCTTCACTTGATTTCCAGTCCTCCAGGGGAAGAACAGCTGAACAGGGTTGCTGCAATGGGTTGGCTGAACCCTCTTCCCCTCTGTCAGGTGGGCCTTACTCCCCCGCTCAGCTGAGTAGGACAACAACAGAGTTCAGCCTCAAGTCCACATCACTGCTTAAACACTAGCTTTTAACGCCAAGCTTTTTCATCCTGCAGACAGGATATCCTTTCTTTTGTGGATCCTTACTAGCCAAGGATGCTATTTGCCCCTATTCAGAAGGCCAGAACCAGGCCTGTGCACCACTTAAGCCCTATTTTGAGGAGTCTGTGGGAGACACTTTCAGCAAACGTCCCTCCTCACTATGCTGAGCCAATGATAGGAATTCCATGAATTGCTGTCTTCAGCTGGCCTTCTGCACAAAGGCAACTTATCCCCGAAAGAGGAGAGAGGAACAGCCTCACGTAGCATCCCTGGGGAGCCCCAGTATCAAAACAATAGGCAAAAAAAAAAAACCTTTCTAGAAAAGACCATTATATTTCTAGAGCAGTGGTCCCTAAGCTTTTTACATCCCACTCACCCCTATCTGCACTCCCCACCCCCCAGAGCCACAGTCAGAACCAGGATTGAAGCTCCCAAGGTGGGGAGGGCTGGGTTGGGAGCCAGGCCAGAGCCATGGTCAGGTCCAGAGCCAGAGGCTGCAGCTAGAGTTGGGGCCAGAGCAGAACCAGGGGCAGAGCAGGGCTTATTGGTGCTCCCTTCCCACCCCATGGGGGTTGGCCCAGGCCCCACCGTGCACCCCCCCCCAAATGTTCTTCACCCTACAGTTTGGGGGTCCCTGTTCTAGGGAGAGGCCAGATCCCCAGCTAGTGTCATTCGGTATGTCACTCCATTGGAGTCAACTCCATGACAGTCAGTTGTAGAGCTTAGTGTCGTGGGGTGCTCCACTCACCCCTAGCTGGGCACCTCCTCCTGGCCACTCTCTGGATGAGCTCACAAGGTCAACACCCCCTCCAGGCGTTACACATAAGGTGACCAGATAGCAAATGTGAACAATCAGGACAGGGGGTGGAGGGTAATAGGAGCCTATATAAGAAAAAGACCCTAAAATCAGGACTTCTGGTCACCCTAGTTGCATACCATCACTCCAACTTCCTCTCTAGTCTGCAGCCCCTTTCTCATGCCTGGAACTGCAGCATCCTCCCCATGACTCAGCTCTCCACCCAGGTCACTCTGCATCCCCCCACTGCCAGGGTACAGTCCTTCAAACCCTCAGTCACTCCCACAGCAACCCTGGCAATCTTCCAGGTCACTGCCCACTAGTGTCCCTTCCCCAGTGGCAGGTAGGGAACCCAGACCCACCCTGTACTCCAGGTTCCAGTCCAGAGACCCTCTATCCAGCAGCTCAGAGCTTTCCTCTTCCAGCCCTCACCACTCCTTCTCTCTCCCCCTTTTTGTGGGTGCACCAGCTCCAAAACCCTTCCCTCATCCCAGAGAGTGACTGCAGTCTACAGAAGCCTGCAGCCTCCAAACATCCCCTCCTTCTTTCTAGGAAAGGAGGGATTACTGTCTTTGGTTGGTGCCAGCTTCCTGGCTTTATAGGCCCTACCTCTTCCTGCCCAGCTGAACCTGCTTTCAGTCAATTTCCTGCTCCCTGGCTCTTCCTCCAGGTGCAGCCTGTGGCTTTAATAGGCCTACCTGGCTACTTTAAACCCTTCCAGTCCTGTGTGGGGTGGACACCTCATCACACTTAGCCAGTTTACAGTAGTGAAGGATCTGGTCCTATGAGTTCCCCCCATCTCAGCAAACAGTTTGCACTACAAACCTTCAACAATAGAGCCAGTTTGGGAAACAATTTTTCCAGCCCTACTTCTTCTAGCTTCTCAGCCATTTCTCAACTAGCCTTGAGTTAAAACAGAATCCCCTTCAATAAAAATGATTTCTTTTCCTATTCTTTTTTAACTTGTTGGTTTGTCTGCAGAGCTTGTATTCTGGATGAGCGTTGGAACAGCCTCGGAGCTGTAATTACCCAAGTGTTGTAGCAGCTGCCAGGGATAGTCAAGTGAGCACCATGCTGAGCTCTGTGAGCCAAAGGCTTCATCAGTCCCTGCACCATCTTGTCTAGGGCTGTGTGACAATCCAATCTCCACACTAAAACTTTTCTTTGGTGTTTTCTGAGCAGGCTTATCGTTATGCCAGATCAAGGATGAATTTTGTGGTAAGGATCTCTGTTTGCTAGGGCTGCAAGAAAGACCCTTAAACCCAATTTATTTCAGACGTTTCCTTTCATTCCAAACTGATTGTCAGCAGCAAAGGATTTTCTGGGCTAACCCATGTAGTTCTGCTCTGTCATTAATGTTTTGAATTAATTCCTTACATCCAAATGATGATTATGGTGGGTTAGACCTTTCTTTTGCTGGCATTCAAAGCTGATAATAGTTTGCACATGTTTTCTGGTCATAGTTGTAGCTCTCTGCTTTCAGATTGGATTGACTCAGAGTTAGGCACCATGTGAGGAACTAAATGACCAGGCAGCCATGCACATTTAGGCCATGTCCAGACTAGGAATTAAAATCGATTTTAGATACGCAACTTCAGCTACGTGAATAACGTAGCTGAAGTCGAATTTCTAAAATCGAGGTACTCACCAGTCTGGACGGCGCTGCATCGATGTCCGCGGCTCTCCGTGTCGATTCCGGAACTCCGTTCGGATTGATGGAGTTCCGGAATCGATGTAAGCGCGCTCGGGGATCGATACACCGCGTCCAGACTAGGCCACGTCCAGACTAGGAATTAAAATCGATTTTAGATACGCAACTTCAGCTACGTGAATAACGTAGCTGAAGTCGAATTTCTAAAATCGAGGTACTCACCAGTCTGGACGGCGCTGCATCGATGTCCGCGGCTCTCCGTGTCGATTCCGGAACTCCGTTCGGATTGATGGAGTTCCGGAATCGATGTAAGCGCGCTCGGGGATCGATACACCGCGTCCAGACTAGACGCGATATATCGATCCCCGAGCAATCGATTTTAACCCGCCGATGCCGCGGGTTAGTCTGGACGAGGGCTTAGAGTAGGTACCCTCCAAAAACTTGCCATTTGTTGCTTTTACCTTTTTTACAGTGTTTATGGTATTTGCAGCATTCCATGGTTGGAATGAAGAATTATTATAGTGACAATAAATATTTGAAATGCAGTTTTTATACATTCATTGTACTTAATTAATTCTCCAGCCCATTTGGAGTGCACATTCTCATGCAAAAAACAATGGCTTTTTTGTCTTTATTTTGTGTAGAAGTTGCACTCACCCATCCGTCGGTATTTGCAGGCATTGGTGTACAAAGAGCCAAATATACTGCACAAATTTTTGCATATGAAATGATGATCAATAAAAGCAATGGACTAGATGCTCCAGTTGGGTGCAGCCCCATTAACTTCAAGGGGGAGTCTGATCCCGTAACTCCTAGTGCTGATACACTGCTTTACAGTTTCTAAGCACTTTTCAAGCATTCAGCCCATCTCTGTTTCCACTGGACCAGATGGTGCCCTCCAGGGCCGGCTTTAGGCCAATTCCACCAATTCCCCCAAATCAGGCCCCACGCCTAAGAGGGCCCCGCACCCAGTGGCAAGGCTGCCGGGGCGGGCGGGGGGCAAGTGGCCAAGAATCTCTTCTCTGACTAGAGGCTCCATTTTAATTTTTACTCACCCGGCAGAGCTCCGGGTCTTCGGCGGCACTTCGGTGGCGGGTTCTTCACTCGCTCCAGGTCTTTGGCAGCACGTCTTTCAGTGCCACCGAAGACCCGGAGTGAGTGAAGGACCTGCTGCCGAAGACTAGGAGCGCCACCCGGTGAGTACAAGCCCCACGTGATTTTTTACGTGTTTTTTTTTCTTAGTCATCCCTGCCGGGGCCCCGTTGAAACTGTTCGAATTGGGCCCCGCGCTTGCTAAAGCTGGCCCTGGTGCCCTCAGGCATAGGTCTGTGTGAGGGATGATGCCTAGGCTGGACCCTGGGTACTAATCCTCCCATGCTCCCCTTTTCCTCTGTGGGAAGGGCAGTATGCTGCACCCCCTGCCCCCATTCTCCATCCTCATGTCCAGCCAGTTTCTCTGACCAGTGCCTGGGAGTGGGCAGAGTCATAGTTCCACTAATTCTCTCCTTGTCTCCATCCCCTCCCTATCCACTTTGTTGTGGTAATGGGAGCAACAACAACCATGCAGGCACACTGATACAGGGAGATCCTGGTAGCCAGCAACCTTAATGCATGGGGTGGAGGGTAGGAATTCTCCTCTATACAACTCAATTAGTTGCCATCTAACCTATTAAACTGAAGGGCAACATTCCAAGATTCCAAAATGAACAGAATTGGGCCCAGTAACTAATGAATCCACCCAAGACCCTTTGAGGTAGATCAATATTATCCCCCCATTTCATGGATATGGACACAGAGAGGGGCAAGGTTTAATAGGTAAGAAACCTCTAACCAATGAGAATCACTTTGGAACAGGAGGCTTCTCAGGACACTGTACAAAACTGTCATTCTGGCCATGCCAGAAAAGCTGGACAGTTTACTAGTTAGGTAGGAAGCTTTGAAAAGATGATGTTATGATCAGTCACTAACCCTTCTTTCTTCCCTCCCTTCCCCCCTACCTGCCCACAAAGAAAGCACCTGATGTCTAGTCTAGCATTTGTGCTCACCGTACATATCCTGACCCACATATGTTTACTTCAGGACACGTTTTTCCTTCACCCAGTCATGCAGCAGTGAAACAAACATTACCAAATACAAATAATCAGCTCAGGGTATCCATCTGCCTAGATTAGTTTAAACCCAGCTCACTGTCTGTTATATGGCTGAAGGATTTATAGGGTCAGGTAAAGGCTTTAGAGTCTGGAGATATTCAATGCTTCTGCTTTTAATTATGCTCTGTAGATTTATACACAACATGGAAAGGCAACATGACTTACTTTCCAGTCCAAGCACTCATATTTTCCATCTGGTGTACTACTGTACAATATATATTGTGTCCACATTACATAAAGGCAAAGTTCCTGTAGTGACATGACTCTTCTCTCTGTTTATAATCAAAAACATTATTATATGGTATTGAAAATAAAAATTAATACTACACAAGGCAGTGTTATTTACCTCCTGAATCACCACTTGCAGGTACCATTTCAGAAAAGTGCAGGTGGATGAAAATTGGGTGCTGGAAAGGAAACGTATACGTCCCATAATTTCGTCAGAAGATATTTTGTGTGCTGTTTTCCTAAGCACAGCTTCTAAAATTTACTCCTTTTCCCTTGGCTAAAATAACATAGTGAGACATCATATTCTCTTACGTGGAAATCCTAGAAAGGGCCAATAAAAAGGAAGAAAAATCCTATTTTGATCAAAACTTTTATTATAAATTGAAGAGACGGAGGGTGAGGCAATATCTTTTGTTGGACCAATTTCTGCCTGTGAGAGAGACAAACTTTTGAGTTTACAGAGCTCTTCTTCTATCCTGGGACCAACCCAGCTACAATAACACCACATATAAACACTGGAACATCTGTGCATTGTAAAGAGGAAACATTAAAGTCACAGAAATGCAGAGGGGTGTAAAGAACTCAGTAGTACTTCAGCATTGCTCTACTACGGTTAATACGTTTGGTAGAATTTATTTATGGTTTTCCAGAATAGACTTTTAAAAAACAAAAATGCCGAAGTGTCTTAGAAGCCTAAGTCTCACTGAAAGAGTGTCTTAAACTCATTGGAATTTCAGTGGGGATTAGGCACCTCAATACCTTTGAGGAGCTAGGCCAAAGCGCCTAAGTCCCTTTTGAAAATGGGACTTAGGCTTCTAAGTCTCTTAGGTGTTTTTGAAAATTTTACTCACAGTCAACCTCTTTAGGTCCCATTTTTTACATCATATAAACATAAGTCTGAGCCTTAAAGACTATTGGGGGAAGAGCTATATTGAAGATCAGCAAGATGGGAGGAGTAAAGCATCAGATTACAATAAAGCTAGTATATTAGTTACTATTAATTATCAATATTTGTTGTTATTATTGCATAGTCCACAGCACAGAGATCTGTGAGTGTGCATAAAGCTGTGCAGATATATAAGAAGACAAATTCCTTTCCCATTAGCAGTTTCGAGCATTAGGTCTCAATCCAGCAAGTACTTATGCAGGAATAATCCTATTAACTTGTTTCACCTGGGTAGCCCCTTGATGTCAATAGGACTAGCTACGCAAGTAAAGTTAAGCATGTGTTTTCACTTTGCAGGACTCACTGTACTCCTATGAGTAGCACTTAATCATGGGAGTAGTCCCATTCTACTCAATGAGACTACTCATGTGAATAAGAGTTACAGGATGGGGTCCTAAATTAGACAGATATTGCAACAAATATTGGCAACAGACCATGATGAGTGGATCAATGTGGGATACGGAAGACAATATCAGATGAAAAGGGGAGGTGATATTTCTGCTTACAAGGGAAGCAGGATGTTATAGCATTGGATTCTGCTCCCATTGAAGCCTAAGGGAATTTTGCCCTTGGTTTCAGTGGGAGCAGGATTGGCCCCATAATTTGTTTTGTTTTCTATGTTTCTTATTATTTAACATAGAAGGATTGAAACTCTGGGACCAACAGAAATGTTGCTATTTAAAAAAAATTCAGTGTAAACTGTTTGTTTTTTTTAAATTTAGTCTCTGATCCCACTATATAGGCTTACCTTTAAGTATGTGGATAGTCCCACTGACTTCATAGCGGCTATTCACATGCTTTAAGTTAAGCATATGCTTAAATCTTTGCGGGCTCGGGGGTTAAATATTTTCCTGCAGTGTTTACAACCCCAGCAAGGAGGCACTTCTTCATGAGACCCTGGAAAGGAAATTGATGAGAAATGCATAGCAAACGAAAGTGATACTTATTAATCTATATTCATTGGCCAGTGCAAAATATAAATAACAGAATTAATGATCAAAAATTAGTTTATTTAAAATTAATCATAGATAGTAATCAAAAGTGCTTTTGGTAGTAGAAATTTAAAAATAGGTTTATGATTTTTTTAATCTTGCATTGTCTCATTAAGGCATATTTAGAAAACCATCAAACATTTCCAAATAAGTAAGAAAAATATCGGAAATCAGATGAGGTAATTCACATGAGATTTTTCATCTGGCCTTTTGGAAATAG
This sequence comes from Gopherus flavomarginatus, assembly GCF_025201925.1. NCBI lineage: Eukaryota > Metazoa > Chordata > Testudines > Testudinidae > Gopherus > Gopherus flavomarginatus. The sequence continues at coordinate 13,421,878 of NC_066626.1, read as the reverse complement.
AGTATTTCATGTCTGAATGTCATTACTAATGAAAAATCAAGAGAAACATTAAGTAAAGCAAAGCCAGAATGTTGGGTTTGATGTCAGCCTGGGCATACGCTTAAATAAACTCCACCCTCATAAGTAACAATGGAACAAACCATGAGTGTTGTAGAAAGAGCTGCAGTTCTTTTTTAAAAGAAAAAATTAGAGACATACTGGAATGTTTAGCCAATCAAATTACTTTTAAATTAACAGATAGGGTAGAATTTTCAAAGCCACGTAAAGTATCTGCATGATGGCAATTTCTCACTAGACAGGAATGGGAATTCGGTATTCTAACCTGCTAGTCATCTGTGAAAATCCCACCCACAATATAACACTTTGTGCCAAATTTACCCCTGGTGGGACTCCACTGATTGCATGCCTCTGATATTTGAATATGGCCTCTGATATTTGTGCCCAAGTGTTGATTCTTTGCTGGCTTTCATGACTTGTACTATAATATTTTAGAATTAAAATGCCCCTGCAATCAAATTTCTTATCTCTAAAATGGTAAAGGGACTCGGAAATGGTATGAACCTAATCTATCCTTAGGAGCCTATATAAGAAAAAGACTCAAAAATCGAGACTGTCCCTATAAAATCGGGACATCTGGTCACCGTAATCCAAGCACTCTTTCAGCAACTCCTGCAGGGTCAGCAGAAGCAGTGAGAGGCGCACTGCACCACTCAGTGGGAAATACAGCCAGTGTGGTTTGTGGCACAGTGACAGGAAGGCCACTGCCACCTGCAAAGGGAGAAATGCTTTGGTATTTCTGGTGTAGAAGACCTGGTCTCTGAGGTTTGAGTGCCCCAGTAGGCAGCAGGATGATCAGGGGTGGTGTTGTATCATGCAGGCAAGGTACTAACAGGCTTCAAGAGGACTTTATTTTTACAGTGGAAACTTCTTTACCAAGCTGCTGCTGCACCCTCTGTAACTCTCACTCAGCCTCCTCAACTTCTCCCCCTCTCCTTTCCTTTCCTTTCCTTTCCTTTCCTGTACTTTCAGACTCCCAACAGCCAGTGCTCCCTGTTCTCATAATTACAAGTACAACTAAACACCACAGGTGGCCATGTAAGAAGCACACCCTGGAAGGCAGGAACCCAGAAGGGCAGGCCTACGTGTTTCAGAGGCGGACAGATGGGGCATATCAGGTGAGTCTACCCCTTGAATGGTGAATATGGAAAGACAACTAGGGAAGTCTTAAGAAAAGTGAGGTTTGGGGATGGGGGAGGTGAAGAAGCCCTGTGCATGAAAAGAAATAGTCTCCAGGACAGAGTTTCAAAGGGAGGAGTAGTGTAGTCTAGACTGAACTGTGTGAGCCCCTGGCAGCCATATGCTCTAACTTATGACAGCCTGCCTATGATTCTCAGTGGGCTGCTGCACAGCTCAGAATAGCTGTAGTCCTAAGCTATTCCCCTCCCACCCCAATGTACACCTTCCTTCCCCAGCATGCCCTGTCACAGGGTAGCCTGCCCCTTTAAGGATCAGGAAGCCCAGGGCTCCCTGTCCTGTGACATCTGTGCTGGGTGTTGGAGGCAGAAAGCCCAGCTGTTGAGGCTGACTGGGTAGGACAGCAGGCAGGCTGCTCTGATGTGGGGTCAGAAGCCAGGCTCTCAGGCTCTCACTTGGAACTGGCTGAGGGCTGTGGCCTGCCAGAGGCCCTGGGTAAGAGGGCAGCTTTGACCTGGATGGTTGGGTTGATTGTAGCCCAGAAGCCGGCAGCAAGACAGGCTGTTGTTGCTGGGCATCTACTTCTAAGGAAGAGGGGTGAAATCTGAGCCCAGAGGGCTGAGACTTTTGTCTTGATGTTGTTTTTGGATTGGAAATAAGGGACTCCGTTACCCTGGAAGGTGAATGCTTTGAAGTGGCTTGTTCAGAAGGCCAAGTGACCTCTGTGGCGAGAGTAGCCTGGAGTTTGTTATGGGGAAACTAAGGTGCAACTGCTGCAATGCCAGAACTTGCCACAGGGGATATGCCAGGATGGTGAGTCATGATGCAAGATGCCTGCTATACCAGGGACCCCAAGAGGGGATAGCACAGGGCTGCATACGCAGGGCCGGCTCCAGGCACCAGCTTATCAAGCAGGTGCTTGGGGCGACAACTCCGGAGCGGGCGGCACTTTCAGGTATTTGGCGGCATTTTGGCGGAGGGTCCCTCACTGCTGCTTGGAGCAAAGGACCTCCCGCTGAATTGCCGCAGATCGTGATCATGATCGTGGCTTTTTTGGGGGGGGGTGTTGCTTGGGGCGGCAAAACCCCTGGAGCCAGCCCTGTGCATATGCTCACCCCATACTCCGTCTGCAGCAGGGTAATATTCCACTGGGTTGCTGTGGCCCTTTGATGGTCCCTGTATGTCACTGCAGCTATGTATATGAGCTGAGACTAGGGCTAGAATCTGGCCCCCAACTTCTATATGCAGTTACTGTCATTGCCTGCACAAATTGTGCACACAAACAGTCATAATTGCATAGCTACTTGTACATGCACTTTACCGATTTTCATGTACAATTCTGGTAATGGCACACTGAACTTGTCTACCTGCCAGGCTCATCTTCAGTGAAGGTAACATCTTATGAAGTTTAACCCTGATGTTAGAGATGGACCCAAGCTAAAAAGTGCAGATCTGGATTTCAAACACCCCAAACGTCAGGTCTGGGTTTTGGTTTGGCCCATTGCAAAGAGAGGGTCTACTTCCAAGCCCAGATTTACTTTTTGTATTTCAAACACACCCTAAAAAGCTTGGAGGTGTTTGGATCTGGGCTTTTAACTGACACCCATCTCTAACTAATATCAGGGTTGCAAAATTTCTGCATAAACGCACTAATTATCTCATATTCAACAAACTGCTGGATAAGGCTCAACTACATTAATCTGTTATTAGAGGGTGAGGAATAAGCAGAGCACCATGAGCATGTCACATATGGTGGTGACTGCTCAATCTCTTCAGAAAAAGGGCTTGGTGAGATCCTATATGATCCTGCATGGAAATTACTTAGAAATCAGGGTTCCAATCTACTCCTTCCTGCACAGGAACCTCACTGAGCTTGCAGGCGACTGTTGAATCTCAGGAGAACAAAGGAAACATTCTGTCACCATTTGTAAATTAGCAGTAAAGTGTAGCTCAGTAGCAGTAGCTTTGTGTGAACTGCACAGTCATCCTTAGTCATGGTGTTATACTCTTGAGTATGTTGAACACGATAGATGTGTTGGGGTTAAACATTCCAGAAGGAGCACCTTTTTATCTTCCCCTCCTCAAAACCTTTTGCCAGTCACGCTCATGCATAACAAAATGGCAGATGACTCTCAGTAAAACATGACAATTGCATTGGGCTGAAAACTTTATTTTAAAATAAGATTTATGACATTTTAATCAACTTCTTCTTCTCGCTATGCTGCAACAGTAGCAGAAAACAGTACACCTCTACCCCGATCTAACGCTGTCCCTGGGAGCCAAAAAATCTTACCGTGTTATAGGTGAAACTGCGTTATACCGAACTTGCTTTGATCTGCTGGAGTGCGCAGCCCCACCCCCCAGGGCACCGCTTGACTGCGTTATATCTGATTTCATGTCGCATTATATCAGGGTAGAGGTGTAGTTTTGGCGAACCATTTTCTTCAGAAATAAAGGCAAAAGAGCGTATATTCTCATCTGATAGTCATAATCTTACTGGAAACCACTAGATGGTGCTATCACAAGTAGTCTTACAAATTCTGTTTAACTGATTTTATAGGCAGCTAGATCTTGGAGAAATTGTTATTTGTGGTGCAGTTCTTTGGGGAAGCCGATCCTTCTTCTACCAGTAAAGTCTACTTACTCCCGGAGGGCTTGTCTTCACTGCAAATGTTAGTTCAAGTTAGTACACGTGAGTTAATGCACTCGAGCAGGGCTAGCTCGAGTGTCCACACTTCAGTGCAACACTGAAGTTATGCAGACTGACTTAATTAGCTGCACAGAGGTTGGATTAGCAGGGTGATTTGATTAGCAATTGATGAATTGTTGTAACTCTGGCTATTGCATCTCCACTGCCCTACTAGTTTGAGCCTCAGTGTCATTTGAGTATCAGTCCACCCCACCCCCACTCCTGACACTCCAGCTAGCTTGAGTTTAAAGCACCACTTAACTTGAGTAGAGATTTTTGTGTGTTGATGAGAGTCGAGTTAGGGGTAACACTTGAGTTATAATTCAAACTAACTGTGCTGTTATGGTCCACTCCATGCATTTGAAGAAGTGGGTTTTTTACCCATGAAAGCTTGTGCCCAAATAAATCTGTTAGTCTTTAAAGTGCCACCGGCCTCCTCATTGTTATTGTGCTGTGAAAACACACCCTTAGTTTCTCTGACTAGATAATTGGTTAGATGTAGGACATACCCACACAAACAAAAACATACTGGGTGTCACATTACAATGACCTGAGGAGTTACAATACCACTATATCTAGAGGTTGTTAGAAGGAAAATACTGGCAGCGGCAGAGATAGTGTCTCTGGATCCTATATTAACACTGCCCATTGTTGTCCAAATAGGACCTGCAATGGATTTATATCCGCTTCCAGTAACACTGATCTGCAGGAGAGAGCATTGTGGGAGTCTATCTGCAGCAGGCTGCAAAAACTGTCTCTCAAAATGGCTTCTTGTCATGGTAGACAGCAGAGTTCTTGGAGAGTTAAAGCTGTGCCGTCCAGAAAGCAAAACTTTAACAGATACATAACGAAATACATCACATATACTAAATCTGACAGAGCACTGGCTGTATTTCTTTCTGGTGAGGCAATAGCCTCTTTTACCACATCGGCACTGCCCTATGATTACTAGGCCCTGCTAGTATCACCCTCCTACCGAGGCCACATTTCTTGTGCCACCAATTATATCATATTTTTTCCTCAATCCACCTGTATCAGTGACATACTTTTTTAAAATTGAGAACACACACACTGGTCCAACTACATTCTAGACTAGCTAGGGGTTCACATTTGGCAGGGGCTGCAGAGAGTCATTAAAAGTGGGTGGGGGGACAGACAGATTTGCCCCCCTTGCCCCCAACCTGGCACACAGGGTTGCAGCACCACTTAAGTTTGGCTGGGCCAAAAAGTGGTCAGACCATGACGCAGGTGGCCCCCCTCAGCTCTGTGGCCTATGACTTTTGGCCAGGGACTTTTCCAATCCTGTACTCATGTGCTCCTCGGCTGACTGATTGACTTCATCACTGATTTGTTCCAGGCTTCTTGGGGGCTGATGCTGCAAAAACCAGCTGTCCCTCCAGCCCTGCCTCCTGACTCATGGAGTCTGATCCCTTGCTTGGGGGAAGTTGGGACAATAGCGCATAGGTGGCATTTCCCCCAAAGTATTTTGGCCTACCATTGATCCGCCCTCTAGATCTGGTTAGGCTCTACTCACTAACCCACTGTATGGATGCTAAAGACCTGATATTCCATTGTCTTCCATTAGTGGTATAAGTGCTCAAAGCTCCTGAAAATCAGGCCCTGCATGTTATGTGGTTACTGGTGGGCACATTATATGCCTCTTTGTGGGTTTATATTTCTCCTCTCCTCTCTGTTCTGAATAATAATAGAAGAAAAATAAATGAACTGGTTGGAAAATTCCAATTATCATTTTATTTTTTTCTAGGGAGTTGGTCAGTATTTTTGTTTTTGTCTGAAATTTCCTGGTTATTTTTTCTTCTTTTCAGTGAAAAAACAGAGCTAGAAGCTGAAAATGTTTACTAAAAAAATAGTTTTTTAATTTCAATTTTTTTGTGTGTGGAAAAATCGGAACATTTCAACCAAAATTTTCTGTGAGCATTTTCAGGTTGGTTGAAAAGCTTATTTTGCATAAAAAGGTCAATGAAAAAATATCAAGCCTCTGTAATAATAAGTGAAAAATGACCAGCACAATGGACATGAAAGTTTTCAGCTATCCAGAGACTGATCTTGAAAACAATAGTGAGGGAAGTAAGGAAGGAAGTATGTTAATGCAGGAAAAGATGATTGCTTCCTATAGGGCATATCAAGGAGCCATAAAGCCAGGGGTCTGTTCCAGCTCTAATTGGTGGAAATGACACAAGGTATAAATGAAGGTGAAGATGGAGTGGGGTCTACGATCTGCTTATCACAATATCATCCAGTTTCTTTTCTGGTGTTCTTCAAGGCTATAACTGCAATGGGAGATAGAAGCAGGTCAGTGCCTGAGACCAAGCATGAAAAATAAATTGATTCTTTAGAAGAATGCATTCTGTTATTTCCAAAGGATGTGGTACCATTCATGATCTGTCTAGCTGTACGCTGTTAAATACATGCTGCATTTCAACAATGGACACATTAAATGAAATCTTGGATCTAAACTCCATATCTAGAGCTAAATTTCATGTCTGTTTAGGCCCCAATTCAGCACAACACATAAGCACAGGAGTAGTCCTGCTAAGTTCAGCAGGATAGACATACTCAGTACCTTGCTGAATCAGGGCTATAATGGGTAGAACATAAACCCAAGATATGAACACTCCTCAATTTGAGATCTGAAGTCCAGATTGAAGGGGGTTTGGATTCACTGAATGAAATCCTGGCCTCATTGAAGTCTACGGCACAACTCCCATTGATTTTAAATGGTTTGGGACTTGTCCTATTACCTGATTTTGGTTTATTACAGAGATAGACTGGGTTTGCATCTGTATCTAGGTCTGGTGCTCAGTATCAGAGCATCTCTAAAATGTAAAGTCATCACCATTTCACAAAGGGCTTTACATTTACAGCATAAGATACATGGGGAGGCAATGGAAGCAAATAATATAAATGAGTTTCAGAGATGCTTCGTTTTATTCCTGGAGAACCCAGGGATTGAGGGGTTTGAAGAAAAAGCAGACAAGGGCATTAGGATCAATTAAACCACAAGGCACTTCTTAAAAAAAAAAAAAAAAAAAAAAGAATAAAGCCCTACAGATACTGGAGAACAAGAGTGTCATAAACAGATAAGTAAGAGTTAATAGAACAAAACTGCTTCATATCTCTTTTGCCTGGAAAGGGTTAACAAGAACAGTGAGCCTGGCTGTCACCTGACCCGAGGACCAATCAAGGACAAGATACTTTCAAATCTTGAGGGAGGGAAGTTTTTGTGCTGTGCTTTTAGTTTTGGTTGTTGTTCACTCTGGGGGCTCAGAGGGAGCAGATGTGCAACCAGGTTTCTCTCCAATCTCTCCAATACAGGCTCTTATAAGTTCAGACTAGTGAGTACTAGGTAGATAAAGTGAGTTAGGCTTATGGTAGTTTTCTTTATTTGCAGATGTGTATTTGGTTGGAAAAAGTTCAAATATGTATTTGGCTGAAAGGAGTTCAAATTGGTATTTTGCTGAAAAGATTTTAATTTGTAATTGAATACTTAGGCTGGGAGGGTGTTCCCAGTGTCTATAGCTGAAAGACCCTGTACCTATTCCATTTTTTAAAAATTTAGAAAGATAATTTTGACTGTTTTTTCTTTCTTTAATTAAAAGCTTTTCTTGTTTAAGAACCTAATTGTTTTTTTATTCTGGTGAGACCCCAGGGGACTGGGTCTGGATTCACCAGGGAATTGGTGGGGAGAAAGGAGGGAAGGGGGAGAGAGAGGCTAATTTCTCTCTGTGCCAGGATTACTTTCTCTCAGGAAGAGTCTGGGAGGGGGAAAGAGAAGGAGGGAGAAAGGTGAATTTTCCTCTGTTTTATGATTCAAGGAGTTGAATCACAGTGATCTTCCAGGGTAACCCAGGGAGGGGAAGCCTGGGAGAGGCAACGGTGAGGGAAAGGGTTTACTTTCCTTGTGTTAAGATCCAGAGGGTCTGGGTTTTGGGGGTCCCCGGGCAAGGTTTTGTGGGGACCAGAGTGTACCAGGCACTGGAATTCCTGGTTGGTGGCAGCGCTACAGGTTCTAAGCTGGTAATTGAGCTTAGAGGAATTCATGCTGGTACCCCATCTTTTGGACGCTAAGGTTCAGAGTGGGGAATTATACCATGACAAAGAGTTTAAATGAATTTCAGAGGTGCTACTGTATAAGCTCATATGGAGTTAAACATGATCTTGACTTTATGCACTGCAAAAGTTTCAGAGCTTCAGTTGCACTACACATTTTTTTCAGAACACTTGGAGGTTGCCGGGGCAGTCCCTAGGTCTTCACTAACAACATGATGTAATGGGGTGTTCACCCCACACCAGCCTAGAAGTGGTTAATGAGGCTGAGGTGAGGCCAGTTAACTGGATAGGCCACAGCTGGAGGGAATGAGCTGGCCTAAGTAACCCCTGAATAATGATAGAACCAGGTGGGAAGAAACAGGCAGGGCTAAGGTAAAGCCAGGGAGCTGGCAGTACAGTGGGGCTGCAGTGAGGGAGCCTGTAACGGCTCTCTGGAGAGTAGAGTGGGAACAAAGGGAAACAAGGTGGAGAAAGGGTAGGGAAAGGCTGATGGGAAAAGGCAGCAAGCTTTAAGATGGTGCAGGCCTTGGCTGCTGAGCAGAGGGTCCCTGAGCTGGAACCCAGAGTACAGGGTCGGCCTGGGCCCCCCTTACAGCCACTGGGGAAGTGGCACGGTTTGGGCCGTGAAGAGAAGGCAGCCATCTTTGAGGAAGGACCTTGATACCCTGGAAGGGGGAAAACATGCAGTCACCTGGAGGGCCAAACCACGAAGAGAGAGCACCACTCTGAGTCTCAGAGAGAGCGGTGTGGCAGGGGGTGTGAATGAGCAGTAGAAGGGGGTGTTGGACCTGGACGAAGCTAATCCCCAGAGCAGCCAGGAGGAGATGCTGTAGTGGTGAGTGGACCCTCTGACACAGGCCTAAAATATAGTTTGCTCCTATTGGATCAGTCTTGTGGTGTACATGCTTTAAACATGTCAGGCACTACTGTGTTGTAAGAAGGTCCTACAGCCTGGTAGCTTTCTGTTGTGAAGGTGGGACCTCTGTCTAGCTGGGGTCCAACCGTGTTATAAAATGGTTTATCAAATCTTGGGACTAGTAGCAGCCTAGACCTCATTGATATTTTAGAGTCAGATGGTGAACCCCTTATTCACGTAAATGAGCAGTTACTTGATAGTGCCTCTGGAGTAACAGCTCACCCGTGTGATTAAGGGGTTCACAGCTAGGTCATTAAAAAAGATTTCCTAAGGGCTAGCAGTGCATATAAATGGTTTTTGAATTCTGGTGGTCCTTGTGTCAGACCTAATAGATGCCTTTGTCTCTTTCCCCTCTGGAGGTACATACGTGCACTTGAATAGACTCTGCTGAGTGCCAACATCTTTGGCTTTATTTCAAAAGGTTTCCGTTGCTGAAGGCCATTAAAATGTCCCTTCCAGAGACTGCCTAATTTAGATCCTGTTCCTGATCTCTATGCCAGGGAATCAAGATCCATTTTAAATGGATATTTTAAAAGAATACAATGCAAAATGATAAAAATACTTCTTATTTAAACCAGGACTTATCCAACATTTCCTTTGTTTTCTAAATTAAAGAGACTTAATCAGTTGCTTATTCATGGTTCCTTTGTGAGATTGCCAGCAGTTTTGTTATGCATGTTGATAATCAGTGGTAGGAGATGAGATGTCGATATTTGATGATGTGGATACATGTTTAGGGGTTTTAAACCAATTTTATTATTTTTTCTTGTAAATTCATCATCCCAAGAAATATGTAGAAACTTGTGTAAGCAGTAGCAGCAGGAACAGCCATCAACAAAAGATCCTTTCTGTCTGGCAAAATAATTTAAAAATAGCAATTCTGTCCTAACCCAAATAGCAGTTACGTGTTTCAAGTGTGTGTGTTTTGAAAACAAACTGAAGAAAAGTGAATCACACTGGAACAGCTTCTCAGACACATACTGTTAGCAGATCCCAGAATAGCAGAGTCTGTCATGGGAAAAATTTATTGCTGATAGACAGATAGAGAAGAAAATTGTTTTTGATTTGCATGAGTCACACTTTTTTTAAGTTAATTCTTTAACTAGTAGTGTCTGCTAGTTTGCTCCCAATCAGCAGACCAAGGAAAGAGGTGGATTTTGCAAAAACAGCCTCTTAAACTCAGATCCAGCAATTTTGTCTATTGCTGTGTCTCCAAATCACAGAATGAAAAGGTGGGGGTTGGGGGGATTGTTTAGTGGCTAGGACACTAGTCTAGTGGGCTAGGACAGCTGGATTTTTTTTAAGTTCACTGGAAAAATTCAAAACATCTTCATTTCAGGTCAACCCAAAATGAATTCCCCTCCCATCCCCCTCACTCCGCCTGCCCCAGGCTTTAGTTCAGTGGCCACTGATCTGAAAAATCAGTTATTTGCACAGCCGTACTCCTGAACTATCCAGATCCTCTAATCTTGACTTTTAAACTTTATCTTGTGTCCTGATCTTATTTTTGAAGGATGCCCAAAAGGTAATATTCATTTTTGGAAAACTATAACAGGACATCTGTTAGTCTGCCATCAGTGAAGGATTTGAAAAGTTTAAGGGGACTGATACAGTATTTTGAAGAAGGTACATAACTTGATAGATCCAATACATGATTTACAGGGCAAAAAATGTTCAGTTAAAATGTCTAAGTGATGTCTGAGAGCATCTCAAGCAATTGGACTTGATTCTGATCTTTCACCAATGTAAAGGAGAAGTAACTCCACTGAAGTCAACACAGTTAGATCTATGTAAAACTGATCTGAGATTAAAATAAAGCTCACAGTGTTTATGGGATCGAGGCATATAACAGCTGACTCTCCTCTATAGCATTTTCAAAAGGTAACAACTCTCTTCTGCTAACCCAACTAAGATGGAATCCAATCCCCAGAGGGACAAGCCGGTACATAAATCATCCCACCTTGCACCTTAACCCTCCAGTTGTAGATTTGCAACAGGAGAACAAAGGTCATAAAGGGAATGCAGTCTAACTTGTTTTCGATTATAAACTCTAGGGGATCCACTTCTTGCAGTTACACCTGTGCAACCCTATTGACTTCAGTAGGTGATAAACACCAGTGTAAGAAGTCAGCTAGATAGACAAGTGGGCCTGTAATACATATGACAGGTCAGATTCAAAAGCTGTTTTTGTTTTCTGTTTTTCCTGCTGAAATTTATTATCCTTCTCAATGTAAGAAGAAACTGCCTATTCACAACGTGTCCCGGCTTGGGCTGCACTGGCTACAAAAACACACATGCTGATGTTATTCCATGATCAAGCTGCTCTTCCTTTAGTTTCTATGTTAATTCTCTTGACAGCTGACATTTGAAAGTGAATAATCTGAATCGCTGTTTTAATGAAAAGTTATTGTCATTGTTATGCTGAAGGGGAAAGGAAAACTTCCTGTCTCAGCCAGCAGCACTTCCTGGTAGCGCAAATACCAGCGACAAAACAACAGCCTACCCATTGTGTGGACAAGCAGGGGGAAACAATGAAAGGCTTCTAAGGAGGCCAACTCCTTGGTTCATTGGGAAAAGGGACTACTGTGGATCAGATTCTCAGGTGGTGTAATTATAAAGTGATCTGTTGACAGCAAACATTAAGCTCAATCTGTTTGCACTAAAATAATAGGCTCAAAATCAAGGCTGAGGGAGAGAAATGTAGCGGCCTGGGTTGGAAGACTCAGAGTACAATCACTGCAGCACATAGGTGCTGGAACTAAGGGTGTGGGGGATACTGCAGCACCCTCTGACTTGGAGTGGTTTCCATTGTATACAGGATTTACAGTTTGGTTCAATAGCTCTCAGCATCCTTACTATGCAGATTGTTCCCGCATCCCTGCTGCATCAGTTACACAGCTGGGAAGGAGCTGCATCTGAGCAAAATATACCCTAGAGCACCTTCCATCCTGAAGAATTCGCAAGCACTTCTAGTTACTCACTCTCTGTGCAAAGGTGGCTGTGACTGGGGTGGAATGCAGCAGCCATTCTGACCAGCATCCCTGCACAACAGCATTTACAAGTGGAAGTGAAGAATAACTTTTCCAGTTAAAACCACAAGAGAAATTATAGGTAGAAGGAATATAATTACCCAAGCTGAAACTGGGCTAGGACTCTGGGGCTCTCACTCCTACACTTGTGGCAAGTGCAATGGGATCTTTAGTGATCACAAGCAGTCAGGGCTTTAGTATGATGGCTTATTTGAAAAGCAGAAGGATCTGCTTTCATTAACACTCTATCTTTTCGATTGACCTTATGCTATGCCACTTATTGTCATGTATGCTGGAGGACTTCTCATTATTTTCAGTCATCAGAAAAGTCTCATGTGATTTGTTTTGTTAAAAGTTTGTTTTACAGCTATTTTGAATTCTTTGCAGTCCAAATGTGTAAGTGTTGAATACATCCCTGTGTAACCATCCATGCAACCACGTTGTCATTAGAGCTAGTTGAAAACTTCACAACAGAATGTTTTCCAATGGAAAAAGCCATTCCAGCGATATGGAAACTTTCCGAGGGAATGTGGTGAAGTTTTTGTCATCAATTTTTGGTTTTTGTCTCAAAATGACTTTGTTTCTAAACTTGCATACATTTTATATTATAAAAAATATTGAAGTCCAAACCAAAACAAAATGCTTCAACTTTATGAAAATGGAGCATTCTGTGGGAACAAGAAAACCACTTGGGTACTAGGGATTATGGAGTGTCTCGGCTAGCGTGTTTTCTAGTGAACCCTGGCAGATTCCTTAGCTACAGCACTGAGGCTTATAGGTGTCTGTGCCATGCTATGTAAAGCAGGTGCTGAAGTGTATGGGACCATAGTGCAAGCCACTTCTGGAGCCCTTAAGAATAAAAACCTGTTGGCTTCATCCATTGCGTGTGTATTTTATGCATGGCTAGAGTTGTGTGTCACTCTCACTAACAACCCTACAAGGTTCCCTTGCTAGATGGGCACTAGGCAACTGATTGAGAAATAAGGATGGAATGTGGTGTTAGCTAGGGGGATGGGTTGGATTTAGGGAAAGGAAACTTCTTAGTCATCCTGTTTGTGCTTAACTATCCCAAGGTATGTCTTGCATTCTCCTACCCCACTCAAAATGTAAAGCTGGCTTGTTTTAAGTATTAGCAAGTATGGAAAGCTAATTTTTGTTAAGTTTTAACTTAACGTATTTCCTAGTCTCACACTCTCCCCTCCCCCCCACCCCGCTTCCAGAACTCAGATGGCTTATTTTGGCTGCTGTTCCTGTTTGCTTTTTTCCAGCATCACTGCCTTTCTTTGACCTATTTTCCATCACCACCTCCTTCTCTTCTAAGTCATATGTTGACATAACTGTGCTAACTATGGTGGTTATGGAGGGACAGGGACACTGAGTACAGGTACAGGAGATTTTTTTTCCCCAACCTCACCACAAGCACTTACCAAAATTACCCTAAATTTCCCTATCTGTTCAAGGTTAAGTACTTACTAGCCTAGATCCTCAACTGGTGTCAACTGACACAGCTCCATTCAGTGGTTTACCCCACATGAAGTCTGGCCCATATTTATCACTGTAGACTGACAGTAGAGCACTGATGTGATGTTTTGTTTTTTTCCAGCTAGGGGCTCCTTTTCTCTTTCCTGACGTCTTCTCACCCCTTCTTCATGAAGGTTGGCTTTAAAATTTGCAGGCTCAGGTTTAGAAAGGTTTGTTGGGGGTGGAGGGAATTGCAAAACATTATCATGACATTGCAATGTTTGAATCTTTACATTAGCAGGTTGCATCAGTTCATGTGGGGGTGTGATTGCTGCATTGCGTCGGGCATACAGAGTTGTCATGTATTGACTTGGTGCCTGACTTTCTTTGACTGCGTGTGGTCATTTACACTTGTGCAATGAGGGCAAAAAGTGTGAAATGCTCCCGTAGGGTAAGAGTAGAGAATTCTGATGTGGTCATTATTTAGATCCAGTTGGCACAGCAGAAAGAGATGGTGCAAGGTAGTGGAGAATTCGACCCTTAGCTACATCTACGCTTGGGGACCGGGCTGTGATTGCCAGCTCCTGTAGATGTACCAGCACTAGCTCTCATTGAACTAGTGTGCTAAAAATAGTAGCATAGCTCTGGTAGCAGTGAATGCTGGTACAGGCTAGCTATCCCAAGTGCAAACCTACAGCGTCCTGGTGGGTTTGTACCTGGGGTGGCTAGGCCATGCTGTTGCTCACTACTGCCTATGCTACCAGGGCTACATTATTATTTTTAGCATGCTAGCTTCTTGAGCTAGGAACCAGACCCCCAGCTCCATGTGTAGACATCCCCTAAGGCCTGGTCTACACTGGGGGGGGGGGGAAAGGTGCATCGATGTAAGATACGCAACTTCAGCTACGAGAATAGCGTAGCTGAAGTTGATGTATCTTATTTCAACTTACCTCCTGTCCTCATGGCGCGGGATTGTTGACTGCAGCTCCACCGTTGACTCCGCTTCCGCCTCTCGCCCTTGTGGAGTTCTGGAGTCAACGGGAGCACGTTCAGGGATCGATTTATCGCGTCTAGATGAGATGTGATACATCGATCCCTGATAGATCGATCACTACCCGCAAATCCAGAAAAGTTTCAGTTTTGACAAACTGTTGCTGAAAAGCTGGCAGACTGCTCTAGAGCCCAGGTCACCCCTCAGTCATGGCAGCCGCCTGCTCCATTTCATTATTGAAAAATCGTGTGAAAAATGTTGATGTTTCAAAAAACAGTTTTGGAATTTCCTTTGTGCAGGAAATGTTTTTAAATGGTTAGGTTTTGATCCTACTGTATTTGGAACAAAACCTTTCTGGAAATGGCATTTCTGTTCTATGGGAAATTCTGGCAAGTTTTGACCTGTTCTACTTTGTGAACATTTGTTCAGCTAAAATGCAGAACTTTGTTTTCACAAATTTCATGACCCCTCTTCTCTCCCCCGCCAACATTTGTGCAAGTACACATTCATCAAAACCTTCCTAGAAAGGGGAAAAGTCTCAACTTTTATGGATTTCCCTGGGAGACACTTGTGTGGACACTTTAGGAGGCTCCTAGTTCACAAAAAGTTTCCAAACGTTTAGCAGAAGCAATACAAATGTAGTTTAGTAAGTTTGATGACTACACAGCACACAGTGCGGTAAGCAGTAGCCAGGAGATGGAATTCACCCCATGCAGAGGGCCAGCGCAACCACCAAAAACCACCAAAAATTCACTTAAACTCTCAGAAGAGGGGCGTTGTGTGGAAGTGGGTGGAATCCCTTTTCTGGTACCCTGCAAGAGGGCTTAAATGTGACTTCAGTGATACTGGCTAACTCTTTCTGAAATACGGTGACATTGACACTGTATTGAAGGATCTATATAAAAAGAAATTTAAAAATGCTTTTATCAAGAGTCAATCAACCCCTAAAAGCAAAAAAGGGGTGTTGTAGTATTGAAAACAGGAAGTGACTCGAGAGCAAGGGGGAAGGAAAGAATTTCAGAGACATGGGGCACCACACACCCCTGAAGCAGCAACCTCCAACTGCAGTGAATAGCAGGCAGAGGGGAGGAAGGAATCAGAGAAATAACGTCAGTGGCTAGGAGCATAGGTTAATGAGGGCAGAAGTAAGATAGAGGATCTTCAAAACCAGAAGAGTAACTGAATTGGATTAAGTGATAGACAGGAGTATGAAGCCAGTAAACGTGTCTGAGAATGGGTGGAATTTGTTCCCACTTCCTCCAGTAAGAGTCATCTGGTTGTAGATTTGCAAACCTCATGAGATTTAGAGAGCAAGGGTTTGGGAAGCTTATAAAAGAGCATCTCACACGAGACGAGACACAAACAGAGTAAGCATTTAAAAAGAAACAGGATCAAGATAAGGACGAAATCTGGCCATGTTCCAGAGGTGGAGATGGGAAGACTTGCCGACACACACATTGTGGGAAAAAAAATGTATTGCAGGGCAAAGAATAAGTCTGATTTCTGACCCTGTGAGTGAAGTTGAGGTCTTGGTTAAGGAAAATGAGTGCAAAGTTAGAGGCCTAAAACAAAGAGGACCATTTACCTAAGAGGATTTCAGTCTTCTAATCCTCCATTAGAAGGAATTTACGATGCAGTAGGGAGTTTGTATTGTGCAAAAAGTTGTAGGGTGCTCAGGTACCATGCAGATAGCATGAGATAGATGCTTAGACAACTGATAGTTAATGCAAACAGGTATGCAGGAGATAAATGGTTCAGAGAGCATGTCGGGCGATGTACAGTTGGATATCATTCTCAGTGAAGGGATGTTCACAGATGAAGGTAGTAATGACACATCCCAGAGAATACGGAAGGAAAAGAGTAGGAAGACGGACAGGGTATATCTCACTAATCTGTGTCCTGCCATTGGAGGGGGCCTCAGGTACTGGTGCATCTCAGTTCCTATTGTTCTCTCCCTGTGGCACACAATAGTTTAGTCTCCTGAAGGCTGTAATACTTCTATCTAATTCTGGTTGGTGCTTGGTGTGGTGGTGGTTGGGTGGTGATCAGTGATCTGTGATGGACAGGAGGTCAGACTAAATGATATGGTGGTGCTTTCTGGCCTTAAACTCTGAGTCAGACAGATTGCAAAGCTATGGAACAATAAGTCATTTCAGAACTCAAGAAATAAACATGAATCTGAACTAGATGTGAACTTGAGAACCTTAATTTAAAACGTAATAAAATGTATCCTCGTAGCATTAGGAATCTAATTTATAGCTCATGAAGCAAGGAATGTTTGTTTTAATTTAGTGATTATGCTTTTTCAGTGTTCATTGTACTTAATGTATTAAATTTTCCTTATTACTTCAGCTCTTTTCCTTGTTCTCTTTGTCCCCCCCAACTCCCATTTTTAGTGGCTTAAAAGGTGCACTATTAATGTTATAAAACATAATAAATGTAATCTTTGAGGCGGTCTGATTAAGGTCTTCTCTGGGAAGAAATCTGCTCTCAACCTCTGGCCTGCTTTGAACAATGCTAGACTGGGGTTAGCAATACTGCCACTGAAAGCATTCAAAAATCATGAGTGGCTTAAAAAATCATGAGACCTTAAATATGAGGTTTGAGTTCTTTTGATTTGTGGCCTTTGAATTTTTAGGGTGCTCTGAGGTCATTGGTGCCTTTCTGACAACCATGAGGGCTAGCAGCTTACCCTTTAAAAAAAAAAGAGATTCTCATGCAATCCCATGACTCCAGGAGCTGGAGATTTGAGGAAAAACCCACCAAAATTATGAGGTGTGATAAACTGCAAGAGCTGGCAACACAGCTTTGAGTTGCCATGTGTTTCAAAATGGAAGGTCCTCTTTTTCTTAGTTTTCATCAGTGTGTTTGAAAGATGGACAAAAATAAGACTGAACACTCAATAGCTGAAGAATTGGTCTGAGTAATGAAATCTGGGCCATGTGCACATAATTCACTATAATACTAACAGAATCTCGCAATTCTGAGATGAAAGGGCCCCATTAGCTCCTTGGGGCTTACAAGTCTATTTTCTGGGCCTACTCAGTGCAGAATGCTTCCACAGAAGGCATTTTCCAGTGCTTTTATCTAGCTTTCACTCTGTCTGGGCCAGATCCTCTTCTGGTGTAAATCACCACAGCTCTACTGAAGTAAAAAGATAAAGGCCTTGGAAGTCAGCGGAGCTGCAATAATTTATAGATAGTTTTATTGAAGGGCCTTTGAATGAGGTGTGAAATCTTTTAAAATTAAGTTGCCTCAATACTGCCCGTCATTGGGGATGGGTTATTATCAAAACTGTGTAAAATAACCCCCATAGCAAAAAAATCCCAAACATGTAGTCCGTGTCTCACCTCATTGTGAATAGTCATTACAATCTCAAGACAACATATCCCTTGACACCCCACATTCCATGCTCCAGCACCTTAGGCCACGCCTGGTCTCTGTCCTCTTTTGTCCTTCTGGTCCTAGACAGCCACTCAACCCTTCCAACTCAGGGTTCCTCTTCCCAGCAGGAATCTCCTGTGACACTTCCACAATGATGCAAGAGCACGAGTACCAACCTCAGGGCAGAGGTTGGTTAAAAGCCAGAGCACAAACCCCAAATTGGTTGTGAAATCTGAACTTGGATTTTTACCAACCAACTGCACCAAGTGTAAACTCCTCAGGCACTCTAACACCCTTAACATTCAGTCACAGACAGTCCCCTTGGGTACTCTGGTCTGTCGTGTCACCCAGGTGCCTGAATCTTGGTGATAGATGGGCGTTTCACCAAGAATCACAGCAATATTCAGGTTACTCCTAATCCTGAAAGGCCAGTCACGTACGCCAGGTCAATTGCATTTTAGGTCTCACACCAAAGAAAACAGGTGTAGCAAATCCTATAGTAAACAATCTAATAGGAAAAAGAAATTAGTTAATGACAAGGTTAAAGCAAGCAAACAGACACCCAAATGAGTTAGTCTTAGGTTTCAAAAGGTAATACAGGCTTCTATAATCAGCAAGATCTAGTTGTCCTTCAGGGCTAACACAGGCTAAGCAGCTCATTAATCTCTTGCTTATGCCTAGAAACAACTTGCCCTTCCGGAGTCCAACCAACATGGAGAACCTTACTTTGGTTTGGGGATTTTATCTGCCTCTTGCTACGTGCTCTGAGCTGAACACTCAGTTGATGGGAGGAGTCCACTTGCATGACTCATCTTCATGGGGAGAGCAGAATAATAATAAGAGTTTAGTCCCCTTGCTTTTTCAGTTCAGATGTAGGGAGTTTCCAGGTGAGCTAGGGTTGGATCTTACATCTGGTATTGATGGTTCTCCTCCTTTGGGAGGGGCATAACAATTTCTAGAGAAGAGCAGCTCTTCACACTAACATCCCTCTCCTGTATGGCGATTCACACAATCAGAGAAACTCCCAGTACAACTGCTCAAATATTTCATTACAACACAGATATTACAAGAGAGACTAATGCATGTAGCAACTCGCAAGTACTCAATATTCTAAATACTTTCTTCTAACTGCAGTTTTATCAATACTAATCCACAAGTGAGCCAGATAGATTTCAGTTGAGACATGGGGGCCTTGGCGTAAGCTGGCACCTGGCCTTCTAGCATCACACGCTCAGCCTCTTCCCTGGACACCTGTTTACCAGGGGAGCATCTCTCACCCATCAACCCTCTTACCATTCTCCTGGTAAGACCCCTCTGCTGTGCCCTTGCTGTCAGCCACTTGCAGCCCTCCCTCTCTGGTTTGGGGAAGTCAGCCAGCAAACCCCTCTTGCTGCTCTTCTGCCTTCAACCTTTTCCCAAGAACCACCTGCAGGTTGACAGTTCTAATCTCCTGCTCTTCTCCTCACTTCAGGCCTCTCCTTCAGCAGGTCTCTCCCTTCTCTAAGGTCCAGATGCCTCTTTTAAGCCCAAATTGTAAGCAGCAGATGTGGCACAGGTGCACTGGCCCTTCTCCCTCTTAAAGGGCAAGCATCACCCTGTGACATCTAAGTAGATATCCATGCAATCATGTATTGTTGTGCTTGTTCAGATCACTTCCTGTCCCTTGGGGCCACCTTATCTTCTTACCACCTGCTGTACCCTGTAGATGTCCCATTTACAGTATAAGTCTGGACAGCCCCCATCCTCCAGGGAAACACATTAAGACAAATTTTAGTTGATATACACCAAGGGTTCCTATCAAACTCATATCAATGAGACAATGGTGGAACCCTATGTGAAAAAGGTGGGCAGAAGTTTATGCCTGAATTCTTTGTCATTGGTAACAGAGCCCAACTTTGTGTGTACACCCTTACAGGCAGGAACTAACTGTGATCTGATGTAAGCCATTTAATGAGCATATCTTCAGGCTTGCAGAACCTTGTGATGTTATGTCCCTCTGAGGCTATTGTAGTGTTATAATCTAAGAGCCCCAGCGCTGCTGGAAGGTCGACTGAGGTACTAGCTGCAAGTGAAGATGCACAAATAAAGAGCATTAACCCTATGCCTGAGCTGGTCCCTTTTTTAACCAACTGTGGCCTTGACAGATTAAAAAAAATGAGACCTTTAAGGGAAAATCAGAACCCAAATAGACTAAAACCAAAATAAAAAAGGCAGTGTTGCAATATTGCCAACACCAAGCCTTTGAAAAGCGTGAGTCGGGCCCCCAAGGTCATGATATTGCCTTAACAATCGTGGGATTTTTTTAAACAAATAAATAAACCCTGGGCTCTTTCTGGGTTCTGAGCCTTTAGTACAGGCTAAGGTTCATGTTCTCAAGCTTTTCTCTATGACCGTGAGGACTAGAAACTTGTGTTCTGTTTTAAATGAAGGCTGAGGGTCTCATCCAATCTGATTCTGGCAGCTGGAGCTTTAAGGAAAACACGAATTATTGGAAGTGTCGTGATAACGTGATGAGATTTTTTACAGCGCTGGTGTTCTACCCCAGATGGTGCTCTGTCAGCAACACTATTATGAATGATTCATAGAATATCAGGGTTGGAAGGGACCTCAGGAGGTCATCTAGCATCATGGCATATTCACTCGGCGTGTTAAGCATTACAGAAAAGAATCCAAAGGGTCTGTCCATAACCCAGGACCTGAGACTCTGTTAATTATAATGAAGTGCAAGTAACTGTGGTGCTACTCAATGGCAAATGTCTCTTTCTAAGATAAACTTCTAATCTCTTCCATGGTATTTTAGTAAAACAATACCAAAAACGAGGCTGCAGGCAGGCTTGGAGTAGCTGTGAGAAAATTAATGTCTTAGAACACCTGTTTTTCTTGCTGGTATAAATTGTCATACTTCTATGGAAGTCAAAGTAACTCTGCTGAGTTACACCAGCTGAGTCTCCGGCCCATGTCTTAGTTTTCCCTCTGAAGGTTGTTTGTTTGTTTCGGAAGCAACAATACTGTGGTTCCTCAGAAGCACCATTTCAAGAAAATCCTTTATCTGCTCTGGCAAGTGATGGCTCTGCCAACCACATAGCTGTCTAACTGTCTGCACTCTCAGTTTGGCTATTACTAGAACATCATCTCTTCCTTTTACTACAGACACAATGTTCAGTACTTTAACCTCCCTGATCATTGATGCTGGAAGGCAGGCAACCACCTGGGGTCAAATTCAGCCTCAACCTCCCTCCCCACCATAAACGTCTCCCTGCTACTCTCACAGATATTGTGGAGCACACAGCAAGCAGCAATAACAATGGGAATATTGGTTTTGCTGAGGTCTAACTGAGTCAGTAAACTGTGCCAGCGCACTTTAAATGTCCAAATGCCCATTCTACCACCATTCTCCACTTGCTCAGCCTATAGTTGAACAGCTCCTGATTACTGTCCAGGGTGCCTGTGTATGGCTTCATGAGCCATGACATTAAGGGGTAGGCTGAGTCCCCAAGGATAACTATAGGCATTTCAACATCCCCAATGGTTATTTTCTAGTCTGGAAAGTAAGTCCCTTGCTGCAGACTTCAGACAGACCAGAGTTCCTAAAGATGCGAGCATCATATACCTTTCCCAGCCATCCCATGTTGATGTTGGTGAAACATCCCTTGTGATCCACCAGTGCTTGCAGCACCATTGAAAGGACCCCTTTTGGTTTATGTACCGGCTGCCTTGGTGGTCCGGTCTCAAGATACGGATATGCATTTCGTCTATCGCCCCACCACAGTTAGGGAATCCCATTGCAGCAAAGCCATCCACTATGGCCTGCACATTTCCCAGAGTCACTACCCTTGATAGCAGCAGTTCTTTGATTGTGTTGGCTTCTTGGATCACAGCAGCCCCTACAGTAGATTTACCTACTCCAAACTGATGCCTGACTGATCGGTAGCTGTCTGGCGTTGCAAGCTTCCAGAGGGCTATCGCCACTCGCTTGTGAACTGTGAAGGCTGCTCTCATCTTGGTATTCTTGTGCTTCAGGGCAGGGGAAAGCAAGTCACAAAGTTCCATGAAAGTGCCCTTATGCATGCAAAAGTTTCGCAGCCACTGGGAATCATCCCAGACCTTCAACACTATCTGGTCCCACCAGTCTGTGCTTGTTTGCTGGGCCCAGTTGGCATTCCATGGCATGAGCCTGCCCCACTGCCACCAGGATGTCCAAATTTGAAGGGCCTATACTTTGAGAGAAGTCTGTATCCATGTCCTCATCACTCTCATCACCGCGCTGCCATCGCCTCCTCTCCTACTTTTGCAGGTTCTGGTTCTGCACATACTGCAGGATAATGCACGAGGTGTTTACAATGCTCATAACTGCTGCAGTGATCTGAGCGGGCTCCATTCTTGCCCGAGGTATGGCGTCTGCAGGAGAGCAGAGTTGCAGTGGAAGCAGTGGCTGATGACGGATGCCACGAGAATAGATATGTATAGAGAATGACGAGGGGACCTGCAAGGTGGACTCATGAGAGCAGAGTTGCAGCAGAAGTATACCCAGGAGCCCAGGACAGACAACATGGAGAAGCGGTGGATGACGGTTAGCAGTCCTACTTCATCATTTGCTGCCAGCAGCACCAGGACACAACAGCGGCAGTGTCAGTGAGCTGAGGTGAGTGGGCTGCACACTTGCCATGGTATGACGTCTGCGTGGAAAAATGACATGAATTATTTTCTGCTGTTGCTTTCACGGAGGGAGGGGCGACTGACAACATGTACTCAAAACCACCCATGACAATGTTTTTGCCTCAGAATCCCAATGAGTGGTGGAGACTGCGGGAACTGTGGGATAGCTACCCACAGTCCAACGCTCTGAAAGTCGATGCTAGCCTCGGTACTGTGAACGCATTCTGCCAACTTAATGCACTTAGTGGGGACACACACAATCAATTGTATAAAATCACTTCCTAAAATATTGACTTCTATAAATTCGACCTAATTTCATAGTGTAGACATACCCTTAGAGTAATAGTTCTTCTGGATACTTTTAATCAAAACAGACATTTCCTGGTCATACTTTTCCCCATGGAATTCCCTCTTCTAGCTTCATCTGGAGCTCATGCATCCATGTTCTCTGTAATGAAAACTCCAGCAGCAGGACTTTTATTCTCCTTTATAAATGAATGACCTCAGTTTCCAAACAATCATTTAATTTAGTCACGCCCTTCCTGCACATGGACAAACATTTAAAATTAGATCAAAACAGGCCCATGCTGAGTTATGCCGCTGGGTGAGTAGGAGAAATGCTGGTGCTCCTTAAGAGTTGGATAGAAATAACATGGTAGTTGGGCAAATATAATCCTTGAATTGGCCAAAAGAAGTATTATTTCAAACTGAGAGCCCCTTCCTGTTATGATTGCTTAGCTGTAACGAGCACCAGTCCAGTGTGAACTTACTAGGTGAGTAGTGATTCCAGCTGCCTCTCTGGAGACATACTAATGGGAGAAGGAATACAAGAGGTTTCTCCCCAGTGCACCATCAGGATGCTGCCGCTTGTGTCCCCTCAGGTTGACCCACACGCTGTCCTGGCAGTGCTTTTCCAAGGAGGAGGTGGAGATAAGATGGGGTGGAGATAAGGTCAGGAGCCTGCCCTCTTAGGCACCGGCTAGCACCTGAATGTCGACAAGGGGTGCAGTGCAGGCAGCATCTTTCTGCAGCAGGCTTAATGGGTGCTGTTCAGTACTCTCTCTTGTGAGCCCTGGGGCATTCCACCTGTGCCGTGTAGCACTTCTGTTTGTCCCTGCATCTTTGCCTGCTCACAGCCTCTTATGGGAGCAAGGGTATGATTTGGCCATACAGGACTCCCCTTTCCTGAAGAGAAATGGGTAAGAAATAAGCTACTGAAGTATTTGTCCACATGTACATATGAATGTGGTCATGTTTATATATTGGGACAGATCCTTGACCCTACTCCAGTTGCTTTCCATTACTCCAACACAAAGCAGCCCTAAAGCCAGCTTACCGGGCTCCTTGAAGATTCCCTCTGCGTAGGGAAAGCCAGAGATGATGTACAGCAGCAGCTCTTACACCAAACTCTAGTGGTGTTGTGGCCAGAGGAAAGCAGGCATGGCTGGAGTTTTCCTGCCTCCTATTGATCTCTGGCTTCTGGACTGGCCCTTGTAGCAATGGACAGCAAGTGTAAATTAGAGCAGCCCTGTAGCTTTTCTAACTTATGCCAGTGTTTGGATTCAAAGGTCAGACAGCTCCAAGATAAGGGTAGCGTGGAGCTGGCTCGCAGCCACTTTTGCATTCCCCTTTGGAGTTGTGCTGAGCCTGTGTATTTTTGGTCTTGATGGTAAATGAATGTATTCAGATGATACAACTTATTTATCCTGGCAGAGGTTTTTTCTGTTGCACTGTGACTTAATGTGTGATGATGACAACAGTCTAAATGTGTGCAGCAGGTAATACCGTAGCTGTGGTCCTTCATGTTTTTCTTTCAGTTCACAAAGTTATACAGGAAGGACCACTAATACCAGCACTGATATACAAATGAGTCAATGAGAAGCAGATAGAACAGGGGAAGCAGACTGTATACTGATGGGCATTTTGAAATGCCCCTGTGTTTTGACTGGAGGAACAAATCAAAGATATTTAAAAGACAGTGGCTTAGTGGCTTCCACTAATGGCATCAGGATGATGAGCAAATGGACTGATACTGAAGTTTTCAGTTCTTACAGAATCAGCCTCACATGCTGCATTGCCTAAAATACCTAACACTGACTTCATTTCCTGTGTCCCCTAAAGGGAATTCACTGACATACCCGGGATATTTATGGCCTCTGTCCTTGGGATATCACATCAGTGATGCTGTGACTCTTACGCTCCCCAAAGCCTGATTCTCACAGTAGTTTCATTTTCTGTACCACTCAGCTGAATAGCATTAGAGCTGGCTGAAAAATTTCTGACTTTTGACCAAAAATGGCCTTTAAGAAAAAAAATCATCAAAAAACTAGAAAATTTTGAACCAAAAGCACAATGCTGTGTTGTTGTTTTTTTTACCAAAACATAGACATTCCAAAGCTGAGTAGTACAAAGTGAATGGAGCAGATGAGATAATCTGGCCCAGAATGTTCACTCTCTTTGTTTCTTTTCAGAGTGTCCCAAACTTAACATCACTGTAACAAGTTTTTGGAAAAACTAAAAGGTTTCATTGAGAAACTGGAAACTATCCTTGAAAAATGTTTGACACTTCACAAAAAACACTTAATATTTTCCACACAGCTCTAGTTAGGGGTAGCTTACCAGCACAGTTCAGGATTTTCCTTCTTTGTCCTGCATGTTACAGTACCTCAGCCTGACACAAAGAATATCCTGTTTATGCATCTTTACTGGCTGAGTAGATAGCAGCTGTAAGCAGTTAAGTGTTAGATTCTTTCACAGCTGCTCTTCCCCCTCACACACCCATGCACCCTCTCTCACCACACCCATTGGCCCACATGAGAGACCCCAGTTGGAGAACAGTTTGAACTAGGTATCCACATTCTTCTTATCATTTTTATTCCACCTCTTCTCGCTAGCCTAACTGTTAACAACAAGCTTTCTTTGGAGTCTGAGGATCACAGTTCACCTACAAAAGCTCCACCAAGCATTCTCTAAACTACAATACCCGCACGAGGAAATAAGGAAACAGATCAACAGAGCCAGACGTGTACCCAGAAGCCTCCTACTGCAAGACAAACCCAAGAGAGAAACCAACAGGACTCCACTGGTCATCACATACAGCCCCCAGCTAAAACCCCTCCAACGCATCATCAAGGATCTACAACCCATCCTGGACAATGATCCCACACTTTCACAGGCCTTGGGTGGCAGGCCAATCCTTGCCCACAGACAACCTGCCAACCTGAAACATATTCTCACCAGCAACTGCACACCACACCATAATAACTCTTGCTCAGGAACCAATCCATGCAACAAACCTCGATGCCAACTCTGCCCACATATCTACACCTGCGACACCATCACAGGACCTAACCAGATCAGCCACACCATCACTGGTTCATTCACCTGCACATCCACCAATGTAATATACGCCATCATATGCCAGCAATGCCCCTCTGCTATGTACATCGGCCAAACTGGACAGTCTCTACGGAAAAGGATAAATGGACACAAATCAGACATTAGGAATGGCAATGTACAAAAACCTGTAGGAGAGCACTTCAACCTCCCTGGCCACACTATAGCAGACCTTAAGGTGGCCATCCTGCAGCAAAAAAACTTCAGGACCAGACTTCAAAGAGAAACTGCTGAGCTTCAGTTCATCTGCAAATTTGACACCATCAGCTCAGGATTGAACAAAGACTGTGAATGGCTTGCCAATTACAGAACCAGTTTCTCCTCTCTTGGTTTTCACACCTCAACTGCTAGAACAGGGCCTCATCCTCCCTGATTGAACTGACCTCGTTATCTCTAGCTTGCTTGCTAGTACACATATATATACCTGCCCCTGGATATTTCCATTACATGCATCTGAGGAAGTGGGTATTCACCCACGAAAGCTCATGCTCCAAAACCTCTGTTAGTCTATAAGGTGCCAAAGGATTCTTTGCTGCTTTTACAGATCCAGACTAACACGGCTACCCTCTGATACTAGTTCACATTAAACTTACATTGATATCATTTCTTGTGGAATCAATACTCCTAAAAATAATTCACTGGGGAAAATAGGCTCCACTCTCTCTGCTTTATTGGAATTTTATACTCAATGGAAGTAAGAATACTTTCTATCCCACATAGGACATAATCCTTCCTTTAAAGAGTATTCTGCTTTGCTAGTGTTACGGAGCATGTAGGGTTGGATACAGCCTTGGTCTGCTGCTGATGGAAACCTGAGCATGTCTTAACAGATCCCCCTGGAAGGATCTGTTAAAGACTGGCCCACAGTCAACACAGGTCAGTTACTTGCCCTGTCGTGGCTGATGGTGTCACTTTAAAGAAGCCATGGGAGCCTAAATTCATAGGCTTCAATTCTCCATTGCGTCTGAACAAGGTCAGAGAGGAATGCAGGAAACTGTAATGGTGTTCCCCCACCTAAGTGGGAGGTGTGACAGAATATACCCCTGTGTCCACTATTGCAGTAGTCTTTGTATAAAATATGCCATGTGAAGTATTATTTGAAAACTCATAATCTGGTCAGTATTATCCTGGTAAAATGTGTGGCAATGTTGTATGTAAAGTTATAAGATTCCGTGGTAAGGTGTTATTAACATGTGTCCCAAGTCTGGGGAGTGGCCAAACCAATCTTCCAAGGGCAAAGGGACACCTCATCCAAGAGTAAACAAGGCCAATGGGCCATTACCTGCTAAGTGGCCATTCTTTGGCAGGAAAAGGGGCCTGGGTGACACATCTGCATCTCAGCAAAGTAACAGCATGGAGCTCCCTTCCATAGACTGCCTGCTGCCTTGCTCCCAGCTGGAAATGCTTCTCCAAGGGGGGACAGGAGTAGAAAAAGAAGGGGCAGATCCCACCCCCTCACTCACTGCCCATTCGCTGCATGAGAAGGGACAAAGGAAGCAGCCATTAAACAGAAGGAGTCCTCGCCTAAAAAAATTTGGCCAGTAAGACTGAGAGCATGTGGTGAGAAACTTTGCTTTGAATTTACCTTAGTTGATTAAGTTAGGCATTAGTTCCATTTTTATCTCTATTTTTCTTGTAACTATTTCTGACTTTTATGCATCAGGATTTGTATTCACTTAAAATCTCTCTTTGCGGTTAAAAAACTTGTCTTATTGTTTTATTTAATCCAGTGTGTTTAAATCGAAGTGTTTGGGGAAACTCCGTTTGGGATAACAAAGAATGAGCATGTTATTTCCACTGATGAAGTAACAGACCAATACACATTTGTATTGTCCAGGAGAGGGCTGGGCAGTACAGGATGTACATTTCTAGGGGGAAATCTGGGACTGGGAGTTCGGTGGGGTCACCTTGTCCCAAATTTATAGGGACAGTCCCGATATTTGGGGCATTTTTTAATATGGGCTGCTATTGCCCCCCCACCCCCATCCCAATTTTTCACACTTGCTATCTGGTCACTCTAGTTAGAGGCAAGGTATGTGCTGCTGCCAGCCACCCACACAGACTTAGCAGGGAGACTTGCATGCTATAGGCTGTTTGTGAGCAGTCCAGGCTGGAGGCTGCAGCAGCCAAGCCGTGTAATGGCATCCCAGGCTGGAGGGCATGGCTGAGCCAGCTAATCATTAATCTGGATTGTACCCTGGCTATGTCTCAGAAGGTAGAGTAGGCAAGGCCCGATGTAAGTTATGCCACCAGTATAAAGTCCCTAAGGACACTGCAAAGCTAACTTGGGTGATCAGCACCAGGGTCTGAGCACGCAGGTCAGCTTGCCCCAGAGGTGAACAGCCACACTGAAAAGCCCTACCCTCAGTACCATGTCTTTGCTGGTGCTGCAGTCCCTCGTATTTGTGGCTAAGGCTTCTCGGGGCATCTCCCATGGTTCTTTGTGCTGTGGTAAGCGAGTCACTCTCATTCTTTCCTGGAAAATTCTGGAAGAACTTGTTTGTCCTTCTGGACAAACAGAAGGGCACCGTGGCAATGCATCAGAGGATTAGCAGTGCTCGAATGGTTTATCCTCCTACATCCTCACTTTAAAATCGGCAGGTGACTAGCCCGAGCGAAAGTGGAACCTGGACTCTAATTCCCACACCCCCGCTGTGCTAGCCAGCCTGGTTTGAAAGCACCACTAAACCCAGGTGTGTTTTTGTCTGGTTAGAGGCAGCACCACAGTAAGGGCCTGTCTTAACTCTGCAGCGAAGGCAGACCCTAAGTGACTTTATACTGGATAGGAATAGGGGAGCTGTACTCCACCATGTCCCCTCCTCCCTTCACTGGCTGTCCATGGGGTGTGGCTGGCTAGCACCACTGCCTCCACCAGCTGTAGTCCAGGAAAACGCTGTGCTCACCAGCCAGTACTGAACTCTGCCTTCATCACTCCCTCGGAGTTGCACAAAGTGGCTGGAGCAGACAGGAGAATCCAGCCCAAAATATTCTTCAGATTCGGACTATCTGAATCTTAACTTTATTGGAACATAACTTTGTATTTGTTTAATTTTTCATCCTGACAGGCATTTTGTTATTACACTGTGATGGGCTTTACAGGTCATTTGCTGGTTACCCCACTAAGACACCGATGTCGTATTTTCTCCATAGGATCAGTACTTTAGAACAAACATCCTAAATTCTGCTTGCTAGAAAGTTACCAACACAGTTCATCTCCTTTCAGAGCATTTGTGATCCTCCTGTGCTTGAAAGATCTGGCTCTTGGAAACATTTCATACTGTGTAGTGTGGTGGATAGGAGTAGAGGTAGCTACCCTTGTTCGTTTTTTTCCTATCTTACAAAGCTGCGAGAGAGAAATAAGAGACACAGAAGCAAAGAAGGAGAGAGGGAGTCTGATCTAGTGGCCACTGCACTGGGGCTCAGGAAACATGGGTTCTGTTCCTAGTTCTGTTATTGATGTACTATGTGAACTTGGGCAAGTCACTTCTCTCTCTACCTCTGCTTCCCTTGTCTCTGTATGATCTGTTTGGACTGCAAACTCTTCAGGGCAGGAACTGTCTCTGTCTCGTGTGTACACAGCCCCTAGCACAATGGGGCCCCAGTCTCAGGTTGAATCTGTATTTGTATTGCAGTAGTACCTAGTAGAAGAACAGGTAAGGATCAGAGAGACCTAACGAAACAGAGGGTGGAAATAATGGAAGTAGTGACCAAGAGAAGTGTGAGAAAACAGGGAGTGACAGGTTACCAGCAAATGAACTGGCAATAAAAGTACTCAGAAACATCTGTCTCTTGTCCTTTGAAAAAGGAGATAGTGTGTGTTTGAGGTTGGGGGGAAGGGATGGACTCCTGTCATATATAAATGGTAATAAATCCTTATCCTCGTCCAATAATTTTATTATCAATTTCCCCTAAAAATTGGGTTTTTTTGGTCATATAAGCAATCCCTACTTAAATAATTCGGGCGTTCTTATATGAGCAAAGATTCGTAGCGCCAGGACTCAGATCCCTACTTGTGAATATAAAAGTTTATAGGATCAGGTCCCAAATCTCAAAAGCAAAGTCCTTTATCAAGTGCTAAACATTTTCACTGAATGGCTTGGTGGAAATAAGGTTTATTTAGGACCTGATCCTGCAATTCTTTCTCAGGCAAAACTTGCACTGAAGCCAAGCCAATGGTTTCAATGGAGGTTCTGTTTGAGTAAAGACTGCCCCAAAGTATAATGTGCATAACCAGAGACTAAAGGCACTAAAATGCCCTATTTATAAAGCTTCCAGTTATTTTCTCATTAATTTGCCAAATGAGGGGGTTGGGTGGGGGGGAGAAGTAGGCAAAAGTGGGAAGAGTAAACTGCAAGAAAGAGGTTAGCAGGAGGAAGCAGGCATTGCTGTTTATTTGTATACATGTAAACAATGCTATTGTAGCAATACTGAGATACTGGTGAGTAATGCTCATGCCTTTAACTATCAGCGCCACACTGCTCTTTCTAGTGTGAAGCTGCCCCAAAGTTCCCTAAACTGACCAGTGGGAATGCAGTCAATTCAGCGTAGATCGGGTCAAAACTTTTCTGATGGAAAAGTTTTTTTCCCTGAGTGCCATTTTGTCAAAATCAATATTTACTGTGGCAACATGTTCATTCTGACTAAATTCTGTTTAGGGAAAAAAAGAGGAAAATGAAGTTTGTTTCCAAATTACTTTTTTATTTCAAAGTGTTTTATTTTGTGTTAACTTCATTATGTTAAATCATAAGATACGTTTTTAAAACGGTTAAAACTGGAACAAAACTTTTCACTTTTTATTAAAACAGAGTGTTTCAATTGATGTGAAATGAATTCATTCCCCCTCCCCCCGAAATCTCATTTCACAGGAATCTTCAAATTTTTTTGGCTTTATTTTCATTCCAAATTGGAATGAAGTTTGAAATCACAGAAGTTCCAGTAAAACAAAGATTCCAGTGGCCACTTCTCTCTATTCAGGAGCTTTGAATGTGTAAGTTAGCCAAGATCATGCCTAGTGTTTGGCTGAAGATGACCACAGCTTTTGAAATGGTTCCCTTCCACTTATCATGGATGGGGTTAGGAGGCCAGGAAATTTCATGAAGATGACCTCAGGGAAGTTTCTCCAAATCTTCTACTTAAGGGGGAGGGCTTCAGAGGCCACAAGATTAAGGGGTGCATGCAGGCACCCAGTGCTAGGAATCACCAACGAAAGGGACACTATTCCTGTTGAAGATTGTCCCAAATAGAGGGTTGATGCCACAGAGGTGGTATTCTTCTCTATCCCTGGGGCAAAAGGGATGGCTAGCCCAACCCATTATAGCAGTCACTTTTCATTCCCTTCAAAGGTATAGCAAGAACGAAATGTTTCATCTTTGCCCATGAATAACCTGCAAGTGCTGACTCATCACAGAAATATGAAATGAGCAAAGCGAGCCTGACTTTGTGCAGCAACGTCCCTCTCTTCCCCTCAAACTGCCCTGTGAGTCACTGGTAAGACCCCTCAGTACAGAGCAAAGAGAATTTCCTGACTGTCTCAAACAATATTCTGCAGACTTCGCTGCCTCCTACACCAGCTGTCTGCCCCTTATCTTTCTCTTTGATGGAAAGAGTTCATCTCCCTCAGACAGCTTTATCTGATGTAATGTGGGGCATTGTTTTAAGCTGGGCGAGGGAGTTGTCTGAGGGTTTGAGACCAGCCAGAGAGGTCAGACTCTAAGCACTGTGAGTGATCCTTTACGTGGGATAAAGTCAGCTTAGATGGGGTGCATGGAGGTTGACATTTCCAAGGTGCATCACAGACACTACAATTCACTTAATATCTGAAAGTGATAAAAATCTGAACAGAACAAAAACTCACGAGGTGAAGTGTGATTATCTGGGTTATTAACAAATAAATCATTATCGGCCTCATTCTTACACACGTGCCTGAATCCAAGATAGCAGGGTAAAGACGGCTGGGGCTACAGGGGCCAGTTCAGGCGCCAGTACTAGTGAGGGCTGTCTTGTTATTACATTAGCACCTAGAAGGCCCAAGTGAGATCAGAGCGCCATCGTGCTGGGCACTGTACAGACACACTGTAAGAAGCTGTCTCTGCCCTAAAGAGACACGACAGACAAAGGTTGGGAAAGGAAACAGACCCACAGAGAGATGAAGCGACTTGTCCAAGATCACACAGCAGCTCAGGCACAGATCTAGGGATGAAACCCACGTCTCTTGACTCTCAGCCCAGTGTCCTGCCTACCAGAACACACTGCCCTCTGTGTTCCTAGGGAAAGAAAATAAGAACTATGGCCTCCTCTAAGAGGCCACTGAGGCCACAGGTCATAAGAGAACCACACCAGCCTCATTCCCTCTCAGACATGTCCCTGGTGTGTCCCCTACTTTGAGCACTGAGAAGGTAGTGGATAGAACCAGCTATGCCAGTTCTACGCTATTGGGGAATCATGCTACACTAGTGGAATTGTAACCTGGCCATTCAGGCCAGTTTTAAGGCTACTTTGTGACTCCAGCGCAGCACAAAGCATCCTTATGGGAGCTGAGCTCCGTAGAGCCACTCACATGAGGGGGTACTGCCCAGTGTGGGTAAGGGTATGTCTACTCTTTGAGTTGGAGGTGGGGGAAGGTTCATTCCCAGTTTGAGGAGATGTACCTGAGCTAGTTCTGAAGAAGCTAGTCACTCAAACAAGTCATGTAGCCATGGCAGTGCAAAGAATAGGAGGGGCTAGCTGCTGCCCCAAGGATGTACCCGTCTGAGACACTAGGCTCGTACATGGGGCAGCCAGCCCCTCTCTCTGACTCTAGCTAGCATGGGTATGTCTTCTCGAGCTGGGAATTACACCCCCCAACTCGAAGGATAGACATACCCTAAGGGCTGCTGAATCAGGCCCTGATTTAACTTCCACTGAAGCCTATGGGAAAATTCAATGGGAGCTGGAGCAGGCTGTAAATGGAGACATCTGCCACAACTATTTTGTGCCAAGGTAATCTAAACATGCTATCCCCTTGTTTGCTAATTCTTAGTAAAAGAATAACCTCATCGTGTGAATTCCTGGTAGATAAAGCTGTGGTGTTTGAGGGCTTCCACTTTATAATTTAATATGCTTCAAACGGCACAAAACTGATGGCTTTGTTGCACCAGACAGAACTTCAGTAGATAAATATTATTTTTAAATGGTGTAATGGTAGTTTATTATCTTAACATTCAGGCAATTTATGCCAGTCTGCTGGGTCAATATAGTGAAAGTCACTTCTTCCCCACTGTCTTTTATGTTTGACGCTTTCAAGACTGTTTTTCAAGCATGTGCAGACAGTTATTATTTAAACTGTAAAATACCCTGGCAGACAAATAATTCCTCTCGTCCCTAAGTATACTAATAGTCAGGGATGGGCCAACTTTAGAAAGTTCGAAGTTTAGGTTCTGTTTGTGCTAGCATTCAATAGATGGGATACTCTGATCCAAACTATCAGAACCTGTGTAAAGTACAGTAGCTGTGTAAATCGCATGGAAACACCTTATTTTGGGCCTGAAGGTACTTTTTGCTTCTGGTCTCGGCTGGAAACACTTTGAGAAGAAACTTTTTCACATAAGATTTTGGCCAAAAGCACCTAGTCTCATCCTGAAAGGCTAAACAGAAAAACGTGTAGAGGAATATTTCAGAACCTCAGAATGCTTGGTTCGAATTTTATACTAGAGATGGTTTAAAGTTTGGGGTAAAGGTGTATAATAAGTAAATTCTATTTCTATTTAGTAATAGAACAATACTTTGTAACAGCTTCTCTATTCATTGGGAGAGATAGCTCAGTGATTTGAGCCTGCTAAACCCAGGGTTGTGAGCTCAATCCTTGAGGGAGCTATTTAGGGATCTGAGGCAAAAATCTGTCTGGGGATTGGTCCTGCTTTGAGCAGGGGGATGGACTAGATGACCTCCTGAGGTCCCCTCCAACCCTGATATTTCTATGGTTGATCACTAAGGAACCCAGAACAGTTTACAGACTAGCTAGCCATCATTTTCATAAAAACATCTATTACCATTGTATGACCACCAGGTTCACTCATCCATCATCTAAACGCAGCTACTTCGGCACTGGAACATGGCAGCTAGTTACAGTGTACTGTATGTCACCATTAAATTTTGCTTCAGACTCTTCATCTGGCTCAATGCACTTGAAGGGAAAAAATGAATGCTTTCAATATGACTCGTTGAGTCAACATAAATGCCAGACAAAGAGGGCTTAAAAATTATAGAAATAATGTACTTTAGGGGTGCAATACCAAAGGGCTCACTGGCCATTCAGCAAGAGCTCAAGGCTCACAATTTGAGTATAGATTTGTTTTTAAATGCAGGTTAAGGGGCTGATCTAAAGCCCATTTGAGTAAATGGAGTGTTTTTCCATTCGCGTCAACAGTCTTTCTCTCACACAGTCAATGCATCCCATAGTAATGCTGGTTTGTATTTTTCTTCCCTAACAGATGAATAGATCAGTTGCCTGTTTGAATTCACCAGCAGTAGTAAAACTGTTTTACTGGCCCTCACTTCCTAGTAATGCAGCAAGTAGCAACTGGTGTCATCACTGATTTCCGTGAGTTCTGTGGGCTCGTCTGACTCTGATCTACAGATCTACTGCACATTTCTTAATACCCATACTAACACGCTGGGCCTTTTATTTGTATAGGTGTACTTACGCAGGATTTTTCTAGCAAGCCACTGGAGGGAAGAGAATATAAGCCTCATTCTGGTAATGCTGCCAGAGTATATTTGATGCCAATACTCAAAATAAACATATACCTTTGATGTCTGTTAACAATAGCTTCATGTAATGACTGAATTATTCCCCTTGTCTCCAGCACATGCACTCTATTGTGTGCTTGATTCTAGGAACAACAGTAGGAATAAAGAGGTGCCATAATTGGGCCTAATCCTACTCCCACTGACGCCAACAGAAAGACTGCCACTGGCCTTGATGGCTGAGGTTCTGAAACACCTGGAATAGCACTTCACACCACAAGCAGTCCTCAAGCTACTGTTCAGTGTGAGTAAGGGCATCAGAATCTGCTCCAGTGGGAGCTGGGTCAGGCCCTTTCTGGCAGTGCATTTCCAATCAAGGTAGTTTCACCACAAAATGGCTTGTCCAAGAGAGAGACTTCTTCATAGGGCGGCATGTACACTTTGCTCTTTAAAAGGTTTTTACAGTGCTTTTTATTTTCCCCACACACAAAGATTACAGCCCAGTTGTTCCAGAAACTGAACCACTGGCAGCCTTGCTAACTGTGAATCTGGGAATCATTTTCAAGCAGTTTGGATTCAGCTTGCCAGTTGTTTCAAATATCTAGAGCTGTTTATGCCAACATGTATATTGTAGAGGTTCAAGTGTCCACTGCTTAACATGCTGCCAGTTTGCATTCCTGTCATGAAGGAAGAGTTAACCCGTCGGAGCTGAGAATTACATACAGTAACAGTCTCTCTCTCTCTCTCTCTCTCTCTCTCTATCCAAACATAATTCATTCTGTCCAGAACTTTTCATCAAGCAATCTGCCGCTTTAACATTTTTGACTCCTAGATCTAGCACTTAATTTTAGTCCTGTAGATCCAGGTGATTTGCACTCTATATACAGACCGAGCTCTCATTGAGTGAGGACCTCAGCACCTGTGAGGCTAATTTGCATCATTCTGGCGCAGCATAGAGACTCCTGAGGCCAACTGGGATTCCCATAATGTAGGGAAATCTCCAGATAATGATGATATTACTATTATTGTGGTGCCTGGGAGCCCCACTTTGGGACTAAGGGCTCCCTTGTGCTAGGTGTGGTAAAACAGAACAAAAAAGATGCTCTGTGCCTTGGAGAGCTTATAGTCTAAGTACAGATGCTGTACAGGCACTATACCCAGCGCTACGCCTTCCCGTCATGAATTTCGTGGTGAAGGGAGTGTGTCAGTGACTCGCCAGAGAAGGGAGTGGGCATGGCTGGAGCATAATGCTGCAATCCCACAGCAATCCCCAGCGGGCACGTTGCAGGCTGCTGTAAAAGTGGAGGGGGAGATTTGGCCCTTATTTTCTTTAAACAGGGGAAGCATTAGGGTGACTTTGTTTAATACTCCCCACAATCAGTAAACTTGGCAAACTCTCAACTGGCTGATCCGGTCTTCTAACAATCCTCTAACACTAAGCAGTCCATAACCCCCCGCTACTTGATGAAACATGGTATGAGCACACTTTGGGGTGCAAAACCTGGCTAGACTTAATAAATAGTTTGAAACTCCAGTGGCTGTAACAGGACCCTAGCGAGTGAAAGAGTGTAATTGTTTCATAATCTTGGAGGAATGCCTGTCGTCCAAAATCTACCATTTCCCACAAAAGTCCAAACCACGTATAACTCAGATCCTATCTATTAAAGCCCACAGTTGAAAAATACCAGAATGAACGGGAACAATTCCATCTTGAAATTGACAAAAGTTTCAGCTTCTCAAAATGAAACTGATATTCCTAAAATAACGTTTGTGGCCAACAAGATTGCTGGTGTAGTTAGCTCACCAGTACTTGTAAATGCTGGCAGGCGGAGTGGAAAAAACCAGAATTAACCATGCCTCGTTGATAAAATGCTCCAACAGTTCATATAGTTCACTGTTGCTACACTTAATAAGACTAGTAAATATTTATGTCTTGGTGATGCCCAAAAGCCCCAGTCAGGACTGAAGTCCCATTGTGCCAGGTGCTGTACAACCACAGAAAAGAGGCCATCCCGGCCTTAACTTTAAGCATGTGATTAGTCCCACTGAAGTCTTGCTGTCCCATAACAAATACTCAGATAAACAGTTGCTGTTTTCCCCTATAATGTTCTGAGATCATAATCTTGCAGCACCTGTTGTTTTTTGCTGGCTTCTAACCCTGGGCAAAATTCAGAGCCACATTAGCATATTGGTGATACACCAAATAAGGACGAAAATAGTGAGATTTAATCAGTACCTAGCTCTTGCGCTGACCTTGAATTGTATCTGTTGATAAGTGCCTGTTTCCTCCTTGCGCAGAAGAATCTGCAAACAGCAGCAAATTATAAAGGGACTGAGATTACAGAGAAGGAATTTCCTTTAGTGTTCAAATTTCTGGGAAGTCCTTTGTTTGGACAACTGCTTGCGCTTTGCTTAGATCTACATGGCCCATTGGAAAGCCAGTAAAGATCTTCCACAAAATGGAAGGGTATGCGCATCTGGCTCTCATGCCATTACCTCCAAATCAGCAGAGAGAGATTAGAAATGTGTTGAGAGTAAGAAGTAAATTTGTTTTTTTTAAACAAAAAGGAAAATCCACAATGGAATTATTTGGAGACAGGCAGAGGCACAGTCTGATCATTGGTGGGAAATAGATAGGTTAAATCTCAACACTCTACAGATCATGACTGAGATACATGGCAGAGGCTGGAAAGCAGGAAAGCAGTGGCGGCTGCCACGGTTATACACAATCTGAAATCTACAGGTTATTTTTTTGCCTTAGGTGTTGTATCACATGTATGCTGATGCTGCTCCTTTGGAAGGGTTTCTTACAGGCTATTTACTTGTTAATATGTACAAATTCTGTAGCCTCTGTGCTATGGAATTATGCAGCACGTCCCTCTGCAGGTTACTGGAGCTGCAGCTGTAGCACTTTGTCATGTAATCCATCAGCTCTTCTGTGCTAATAAGGGTTAAGGCTCTGTCATAAACAGATAGTTAAGGGTTAATGACTCTTTTACCTGTAAAGGGTTACAAACAGTGAACCTGGAACACCTGACCAGAGGATCAATCAGGAGACAAGATACTTTCAAATCTCGGTAGAGGGAAGTCTTGGTTTGTGTGTTTTCTTTGTCTGTTGTTCTCTCTGGGTTCTGAGAGTAACCAGACGTACCTACAGGCTCTCTGAGGGCTTGTCTACATCAGAAAGTTGCAGCGCTGGTGAGGGAGTTACAGCGCTGCAACTTTGAAGGTGTACACATCTGCAGGGCACCACCAGCGCTGCAACTCCCTGTTTGCAGCGCTGGCCGTACTCCCGTTTTGTCTCGGGTGTAGAGGATCCAGCGCTGGTGATCCAGCGCTGGTAATCCAATGTAGACACTTACCAGCGCTTTTCTTGACCTCCGTGGAAGGAGGAAGCCTCTGGTAATCAAGCGGGTCTCCTTTCCCGGTTTGCTCTCTCGTTCCCAGAGCCCAGAGCAAGCAGGTCTCCTTCCCTGCGGTTTGCTGGGTGGCTCCGGGAACGAGAGAGCAAACCGCGGCGAAGCGGGTCTCCTTTCCCGGTTTGCTCTCTCGTTCCCAGAGCCCAGAGCAAGCAGGTCTCCTTCCCTGCGGTTTGCTGGGTGGCTCCGGGAACGAGAGAGCAAACCGCGGCGAAGCGGGTCTCCTTTCCCGGTTTGCTCTCTCGTTCCCAGAGCCCAGAGCAAGCAGGTCTCCTTCCCTGCGGTTTGCTGGGTGGCTCCGGGAACGAGAGAGCAAACCGCGGCGAAGCGGGTCTCCTTTCCCGGTTTGCTCTCTCGTTCCCAGAGCCCAGAGCAAGCAGGTCTCCTTCCCTGCGGTTTGCTGGGTGGCTCCGGGAACGCGAGAGCAAACCGCGGCGAAGCGGGTCTCCT
The DNA here is from genome assembly GCF_025201925.1 of Gopherus flavomarginatus. Lineage (NCBI taxonomy): Eukaryota > Metazoa > Chordata > Testudines > Testudinidae > Gopherus > Gopherus flavomarginatus. The sequence continues at coordinate 13,383,498 of NC_066626.1, read as the reverse complement.
TTCCCGGTTTGCTCTCTCGTTCCCGGACCCCCGAGCAAGCAGGTCTCCTTCCCTGCGGTTTGCTGGGTGGCTCCGGGAACGCGAGAGCAAACCGCGGCGAAGCGGGTCTCCTTTCCCGGTTTGCTCTCTCGTTCCCGGAGCCCCGAGCAAGCAGGTCTCCTTCCCTGCGGTTTGCTGGGTGGCTCCGGGAACGCGAGAGCAAACCGCGGCGAAGCGGGTCTCCTTTCCCGGTTTGCTCTCTCGTTCCCGGAGCCCCGAGCAAGCAGGTCTCCTTCCCTGCGGTTTGCTGGGTGGCTCCGGGAACGCGAGAGCAAACCGCGGCGAAGCGGGTCTCCTTTCCCGGTTTGCTCTCTCGTTCCCAGAGCCCAGAGCAAGCAGGTCTCCTTCCCTGCGGTTTGCTGGGTGGCTCCGGGAACGCGAGAGCAAACCGCGGCGAAGCGGGTCTCCTTTCCCGGTTTGCTCTCTCGTTCCCGGAGCCCCGAGCAAGCAGGTCTCCTTCCCTGCGGTTTGCTGGGTGGCTCCGGGAACGAGAGAGCAAACCGCGGCGAAGCTGGTCTCCTTTCCCGGTTTGCTCTCTCGTTCCCAGAGCCCAGAGCAAGCAGGTCTCCTTCCCTGCGGTTTGCTGGGTGGCTCCGGGAACGCGAGAGCAAACCGCGGCGAAGCGGGTCTCCTTTCCCGGTTTGCTCTCTCGTTCCCGGAGCCCCGAGCAAGCAGGTCTCCTTCCCTGCGGTTTGCTGGGTGGCTCCGGGAACGAGAGAGCAAACCGCGGCGAAGCTGGTCTCCTTTCCCGGTTTGCTCTCTCGTTCCCAGAGCCCAGAGCAAGCAGGTCTCCTTCCCTGCGGTTTGCTGGGTGGCTCCGGGAACGAGAGAGCAAACCGCGGCGAAGCGGGTCTCCTTTCCCGGTTTGCTCTCGCGTTCCCGGAACCCCCCTTGAAGCCGCCCAACAGCGCTGCAGTGTGGCCACATCTAACACCACTTGCAGCGCTGGTTGCTGTAAGTGTGGCCACTCTGCAGCGCTGGCCCTATACAGCTGTACTAATACAGCTGTAACAACCAGCGCTGCAAAACTTTAGATGTAGACATGGCCTAATTTTCTGTTCAAATAGTAAGTACAAGTACAAAGGCGGTTTAGTCTTTTTGATTGTTTTCTTTATTTGCAAATGTGTATTTTGCTGGAAGGATTTTAATTTGTATTTGTGCTGGGGGGCAGGCTTCTCTTTAGTGTCTATAAGCTGAAAGACCCTGTAACCTTTACCATCTTAATTACAGAGACAACTTTTACTTTTTTCTTTCTTTTATTAAAAATTTTTCTTTTTTAAGACCTGATTGATTTTTTTCCCCTTGTTGAGGCTCAAGGGAATTGAGTCTGTACTCGCCAGGGAATTGGTGGGAGACAGGGAGAGAAAGAGGAGGGAGGAAGGTGCATTTCCCTTTGTTTTAAGATTCAAGGAGTTGGAATCACAGGGAACTTCCAGGGTAACCCAGGGAGGGAAAGCCTGGGAGAGGCAATGGTGGGGGGAAAGGGTTTACTTTCCTTGTGTAAGATCCAGAGGGTCTGGGGCTTGGGGTCCCCTGGGAAGGTTTTGGGAGGACCAGAGTGTACCAAGCACTGCAAGTCCTGGTTGGTGGCAGCACTACAAGATCTAAGCTGGTAATTAAGCTTAGGGGGATTCATGCTGGTACCCCATCTTTTGGACGCTAAGGTTCAGAGTGGAGGTTATACCATGACAGGCTCGATCAGTATTTCAGTGGGAGACTTGCAGGAAGGGGTGTTGGTGATGCTCCAGCCAGTGGCACCTTTTCCTCTGGGTCAGTACTTACCACGTGGCCCAGCATGTGGCATTATGGTGGTGGGGGTCTGCCTCTCGGGTCACATGTAAAATCAGGATCTTGCTGATTTGTGGGCATATCATTAAATATCTTATGGTATCGTTAGTAAGGGAAGTGTTAAGCCAAATGACCTGATCAAATTTTAACTTTATTAATTACATCCTGCCTTCCTACATTTGCCCTGTACTTTCAGTCAAATATGATATTTTCATTTCTTTACCTAAACTGCTCCTATATCTTGTCTCTGGGCTTGTCTACATCAGAAAGTTGCAGCGCTGGTGAGGGAGTTACAGCGCTGCAACTTAGGAGGTGTACACATCTGCAGGGCACCACCAGCGCTGCAACTCCCTGTTTGCAGCGCTGGCCGTACTCCCGTTTTGTCTCGGGTGTAGAGGATCCAGCGCTGGTGATCCAGCGCTGGTAATCAAGTATAGTCACTTACCAGCGCTTTTCTTGACCTCCGTGGAATAAGCAGGTATCCCAGCATACCTGAGGAAGCCTCTGGTAATCAAGCTGGTCTCCTTCCCTGGCTTGCTCTCGCGTTCCCCGAACCCCGAGCAAGCAGGTCTCCTTCCCTGCGGTTTGCTGGGTGGTTCCGGGAACGCGAGAGCAAACCGGGGAAGGAGACCAGCTTCGCCGCGGTTTGCTCTCGCGTTCCGCGAACCACCCTGCAAACCGCAGGGAAGGAGACCTGCTTGTTCGGGGAACGCGAGAGCAAACCGCGGCGAAGCTGGTCTCCTTCCCCGGTTTGCTCTCGCGTTCGCCGAACCCCCGAGCAAGCAGGTCTCCTTCCCTGCGGTTTGCAGGGTGGTTCGCGGAACGCGAGAGCAAACCGGGGAAGGAGACCAGCTTCGCCGCGGTTTGCTCTCGCGTTCCCCGAACAAGCAGGTCTCCTTCCCTGCGGTTTGCAGGGTGGTTCGCGGAACGCGAGAGCAAACCGCGGCGAAGCTGGTCTCCTTCCCCGGTTTGCTCTCGCCTTCCCCAAAACCCCTTGAAGCCGCCCAACAGCGCTGCAGTGTGGCCACATCTAACACCACTTGCAGCGCTGGTTGCTGTAAGTGTGGCCACTCTGCAGCGCTGGCCCTATACAGCTGTACTAATACAGCTGTAACAACCAGCGCTGCAAAATTTTAGATGTAGACATGGCCTCAGATGTGGCATCATTTCAGTGGTGTGGGAAATATCTCTGCAGATAGACCTTAGTCCTGAAAACACATAGACAGGTGTCATAAACAGATAGCTAAGGGTTAATGTTCTTACACCTGGAAAGAAGTTCCTGAAACACCTGACCAGAGGACCAATCAGGAAACCAGACTTTTTTCAGATCTGGGTGGAGGGAAGTTTGGGTGTGAGTCCTTTGTCTTCTGTCTGCCTCTCTCTCAGCTATGAGGAGTGATTTCTATTTCCTGCTCTCTAATCTTCTGTTTCCAAGTTGTGAGTACAGAGATCATAAAAACAATAAGGGTTATTGTTTTTTTCTTTTGTATTTACATGTCTATAGTTGCTGGAGTGCTTTAAATTGTATTCTTTTTGAATAAGGCTGTTTATTCATATTTCTTTTAAGCAATTGACCCTGTATTTGTCACCTTAATACAGAGAGACCATTTGTATGTATTTTTCTTTCTTTTTTATATAAAGCTTTCTTTTAAGACCTGTTGGAGTTTTTCTTTAGTGAGGAACTCCAGGGAATTGAGTCTGCAGCTCACCAGGAAATTGGTGGGAGGAAGAAGTCAGAGGGAAATCTGTGTGTGTTAGATTTACTAGCCTGACTTTGCATTCCCTCTGGGTGAAGAGGGAAGTGCTTTTGTTTCCAGGACTGGAATTACAGAGAGTGGACTCCCTTTGCTTAGATTCACGGAGGTTGCTTCTGTGTCTCTCTGCAGGAGCACCTGGAGAGGGGGGGAAGGGAAAAGGTTTATTTCCCTTTGCTGTGAGATTCAAGGGATTTGGGTCTTGGGGTCCCCAGGGAAGGTTTTTGGGGGGACCAGAGTGCCCCAAAACACTCTAATTTTTTGGGTGGTGGCAGCAGTACCAGGTCCAAGCTGGTAACTAAGCTTGGAGGTTTTCATGCTAACCCCCATATTTTGGACGCTAAGGTCCAAATCTGGGACTAGGTTATGATATGGTGGGTGCGGTGGGATAGACAGAAGCCAGTAGGAATATTATATTTTTCTTTTCTCTGCTAGGGGCTTTTTAGCAGAGAGGGTTTGCTTTTAAAGGGAACCAGAGAGAATTTTTTTTTCTCTGCTCTCTCTGGCAGTTGTGGCTTGCATATTAAGCAAGCAACCATTAAGAGACTATTACGGGTCTTTTGTCAGACAATAGCACTCCCATTAGGAGGTTTTCATGCTAACCCCCATATTTTGGACGCTAAGGTCCAAATCTGGGACTAGGTTATGATATGGTGGCAGCAGATAGACCTTAGTCCTGAAAACACATAGACAGGGGAGTAACTTTACACGAGTAATGCCATGGAGTTGAGACTACTGCATGCACAAAGTTACTCAAGTATTTGCAGGCTTTTTCACCTGTTCCATTTGTAAAGCCCTTTGGGAAGAAAGTTTTCTGTATAAATATGTTATATTTATTTCTGTGCCAGGCAAACGCTACATCAATTCAGTGTTAAAGGGACCATCAACTTGAAACCTTGTCCATTTGAAAAAAAAAGTGTTAAAATGCCCCTTACATCATCTGCCAATTTTGGTGGTTTTACAATTATGTTTTCCTATTTTTCAAAAATGTGTTTCTCTTGCTTGTTGCTATGCAAAAGACCCACACAAACAACAAAGCAAACTGTCTGTGTATAGTCAGTTTCACTGTTTCCCCTGAATAAAGTACTGTAAAATGCAGTAATGAAACTGGACTTTTTTCTCTCTAATTTCTTTAATTTATAATAACCTTAAGTACAATAGTAGGTAAAGTTTTCAGACAGGAGTCTGACTTTTTGAAGTTGATAGTGTTTAAGATTGCACACTTGGTTTTTTCGGTGTGTAGGCTTGCACACTTAAACAACACACAATTCAGGAAATGATGAGATACCATTGAACAGCCATTCAATCTTGGCTCTGTTTCTTTGTGTATTTGAAGTGCAATACTGTATTTATTTGATCCTCTGTGATTTCTCAAATGTGACAATAGAATGTACTTCTCTACATAAAAATGACATTTATAAAATGTGTGGTAGGAAATATGTGTAAGTCCAGACATTTTAAATTTTTAAGTTGAAATTTACTATATAAACTCTTCCTCCTAGTGCTTATGCATCACAATGTCTCTAGTGACAGCATTAGAAACATTTTTTTCAGATAAAGTTTCCCAGGCAGCACACTTAATGTTGGATGATCTGTAGTGCAGTGTTATCTGGTTTTTGTGTGCTAAGCTGTGTGATCTTAACAATCAGTCAATGTGGGGGGTGAGGGGGGTTGCATAGAATTGCCTTGAGTTTTGAAATATTTCTTTAAAAATGTAAAGAACAGAGAGAAAAAGGAAGGAAAATTTAAAATAAGCAATACCTGAAAAGGAAAAAAATGGAGAATTTAAAGCAAAGTGAGCTTAACTAAAGGCTCCGTGTATATGATATGGTCCTCTCATTTGTAATAAGTTAGTTTCTGTGTGTAAATCTGTATGCAAATAACACTGATTCCATGTATGCAGAATGTGAGCACCTCTGTGTGCGTGTGTGGTTTGATATGGTATGTCTGGAGGTAGGGGCTGGGGTTGAATGAAGGCTGTCTAAGGGCTGGGCTGTACAGGTTGTCTGCATGAGGGAGACTGTGTCACTTTGTGAATGAGACCCTGGCCCCACTGAAGCCAAGAGAATTTTGCCATTAATTTCAGTGGGTCCAGGATTTCACCTTGTGTTTGAGACAGTATGTGCAAGTGAGAATATGGGCATGCCATCACCACCTCTCTTCAGTGCATGCGTGATTTTGAGTGTCTTTGGTGTTTTGGTGAATATATTCCAGCTAGAGGAGACTGCATATACATGTGGCTCAGGTCATGGTTACCATGGTGTACTCGATGTGTACAGTCCTGATAGGCGGACGTATGTACATATATATGGAGGCAGCCACTGTTTGTCTAGGTGTAGCAGTGTGTACAGATTTGAGGCAGAGGTCAGAATGTGGTTAATGAACAGCTGTAGTCTGTGTGTGCATGGTGATGGAGGAAATACACCAGTCTGTGCAATGGAGCTGCACCAATTCCCATAGACTGGACAATGCTTCCCTACCAATTAGTAATACATAAACTTTCAGTGGGACTGCTCCAGGAGTAAGGTATTAACCCGTAGCAGAAAGCATGGCAGAATCTGGTCCTAGAGTGTCACAGATAATATGTATTTGTACAATAGAGTTTCAAGCATCCCTGCAGTACTACAGGGAACGTTGCAAATTACATTTAGCAGAAGTTTCATAATGCACGTGCACAAAATGAAAGATCTGTTACTCAGGTGTTTCTTCTTTCCCTCTCCAAACATGCCTCCTTAGACAGCCTACATTTACAACTAAACGCATGCCAAATTAGAAGTTGGACATTTCATTCAGTTTTCGTTTAAATCAGATATAAAATCTATTTTTGCAGAGGAATAACCCAAAACAAGCCATACAGATTCTTCGCCAACTTTCCAGAAAAATCCACCTTCAGATTCTAACTAAAAATATGAAATTTCCTGCCAGAAAATGGAGTTTTGATAAAGTTTGTCAGTTCAAACATGAACAAAGCTGGATTTGTCCATGCTCCCCATCCAGTCATTAATTGTATATACATGCCAACGGCATGCCCAAATGCCCTCCATTGAACTGCGAATATTCACCTTAGAGCTCACAGGAATTTCTTACTCCTCTAGCTTAGAATGAGTATTTTTCAAATATTCCTAATTCTCTATGTTAACTTGACTAAGCTATTAGGGAAGATTGAGGGTACATTCCTGGAGTGGCTAAAGGCGTTGTTTTGCTACTATAACTTATTGGCTGAGTTAACTCATTTGTAGAGGATTATGTTTTGCTTCTGGATGGTCATTACTGAAAACTGCAAGTCTAATGAATTGGTGAACTATGTGCATGAAGGTTTTTATTGTTATTTTAACTCTATAAGAAAATAACAGAAATATATTCCCAACACACTTTTTTTCAAACATAGTAAAACATATTGATCCCATGGAGGACTGTTTATAGCACCCACTGGACCAGATCTTTGGCTCCTCCTGAGTCCCCTTTGCCCTTCAGCAGTGGTGCATAGGGGACTTTGAGGTAGGAACTGAAGATTTAAGGTAGGAACTGAAGATTCTCATGTTGGAGGTGAATCCTCATCAGCTGCAGCCAGCTGAAGTCCACCCACTACCCTCTCCCCACTGACATAGTTCCTGGTCATATTGTAGGGCGAGGGGTGGTCCTGGGTGGTGAAGAGCTTCTTGAGGTTCCCGAGGCTGCTCTAATTTGCACCCAGGAGCTAGTTTGGACCCTGGTATCCCTGGAAAGATGACACATCTGGTGATCCAGCCCATTAAGTGTGACTCAATCCAATCTTCCCTTGTTCATAACCATTTGGATGAACCTGGCCTGTGTTTCTGAATTGTAGCTCTGTACCAAAATAGCTGAATATCATGTGGCTTTTGGGTTTTGTTGGAAATGTTTTGCACAGCTGTCTTCACTCTATGCCTTTAGGATGTGCACAATGCAGGACTAATTCGGAATGCTGTTGGTTGGCACCATAATACTTTTGGTGCTCTACGCCAGTGGTTCTCAACCAGGGGTACACGTACCCCTGAGGGTACACAGAGGTCTTCCAGTGGGTACTCAGCTCATCTAAACCTAAGGACTCACAAGTGCAGGGCTGGCATTAGTGGTGACAAGCAGGGCAATTGCCTGGGTCCCTACGCCACAGGGGGTCCCACAAAGCTAAGTTACATGCTTCAGCTCTGGGTGGTGGGCAGACAAGGCTCTCAAGTGAAAAACAGGTGCAAGTATCACACTGATATCTAAGTACAATATTTATATTCCAATTGATTTATTTTATAATCACATGGCAAAAATGAGAAAGTCAGCACTTTTTCAGTAATAATGTGCTGCAACAGTATTTTTATGTCTGATTCTGTAAGCAAGTAATTTTTAAGTGAGGTGAAACAAATCAGACTCCTTAATGGGGTACAGTAGTCTGGAAAGGTTGAGAATCCCTGCTCTAGACTAGAAATTGAAAGCATAGACCCTGCTTTAACAAGCTACTTGCCCATATGTACAGTGTGGTCAGAATCTCCCACTTGGACACTAATATTATGTAGGCAGTGAAAGTGGGGAGGAAGAAGGCGTCTCCAATAAACAAATGGTCTTGTTTGTTAGAATTTGTGCTCCTGAGATTTTCATTCATATCCAAGCACAGTCAAAGAACCCCTTGTTCCCACAAGCGAGCAGTGAATTTCCAGCAGGGATATATGTACCAAAGTGCTGAGGGAATCCAGTGCAGTCCACCTCTTCCAGGAATCATTTTTGCTTCCCACTGGTCAATGATGCCCTTTGATTTGTTTCAGTTTCATTCGCCTGATTCACTTCATTTTCTGTAGAAAGGCCTTCTTGCTCCATATACCCACTTCTATAGAATGTCCTTTTAACCCTGTCCCACTTCCTTTCCCTTCTTTACCCAGATCTCAGCTACACTAGTATTTGATAGGCTAGGTGCCTAAATTCCACCAACATTGAAGGGGATTTGGGCTCCTAATTTCTTTAGCGCCTTTGAAAATCCTAGCCTTGTTTATTATATGCAATACTATCCTGTGTAACCAGTCACTAGTACCCGGGCATCCACTTAAATACAACCTGGAGTTGGATATACTCAATACACATAAGGTGATACAATGCTGGACAGTAGGAAAAACCTCCTAACTGTCAGGGTGGTTGAGCACTGGAATAAATTGCCCGGGAAGGTTTGTGGAATCTCCATCATTGGGGGCTTTTAAGAGCAGGTTGGACAACACCTGTCAGGAATGGTTTAGATAATACTTAGTCCTGCCTTGAGTGCAGGGGACTGGACTAGATGACCTCTCGAGGTCCCTTCCAGTCCTATGATTCTATGAATGTGTGATCTGTAGATACTTAGGCCCGGATCCTCCAATGGGAGTTAGACACCTAAATATCTTGGAGGATCTGGGACCCAGATACTGCAATGATAAAAAGCTCCACATAAATACCTAGATTGACTGTGATACCTGGGGTTTAAAACAGCAAGAGATTGAGGTCTAGGTTTTCAGAAATGACTATGATTTGGGTGACCAACCTGAGACTCTTTAAAGGGGCCTGACTGTCAGACAACACTGAGCAGCCACCCTGCTTCATCATGTCTCACGCTGTCAGGATGTCTCAGAAATCAAAGCACCTAAAATCGCTAGTTGCTATTGAGAATCTTGGCCCCAGATTTTGTGAGTGTGTTAGATGCTTCCAGAGTATAACAGCAGTGGAGCGAATAGGGCACTAAATAAGGGATTTGGGGTCCTTTTTAATTTTATTATATTCATATTCATTATTGTTGTTTGTTATTTGTTAAGCCACAAACAATTCCTTGTGACACTGACATAGCATTGCCCACCAATCCTATTTTAATTGGCCAAGGTAACTGCTTCAAAGTGTCACATGACTCTCAGCCATTTCATTTGTAGCAGGACCTGGCATGTGGTAGATTACATGCAATACCTCTTGTCATATCCCAAGCATAGTGTATAATGACTTGATTCTTTGCAAGTCTCTACAATAAACCCCTGAGGCAAAACCATAGGCTCTTTATTGCAAACTTAGTCACCCCTTGGCTTTATGACTATGTTTTTTGCAAGGACAATTTTAGTAGTAACTGGGCTAACATGACTGTATTCAGAAGTGGCAAAATGTTCTCTTAGCCCCCCCTCCAAAACAACTCTGCTGCCCCATGCTGTCTAGGGCAGTGAAAAGAGGCTATTGCAGAGACCCAATACAGTAACAAAACACTATCTACTTGAGGCAACCTCTTTGCTCCAAAGCTGGGCTCAGTGCATGAACAGAAGTCACATCCAAGCCCGCTGAAAGACAGAAGGGCAGGCGATGGGGCAGGAGTCGGGAGGAACAGCCCGAAGGTTGCTCTTGCTCTGCTCTCTGCATGTCATTGCTTTGGGAACTCTGATTTCCACAGGGCTAGTTTTCAGTGTTCCTGGCTTCAGTAGACCACAGACCCACCCTGTTCCCTGGCACTTGGCTTTCCAGTACAGCCCAGCTGCTACATACCACTCTCCTGGAGCTGAGTCATCTCTCACTCTTTTCAACAGCCTGACTGCAGGCTAGGAGTGGAGCTTCAGATTCCTGGCTCCCTAGGAGGAAGTGTATCCTGCAAGAAGGTAGCATCACTATACCAGAATACATTCAAAGACTGAGCTGCATTAGCTAGTCGTGCCTCCTGCCTGTTTTAAATGGGGGCGTCATAGCACATAGATGATATTGGATGTGCTCATCTGAGTCCCAGATGGGAATCTCCCCCAAACATATCTGTTTGGAAAGCATTTGGATAATATTTATATCAAATGGCAGGACATCGCAGGAAGAGTTTTGGCCTCATGTTATGAGAAAAGAGCAGAGACTGATGGGAAATAAATCACTTCAAAATAGAGATGGGCCTAAGCTGGGACCTCAAATCTGAAACTATTTAAAAGATTTCAAGGCCAGAAGGGACCACTGTGATCTGCCAGTCCAGCCTGTTGTAGAACAGAGACCAGAGAATTTCCCCAAAATAATTCCTAGAGCCGATCATTTAGAAACATCCAATCCTGAATTAAAAATTGTCAGTGATGGAGAATCCACCACGACACTTGGTAAATTGTTCCAGTGCTTGATTACCACTGCTGTCAAAAATGTATGCCTTATTTTTAGCCTGAATGTGTCTAAATTCACCTTCCAGTCATTGGATTTTGTTATATCTTCCTCTGCTAGACTGAAGAGCCCATTATTAAATATTTGTTTCCCATGTAGGTACTTATAGACTGTAATCAATTTACCCATTAGCTGCTCTTTGTTAAGCTAAATAGATTGAGCTCCTTGTGTCCACTGTAAGGCATGTTTTCTAACTCTTTAATCATTCTTGTGGCTCTTCTCTGAACCCTCCCCAAATTACCAACTTTCTTCTTGAATTGTGGGCACCAGATCTGGACACAGTATTCCAACAGTGGTGACACCAGTACCAAATAAGAGATAAAATAACCTCCCTACTTCTACTCAAGATTCCCCTGTTTATGTGTTTTAGGATTGCATTCGCTCTTTTGCTTTTTTGTCAGGCTGACAGGACTATAATTACCCAGGTGACCCTGTTTCCCTTTTTTAAAATTGGCACAACACTAGTTTTTTTCCCTAAATCTTCTGGAACTTCCCCAGTGCTCCAAGACTTATTTAAAATCAACATTAATGGTCCAGTGAGTTCCTCAGCCAGTTCTTTTAAAACTCTTAGATGCAAGTTATCTGGACTTGTTGATTTAAAAATGTCTAATTTTAGTAGCTCCTCGTAACACCCTCGAGAGATACTAGTGGCAAGGAAAGAATGTTAGCCTCACCATATGATGAGACTATTTTCTATTTTTTCGAAAAATACAGAAGAGAAACATTGATTGAATATTTCAGTTCCATGGAGGACCCCAACCTGTCCCTCCAGTTTTGATTGCAAATGTAGTCAACTGTGGCCTAAATCTCAGAATCAACTAGTCAGATTTCAGTGACATTGAATGCAACTCCCAGTCCTGTCCCTGATTCAGCATTAGACTAAAACATCCAGCATTAGTTTATATCTAATTTGGCTCTAGATCTGAACGTCATGTCCTTGTCCCATCATATTCCAAAACTCAGACTGGTGGAGAATCACTGCCACTAAGGGTATGTCTGTCTACACTGCAACTGGGAGATGTGACTGCGGCACATATAGGCTTATCCGAGCTCACTTTGATTGCCCTAGCTCACTAAAAATAGCAGTGTAGCTGAGCACGGGTGGCAGCACAGGCTATGTACTCAAGTTCATAACAAGGGTCTCAGGTGGGCTTGTGCTCGGGCAGCCACAGCAGAGCTCTTTTCAGCTCAGCCGTGCCTACCTGTGTGGCACTCACACTTCCTGATTGGTGTGTAGACATATGTTAGCAGCAGACACTGGAGTCTCCAGGAGGGAGGATTCAGAATGCAATTGCATTTGGAAAACACTGCTGACTTTAGTGCAGATACTAGCATTAAACATTTCAGCAATGCAAATTTTGGTGGAGGAGCTCTGAAATAAAACTCATTGCTTCATACATCGTGGGTGTGGGTGTGGAGGGGCCGCCAGGGGAAGAGCAAATGATTCCAGGTCTCCATGAAAATTGGGACTGAACCAAAACATGTAATTTCCCATTTAATGCTAAATTCAGCCTAGTCTTACAGCCCATGCAACCCCAGAAAATAAATGAGGTTGCACAGAGTATCAGTTAGAGCTGAATTTTACCCTGCTGGCAAGGGATCTAGCAGGCAACAGTCCTGGACAGAGCAAGGCTGTTACAGACAAATGAGCTTATAAGGTGTATGTTTGTCCAATTTTCTGCAGCAGTACAGCTGTGTATCAAATAACTTTGAATCCAGGGGCTAATTTAGCATTTCCTAGCCTCTCTGTCTATTCAAATCCAAATACCAACATAACTGAGATCTGGGAAGGGGAGAAAGAGCATTCAGACAGGATAGAATGGGTGTACATTGGGGTGAGAAGGGCTTACTGTAGAATACTGGAATGAATCAAAAGGTGTGGGTCAAACCTGGTTAGTGAAAGTGGTAAGTAACATTGGGTTCATCCTTCTCTTTGGGCTACCCTTGCTGGAAATTCATTACTCACTAGTGGGAACAAGGTGTTATTTTCCATCCTTGGTTACCAGCCAAAATGCTCAGAAGCACCAATGCTAACAAATAAGAACATTGGTTTATTTGCGATACCTTCCCCACTCTTAAATTAAACAACCCATCCTATTTGCTTCAGACTTCTAACAGAATAAGACAACATCTTGCCAATTATGGGTACCTGACAGCGGAGCGACTTGTGTCTCCAGACTGAAAAACAAATGCACCAAGCTTATAACAGAATTTCTGAGGCAAAATGGGTGACTCATATCTGGCAAGTAAACAAGTTTACAGATCATTGGTTTTTTAGGACCCACCTGAAATGCACGTAGAGAGATTCCACAAAATGTTTATGACAGAAACATGATGATGGATGGACGGATTTTTTTTTTCCATGTCAAAAATGGTATGTCTGTCTACAGGTTTGAATGGATTCAGTCATAGTTACAGACACACATTAAACCAGAGGAGAAACTACGAGCAGAAGAGTGGAGTGAGAAGTGCGCCCTACTGGAAAATGTTCAATATTCTATGTCCTGTCCCTTGTATCTGCTCCTTAATAGAGGTGGTGATTCTGTGTTCTACCTGGGAAACGAGCGCAAGCTTTTTGTCTCATTAGATCTTCGCTCTACAGTCTAGAGTGGGTAGCATTTGTTGTCTTGAGCAATGGGAAGTAACCTTGCACTGAGTATCTTTCTCATCTCCCGATGAACTATACTATAGTTAAAGCTCGGCCACTGGCCTACAGTGATTTTGGATGCCTCCATTTTTGCGTGCCAATTTTGAAACCTTTTATAGGAAGCTGATTTTCAGTAGCTTCAAGCTCAGCACTTTTTGACAGTCAGTCCCCCTGCAGCGCAATTCAAGCCTGGGCACAGGAAAACTGAGGCGCCTCGCGTCACTAGTCACTTTTGAAAAGGTAGGCCAGTATTTATATTGCACCACTGAGCATTTCAAAGGTGCCTAGAGGATTTAAACACCAAATTCCCATTAAAATTACAATAGAACTCCAACTGTATGAACAACTGGTTATATGAACCATTTTTTGTTGTTGCCATGGTAGTTAACTTTCCGATGCTGAATGTGACTTCAATCCCTCAACCAACATTCAAGTGGCTGTACAGATTTGAGAAGACTAAGGGTTTTGGCAGTAAAGAAGAGACGCTGTTCTCTCAAACGAACAAAAATCAGGCACACCAGACAGATTGTTGCTCTGATCATTGAACAATTAATACATTAACTTTAAGCACCAAACCTACTGTAATTTTGAGAGTTTCAGTTTTAGGAACTTTTTGATTTTATGGACTCTTCAATCCCCAATTAGTTAAAAAAAAAGGGGAGGGGAGCAATTCTACAGTAATCCAAATCCTTTAGGTGGCTTTGAAATTCTCAGCCTACATGTCTGCTGTGATTACCTCTAGGCTTCAAACCACAGATGCAATAGGAAACCTTTCCTTTGAAGTATATCAAGAGCTCATGTGAAGAAACTCGGTGTCATATTCCATGACTCCGCTGGCAAAATCCCTGACACTTACAGGATTGTTACAGCCAGGAGATCATTGTGCAACATAAGAAACCTGGGTGCCTGAGGACATCTAAATCTACTGCTAGATATTTCACTCTGCAAAGAATGTACCAAATTGCAAGTGTGATGCTATCAAAGCTGAGCATGCTGCACAGTCATTGGTAACCGTTTAAGCATATCTGGTGGATTGCCCCAGGGTGCAAGTATTCTAGAAAGTGGTGAGACAGCAAGCATAAAAAGGATTAGGATTCAGCATATGTCTCAATATGCCTTTAACCCTCCGAGGAGTTAGTAATGCATCCACAATGATCAGATTGATCCTCTTCTGAAATTCTTGCTGTTACTGGCCAGACCATCCATAGCAGTAGGCTGATGTAACTCATGTGTTCCTTCTCTGGGTGTGTGTTTTCAGAGCATGGGATATTCTTGCTATCCATCGGAAATTCTACAAGAGCATAATACATTGGGCCAGACAGTGGAGAAGCCTTTGAAACTGTGTTGGGGGAAGGGTACAAGAAGCTTGTCCTCTTTTCATGCCCTACTCGAGAGTCTGCACTCTCTGTGCTTTGGGGATATGGAAGGATTGCTTACCCTATATGCTCCCTGGAGTGAAAATTGCTCCAGTGGATGTAAGTGGGACTTGAGCAGTGCATAGGCCTTGTGTGGGAATGTCACTCTGTGTGACGTGCATGAACCTTCTCTACAGAAAATCTCCTAGATCTTAGCTTCAAAAGGGTGGATTAAATATTTCTTTAAGGCATCAAACATTCAATCTGACCTTGTGAACAGCTTCTTGGTAGAATTTTACTTGCTATGCACTTCAAATCCTCCATGTAGATCCTGCACTCTGGCTTAGAGCTCAGTAAAACAATTATGAATTTGCCCTCCTAAGAAATGACTAAGGGTATGTATACACTACCCACTGCATCGGCGGGCAGTGATCAATCCAGCGGGGGTCGATTTATCGTGTCTAGTCTAGACGCAATAAATTGACCCCCGAGCACTCTGCCATTGACTCTGGTACTCCACCGCCGCGAGAGGCACAGGCAGAGTCGACAGGGGAGCGGCAGCAGTCAACTCACCGCGGTGAAAACACCGCGGTGAGGACGTCTCAGTACATCGACCAGCTATGTTATTCACGTAGCTGAAGTTGCGTAACTTAGATTGATCCCCCTCCTCCCCCAGTGTAAACCAGGCCTAACTCTGAGGAGACTGAACAAAACAAGTTGTACTCTCCCCCACCTCCACATCTTTCCATGTAGTTCAGCAAAGTTCAGCAAAGTCAGAGGCTTCAGAGTTCAGAATGCTAGTCACTTGGGAGCTGTGTGTAAAGGTAGAGGTTGTTTGAGGGCCATTGACTTACAGGGTTCTGTTAGCAACAAACTAAAGAAACTTGTTCAGTCAAAATATTTCCCTTGGTTTTTATTTTTCCCCAAGAGACATTTTCCAGCAGTAATGCTGTAAGACTGTATGGCTAAATTCTTTCCTGGTGCAACTATATTGACTTAGTAGAGTTAGGCCAGCAAAAAATTTGGCCCATAGCTTCTCTAATGTTATTGAACAAGGTCTCTTGGAAATGCTCTTCTGAGCAGACATGCATCATTTCCAGGAGCAGGGCTAACTTCACTTTGTGAACTGAAGTGTGGCAATTTGCTTATAAGTGGAAATGTCGCACAGTCTGGTGTAATAGGGAGTGGAGAGCAACAAATTTCCCAATCTGGTAGACAGATTTCATAGTGCAGCATGCAGTGCATTTGTGGGTCTTTAACCCATACTACTTTGGCTGAATATTTGTTTCACAACCATTTGTCTGTGATCCTCTGATATCTTCTATTTAAATATAGTTACACAATCCTCTAGCAAACAATCTGCACGTTAATAAGTCTAAATGTATACATCTAAGAACAAAGAGTATAGGCTATGCTTACATGATGGCAGGCTCTATCCTGCGAAGCAGTGACTCTGGGAAAGATTTGGGGGTCTTGGTGGATAATCAGCTGAACTCAAACTCCCAGTTTGATTCTGTGGCCAAAAGGACAAGTGTGATACTTGGATGCATAAATATGGGAATCTAGACTAGAAGTATAGAGGTTATTTTACTTCTGTATTTGGCGCTGGTGCAACCGCTGCTGGAATACTGTGACCAGTTCTGATGCCTACACTTGAAGAAGGAAGTTGATAAAGTGGAGAGGTTAAGAGCCATAAGAATGATTAAAGGATCAGAAAACATGCCTTATAGTGATAGACTCAAGGAGCTCGATCTATTTAGCTTAACAAAGAGAAGGTTAACAGAAGACTTGAACACAGTCGTAAGAACCTACCTGGGGAACAAATATTTAATAATGGTCTCTTCAGTGTAGCAGACAAAGGCATAACAAAGGTCCAATGGGTGGAAGTTTAAGGTAGACAAATTCAGACAGGAAATAAGGTGTGCATTTTTAACAGTGAGGAGTAATTAACTCTTGGAACAATTTACCAAGGGTTGTGGTGGATTCTCCACCACTGGCAATCTTAAAATCAAGACTGGATTTTTTTAAAAGATATGCTCTAGTTCAAAAGGAACTTTTTTAGGGGTGTTACACGAGAAGTTGGATTAGATGACCACAATGGTCTCTTCAGGCGATGGGATCTCTGAATCTACTCAATATGAGGCCTGATCCAAAATCCATAAAGCTAGTAGAAAAATGCCCATTGACCTCAGCGGCTTTGGATCAGACCCAGAATGAACAAGAGTAAGAAACAAACATATATTGGTTATGAAATAGTTTCTCTTATGAAACATTTTAATATAAACAAGGCAAAACACTCAAATATCTTGTAGAGACAATCCTGTATTGGAAGAGGAATGGATTATAACACCCAGTAGGTCCTGTCTTTCTGTATTTTTTGTGACCCCTGGTGCAATTGACTTCAAAGTATAATTATATTAAGGACATTGGAAAATACCCCTCTGGAAAATAACACTTTCCCATTTGTTATGAACAAACTGCTGGCACCTGTTTGGCGAATTTTCTGGATAATGAGGTTCAGATGAGAGCGGTTTACACTGCAGGATAAAATGTGGGTTAATGAGAAGTGATACGGGCAAGTGATAATGACAGCATGGGATTCAGTATTCAAAGAGAGAATATATGCAACTAACAAAGCACTTGAAGTCTAACAGAGGTGCTGATGAGCCTTTATCTGAGTGTCATTATCACCTTGTACCCTGCAGGCCCAGCTGTTTCTGCTAACACATTGTGTTGGACAGACCTTGGGAAAAGAAGAATGAAGCGGTGCTACTGTGGAGAGTCCAGCTATCAGTGGCAAACACTGGAGCACCAGTGCAAACACTTAGGGTGTCTTCACTGCACAGATAGCCCAGGGGATTGGCACCTGGTCTGAGCACTCAGGTTAGCTTTGCAAAGGTGCAAGCAGCAACATGTGTCCTTACTGGTGCTGCACTTACCCGTGTGTGTTACTAGGACTTCTGAGAGCATATCCCATGGTTCTTCGTGCTTAAGTAAGCTGAGCGGCTCAGAGTCTTTCCCAGTGGATTGTGGGAGAACTCATCTGTCCTCCTGGGCAGGGGGGAGGGGGGAGAAACTGCAGGAATGCATCGGAGGACTATCAACACTTGGGTGGTTTATCCTGCATAATCACTGCAAACCGAGAGGATTACCAGCCCAAGTGAAAGTGGAATCCAGACTCTAGCCCACTCTCCCAGCCCTGCCAGCTGGCCAGGGTTGAAAGCACCATTTAACTTGGGTTTGAGGTTTTGTGTGTGGGTGGGAGCTGGCTTGGGGCAACACCTGAGTATGGGCCTGGGTTGATGCTGCAGTTTTGCCAATCTACACTTTGTGTGTCTGTCTTCACTGCAATGAACCACAATGCATCCCAGTGCCTCTTGCCTCTGCCTGAAGTTGGGGTAAGCTACACAAGTGCAAATCATGACACAGTGGCTTTGCCTGTCTATGCCTGTTGATGGCTGTAAGTGGGAGTCCAGCCAACATTCAGAGTGCACAGACATTAATTTTTATCTACTCGTGAGCTGTGCTTGCCAGATGACATCTTGAAGAATTTGCTCATAGTGAGGCCTGGAGGGAAAGGGAAGAAATAAAATTGTGTTTTGTCCAAGCCCATGCTAGACAAGCCCAAGCCCATGCTAGACAAGTGAAACAGTCTATTTTGTTTCTCTAGCAGCCATGGCCATTTTAGTTCTGTGAGTAACTTGCTGGTTTGACTCAGCAAGGGCTTTTGTCAATTTCCCTTGATTTCAGTCTCCATGAGGGGTCACAGTCCTCTTCCATCTCAGGTTAAAATGGACCCAAACATTCAAAATCAAAAGCTCAGTCAAAACCACAAAGTTTCACTAGGTTTTGCTTCAAATTTCACTGGGCTTCAGCACCAAGCTACCACTCAGCCTCGGTTCATAACTGATCAACATTGGCTTGAAAGGTTTCTGAACCTTAGTGAAGCATTTTGGACTCTGGATTTCAATTTGGTAGCAAAACCAAAACCCAGCTGGGTTCAGAATCTGTTGCAAATATCTCACACAGCTCTAGCCTGTTTTCCCCTCAGAACAGAGACAAATGTTATTGTCCTTTTCAACACATTTGGCAGGAATCTTTGTTTGTTTATCAGAAATAGAGCAGTTGCTGTGGCATCTCTCTCCCCTTTGGACGAAGACACAGCATGGACTTGCAGCTCTGGACAAAAGGCCATAGCCTTACTGATGATACGCCATGATCTGAGTCATTAACGATTATTTTCCAAACAAACTGGATGGGCGTGAGAAAGATCATGGGACAAAAAGCTAATCTGAGTGTCAGCCCCAGTGGACCAGTCCCGTCTTGTTGTTTCCCATTGCTCACCATATGCACTGATTAATTGTAATCAAACTCAGGACTGGATTTGGTGCAGAGCAAACTTCCTCAGTGATCCCAGGACTGGAGGCCCCTCACTAATGATCCAAAGAGAAGCAGATTAAACACACACAAAACCTGATCTGTGGATCCAAATACTGGCTGGCAGGAAGTGCATAGCCCACCACTGTTCAACTCACCCGCAGAGACCCCGCTTCTCTTCTTTTTTTGGAAGCTTTTTTCCCTGTGGTCCCACACAGGTGAGAACTGCTTCCAGTGAAATTGAGGGTCCCATGAACATAACAAAGGGCCTGCCTTCTGCGCCTCCCTCGAATGGCAGAGGACTTTCCCAGTTAAATGGGACAAGTACTCCAGCTGGAGCAGAAGAGCATCTCTGCTAACCTGGGCAGTGCAAAAGCACTGTACAGCAGGATGAGCTCCCACTGGGAATCTTGCAATACAAGGGGCCTCTGTGCTACCATTACACGAGCTCCCAGTGCAAGGTAGGGATGGGCTAGAGGATGGAAGAACATTTGGTGGCATGACTGAGGCATTCTTGTACCCCAGTATTTCTGCACCTTGCAATGGCCCTGTGTAGGGCTGTTCTAAGCTGGATAGCAGCCTGTGAATGGAGAAGGTGCCAGAGGTCTCTTCTATGCACCTGCAGTAGTGCAGGGATAAATCTGGCCCATAAAGTATATTGAAATCAACAGGATTTCCTTGGGCTGTAAGCCAGTGCTGAGTTTGGCCCTAGAATGTCTGTCATTTAGCAGCCAGCAGGGCTCACATAGACATACACTCTGAATAAATATTTTTTCTCCTCTGTCTATTTCTGTAAAAAGGATCTTTGACAAAAATATCATTAATGTGTCTGGGAAACTATCCCTCAGAACAGTTATTTGCTGAGCCTTTAAATACACAGGCTGAGTAATTGAATCCTATGAGTGTGCTACTTATGTCTACACAATTAGAAACGCTCTGTTTCTCAATACCCAGGGCTCCAGACATTTCCTCTTCTCCTCTGCTACCCATAATGAGGCTGCGCTGTCATGGGGGCACAAGCGGGTTTAGAAAACTCATTCCCTGCACTTCTTGTCTGACCTTCCTGTGTAGGGAGCAGCCAGAATCCCAGACAATGCACATGATGCATGAGGGGGGTGGGAGGATGCACATGCGGGTCAAGCAGTGTGGCTAATCTCCCTTCCAGACCAGCTGCCTTTCTGAGGTCAATACTGTATCCTCCTTATGTCCAGGTACATAGGGTGCTGCAGCAAAGGTCTTTTCCTCCCATGATTAACTCAGTAGTGGCTTTAAAAGCCAAGGAGAGTTCCAAGTATTAAGGTCCAAGTTCTGATACTTGTGCAATCAACAGGACTGCTCATAGACTGAGATCCTATTCAAAGTGAGCTGGGGTATGAACATTTGGCTATAAGAGGGTATCAGTATAGGGTCTGATTTGGCAAAAATTATATCCAGAATCTGCACTTTACTGAACGGGACCCCTTGCTACAAACCAAAATAGTGAAAATCTGTAGAGTTCCTAATTAATAATGAAGGATCGTCATACAAGCAGCTGACAAATCATCGACCAATTTCGGATCACACTGAGATACTTACAAATTAAATAGGGCAACCAGATAGCAAGTGAGAAAAATCAGGACAAGGGTGGGAGGTAATAGATGCCGATGTAAGAAAAAGCCCTGAATATTGGGACTTTCCCTATAAAATCGGGACATCTGGTTACCCTAAATATTGAAGAACTGTAAAATATTCAGGAATCGTAACCACCATATACAGTTTGAAATAAAATTAGTATATGACTCATAACAAAGACAGCAAAGATGAAATGTGGCCCACTAAAACTGAGTTTTTACTGGTACAACTTGCTTTAGGCATGTGTATATAGAACATGTACACCTTATCCCGGCTCAGAACTCACCTCTGCCAGGATGCATGCAGGATACTGCAATATTATAACAGAAGGGCATGTGGTGAGTTGTGATGACTGCTTCTGACTGGCTAAGAATTACACACTTCCCCTGATTTTTGTTACCCCAACTTCCTTACCCGACTTTAGCCTGCCTGTTTGTCTCCTCTGCCTGCTATGTCTATCAGCTGTTTGTGGTAGGGACTATCATGTACTATATGTGTATACAGAACCTGGTGCACTATGGCCTTGACCAAGTTGGTCTCAAGATGCTATCACAATAGAAATTTGATATAGTAATACACTTATTTTTACTATTATATTATACACGGTAAGTATTATGTACAATATACATGTATAAAATACATATAGATTAATTACAATGTGCATAACCATATTATGGATAAACTTTTCAAAAATGCTTATGTCACATTTACTTTCAAGGAGAGGTAGGCTCCTAAAGGCCATATTAACAAAGGTATTTAGGCCCCTAAAGATCCAGAGAGGCACCTCAAGGATTTGCAAAAGATTCTCAGGAGATCAGGTGCCTAACTCCCATTGAAAGTTAATGTGCCTAACTCATTTAGGCGCTTTTGTAAATCACACTAGGTACCTCTCTGCATCTTTTGGTGTCTAAATACCTTTGAAAATATTGTCCTAAGTGTCGAAGTCACTTTGAAAATAGGACATAGGCCATGGTTCTCAAAGATATTTGGGCATCTAACTCCCTTTGGAGTTAGATTCTTAAAACATGATTAGTAATCTGGGTTTTAAGAGTTTTTGAAAACTTCCCTATACCCATCTGTAGACCTACAAATTGGTAGACACTAGATATGGCCAACTGTTAATCCTGAATATCTTATTTGATGATTCTATTTCTGCCAGCTGATGAATAAGTTATTTTTTCCACTATATAATCAGCAAAATTTTATTCTTGACTGTTTTTCCATTAATCAGCAAGGAAATTAGTCATTAATATTTTTCATTAGTCATCAAGGTCTGATATAAGCTTTTATATACTGTGCTATAATGTTAGCAAACGGTGGGACAGATTTTCTAGTGTACTTTGGCTGGCTGCTTTTGGCCCCTCTGGTGATGCAGAGCTGCCATAAATCCTGTTTGCGTTGCTGGAGGTGTTCAAAGCAGCCAGAGCATACAGTGAATCTGACCCGATGTTCTTTAAATATGTTCTAGATGAAAATGTTGTCTTCCCAGGTGCTGTCTGTGAAGTGAAGGGATCATCTGATGAGCTGTAGTTTTCTGATGATACATTTTGGGGAAAATATAAAGATTTGGCAAAAGCGTCAATTCCTAATTATGTGAATGTAGCAAAAATATGTCAGGTCCATAGACTCTTTGAGCCTGATTATCAGTTATGTTAAGGCCCCTGCAGACCACTCTGGCAGCTTGGTATAAAGAGGCCTTAGTATAACTGAGAATCGGGCCCTTGATATTTAAGCTAGGGAGTGTCTTGGACCAATAACACCAAGCCTCTGTGGAGACTTGAAATCCAAACTCAGGTCAACGCTCTGCTTTTGTGAATTACCCCTCTCTTCTTAATGGACCCAACTAACACCCTGAGTCCAACCTGCTTTGACCTGTTCCAAAGCTGACTTGGTGGGAGGCACCCCTCTCTGTTTTAAATGAGTATTTTGAAAGTAATGGATTAAGTTCTTGGGTGGAAATAGTGCCTATTTGTCTGCTCTACCCCTTCCCTCTTACCCTTTCATAATTCCGTTCCCAGCCTAGCCTCTTCTTCAAATAATATCACCCTTGTTTATATTTGGAATGTTAGGCGGTATTTTACTGCTGTCCCTCCTCACCAGCTGGTCTTCAGACTCTACCATGTTGGTCTTGTAATTGTAACATGTGACAGTATTGGCCCCTGCCCCTTCATCCACCCAATCACTCATCCCGTATATGCACATTCATTCTTTCACTTCCCCACTCACATAATCACCTATTCATCCCTATATTCACTCTTGCGTTCATGATTTATTTTACTAATAGCTATACAAATATTTACGGGAGGGAATGTTTCATTACAAGGAGCATAAAAGATGAAACATGGAGGAGCTGCTGTGTGATTGCATTGGATATGGGTGGTGAAGCATGCACACCATGAGAAAGTGTTGAGAGCTGGTTTTCAATTATAGGCTGTAGCTTCCTCATTTGATAGCAAATAGTTTACAAAAGCATGTGTTACCAACTGCTCAAGTCATCCACTCTTTATAAGCATTTCAGCCCAGTAAAGAGACTGTATGGTCTGTGATCTTAGGAGACAAATCCTGGCATATTGAAAGAATCTAAAGGCATTTGTCTATATCACATTTTTCTTTGAATGCTCTCAGCATCAACACCTGACAATAGGGCCAGACACACAGCTCATGTAAATGGCGTAGTTCCACTAACATTGGTGGAGTTGTGCCGATTTACACCATCTGAGCACCTGGCTGAATGTTAACTATTGGTGTTATTATTTAGCATTTGTGTACTGTAAGTACGATGCTTGTGATGGGTCCCCTTGGGATGTCTCCTGATGTGCTACAATACCACTGAGCCTGTTTTGCCAGCCTGGACACCCTTTTTACCTGTCCTGCTGAGCCAAGCTATTAAGCCTCCTCCAGCACATATACAGGCAAGGCCACACCCAACTGCAGAATGAAACAGACACTGAGATCAGTTCTGGGAAGACTCCGCTTAAGGGACTTGCCCCGGCACTCAAGAGTCCACCTCCCTTGGGGTGCAGACCCACTAATATATTATGAAATCTGCCTCCTCCCTCAATGTGGAGAAGGGTATGCTCAACCCCCTGCCCCCAGTTGTGAATTGTACAACTGAGGTTATATTATAAACAAGAAATAATTGATTATCTGGGTCTCCCTCCCTCACTGGGTCTCTCTTCCTGATCTTCTATAGCCCCCAGCTGCTGTCCCACCCTCTGAACTGGCCAAACTGGGAGTGCCTGTCCTGGCACAGAATGGCTGGGCCAACTTTATTTACTGGGGCCTGCCGCCCAGTGACATGGCTTTTGGACGGTGATGGGAGCTGTGTGGTATTAGGTGGAATACTTGGGCAAAAGGTGTTAACATAACCCAGTCACTATCCAGTGTTACTATATTAAGCAAGGTTCAGGGTTTGGTAGACAGAGAGCCCAGCTTGCTTAGCACTATGGCAAACACAGCATTACAAATCTGGTTAACTTTTTATTCAAGGTACAGAAAAGAAGGAAAAACAGCGAAAGCATTTGAAAAGTAAAATATTAAATAAGGCTTTCATTGTAACAACTTCCCTTTGGCTGGAGAGATTTAGGAGGAAAACTCCCTCTTGTTTGACAGTCTCTTAGGTGGTATCAAAGATGGTAGTAAGGATCCTATTGTTGAAAAGAGCATTTAGTTGAGATGGACTGGAGCTGTTGTCTAAGTCTGATCCGATTTCATCCAGGTAGTGGTTGGGATTCAGCTGGACCTGGTAGGTTGGCGACCTCATCTGGATCCATTTCTCTGGCCCCGTCTGGTGAGGACATCTCTCAGGATCCGGAGGATGAAGGCTTGGGATCCCAGGAACGGATGGGGGTGGAAGCCATGATGGTGAATCTTGGGTCAGTAGTCTCCATCTGTTCTTCTGTATTTCCCCCCCAAAGGCTCTTTCTTTAAGGAACCAACAAGGGAGTGATGGGTTGAAAGTCCATCCCCTCATTATTTTGTCCACCAGTTAGGCCTAGTTTCCAACACACCATCTTTGGTTCATTAATTTTTGGTTCCATATCTTCTGTTTTTACCAAGCATGATTTTAACATAGTCTTCAAACTATATTAGTAGGCCTTTTTGTTTGGATTTATTCAGTTTTTCTATCTCTTTTGCATACCTTTTCCCATCAACATTTATTATTATTAGGCGATTGTGCCAGTTTATGTATGTTCACACACATTTTATAGTTGAGCTCACAATTAGAGTAAAATTGTAGGACCTATTATCACTTCTTCCCCACTCTGCCATCCCAATGCAGGAGCTAGACAGTGGATGGTGTAAGACTGGGAATCTGCCAGTGGCTTTAGGGCAGTTTTGTGCTGCAAAAGCTGCAAAGCAACTTTAGTAATGTTGAGAATTTTCGCTCTTGAAAGCTGATTTCAAAGGCTTCCCAATGACATCAACCCGTTAGTTATCTAAAGATAAAGCAGGATTGTCATCCTCACTCATGACTATCACTCATACCCCACAAGAAAGTGATGCATTTTCAATTAAGCAGCTTGCAGAATGTCAGAGTTTCCATGTCACTGTGGAGGCTTTCGGCTTAGTTCTGAAAAAAAATTACGAAGAGTGAGGCAAGTCTTTGAAAACAACAAACACTTCCAGAAGATACCAGTGCACTAATCTGGGCAAACTGACTAATCTCGCTTTGGAACTCTTCAGCATAGTCAGCAAGTTATTGTAAAACCAAGGGACAAATTCACCACTCGTGTCAGAGGGAATTCCATTGACTTCCAACAGAAGTGAATTTAGCTCAAGAAATTCAGTGACTAACCAAATGTATCTGTTGCCAAAACAAGGGCTATTGCTCCTGCCTACATTAGGGCTGAATGTCCCTAAGACTCCATTTCCCCTGCTTTATCTCTCTTGTTCTTGTAAAGGTGTCCGCTGGAGAGCCTTGGCACCTGAAATCTGAATCTATCGAACTGGACTAGCACAAAGGCAGTGTCAGTGCAAGCTTCCCTGAATTGCCCAGCTAGGATGCTGTAGTCGTGATCTGGAGTGATACCCGCTGTGGGCAATAGTTTCATTCGTTCGTTCACCGTGTCTGCTCAGAGCATGGTCCTTGTGCTGCGACTACCAGCCGCTGTGGAAATTAGTGCTAGATGTGATGGGAGTTCTGTGTTGTGGAATAGACACCACATTTCATGTAACCGGCAGCTCACCAGAGAATGCCTTTTGATTTATACTCCTGAAATGGAGTTGAACCAAGAGCCTACAGCTGAAAGGCCCCATAGGCGGTTATTTGTCCTGGCAGCTCGTCTGCACCCCACATTGGAAAAGAGATAGTTAGACGACTAAAAATTAAAATAAAAATGATCTGCAAGGCCCCAATTCAGCAAAGTATTTAAACACACGGCTAACTTTCAACACGTGACTCATGGGTTTAAAGTTAGGCACATGTTTAAATACCTTGCTGAATCAGGGCCTAAATCTCTATGTGCTCTCTAGAGAGGCTGAACAAGGCATGGAAGCACTGCTAGTTAGACATGAAGGGATCTGACTCTTCAGATGCCTGGTCAGTCTGAGACATTAGAGTAAATCTGCAGGCCCAGTTATCAAAGCCTCTTCTCCACTCCATGGTCTAAATGCAGGGGCTAGAAGGTGGATAGGGGAGAGGAGATAGCAGTGTCTGTATAAGAAAGATCCTGCCAATGAAAAAAGAAAGGTTTGCTATAACAAGTATCCTTACAAAGCTATGCAGCCGGAGTGACTGGTGCATTTAATTACTCACCCCTGTCTGTCTAGATGCATCCTATTTTGCAGATTTCTTAAGAGGTGGGGGTAGTGCATATTGATCACATTTGATATTTGATTTCTCAGTCGTGATGCAGGTTTATAATTGCCATCAGCATGCGCAGGAATGGGGCTTTGGATCCTATCATTAAATATTTTAGCCTTACAGTAACTTTGGCACATTTTGAGTTGCAGAAAAAACCTGTTCTTCAGTGCATGGATAGGAGGATAGGAGCTGCCCCCTCCATCCCCAGGAAAGAGATTAAGGCCAACACATTCCAAAGTGACGAGAGATGTTGAGTCCTCATCTAGAGACCCCTTAAAGGAGCCTGATTTTTCAGGGGATGGGTGCTCAGCACTGACTGAAAACTAGGCCCCTTCCAGGTATCTCAAATGAAATCACCCAAGGTCACTAGTCGCTTCTGAAAATCTTGGTCTGATTGCCTGAGCCATTTGGCCTGAGCACCCATTGGCTTGTTGATGTAAGCCTGGGCAAATGCAGGGTTTAGAAAGGGGACAGAACGGGGAAATGAGAAGACCATTAATTTGTACCTGGAGGACTTTGAGGGCTTTGGGATAGTACAGCATGTTTAAGCAGAGTGTGACTTGTGTAACCTATGCCTCAGGCTCTGCACAGGAATCTGATGAGAAAACTGTCCACTTAGTCCACACATGCTTAGGCAAGTCAAAGGGTTTATTTATTTTCCTCCTTTCTCTGCTATTCTGGCTGTAGAGTGATCCCTCTCTGCTGCGGGAAAAGAATGAAAGCATTTGCTCTGTCTGCAATCTTTCAAAGGGCACACTCAGCAATTGGTCCGATCATTTTGTTTCTCCTGATATGGGTCCACAGAGCCAGCAAATTGTGTCAAAAACAGTCCAACGCATTCTGGTGGATTACAGAAAAAAACTTCCAGGATGAGAAAGGGCTCAGAGATTTTTTTCCTTCTTTTATCTAGCTGCTTGGAGAAGTTCAGGGCCTTGCCTTCAGACTTTAGTGGTGGGCAGAGGCACACAACTGGTTGGGATGACATTTGAGGAGGGATATTGCACTGGTAGAAAACACTGATGCAGTTAATTGTATCAGTGGGGAATTGCACAGCTTTTGAATAGGGCATGAGGGAAGGATCATGGATACTTGCTATAAATATCAGGTTATGGACTGTCTACCTATTTTAGTGTTTTATATTGCCGCCTATCACCATGGTATCTGAGTATTATCTAATGGGCTGATTGATTAATAGCCACAGCTTTCATAAGTTAATAAAGAAGGGACTGAATCTTCTCTCACATATTCTGGTTTTACACAGTTGTAATGCCACTGCATTTTTTGGAGCTACTTCTGATTTACACTGGGTAAAAACGCGAGGCAAATCAGACCCTTAGAATTATGTGTGACTTACGGATTATAATTAGGGCCTTCATTTACATATTCATGTTGGTCCTACTGGAACTACTGGATTTTTGGGGCATTGTTTAACTCGTTTGTCTCAGTTCCTATGCAGGAGTGAATCTTAATTCTGTCTCCATGTTTATGCCTTTGATTCTGCATATATCAGAGGAGTAAAATGACTGTACAGCAGGAGTCTCAAAGTCCTGGCCCACAGGCCATCTGCGGCCCGAGAACCTACCCACTGCGCCCTCCAGAGGAGAGACGCATGCAGCCATGCTGCTGGGTCTATCTGCTGCAGGTGCTCCCCACCCCCACATCTCCCATTGGCTAGGGGAGAGGGACAGAGACATCATTATTAGTTGCCAGGCAGAGTCAGCCATGGAGGTAGCATCATTAGTTGCCAGGCAGAGTCAGCCATGGCGGTAGCATCATTAGTTGCTGGGCAGAGTCAGCCATGGCGGCAGCGTCACTTTTTTCCACAATGAATATAAACAAGTCAAAATACCGAACACAACTATCTGATGCACACCTTGCTGCAATCCTGAAGGTTTCAGCTGCTCAGTCACTGAGGCCAAACATCAACAAACTGACAGAACTGAAGCATTGCCAGTGTCTGGCAAACGCTAAGAACTCCCTGGCAGGCGAAGAATTGTATAAAGTTGTATGACACTTTTATTATTTCTAAGAAATTTGAAATAAACAATACGTTTTCTTTTCGGAACACCATCCTCAGTGACATTATTGGCCCGCTAGGAGGATTTGAGGACTGGCACTGGCCCTAAGATAAATTGGGTTTGAGATCCCTACTGTACAGGAACATTTGGGCTAAGGGATGGATTTCCTAAGGGGATCACCATGGATACATTAAATACTAATTAGTTGACCCCCCTCCCCCCACTGAGCACCCTTTTTGTTTGGTCTGATCCTGAATCATTTCTAAAGGCCAAGAACTGGTCCCATTGAAGTCAATGGCAGTATTTCTCCTTGTCTTCAGCCTGGACAGGATTTAACAGTTCCAGGGAAACGAGCTCACTCTTTGCGGAGTTTGTCCTCTAGGAATATTGATACAAGAAAGAAAGTAGAAAAGACAAAGATGAAACTAATTAGACCCAATACTGTTTGTGTTCCCCACTGGGCCATATACCACTACCTCTTAAGAAGCATAAGGACTTCTGTCTTTGGTAAAGTATATAAGAGGAGAAGAAAGTAGTTACAAAATGTGAGACTGTTTAATTTTTCATCAGTGAAGCTCAGAAATGTGTGAATTGTGCTAAAATTTCCTTTGCTGTGAGTCTTTTGCTTTCACATTATTTAGTAACAGTAATAATTATTGATTTATTTGCATTCCAACCAAGATCGGGGCCCTACTGTTCTAGGCACTGCACATATATAGAGAAAGAAACAAACCTTGCCCAGAATTTACAAGTTAAATAGACAGATGGACACAAGGCAGAAAAAATGAAGTAGCATTATCCCCATGCCACAGATAGGGAGCCGAGGCATGGAGAGATTGTAATTTACCCCCAGCCATGTAGGATGTCTGCCATAGAGCAGGGAGCTGAACCTGACTCCCAGTCTGATACCTTCACAAGATGATTCTTCTTATATTGTTTGCATAGTTCCAGAATCTGGTACTAAGGCCACCTTTGTATCAAGTTCTGAGTACCTGCCACTTCCACTGGCTTCAAGGGAAAGCATATTTGCTTGGCTAGGGTTCAGGAGACCTGCATTCAGTTCTCTGCTCTGCCACAGACTTCCTTTATGACCCTGGGCAAATCACTTAGCCTCTCTGAGCCTCAGTTCCCTGTCTGTGCAACAGCAGTATTGGCAATATTGGGGAGGATAAATGCGTTAAAGATTGTGAGGTAATACTGCAGTAATGGACATACAAGTATTGTAGATAGATGTAGGGTTAAGCCCCAAATGAGAGGGAGTTAACTAGCTTGAGGGCCTGAATCTGATCTCACTTATCCCGGCGTAAATCTTACCAGGTTCCACTGATGTCAATAAGGTTACACCAGCCTAAAAATAGGTGTAAATGGGAAGTGGATCAGCCCCTCGGAGTTACATCTGGGAAAGAGTTAACTTGGATTTGAATTGTCTCTCGGTCTTAACTTGTTGTAATTTTATGGCTGTTGTTTTGGGGAGAGAGAAGGGCGAACTGGTATAAATTAAAGAGTGGTGAGTTCATTTAAAACAGAAATGGGCCCATTAGAATTCCAGCTGCTGAAAATTTGCACAGGTGGATTTTTGCTGAAGAACAGGCCCCTCATCCGTGTCCTTCTGCTGGCTAAAAAATGTCCACTTAAAATTTGTAATGAAACTTTTTTTCTCTATATATATTTTACAGCCAAGCCAATATCGTCCCAATGACAGGCCGAAAGGTGAAGTCCCACTGTCTGTCCGATGGCTGTGCACAGTGGAACAGGAAATGGCACAGATACGGTTGTCCTAATATTCTTTCAGTCCCCTATAGAGGCTGGAAGAGCTGTGCTTGGAGAGTGAAAGACCAGGCCTGGATTCGGTAGCTGGGAATGCTTTGATGGTATTCCTCTTAGCTCTTTAGGGAGAAAGGTTGGGTAACAGTTGCAGTGATTCAAAGGGGTTAATGCAGAGGGCTTGATTCTGAATTTAGGTGTAGCCCTGAACAAATGGTGAGGTCTAAGTTGCACCACTGTAGGAAAAGACCCAGGAGATGTCATGCCTCAGAGACACAACTTGGATTTCAAGCTGGCATCTGCCTCACTCCTTGGGGACAGTAGTTTGGGCAAGGGATTTCAAGATTCATCACATTTCAATGGGACTTCAGTGCCTAACTCTCTTAGGCTTCTTTGAAAATGCCAACCCTATTACTCAGTGAATTTCTACCCATCTCATCCTGAGGTGTTTCGGCTACTCAGTCCAGGGATTAGGGAGTTACTGCCAAGACTCCAGCTGTTCTCCAGACACTGCCTGCCCATCTGATCTGAGGAGCAAACTAGCAACTACATTGCTGCTTATTCCTTCATGCACAGACCCAAGGTCTGGGTAATCCACATAGTAGTTCAAGAGGGCATCTTACTCACAAGTCCAAGTCACAAGATAGCTCAGAAAAAGGAATAGGTTAAATAAAGAGAAGGGACTAACGGCTTCATGAGTCACATGACTGACTGGGACAATTGTTTGTTTTTTTCTACGGTATCTTCTTAGAATTGGATTTTGAGTCCCATGGCTGCTCAAACGGTTGGAACACTGGGCGCTTTGGAAGAGCAAGATGGAGCTGTGTAAATCTAGTGCAGAAGGAGCAGAGAGTGGGGAAAGGACCCAGTACAACCCTTTGTCAACCAGTCCCCTGGCAAGGGGTCCGGCTGATTCAGGAGGTCAATAATTTCACACCGCAGCTTCTGTTTCAAAGCCAGCCCAGGAGAGGATATATTCAGTTATGTTGAAGAAGGTTTAAGCAGCCTTGTAAATATTGATAGTTGAATGAAATATGCCACATCCTTTTAGAAATTATGTTAACCTTTTGAGCATGTATGGAAGGGAAAAACCTGTTTACCCACACATTGTGGCACAAGTGAGTATGTTACAAAGGATCCCAACTCCAAGAAGAAGATGATGTCTGAAATAACCACTATCTTCTCCTCATAGACTAGTTCAAAGTTAGCCTTGTGGCTTTACAGCTGTCTAGTTTCCTCTATACATTAGTGCATGGGCTCATTTTTAATGAAGAATGTATTGAAACCCATAATTTAAGGAACTAAAAACCATCCAAACCAATTCTGTAGGGGAAAGTCTGAAAAGATGAAATGTTCTTGGGGGAGGGTTGGGGAGGGGAGCGGAGGTTGGGTGTAGATTACGAGGCACATTTTCGTAATATTTAGTATGTCATCTTCAAATAATGTTTACAAACCTCAAAACTCTGGGGAAGTTTGTAGGCTTTAGCAAACAGATGTTAGCAGTCAAGAAAGAATTATGACTCTTGCCTGAAAATATTTCCTCCTGCTTATCAATGACATGCAAGATTTTCAAGATATCCTCTTTATGGAGTTGTAGACCTGCTTTTCCTGCTGGGCTGTGAATCAACAGATAAAAATAAATGTAGAGAGTCCTTGTTAACTGGTCACGAAGGCAGCATGTCATTTTGTGGTCCGCTGATTCTCTGTGTGTGTGTGAAACCAGCTTTGTCCCCATCTGTGAGGCATTGACACCATCTAATAGCTGGGGCCACATAAAGATGTTTATGAGCCTACTGCTGCCTCCAAGCTATGCTCTGAACTCACGAGCCAAAGGTCCTGAGCACAACCTGTGCGGAAGACCCATAAAGGGATTTTTACATATGCATCCAGCCCCTTCTCTCATGCACCCTTGTGGAAATTGGGGTAGGCAATGGTTCATACTGAGCAGTCCCTTCATAGGCCCTGCTGAAGGAAAGTGAGCACCCAGAATCACCTGGAGAGACATAGCCACTCGGCTCCAGCTGCCTAGTAGGAGACAGGGTGGGCTACTTCGCATCCCTTGGAGACAATGAAAGGAAAAGCAGAATGCGTGTTTGGAGGTGGGGGCGGGGTTGTAGTGGAGCAAAGAGGGGAATACAAATGTTCTCTCTGCTTGCAAACCATTTGTGAAGATGTGCTGATGTTCATGGATACAACAGAAGCCAAAGTGGCTCTGAGTTGGGGTTTGGCTCTGGATTCTGTGCAAACTGTTTGTGCAGCCACAGGTCTTCAAAATCTAATTCTAAGTAGACCCTATAAGCAAAACAACAAAAAACATTGACACGTGATCATTTAGCTTGATGGCTGACAGTCCAAGCAGAGAAGCCACAGACTAAATGGGCATAGATAGTCAATACCCTCTCACTGGTAAAGGAAGTTCATCCAGAACAAGGTTCCGGTGCATCTGCAGAGTGATTTCAGAGAAGCAAGCATTTATTTTGTCCATTGCTCTGTGGATATGTTAGTGCTGTCAATCTAGGAACCTTCCATGTGCATTCAACTTGCTTCTAAAAAAGTGAACAAAGTTGGTAGACTTCACCTGGATCGTCTCTTGTATTGAACATCCTGAGACGTAACCCCACAAAGCATCCTGGGAGACAGTGAGTTGGACAGTCCCTACATTTGGGCCCCCAGTATATGTGACACAGATATAGGGTGAGCTGTGTTAGATCTTTTGAAAACAGCTAGGACCATTGCAAAGCCATCAGATAACAACGAATTGGGGCTACTATCTTCAGGCCCAAAACACCAAGGTGCTGAGTCCCTCCAGGAGAGAGTAGGAAAGCTGTGGTCTTGACTAGCTTCTGTTCTTCCCTATTTCTCAGCTTTGAACATAGCAGCTAACATTTTCCCCCAGTTTGTCATGTAATATAAGCCTGTCACTGGCTTCTACTGTATCTTGTGGCCATTCCATCTTCCCGGTATAATCTACCATGGTGATGTGCCGCCTTCTGATGTCTAGATTTATGTCTGCTATTGTCAGCATCCTAAGAAGGCTGCTCCTTTAGCTCGTGCAGCTGAGGGTCCAGCTTTGAGATCAAGAAGTTACTAGTTTCAATTCCTGCAGATGACTCAGTCAAAGGGGTTGATATTTACAGCTGCAGTGCTGACTTCTAAGTCTTGCTGCTTTACCCTATTGGTGAAGTGTAAGCACAAGGAAAGGGATGATGGTGGCCACATAAAGAGGGGATTGCTTTCCTATTGTTTTATCTTTTATGTAATCCAGGGTTTCTCAAACGGGGTCGCCGCTTCTGTAGGGAAAGCCCCTGGCGGGCCGGGCTGGGCCGGTGTGTTTACCTGCCCTGTCCACAGATTCGGCCGATCGCGGCTCCCACTGGCTGCAGATTGCTGCTCTGGGCCAATGGGAGCTGCTGGAAGCGGCACAGGCAGAGGGACTTACTGGTCGCTGCTTCCAGCAGCTTCTATTGGCCTAGAGCAGCAATCCGCTGCCAGTGGGAGCTGTGATCTGCTGAATCTGCGGACGGGGCAGGTAAACACACCGGCCCGGCCCGCCAGGGGCTTTCCCTACAGAAACGGCGACCCCGTTTGAGAAACCCTGGTGTAAACAGTGGTTATACTACTCACCAAGGCATCTAGATAGGTCCCTGACCCACTCCTTTTCTCACTGGCTCCTTGCCTCTCCTTCTCTTGCCTCTCCCTGGTTGCGCTGCTGGTGGTCTAATGTGTGCTAAGCAGATGTGTTCCTCACATGTTTGCATGGTTATTTTACAATGGCTTCATGTAGCAGATGTTACCTTACAGTAACATTCTTTGCATGGGCAGCAGACTGCTTAGCTTCTGCCCCTGTAGATCTGGAGAAGCAACTACTCACACTGCTATTGCCAGCTTTCCTTTCAGCATGCTTGGCAACAGTGTGCAGTGCACTCCTCCTTACACCCCATCCCATCCCCCCAGTTATAGATGTTAGCTGATTTTCTTTTCTTGGGACTTTTAGTTCCAATTTTCCCCAGAATCCAGCCATCCTTTTCCTTCCCCCTAACTTAAAAATTGCAGATGGCATGAGTTGAGTTGACATTTTCTGTGTGATTAGTATTAAGGACCAGGGAGACTCTACATAGGTCACCGATGGAATACTACTACATACTGTGGGGGCTTGATCTAAAGCTCATTGCAGTCAGTAGAAAGTCTCCCATTCATATCAGTAGGCTTGGATCAGGCTCACTGTCTACAAGAAGAGAAACGGGAAGAAAATGGTGTTAGCAAACGCACGCAAAAACATGTGCCATCAAAATTCATGACTCAGCAGGGAAGGTGAAATCCTTTGAAAGTGTCTCAGTCAGCCTAATAAAAGTCCATCCTGGAGTCTGTCAGTTTAGGAAAGTACAGCATAATTACAGCTAGATTTTTTTCATCTTTATTTCTTTACTAATTGGGAGTAAAGTTACCATATGTGCATACAAGTCAAAGGCACTCCCTGGAATGTTTTTTGTTCTTTAAAGCATCCAGAAATAGTCTCATCACAGGTCTGATGAGCCTGGATTGAGAAGTGCAAAATTCTATGCACAGAATCCCACAAATCTCCTTAGAGGCAAAGAAAGGTTGTATGATAGTCATTTTAGCTCTCTTCCAGCTCCTGCTGAAGTCAACGGATAGACTCCCACTGACTTCAAGCTGGCTTAGAGGCCTTTGTCGGTGGGGTTCTTTGCCCTGAGTTAAACAGGATATTATTGGGAAACTTCAAAACTGGTGATTTACACTGTCTGCCTTGTTGATTTTGGAGTTGGAGCTGCTCGAATACCCCATCTGGAGCAATTTTATTTCCGAAGACACATTGCAACCCATCAAAAGACGTAAAAATGCTCATGATGAGTATTCAGATTTGGTCATTTCCATCTTTCAAGCTTTGTAAGGATAAACATTGACTGTTCAAGCGATGGATTTGGCAAAGTACAGCGTCTAGTTATATCGGTTAGGAAAAGCGATATTTGGGGAAGCCACAGCAAAGGAGAGCATGACAACACCACCACTTGGGCACTGGGGTTGGGCCAGGTATACATATTTTGGTTAGTGGAGAAAAACAGCCATCTGTCCAGTAAAGGATGTACGCAGTAAGCTTCAGCGGTCTGTTTTTCCCTCTTTTGCAATAGAAGGAAAGTCTTGTCTGTCGAGCTAGTCTGGTGCTTTGGTAAAAGTGACTGTAATTCAAATTTTGTTGAAAAGGGGCAGTTTAGCAATTTGAGGAGAGATGGTATTTTTCTAACATTATTTTTTCCAAATGATGGCTCTGTCACCCAGGTCTCTTCTGACTGAAGGATGGAGAAATCATTTGGTAGGAAATATGGCTCTGCTGATGGCGTCTCAAAAGAGGAAAGCTGCCAATCAACAGAAGTGAGCTAATATTAATAAATGCCATGGGCTGATTCATTGAATAATCTTTCATTTGGTTTTATGTTGTGCTATTAGGAAGTGTTTGGATTTTACTAGACTGCCAAGAACCACAAACAGAGCTTTATTTATTTATTGGTGTGTGAGCTGCTGTAAAACTGCCGAATAGAGCTTTAGTAGCAGAGGAAGTAAAGTACCTTCAGAGTAAATAATAATTAAATACTCTTCCTGCAATACTTTACCAGCAGAAATCCTACTGCTTTCAATGCAAGGTTACCTGCTTTACTGCTGCAGGATTAAGTCCTAAGGCGCCTCTTGAATCAGGGAGAGGGGCAGGCGGAGGGGGTCCAGTGACAACATTGTCAATGATGAGATTGACGTTGAACTACCTGAACGGACCAGAACCTAAGCAGGCATAAATCAGCATAGCTCCACTGATAATTAGAATGTCACCCTTCTGCCCCTCTGAGTTGGCAGCAACAAGGGCCGGGTTCAGTATCCAGGGGTTCCATTTCAATAACACAATGCAAAACTGGCCCGAGCCCCCACCCAATGACCTGGGAAAATTACATACCACCCCCCCGGGCGCCTCTAGGAGGCAATACTTCCCCACTAGCAAGCACGGAGTCTGAATGTAGCAAAATCCTTTTAATAAAGGAGGGAAACAATGCGGCATCACGTTGGAGAAACATCACAAACAGGATTATAACACAAACCATAAGCAAAAAACCCACCTCCAAGTACGTTTGGCAATGTACTTTACCCCTTAGGATCTTAAGTCCAATCACCCCAAAGTCCAACAATCCAAAAGTCTCTGGTCAGTGCCACTCCAGAGTTCAAAAGTTTATCTGCAGAGTTTTATGCCCCCAGCCTGGGTGGAAATGGGGGGGGCACACACAGGGTGTTAAGGGGCACCTTACGTGGGCCAGGGCCAACTGCTCTGCCTTTCCGTGGAGTTCTGCTGCAGCCTTCACCATGACCAGCTCCACTACACCAGCTGTGCCACTCCTCCAGCCAACTCGTGAGCCACTCCAGCTGTCCCCACAAATCGCTCCACTCCGCTCACTGTTCCATGGGCTGCTCCAACATGCTACAAACTGCTCCGCTCTGCCAGCCGCTTAGCAATAGATCTTCAGGCTCCCCCACTAGTTAACACAGCACTCAGTGATCTCAGCTCAGTAAGCTTAGCTCTGTTAGTGATTTCAGCTCATAGTAGGGGAGCCCCGACGCTGGTGCACCATTGGTCCAACGTGAATTCAGCTCAGCAGCCTCTAGATGGACTCCTAATGGAATCAAAATTAGCTTTACTCTTCAACAGTGGAGAGAGGAGGATGTGCAATTGGTGTTCCAGGCCCTCAAAAGGGGCCCATACCATCAGGCACATACACCAGTCCCTAACCTCTCTCATTTCAATGGGTTTTGGCACCCATGTCCCTTGTCTAGCAAGTGCTACTTAATTGATATTGAGACATCTCTATCATAAAGCAGTCTCATAGTTCCTCATTCACATAATCAGGGTGACAATGCTTTATTCCTCCTGCATCAATAACAAAGAAATTGGGGATCCCAGAGCTGTCAAAATAACCATCCCAGGCTGCCGTGGGCTATGCTAGGTGGGGTGGGTGTACCAATGGAAATACCTGAAATTTCTTTCCACACTCTCCATAATTCACCACCAGATGTCAGGGTAGAGCTCATCCTGACTCTGCTTACAGGAATAAGATTGGATCAATGCTAATTTGTTCCAGTTGAGGGTCTGGCCCATTCAATTTATAATCCCATTTTGATGCTTCTTCAGCCTCAATCTCAGAGTTGAATTCAATGGAGCTATGCTGATTTACACCCATGTAGGTGTAACAAAGCTTCTATCACAGTTTTTCCCTCTCTTTTTCCTTCTGTACCTGATCCTCCTTCTTGTGTCTTCTATCTTCCTTCCCTAAGACAGCCTACGTTCCCCAGGTCCTTCTCTCATATCCTGCCACCACGATGGTGATTTAGGGCTCAGTTCTGCTCTTGAAGTCAGTGGGAGATTTCTGCCTGGGAGGGAGTGCAGGATTGGGTTTTTACATTGTAAGCCTCTTGACATTGCAGAAGCTCCAATATGTAAGGTTTTTAATGTGGCCTTTTCTGATGTCACTTTTTCATGACATCAGACACCAAAGAAGAGTAAGAAAGTGTAAATACCCATGTGGATGGGCTTATTTTAGTTTTGCATAATTAAAAAAAAGACCTACCAACATAATGGTAACGGATTTGACTTAAAACAATGAAGGACTGGAGATTTAAACTAAATGCACCACTTAAACCTGAGCTGTTGGGTCTAGTTGTTGCAGGAGTCTTAGAACATTGTTTGTGGTTATAATTACAGTGCTTGGTATGAAATGTAGACGTGAGGCTCCGGAAAAAAAATGCTCCATATGTGCAATGCAGAAAATGTTCCAGTGTTAAGTGCCACCCTGTCTCTGATCCTGTGCACCCACACAGATCCCTACTGAAATCGGTGAGGCTCTGTGTGAACCTCAGGAGCCAATTGCTTTAAGTCAGTTGCAGGACGCAGCCTTAATAGACATTAAAAACAGTCCAGCAGCCCCTGAGGGTTCACAGCACAAGTCTGTGACATTCTGTTCTGGAAACAGGAATTTGTTCCCTTTCCCATTCCTCCAGGTCACCTCCAGAAGTTCTTGCTCAGGCATCCTCCTCCTAACTCCAGTGGAAATGTATCTGAGTGAAAACTGCAACAGGACATTAGCATCTGGCCCTGACTTCCATGGCTGCCAATGGCTAGAAAGTGCAATCGAGGCCAAGGAGCTGGCCTCCAGAAGACACAGCAGATGGAGCACAACCCAGGGGAAGAAGGATGAAAAGCACTTTTGCCTTCTGTGAATGCTGAGCTACATCAGAGGCCAAAACAGCACCCAGCCTGATTTAGAGCAGTCCTCAGCAGCTCTAAACTTCGGCAGCTCACCTGCCTGCCTATGGGCTACGGCAAAGTCCCTCATTCCGGCAGTGCCATCCATGCACTACAGACCCCCTTCCTGTCCTCTCCCACTCCCTGTCCAATCCCTCTACTCTGGGGCTTGCAAAGAGGGCAGTGCAGGGCAGCTTACCACAAGCCTGTGCTGGGCTGTCCCAGGAAAATTCTCTCCAGATAACTTGTGGCACCTGTGCAGGCAGTGCCGAGGGGCAGGGGACAGAAGCTATCCCTGAAGGCTTACCACCTTGTGCCCTACAATGCTCATCAGTAGAACATACAGTGATGAAGGGATGGCAGATCTCCAAATGACAGGGCTTTGCTACTACGGCTCAGCTGAAGCAGAGGGAGAAAAAAGGATCATCAGGGCTTCCTGTGCAGAGCTGGGGCAGAACTTTGAACCAAGGGCCTGATCCAATGCCCATTAAAGACCATGTAGAGGCTCCCATTTACTTTGCGGGGTGGATCAGGCCTGTTTCTTCTGCCCTCTGTGCTGAGTCTCCGTCTGGAGCACATTTTTACAACTGAGTCATCCAGCCCCTGCAAACAGAAGTTTCTTACATCAGTACTGGAACAGCTAGAGCCTGGCTGAGTGCCAAGTTCTGAGGTGGTGAAATGTTCTTGGCAAAAGTCAAACCCTTTAAAGTCACTTCTCCGGGAGATACAGAAGGTGACCTGCCAACATTTGCCAGTTTCACTTTATATGCAAAACATGTTAAAGCGGCCTTATGTACAGTCCTGTCAATGAAGAGAACCGCACTGCCATAATAGGGCATGATCAGCCAGAATAACCCTTGTAACTGCTTTTGTCCGTGGCTTGTAGAGTCTTTCATCCTTCATCTGTCCTGTCTATTCAGGCCCTGATTCTACACTAGAGGAATCCCACTGACTTTAATGGGGCTCTGTGCAGCCTCATGGTGTTACCTGCCTGAAGCTCATTACAGAATCAGGACCTTCTCTACTGTAAGTTCTTTGGGGCAGTGGCTG
This sequence comes from Gopherus flavomarginatus, assembly GCF_025201925.1. Taxonomy (NCBI): domain Eukaryota; kingdom Metazoa; phylum Chordata; order Testudines; family Testudinidae; genus Gopherus; species Gopherus flavomarginatus. The sequence continues at coordinate 13,343,868 of NC_066626.1, read as the reverse complement.
TCTATTGCTCTGTGTATGTACAGCACCTAGCACAATGGGGCTCTGATCTATGTTGGCATCTCCATGCACAGTTGCAATATAAATACACATTAATATTAATACTGTTATTTTTTGACCATTTCCTCCAGGTCTCCATATTCTAGAGGAAGAAAATGATGTTTCTAAAATAGCCAATTACACTCAGAGACCATTTTTCAGATTCTTTCCAAATTAGATTTGAAAATACTTTAGTGACAAGAACAACAAGGAGTCTGGTGGCACTTTAAAGACTAACAGATTTATTTGGGCATAAGCTCATCTGAAGAAGTGTGTTTTTAAGGAAGCTTATGCCGAAATAAGCTTTAGTCTTTAGCACTTTAGTCTTTAAAGTGCCAGTAGACGATTCGTTGTTTTTGTGGCTACAGACTAACACGGCTACCCCTCGGATACTTTAGTGACAAGTTTTGTTTTAAAAGAAATTGTGTGGTTGTAACTTTGGGGCCAGATGGGGCCAGAGATTCTCAGCCCTGAATACAGGAAAGTTATAATTGTTGACGCTGATCTTCAAGGCCCTGATTCTGCATTGTGTAGCCTTCACAGAGCCTGCTGCTCCCCTCTCCCATATTACACCAAGCAGGATTGGGGCCCTAACATAATTTTGTCAGCAAGTGAAAGGAGTAGTTGTGTAGGGGAGCCAGGTAAGAATCCACATCACTCTCCAGTTCTGCCATCAGATCCACAGTGAGAGAAGCAAACCACCAAAGGAGCATTTTTAAGAAAGAGCCAGAATGTGGCTTACCCTGTGTGGGCAGAAGGCAAAAGGGATTTTCCTTCCTAGCCCATAATCCCAGTGCAATCAGCAGTGCAGGGCTTCTCAAAAGGGGCAGAGCATGGGTGATGATATAGCCCTTCCTTGTTCTGCGCTGGCTCCAGTACATAATCCTTTCAGCGAGCGTACCAGCTACTGTCCAGCCATGCACTTCCCTGACACACTCACCACTGTCCCTGCTGCCTGTGGCTTGTCATTAATATGGCTGTAGTATAAAAAGCTGGATGTAGCCCTGGATCTGCTGAAATGAGAATAAATCGTGCATTTGAGAGACCACCAGCAGCTTCTTTGTCTTGGCTGCTGATCCATTAATACAATGCCATTCTGGAAAGAGAGCGGCTCTCCAGGTCTGCATGTCTGCTCGGAGGGCAGCTCTCCAGATCTGTGTTTGCCATGGCTGGTCTCCCAAAGGGGGTGTGTAGTCTGAGTCAACAGGAGAGGGTTTATCAAGATCCTTACGTTCTTCCCATGTGTTATCACTGCAGACAAGTATGGAGCCAATTTACTGAGCTCACATTATGGCTGAATTGAGCTGAAATAATTTATACTCTTGAGACTTCTCGGATAGCTAACAATTCTCTAAGGGCTTGCCTACAGGGGGACATCCATTAAATTAACTAAAGGTGCAGATTAGTGCATTAAATCCCTGTGTAGATGCTGTTATTCAGAATTAAAGTGGCTTTAATTTGGTTTAGTTTAATTCACTTTGGAAGTGAATTAAGATCAACCAAATTAAGGCAATTTTTAAGGTCAAACTGCGCTTGAAATTGTACATTGGTGCAGCTGCACCGCTATAGCGCTTTAATGAAGATACTGTAAAACCATGGGAGAGAGCTTCTCCTATCGTTTTAGTTAATCCATGTCCGAGAAAGGCTGTCTGCACCTGCACTTAGGTTGGTATTACTGTGTTGTTCAGGGGCACAGATTATTCACACCCCTGAGTGATGTAATTATACTGAAGTAATTCAGTAGTGTAGACCAGGACTAATTCTGAATGAGGGTGTTCACACAGAGATTTAATGCAATTTAACTAATCCACTTCAAAATCATACCTTTAGTTAATTTGGATGAACTTCCTGGATGTCGCTGTGTAGAAAAGCCAATCAAATGGAACCCCTAGTTGTATCAAAGGCTAAAGGGAAACTATGTAGAGCTGTGACACATCCCGTAGGGCTTGGTACCTGAAGCAATGATTGGTTTGCACTCTCCTTGTAGGAAGCTTTTTCCTTCTGTAGCAGATACTCTGGTCGCAATATGTTTCATGTAATAATTAATGCTAACTACAAATATACATTTTAAATAATATTAATTGTATTTAACTGTGGTGAGTTGGACCCCTTAAGGTGCCACCTGATGTGTTGGGATACCACCAAGCTTGCCTGTTCTGCCAGCCAAGGCACCTTTTTACCTGTCTTGCTGAGCCAGGCTATTAAGCCTCCTCCAGCACACACACAGGCAGGGCCACACCCAACTGCAGAATGACACAGACTCTGAGATTAGCTCTGGGGACTCAATTTAAGGGACTTGCCCCAGCACTCAGGTGTCCACCTCCTTTGGGGTGCAGACCCAAAGGTATATTGTGAAACCCACCACCTCCCTCAATGTGGAGGAAGGTAGGCACAGCCTCTCCTTTCCCCCCAGTTATGAATTGCACAAATGGGGTTATACTATAAACAAGAAATAAGTTTATTAACTACAAATGGTGACTGTAAGTGGTTAAAGAGGTAGCAAACAGAACAAAGCAGAGTACTATGCAAATAAAACAAAACACACAAACTAAGTTTGATTCACTAAAGGGTTACAAAATGTAAATTTCTCACCCTAGGTATTGTTACAGGCAGATTACAGAAAGTGTTGAATGGAAGCTGCACTGGTCTCCAGCTTGAGACCTCAGTTATTATTGTTCACAAGGAAGACACCCGTCCCTTCTCCCTCCACTTCTGTTCTTGCTTTCAGGTGGTTTTCAGTGTCTATTTGGGTGGCAGAGGAGAACCAAGATGGGATCACTCCCCTACCTTATATAGTTCTTGTGTATGGTGGGAACTCTTTGTTTCCCAGTGGAAGAACGCCGGCATTCCAAGGGGCGGGTCCAGTCCCAGGTGACTCAGACCCATGTCTCTGCAGGGCTGTGGCAGCCATTACTCATAGGCTATCTGGAGCGTCCACAGGAAGATTAAGCTCTTTCACAGTCCATTGTCTTTGCTAATGGGCCATTAGCCCTGTCTGGCTTTTCCATTGTTGTACCTGAAGGGCTAGTTGGGTGACATCCAAAGTAACACCTTTGAAATACAGATTCATAGTCAATATTCCTAAATGAAGATACAGAAATGATACAAAGTATATCTCAGTTATGTCATATCCGTATCATGAGCATGTTTTCATAAATAATATGGAGTGAAACATCACATTAACCTCTTCAGACTCCCATGTGCAGTACAATACAACAGAATGGAGATTGCTCCTATTAAGTTGCGTGTATCCTGGCTACATATATTGCTTTGCTGGGCTTTATGCATTTCATAACTATGGACACTATGGCTACAACATGAGAACTGGGAATTCTTATTATATACATTGCATTTCTTGGAAATATATTTGGTGCCTAGATATTATAATATGAACTCAGTAAAAATGACAGCCAGTGAATATTTAGGGGACAATAAAATGTCAGGTTAGTAGTAACATTACAGTAGGAACTGGAAGTCCCAGCTAAGATCAGAATTGCAGTGTTCAAGGCACTGTACAAACAGATAGGGGGGAAGCGTAGCTCCCTTGAATTCAAGAGGAATTTTGCTTTGGCTTCAACCAGACTGGGATTCCTCCTGTAGTGTTTACAGTCTAATCAAACAAAGAGGAGAAACAGAGTTGAAGTGACTCTCCCAAGATCACAGAGCAGGTCAGTGCCAAAGCCAGGAATAGCCTCCCAGTCTTCTGAGTCATAGTCCGGTGCCCTACCCACTAGACTGTGTCACCTTTCGTGCTGTTCCTTGTGGAGGGATAGCTCTGTGGCTTGAGCATTAGGCTGCTAAATCCAGGGTTATGAGCGCAATCCTTGAGGAAGCCATCTAGGGCAAAAATGTGTCTGGAGGGTTGGACTAGATGACCTCCTGAGGTCTCTTCCAGCCCTGATATTCTATGAAATCACTTGCCTAGGTTGGAGTGGTGCTGACCTGCTCTGTTCCAGGGGGAGTTCAGAGCAAGATCATGCCTCAAAGGAGTCCCAGCTACTCCTGTTGACTTTGTAAAAATACAATTTTTTTTTGCAAAGAATAAAGTAACGTTTTCAATCTTTTAAAATTATCTGCTTAATTCAAGGTAAGAGACTTGTATGTGCTGTGCAGGGTGGTTGTTGTTCGTTTCAATATCCATGTGCTGGTTGATATCAGACGCTCTCCCTGCAAAGAAGCTTAGAGCAATCAAGGGAGTCAAGAGAAGGAAGAGATGAAAATTAGTAAATAATGGGCCAGATCCGCAGCTAAATTGGCATTGATTGAGCATCAGCTGTGGATCTAGCCCATCCATTTCTGGGCATGTTCCCAGTACAGTTTTGGTGGGGTAAGGAAATTCTTAGGCAGAACTTTGAAGAAAGTAGCAATATTGGCATTGCGGGGCAGATCTCCAGGGTTCAGGAACATACAAGTGAAAGTTTATTGGGTGAAATCTGTTGGGTGTTTTGTTTCATATTGGGTTCTGTATCTGATTTTTAATTGATGTTTATTCCCAGTTCATTTTATGGAGCAGATAATAAAAATCAGTCCCTGTTAAATAAATACAATGAAATTACTTAAAGTGATGTAATCGCTGGCAAAGGAGTAGTTGAACTTTTAAAAAACAGCCTATGTAATTGCTTTTTAAATGGGAAGAGTGCTGACATTTCCCCTGATCTTGGACACCAACCCCAGAGAATCACTGCATCATTTAAATGTTTGGGTGCATGGATATTATTTTAAAGCGCTTTGGAGACTCCAGCTTTTCAGGAACTTTGATAAAAAAGAGAAGACGTGAGATTTCTGGGGTATTTATTTCCCCAGTGAAGTTGCTTCAACGACTTTGTGGTCTGGGCATATGTCCAACAGGGCTTACAGATATTTTTAATATCCATAGTTTCTGCCATGGGAGTTCACGGCTAGTGGTTAGAGCAGCAGTCAGGTCCAGGGTGTTGTTAGCCAGGAATCGGAGCCCAGTGCCAGAGCCAAGGATCACAGCCAGTCAGAAATCAGAGCTCAGGGTCTGAACCAGATTGGCTGGAGTGAAGAACTAAGGCAAGAGCCAGGCTGAGAACAAACAGGGTCAGGAGCTAACACAGCCTTAGGCAAATGCTTTGAGCAGCCCCTGAACTGCTGCTGCTGCATCTAGGGGCTGGTCTGCTGACTCTTCTGGCCTACTGCAGGCCTGGGGCACTTCTTAGGGTGGCTGGAGACTGGCTCTGCTGCAAGCCCTAGTTCCTGACAATTCTCACCTTTACAGAAAGAAATCCTACCAGAACATTGTCTGCAGCCTACTCTCGTTGGGGCTTTTCACTCCAATGGAGCTAGGCTGATTGCTAGCAGCAGAGGATCTGGCCTGTTATATCCTGACTTACTCTAGGCACAAGCCTGCGACCTGTTCCATGTAGATGGACCCCATTATCTGAGTGTAATTTCATTGACTGCAGTTGGTTTCGGTGGGGCTTCATGTGGATGCAGCAGTTGGCCTCTGTGGGGCATGGCTGTTTGAGGCATGGACTGCCCCTTACTGGATGTTTGAACAGCACCCAACACAATGATCTGGTTGGGGAGAGAGCCTCTGGGCCCCAGATTAATACTGATATTGATCAGCAGCTATCTCTTAGGGGTCTGCAAGGCTCTACTTCCCCTGGACACAGCTATCCACACAAGCGAGCCATTGTATAATTCGTTAGCTCTGCCACCAGCAGATACAGGGGATTACACAGACCTCCTGGCCCATTCCTTAAACTAGTTGTGGGCCAAATCACTAGCCAGCCAGACCTGCACCCTGGCAGTCATGGGATTACGAGGGAAGACATCACACTGCTGCTAAATAAGAAATTAGCAACAGCAGCAACACTTCCAACTTGTACCTAATGATAATAGCCCTGATAGAATTCTACTGGATATAATGGATTTACCCCAGAGGTGGATTTAGCCCACTGTGTGCACTAAAGTATGGTGAAAAAGACAAGCAGTCACAGGATCATATCTGAACAAATCACAGCATGTGAAAATAGTGAGGTGTGCCAGCAGCATCAGCAGCTGGATGGCCCCTCTTTCACAGCTGTTCATATGCTGCCTTCGGTGCTTTGAAAAACTCTGCCAGAGCTCTAGATGATGACACCTGCCATTCCCCTCATCCTCCAGAAGCCATCTCTCTCTCTCCGTGCTGGAGAAAGCAAGCAAGCCTCCTGCAAATGTGTTTGTCACCATGGCTTTAAGGAACAGGCCTGATGATAAGGCTCCATTCTGATCAGCTGGGTCACTGAGATCACAGAATCATAGAATATCAGGGTTGGAAGGGACCTCAGGAGGTCATCTAGTCCAACCCCCTGCTCAAAGCAGGACCGATTTCCAACTAAATCATCCCAGCCAGGGCTTTGTCAAGCCTGACCTTAAAAACCTCTAAGGAAAGAGATTCCATCACCTCCCTAGGTAACCCATTCCAGTGCTTCACCACCCTCCTAGTGAAAAAGTTTTTCCTAATATCCAACCTAAACCTCCCCCACTGCAACTTGAGACCATTACTCCTTGTTTTATCATCTTCTGAGTCAGCAAGTTAAACATGTGCTTAACTTGAAGCCAATGTAAGCACATGCTTTGCTGAACTATGGCCAATATTGTGAACATGTTTTTTCCCCAGTGGAGATATTTGCCCTGACACAAGACACTGGAATGAGGGGACTGCAGCCCTGTGGCTCTCCCGTGTCTTTATATTTCTCTCATCGGTGGAGTCAGATTATGTGGGTTCTCATGGAATCAGACTCTCAAAAGTAAATTAAATCAGCTTGGATATGAACATTGCCCTGTGCACAGGGAACTAGCCAAAGGGTTGTAATCAGAGGATTATGATACGTGGTAAAATAGAGATTCGGGGCAGTCTCTAGTGGTTTAGAACAGGAATCTGCATGAGGGCTGGTTTCATTTCATGCTGATCTAGAAGAGGGAAAAATGAAATGTGGAGGTGCTACTAAAGTGGAAGAAGGTGAGAACACCTGGGATGGCAGAGAAATAGCACAAAGGGACCTAGAGAGGTCAGCAAGATGGGCAGAAATGATACAATGAGGCATCTTGGAAAAAAGCTAGCACATAAAAATAATCACAGTCAACGAGAGGCAGAAAGCTGAAGAGCACTCATGCTGGAAGAGACTTAAACATGATAGTGAACCACAAATTAGACACAAGTTTATAACGGGATGTGGGAGCAGAGATGAATGAAAACAAGTGTCTGTGGGGGAAAAAAACTAGTCTTGGGTAAGCAAGTGGGAAGCTGAGCCACGCATTTCTCTGCTAAAGTCCATTCCTTTTGATATTTCATCCTCCCACCCATGTTCTCCACAGTTCTCAGTTTTGTCCACCTGCCATGCCCTGTGCGACATGGAGCATGCGTCCAGACTAGAGTTTGGGCTCTTCTTTTTGACTGATGGACAATTAACTTGCATTCACTCACCTGCATTATAAATATTAGTCTGGACACTACACAAACGTTTGCTCCCAACACAAACAGTTGTGGTTTGCCCAAAGCTGAAGCATAGGGTAAATCACAAATAGCAAGTATAGCTGTGTTAGTTAAAACAGGAGCATAGCCTCTAGCCAGACATACCCCTGTACAGTAAATGCTATGGGGAGAGGGTTCCTTTGTTTGATATTTGTCTGCCCAGACCCTGATCCTTCCTTGGGTTTCCTAGTTGCTACTGTAAAACACATAATAACAGCGATAACCACCAATGGAATTTCAGGCTGTGTGCCCTGAGGTATTGTGTCATAAGACAGGTTGGTACCAATCCCTCTTCTTTATGACTTTTTGCAACATGCATTCAGTTCTGAGCCTCTCATTACCAGCAAGATATTGACAAATTATAGGGATTCCAGAGAAAAGTAATAACAATTATTAGTGGGCTGACTTGAATGACTTATCATAAGGAAAGATTAAAATTTAAATATGGATAGCACAGCTAAACAACACAGAGAAGAAACCACAAGAGATTTTCCAGCTGAAAACGAGTGGGATTACACAAGGCAATAAACTCTAGTAACTCAGGCTCAGATTTTTAAAGATATTTAGGCACTTAACATCCAATTGGAGGTAGGCACCTAAATACCTTTAAAATTCTTGTCATCAGTTCCTCCGGCCAAGGGAAGACAACAGGAAGAAAGAGACCTAAACATATGATGTTTCATATTTCTTGGAATCAGGCCTCAATCCTGTTTGAAAAACACCAAATCTGCATTCATTTATTATTTTATTATTTCTGTTACCATCACATATACCTGATCATGGATCAGGCCCCTGTTGTGCTAGCTGCTGTACAAATACAGAAGAAAAAGACAGCCCCTTCCCACAATCAGTAGACCATACAGAGTAGAATTTCATGGTGCACGGGGTATCATTCTTATGACGATGTATTTCTTCCTGCAGGTCTCTTGAAATTTGCATTTTGAAATTGCTGCTTCTATGGTGAATACAAAGCCCGAGTGGCAAACAGCAAGGTGCTCATGAGAATTCAGGGCCTTATTCACAATCACAAAGAAAATCCGGGAGAACCTACAACGTTTTGGTATCAAAAAGGTATGTGAATAGTATAGGTGGTTTCACAGATTCAGTATTATTCCTTCACTCCAGCATCACGTCTGAAGTTCTGATGAGCTGCAAGGGCGGAAAAATACTTGTTCCAACAGAATATGGCATCTTTGCTAGTAAATACAAATGTTAATAGAAAACATATGAAAATCTATCGATTTATAGCTAACTTTGTCCTCCTCCCCAGCTGAGTGCTCCCATGTGTGGGTTTATGAACCTCATAGGATGGGAGCTAATTTAGCTTTAATTGTATCTTGTTAAACTTGACCAGTTGGTCAAATGACTGAACTTTTCCTAACCTGGCTGTTTTGTTTTTAATAGATACCACTTCTTTACATGGCTGAGCTGTTCTTTCTCTAACTCCCCGCCTTGCACATGTGAAATATTTTGGCTCAGATTGGAAATACAAATGATCTGTTCATGTTTGCATGCATCGTGTCTTAGTTGAAATGTTGCAGGGCAATATGGGGGAACAGGGTCTATCTTCACCAATCCTGGGGCAGACACCAACTGTAAACAATCTTTTCATATTTAACCAGGAAGTTCTGTTGAGATATTTGTCATTGTTATTATCTTACAGGGAGTTCAAAGAGGGAATAATTAAGCAATCAGCACTTTATTTTTCTATAGAGATTTGATCTCTGGAAGGGCACATGAAACTGCAGGTTTGCTTTGCAATTCCTTAAATAGGCATTTGTATTGAATAAAATTACTCAGACAATCATATTGGTTTGATCCTGTTTACAGATGGTTTCTTTGAAGATGTTTTAAATATATACTATGTGGCAGTAGCTTATTATCTAGTTAAACAGGCACATTTAACCATTTGATGACAGCGTACAAAGAGCGGAATTCACTGTCTTAAAAACACACAGAATAATAGCCAGTAAGGAAGGAACTAATAATGGATTCTATATTCATAACTGGGAGCAGATGAACTCTGGATTTGCTATCTGTCAGTATGTTCGTGCTATATTTTTCAATAATGTAAGGTCTTACTCATGCAAGGCACTGAGCATCCAGGCCCTGATCATGACAAACACTTAAGTGCATGCTTAACTTTAAGTAAAATGATGGCAATGAACTTAAAGTCAAGTACGTGCTTAAATGCTTTGCTGGACCAGGGCCAGAGTGTGAACTTCCTAAAATCTAATGATGTTACTTTGTATGTATTTTTTAAAAGGCCTCAGGGTCTTTAACTAGTTAAACACAGTCCTGTAGAATGAGGAAAGGAACAAAGCTTGGAGATAGCTGATTGAATAGACAAAGGCGCATAGGGAGCCAAATTCTTTGCTGGAATAATTCCATTGGCTCAAGAGCATTTGGCTTAATAACACCCACGATCCACCCTTAAATTACACTCTCTGTTAACATCTTCTGCTTCTTGTCTTCCGCTCCATTTTACCGTAAATGCCTTTAACATCACCCAGACTGTGACAATTACAGCTGTCAAGGTGTTTGCATCCCAAGGTGGCTGTTAGAAAGTGAGCGCAGAAGGTAATATTGGAAAGGTCACCATTTATAAGGCACAGGCTGTGGCTGGCCCCTGGCGTTGCTGCCTGGAGGATGGGGTGGACACATGGAATCCTCTCACTTTTGTGTCCCTGCAGAGCCCAGGAACTGGTGGGGCTGGTTGAAATGTTTCTGTCAAAACTGTTTTCCAACAGGTTTTCAGCTAAACACCATTTTTTGCAAAAAGTATCTTCTTTCCTTGGAAAATGCCCATTTGTTCAAAAAGCAACATCTGAAAATGGAAATATTTCTATTGAGAAAAAGCTGCTGTGGTGCCTCGTAAGAGTTACCTCATGTCCCTCTTCTCTGATTTGGGTTGGACTCCTTAGCCTGCCAATGTCTCCTCCCCTCTCCAAGTGAATGGAGAATTGAGCATAAGGCTGGTTCTAGTTCTTGGCCTGTCACTGACTAGCTGTGTTGTCTTGGATCAGTCACTTCGCCTTTCTTACACCCTGTCTCTACAATGGGGATAATGCTATGTGCCCAGATGAGGGTGTTGTGAAAATAGGTTTGCCAGCCCTCCAGGATTGTCCTGGAATCTCCAGGAATTAAAGAGTAATCTTTAATTAAAGATAATGTCACGCGATGAAACCTCCAGGAATATGTCCAACCAAAATTGACAACCCCATGTGAAAATTACCTAGTGTCTGTACAGTGCTCTGAACATATAAAGCTCAGTATAAATGCTAAATATAACTATTAGCGCCCTGGGAGACAGATAGCCCAAAGGTGGAGGAGCTGGGTCCTGCTCTCAGTTTGCAGTGGTTCAGAGTGAGGAGCATGCTGCTCTCTGTGAAGAAATATAACCTGTGGTGTGCTCCCCCTGCATGGTGGGACAATGACAAGAAGCTATCACTGAGCCCTAAGAAATGAAATCTCTTACAGATGTGTGCAAAGGAAATTGATTTTGGCCCTTTATCCCAGCTTCTGGGCCTGGTCTGTCTCTCCCCAGGTGGGTAGGCCCAAAGAATGATGTGGACCTGGAGCACTACCCCTCTGCAGGAAGTCAGTCAAGATTAAGCTCTCGTACCAATCAAGAAGAAGCCTCAATGAGGCTTGAAGGAAGTTCTGCCTTCCTTAGTTAGAAGGATTGTGGTTGTGATGAGACACTTTGAAGATAGGGTTATATGCAGGGTAACAGAAATATCACTGGTTGACGACTATAAAATATGAAGAGTGTCAATGGAAAAAGTTAAAGATACATTGCACTAAGAGAGCTGCAGTTTATTACGGGAGCATGGCTGAAATATCAGGCAGCGAACAGCTTGGAACCTGGCCACCTCTTTGGGCAGAATTCTTTTAAAATCTGAGACAAATATAAGTGCTCTTACTTGTTGCGTCAAGACAGTTCTATCTCCCTTATCAAATCATTGCCATTCAGCATGCCCCAGTATAGAACAATGCAGAGTTCACTTCAGTTTGCTTTTGAAGACCGCTGACATCTGTCAAATGGATACTTCTGGGGGGAAATGGTTGGCATATACAAATCAGTTAATCAGTTATGTGACCTTGGACATGCTACTTAATCTCCTGATGTCTGAGCTCCATGTTTGTAAAACAGGGATACTGCTACTCCCTTGTTCTCCCCTTTTGTCTGCTTTGTCTGTTTAAGTTCAAGCTCTTCCCGGGGCAGGGACTATCTGTGTGTGTGTGTACGTACAGCACCAACAGAATGAAGATCCAAGGCTAACAGGCAGTCAGAGCTAGGCATTTGGTTTGCCCTGTAGGCTGTTCAGATTCACTCCTATGGCCCACTTCACTGTCACTAATGGACTTTTCACCCTCACTGCAACACCTCTGTAAAACGGGGAGCATGTGCCCCATTTTAAAATTGGGAAAACTAAGAGTCATGGTAGTTTAAATGACTTACCCTCTGGGACCGCTGTGTCTGAGCCATTATCTGCTGAGTCCCAGGTCATGTCTGCATGGCAGTAGAGCAGCGCAACTATGGCACTGCCGTGTAGACACTTCCTACAATGATGGAAAGGGGTTTTCCAGCGGTACAGGAATTCCACCTCCCCAAGTGACAGTAGCTCTGTTGATCTAAATTTTAATTGGCCAGGCTCCAGTCCATTTCCCTGTGCTAGACAGTAGTGGCTCTGCATCCAGGTTTGGATTCTAAAATCCCTTATCTTGTGGTGCTCAGATCTGAGGTTTTGGTTGAGGGCAGCAGGCAGAAAAAGGGATGTATTAAAATGTCCCCAATGTTTATGCTAATGGTACACAGTCATTTTACGGCCCAGAGTTCAAGACTGCCACAGGCAAGTCACTGAATCACAGTTCTTCCTTCTCTTCCTTACATTTCCTTCAGTAGATCTTAGTCTTTTCAGGATTCAGGTAATTGACTAAGCTCATTATTATCTCTCTCATTTACACTAATGAGATTAATGGAAAGCAATACTTGCAGAGACAAATTCCTTTCTCCAGTTCTGTTCTCCATGTTCTGTTTTGCCTCTGTTATTAATTGGCACGTGTCCAGCTCTTGGGGTGGACCTTAGCCAATGTCCCTCTTTGGCTGACACTGTTACCTCTAGGATGCTCCCTGTCCTGTTGACCTAATAGCTAAGGACAGTAAGTCCTGTTCCCGACCCTAGCAACTCTCTATGAAAGTTAAAATTTAAATCTCAGCCATGGGTGCCAGTCTGGAGAGACCTCCAAATATGTACTTCAGCTTTCTAAGCGGCTCATCTGCCTGCAGAGCAATCACTTGGATTTCTTTGTTTCCATCTCCCCCTCATCACACACTTCTTATTTTTCATGGAAAAGAAGCCGTGAGAGAAACTGGGGAAGGGCAGCTTTGAAAAAGCAGACAGTTTAAACTCAAGTCATGCTGAAAGGAAGTCGAGAGCAGAGGAATGTTGTTATAGCTGCAGCGTTGCAGAAAGGGTGCTGAAATCCAAGCCTTTCTCCAGCCTAACCTCCAGCAGCCCAAGCTATCTGAACTGACACTAACCTCACCATTCCTCTCCACTGGGGCAAATGTTTCTATTCTGTTATAAGCAGGTTTATTTTCTTTAAATGCAACTACTTCCACTTCCCTCCCCTCCCCAAGTGCTTGGTTGCCTGGAAGTCCTGTTTTCCAGTGGGTGTGGATCCACTGGAGAACCAGCAAGCCAATTTGCTTAGAGGAGATGTTTTTCAATCAGCTGCGAGCTGTGCCCTAGCTGCTCCACCCTGACCATATCTGACCTCGCTGCTCAGTGTGGGCCTGTTGCTTAGGATCAGACCTGGGGAGGAAAATGACAGAGCATAGTTGACAGAGCCACTGAGATGGGAGCAGAACATGTGCTGAATTGGGTTCTAACAGTGACCAGGGCTAAAACTGTGTCTGTGCCTGTTTCGCTCCTTTATGCCTTGTATGCAGCCCAGAAAAGTGGGTTTGGTTTGGTTTTTTTACTCTTCTGTTTGTTGCTTATTTTGTACATTAAAAATTCAGTTCACATCTCCCCTGTCTTTCCTAAAAGCCTCTGTGAATGACTGGAGACCTCGTTAGATTATGTCATCAGAGCTGCGATGCAAATAAACCCGACAAATTGAGGGGAAAGGGATTTTTATTCAGACTTTTTTTGGGTCTGGCCGAGCAGTGGGAAAGAGGAGGACAGCTCAGAGATGCTTTAAATTGCACCCAGAGGCCAAGAGCCCCAAAGGGCCATTCTTGCAGTGGGGGATCACCGGAGTGCAGGACTGTATACGCCCCCCTTCTTCTGCACAGCTCACACCAGCTTCCTGTGCTAGGGACTGGCAGGGGAGAGGTGTGGCGCGATCTACATGAGATCTATCCCACCTGGGCATTCTCCAGTACTGGGGCGCACAACTGGAAAGGTACAAAGGGACCACGTGGGACCTGAGAAGTAAGGCCCTTTGTCTTTTCCTTGTGTTAATTAACCCTTGTTTAAAGACAGCATGTGAGGGGGGTATAGTGGTGAGCATAGCTTCCAAGCAGTTGATCTGGGTTTGGGGGAGGGATAGCTTAGTGGTTTAGACATGGGCCTACTAAACCCGGGATTGTGAGTTCAATCCTTGAGGGGCCCATTTAGAAATCTAGGGCAAAAATCTGTCTGGGGATTGGTCCTGCTTTGAGCAGGGAATTGGACTAGATGAGGTCTCTTCCAACCCTGCTATTCTATGAAAGGTGTCTATTCTAAAGCCTGAACATATCCCTGACCCTTCAGTTAAGAGCACAGAAAGCTCTGAATTCACTCTTGAGACTCCCAGCCAACCCTCCACCAAAACCAAGGAAACCCCACACTGCCTAGTATGACATATCTAGGGTTAAAAACATGCAGAAACAAAACTTTGGGGGAGCCAGGAGTTGCATGGAAAAAAGCAAACATTCAGGCCTTCTCTATAAAACAGAAATTAGCAAGAAAGCAACAAAAATAGCTCTCTTCCTTCCCAGACTCCTGCCATTTCACCCCCCACATACACACACTTTTGAAGTTACCTTTTCATTCCCACAGTGCAATGCACATTTCCTCTGGTTCAACTCCAGCCCTCCTAGGCCTGTTAGGGAGCAGGCTGTTTCCCACCTGAAAAAGGAGTGGGGGTTACTCCTTTCTTACCAGGCCTCTGTTTGTCGGTCACTTCGCTTTATTTATGGAACTCACGCTACCTTAGACTAAAGCCAGGAAGTGGTTTTATAGGCTCCAGGTGACTTTAGGTCTGCTTGTTTCAAGCTTTCTAGTGACCCATCTGTCTGATGCTGTCTGATTCTTAACACTGCAGACACCCTTACGACTTTATGTACGGACAGGCGGAGTTCTGTTTTGACTGTTGTCATGCGGTCTTGTAAACCATAAGGTCTACATTCAAACTTTGGGGTTAGCCAGCCTCATTCAGCATTTTTATTAAAAGATTATTTGGTCATACGTGGGAAAAAAACAAACACCCAGCTTGTTGAAATAGGAAGGAGTGGGAGGAGGAATTTCTCTCCTTCATTGAGTCTCTGGTTTTTAGGGCTTGCCACATCGGAGGGCTAAGCTCAGACTGGGTGTAAATAAGTGCAGCTTGATTTGACCTCAGCTGCTTATACCACTTCTGAAGCTAGCCCTGTGACGCTGACAGAATGCAGTTAGGTTTATGAATGGACCCTGTTGTGTGCATAGCATGTTAAAGAGACTGTATTAACATATGGCCTAGAAGATGGCTTAAAGCCTGACTGCTTAGAGTCCAGCACTGTTAAAGAAAGATAAGTCAGTGAATTGCATTTCTTCCTTCCCACCTAGCCAGCTGCATGCCACTCTGAGTATCGGTGACGATGCCTTTTGGCTGTGGCTGATACAGATGCAAGTATTAAGGCCAAAACCTGGAAGTTGCAGCATTGTTCCTTAGTTGAGAATGAAGCAGCCAAGAACATGGTGTAATATATATTGAATTTGTTATGCTGTAATATGTGTATTACAGTGGTGCTTAGAGAGTTATTCATTGTGCTATGCATTGTACAGACATGGAGCAAGAGACAATCCCTGCCCTATAATGCTCACAGTCTCTGCAGACACTGGATACAGGGAAGGGGAAGGACTGAACATATAAGCAGAGTGAACAGTGCAATGGCAGCAAATGGCATGTAATGGTTTGAGTGGGGTTTAGTTAGGAGGGAGTTAGCTAAATGAAAACACGGAGGGAAGGAGAGGGGCATTGAAAGGAAGGGTAGAGGGAGACAGGACAGGGTGGGAAAGGAGGAAGCAGAAGGGGGCTGATGGAGTGAGGCTGAGATGAGCACACAGAGGGAGGGAATGGAGCAAACACCTCATCAGCACTGTGTTCCCTGAAACACTGGACTTCCTTGCTTAGTGATCATAACTGTACTGCGCAACATAGGACAATTCTTTGTTACCGCTGTAGAGTGAGGTGAAAAAATGCAAAGCTACCTAGGATTTTGTGCTTGTTGTCAACCTACTGGATACTGATTTGGTCCCTCCAAACCAAACAGTGGAAGCAGGAACAGGAATCAGCCCCACCTACTCCCAAGCGCAGGACCCCTGCCAGGGAGCTCGAGGAAACGCTGCATTCAATGGTAAGAGGCCATGCAGTTAGAGTTTAACTCCAGACGGGGGCAGTAACACACGTACTCACTCGACAGTTCAATACAACATGAGTGCTTAGAGGTTGTGTGGAATACTGATGCGTCCCTATGAAACCCCATACTGACCCCAAAGGGGTAAAAGGGCAGTACAGGGCCCAGGTAACTCTGCCTCTCCAGGCCTCCAGTGTATGCTCTGGCTGGAGGAGAGGTTAAAAGGAGCTCATAAGCCCCAGCTGTGGGGTGTGACCTGGCTGGAGTAGGGTGACCAGACAACAAGTGTGAAAAATCAGGATGGGAGGGGGGAGGTAATAGGAGCCTATATAAGAAAAAGACCCCAAAATTGGGACTATCCCTATAAAATCGGGACATCTGGTCACCCTAGGCTGGAGGGAAGACAAGCCCTTCTTCTGGAAGCCAGAGGGTGGGGTAAGTCTGAGATGGGACCAGGGTGCTGCGGGGCCGTGCTCATTTTGAGCTCTGAGCTCTTGAGTCTTTGGACTGGAGGGGACCATGCCCCAAATGGAAAGAGAGTTTAAGCAGGAAGTGGGCCAGGGAGGCAAACTAGGAGTTTGGTGGGCAGAACTCTGCCAATATGGTTCCTCAACAGGGTCATGGGCTGGGACCAGGTGGAGAGGTACAGCCTGTGTCCCCCTACTATGTCTAATTCAGAGCCAGGTCCTGATGTAAACTGAGACTTCCATGCCTTTGTCCTAGGGTAGGGGCCAGACATCCTTCCCACTTACTTTGCCTGGGAGGCAACAGACTGAAAACCAGGTGTGCTAACTACTAGGCCCCCTGGCCCTTAAGGACTCTTGCAACTGCGCGTGCGCGCGCGCACACACACACACACACACACAAATCAACTTCGAAAGTTGCACTGAGACATTGAAGATGTAGCTCTGGCCGTTGACCAGACCTCTCAGCCAAGAGGACAATAAGGATCAATATGCCATGTCTGTTAAATTTGTCAGTCATTATTTTTATATCTTTCTGATCCCTTGGCAATGTTAATAATCTACTTTCCAAATAAAACTGTCCCACTGAGCTAGTCATGCACATGGTCGTTGTCAGAGAACAGACAGAGGCTTGGGGACGATCCAGTGCATAGACAGCACTTTGCAGTGCCTTGCTAGGATGGCCCAACCCTGTGTTTCCCCTCTGAGTCAGACTGGCACACCAGTGTATACAATGTACATTTCTGTCCATAGGAGCTGGAGCACCTAAAGGAGGGATTTGGATGCGCTGTTAAGATGCCTAGGTGGTATGAAAATTAGGCAGTATGAGCTCTGCGGAAATAACAAACCTGGAGAAAACAGCTAACAGGTTTTTCCCTCTCCCACTGGTTATGGAGCTGCAGTGGCACCAGCATGGGGAGGAAAGATGCACTGGTGGTTAAGGAGCTGGCCTGGGGTTCAGGGCTCAGTTCTTGGTCCCACTACAGACTTTCTGTGAGCCTAAGCAAATCAGTTAGGGCCTGATTTCAAAGTCTGTGCAGTGCTTTCTTTGCACTCCAATGGGATTAAAATCATGTCCTTGATCTCTATGTGCCTCAGTTCCCCATTAGGATAATAATTCCCTACCCCACAGGGGTCTTGTGAGAACGAATTCATTAATATTTTGATGATCTCGGAATCTACAGTAATGGGGCCATGTAAGTAGATAGGCAGGACTGATTAAGCCACTCAATAAACAGATGCCAGATGAGGAACAGAGCACAGGAAAGTACGAGACCAGCTGAAAAGTTAGTTAGAAAGCAGAAACCCTAAAAGTTCCTGTCTGTTTTGGTTTGATGTGCTGCATTCCTAACTCAGAACTGAGGTCCCAGAGGTTGAGGTAATGGGGAAAAAGGGAATCCCATCCTGGAAACCTTAAACAAAGATACACAGGGGCTATTTAGCCAAGGTGTAACTTCTCAGACTCCTGCTGAATTACACCAGGGCTGAATTTGTCCTCTTCAGTATCACTGTCGCAGCAACAGCTTGAGGAAAGGTTGTTTCTTGCAATGGCAGATTCATAGGATTCCTTGGGGGGGGCGTAAGGAGGGCGTTAGTTTTATAAAGGAATTGTTTGAGATAAATTACCTCAGCAGCTTATGCTGGCATTTCCCTCGCCTTCTGCTAAGCTAGCATGAACCTACATGATATGTTTAAGCGGAAACAATTCACATGGTTACTATGGGATACGTTCCAAATATAGGGCATGACGTAACTGGCTAAATTTGATGTCTGTTAAAATGGTTATGGATGGTCAGCATTATGTTTTCTCAATAGTTTTTTCATTATATTTGTCATTTCACAGTAATTACAAGATTCATTTATAAAAGATTAAAAAGTTACAAAGAGTCAAGCATCAATG
Organism: Gopherus flavomarginatus; assembly: GCF_025201925.1. Taxonomy (NCBI): domain Eukaryota; kingdom Metazoa; phylum Chordata; order Testudines; family Testudinidae; genus Gopherus; species Gopherus flavomarginatus. The sequence goes on along the minus strand of NC_066626.1, from coordinate 13,325,377 downwards.
ATTCATATCAATGTTCTGTCTAGGAAAAGCAAGATTTTGTTTAATAGTTAGAAAACAAAGGCTATGGGCTATTTCTCCACTTGACTTTATGCTGACTACATTTCAGTAGGTTTTGGTAATAAATAGACTTAAAATGCCTGGTTCTTTTGTTGAAGCAGGCACTAACAGCATGGCTAAACATATTCTTTATGGTAACTTTCCTGTGCTCTGGTGCTCAACTGGCATCAGTTAGGTGAGTGGTTTAGTCAGTCCTGTCTATCTACTGGTTTGTCAACGAGAATGTGGATAAGGGTGATCCAGCTGATATAACTTATGTGGATTTTCAGAAAGCTTTTGACAAGGTTCATCACCAAAGGCTCTTAAACAACCTAAGTAGTCATGAGTCAACAGGGAAGGTCCTCTCATGGATCTATAACTGGTTAAAAGATAGGAAACAAAGGATAGGAATAAATGGCCAGCTTTCACAATGGAGAGATGTCAGCAGCAAGGTCTCCGAAGGATTTGTACCGGGACCAGTGTTGTTCAATATATTCATTAATAATCTGTAAAAGGGAGTGAATGGTGAAATGTCAAAATTTGTATTAGATGATACAAAATTTATTCAAGATAGTTAAGTATGGAACTGACTGTGAAGAGTTACTGGGGGAATCTCACAAAACTGGGTGATTGGGCAACAAAATGTCAGATGAAACTGAACGTTCATAAGTGCAAAGTAATGTACATTGGGGGAAAAATCCCAGTTACACATATATAATGATGGGTTCTAAATTAGCTTTACCACTCAAGATAGAGATCTTGGACTCACCATGGATAGCTTTTTGAAAACTTCAGCTCAATATACAGCAGTGGTCAAAAAGGCTAACAGAATGTTAGGAACTATTAGGAAAGGGCTAGAAAATATTGTTATGTCACCATATAAATCGATGGTATATGCCCAATCCTTGACCCGTTCTGGTTCCCCATCTTAAAAAGGATATCATGGAAAGGGAAAAGGATCAGAAAAGGACAGCAAAGATGATCAACGGTATGGATAGGGTTCAGTATGAGGAGAGACTGAAAAGTTAGGGCTGCTTATCTTAGAAAAGAGACAACTAAGGGGATATATGATAGAGGTCTATAAAATCATGAATGGTATAGAAAAAGTGACTAGAGAGGTGTTATTTATGCCTTCACACAAACCCAGGGTCACTTGATGAAATTAATAGGCAGCAGGTTTAATACAGAGAGGAGGAAGTATTTTCACACAACACTCATTTAACTTGTGGAACTCATTGCCATAGGATGGTCTGATGGCCAAAAGTTTATCTAGTTTAAAAACTGAACTAGATAAATTCCATCGATGGCTATTAGCCAAAATGCAACCCCAAGCTTGGTGCGACCTTAAACCACTGACTGCTAGAAGTTGTGAGGGGAAGAATGGGGTGAATCACTCCAACTGCACTGTTCTGTACACTTCCCCTGAGATTCTGACACTCGACACCATCAGAAACAGGATAATGGGCTGGATAGACCATTGGTCTGACCCGGTGTGGGAGTTCTTATGTTCTTATACAAGGCCAGATCCTCAGCATAGTTCTATTGACTTCAACAGAGCTATGCTGACTTTACACCACCATGGGATTTGGCGCTCTGTTCCATGACATGAATGGGTCAGATTTTTTAAAAGGGGCCAACGCTTTGGTAGTTTCACCTTCACACAGACATGTGGATCAGCGAATATGTTTTGGTTATTACATTTCTACTTTACAATTAGAGACCATTTCCTGTTGAGCAGGCCAGGCAGATTTAACATCGTAAATGAAATCACGTTACTTGTTGTGTAATGATACTTATGACTGTGCTGCTTCTCCTTTGAGCCCCTCCATGCGTCCGTGTCTATATTTGTATACCATGCTCATCATTATGGTATCTCATAGCTCAGATGGGCTTGTGATTCACTTTCTCTTCTGGCAAAATCAGGCTACTAGTGCATAAACCAGTCTCTCCATATCTTATCAATCTTCCCTGCAATTCACTTTCATGAAGCACATACATCTCTGGTATGTCTTTTGACTTTCATTGTGGTATTAGTGAATTGCTTCCAAAGGACTGAGGCTGTAAATGTCTCATACAGTCAAACCTCCCATTGAATTCACTGGGAGTTTTACCTATATAAGGACTGCTTGGTTGGGCTCTGAGTGGAAGTGAGGAGATTTTAAGTCAGATGCTGCGATTCCGTTGGCTACACACAGACAGTTTGACTGCAGAGATTTGCTAGACACTTCCAAGGTTTTCCACAAGACTGGCTATCACAATAATGCTTAGCACTAATGAGTGCATTGCAGCTTCAAAGTCCTTCACACATATTAACTCATGAATCTTCAAAACACTTTAGGGAGGAAGGCCAGGAAGGATCATAATCTCTCTTTTGTGTCTGGATACACTGAAGCAGACAGTTAAAAGTCGCTATTCAGCCAAGTACTTCAGCACAGGTGTTAGTCACATTATTTAATGTACCGCTGGAAGGCACTCAGGCCAAGATCTTCAAGCAGTGAGCCTAGGGAAAAGGCTTAGAGACAGGGGCATCTCTGCCAGGCACGGCAGTCAGGAGGCTTTCAGTGGCATGACTGCGGGAGGTCCTCTGGTAATGCAAATTCGGTGGCATGCCTGTGGGAGGTCTGTCGGTCCTGCGCCTTCGGCATATCCACTGCCGAATTGCCACCGAAGCCACGGGGCTGGCAGACCACCTTAGCGTCCAAAATATGGGGGTTAGCATGAAAACCTCCAAGCTTAGTTACCAGCTTGGACCTGGTACCTGCTGCCACCACCCAAAAAATTAGAGTGTTTTGGGGCACTCTGGTCCCTCTGAAAAACCTTCCCTGGGGACCCCAAGACCCAAATCCCTTGAGTCTCACAACAAAGGGAAATAATCCTTTTTCCCTTCCCCCCTCCAGATGCTCCTGGAGAGATACACAGACATAAGCTCTGTGAAACTACACAGAGTGACTCCCCCTCTCTGTTTCCAGTCCTGGAAGCAAAAGTACTTTCCTATTCCCCCAGAGGGAATGCAAAGTCAGGCTAGCAATCCAACACACAGATCTCCCCTTGATTTCCTCCTCCCACCAATTCCCTGGTGAGTACAGACTCAATTTCCCTGAAGTAAAGAAAAACTCCAACAGGTCTTAAAAGAAAGCTTTATATAAAAAGAAAGAAAAATAAGTACAAATGTTTTCTCTGTATTAAGATGATACAACACAGGGTCAATTGCTTAAAAGAATATTGAATAAACAGCCTTATTCCAAAAGAATACAAATTAAAGCACTCCAGCACTTATATTCATGCAAATACCAAAGAAAAGAAAACCATAGAACTTACTATCTGATCTCTTTGTCCTTACACTTAGAAACAGAAGACTAGAAGGTAGAAAGTACTTCTCCAAAGCTCAGAGAAAGCAGGCAAACGGAAAACAAAGACTCAGAGACACAATTCCCTCCACCCAAAGTTGAAAAAATCCGGTTTCCTGATTGGTCCTCTGGTCAGGTGCTTCAGGTGAAAGAGACATTAACCCTTAGCTATCTGTTTATGACACGCCCCCCAAATTGCAGACAGTGGGGAAGCTCACTGGCGGCGATTTCCTTCTAGAACTTTAAAATAAACAGATTACTACAACACATGCACCTTTACATATACTACTAAGTATATAACTAACAGACTTCTACATTTTAAGAACACTTTTTAACTACTGAATTTTGGGAAACTCTCACGGGAGAGTGCATCAGCTACTTTGTTAGAAGCTCCTGTGATGTGTTGAATTTTAAAATCAAAATTTTGGAGAGCTAAACTCCAACGAAGAAGTTTCTTGTTGTTCCCCTTGGCAGTATGAAGCCACTTTAGTGCAGCATGGTCAGTTTGTAGTTGGAACCGCCGTCCCCAAACATATGGGCGTAGCTTTTCCAGGGCGTACACAATGGCATAGCATTCCTTTTCACTGACTGACCAGTGACTTTCCCTCTCAGACAGTTTCTTGCTGAGAAACACGACAGGATGGAAGTTGTGATCTGTTGCTTCCTGCATGAGCACTGCTCCTATACCACGCTCAGATGCATCTGTGGTTACTAGGAATGGCTTGTTAAAGTCCGGGGCCCTGAGCACAGGGTCAGACATGAGCATCGCCTTAAGCTGGGTAAAGGCCTTTTGACACTTATCAGTCCACTTAACGGCATTTGGCTGGGTCTTTTTGGTCAGGTCAGTCAATGGGGCAGCGATTTGGCTGTAGTGTGGTACAAATCGCCTGTAGTATCCGGCCAAGCCTAAGAAGGATTGGACCTGCTTCTTTGACTTTGGGACAGGCCACTTTTGGATAGCATCCACCTTGGCCTGTAGGGGGTTTATGGTTCCTCGACCCACCTGGTGCCCCAGGTAAGTCACTCTGTTTTGGCCTATTTGACACTTTTTGGCCTTAACCGTTAGTCCTGCCTGCCTGATGCGCTCAAAGACCTTTTCCAGGTGTAGTAGGTGTTCGGGCCAGGAGTCTGAAAAAATGGCCACATTATCGAGGTAGGCAACTGCAAATTCTCCCAGTCCAGCTAGTAGACCATCTACCAGCCTTTGGAAGGTGGCGGGTGCATTTCGAAGGCCGAAAGGAAGGACATTGAATTCATACACCCCCGCATGGGTGACGAATGCTGACCTCTCCTTGGCAGGTTCATCTAGCGGTACTTGCCAGTACCCCTTGGTTAAGTCTATTGTAGAGATGAACTGGGCACGTCCCAACTTCTCCAATAGCTCATCGGTACGTGGCATTGGATAGTTGTCCGGACGAGTTACAGCATTTAGCTTACGGTAGTCCACGCAAAAGCGTATTTCCCCATCTGGTTTGGGTACCAGAACCACTGGAGATGCCCATGCACTGGTAGATGGGCGGATTATACCCATCTGTAGCATGTTCTGGATCTGCCGTTCTATAGCAGCTTGGGCATGAGGAGACACTCGGTAGGGTGGGGTTCTGATTGGGTGAGCATTACCTGTATCAATGGAGTGGTATGCCCGTTCAGTCCGTCCTGGGGTGGCTGAGAACAATGGGGCGAAGCTAGTGCACAGCTCCTTGATTTGTTGCCGCTGCAGACGTTCCAGGGTGGTTGAGAGGTTGACCTCTTCCACGCCACCGTCTTTTTTCCCGTCGTAGTAGACACCGTCAGGCCACTCAGCATCATCTCCCTGGACTGTAAACTGACAAACCTGTAAATGTCTGGAATAGAAAGGCTTGAGAGAATTAACATGGTACACTTTAGGCTTTAGTGAGGAATTGGGAAATGCTATGAGGTAGTTTACAGCTCCCAGGCGCTCTTGGACCGTGAATGGCCCTTCCCATGATGCTTCCATCTTATGGGCCTGTTGCGCCTTCAAGACCATAACCTGGTCTCCTACCTTGAAGGAACGTTTTCTGGCATGTCTGTCATACCAGGCCTTTTGCTCTTCTTGAGCATCCTTTAGGTTCTTTATAGCAAGGGCTAAAGAGTGTCGGAGGGTGCTTTGTAGGTTGCTTACAAAGTCCAGAATGTTAGTTCCTGGAGAAGGCGTAAACCCCTCCCATTGCTGCTTCACCAACTGTAATGGCCCCTTAACCTCGTGACCATACACCAGTTCAAATGGTGAAAACCCTAAACTGGGATGTGGTACAGCCCTGTAGGCAAACAGCAACTGCTGCAACACTAGGTCCCAATTATTGGAGAATTCGTTGATGAATTTTCGTATCATGGCCCCCAAAGTTCCATTGAACCTTTCCACCAGGCCATTGGTTTGATGGTGGTATGGGGTGGCAACCAAGTGATTCACCCCATGAGTTTCCCACAGTTTTTCCATGGTCCCTGCCAGGAAATTAGACCCTGAATCTGTAAGGATGTCGGAGGGCCAACCTACCCTGGCAAAGATGTCTGTTAAAGCCAGGCACATAGTGTTAGCCCGGGTGTTACCTAGAGCTACTGCTTCTGGCCATCGGGTAGCAAAGTCCACTAAAGTCAGTACGTACTGCTTTCCTCTGGGCGTCTTTTTTGGGAAAGGGCCCAGAATATCCACAGCTACTCGCTGAAATGGGACCTCAATTATGGGGAGTGGCTGGAGAGGGGCCTTGACCTGGTCTTGAGGCTTTCCCACTCTTTGGCATACCTCACAAGACCGGACATACTTGGCAACGTCCTTGCCCATCCCCTCCCAGTGGAAGGACTTCCCCAACCGGTCTTTGGTTCTGTTCACCCCAGCATGCCCACTGGGATGATCATGGGCTAAGCTTAAGAGCTTCCCCCGGTACTTAGTTGGAACCACCAACTGTTTTTGCGGCTGCCATTCTTCCCGGTGTCCACCAGAAAGAATTTCCTTGTATAAAAGTCCTTGGTCTATAACAAACCGGGATCAATTAGAAGAGCTGAGAGGCGGTGGGGTGCTCCGTGCCACCGCCCAAGCTTTCTGAAGGCTGTCATCTGCTTCCTGCTCAGTCTGGAACTGTTCCCTTGAGGCTGGGGTCACCAGTTCTTCCTCAGACTGTGGACTTGGGCTTGGTCCCTCTGGAAGCGATGTAGGTGATGGGGTTGTTTCCGTTGCTGGTGAACCGCTCTCCGCTGGTGCACCTGAGGGTATTTCAGGCTCTGGCTGAGCCTTTTGGGTATGGCTGTCTGTTGCTTCTGCCAGTTTTGGCTCGCTGGCGCCCTCTGGCGTTGAGTTTGAAGATGGGGTTGCAATGGCTGGTGCTGGTTGCTGTTCCAGTTCCGGGCCTGGGACTGGAGGTGCTGTGGCTGTTTCAGTGGTTGGCATGGAATCTGGGTCCACTACCTCTGTCTGGGTCTCTGGTAACACAGACGGGGCCTCTGTGGACGGCTCAGGAACAGGAATGGGTCTGGAAGCTTGCCTGGTTTGGCTACGTGTAACCATTCCCACTCTCTTGGCCCGCCTCACCTGGTTGGCCAAGTCTTCCCCCAGTAGCATGGGGATAGGATAATTGTCATAGACTGCAAAAGTCCACATTCCTGACCAGCCTTTGTACTGGACAGGCAGTTGAGCTGTAGGCAAGTCTACAGCTTGTGACATGAAGGGGTAAATTGTAACTTTGGCCTTTGGGTTGATGAATTTGGGGTCAACGAAGGATTGGTGGATAGCTGACACTTGTGCCCCCGTGTCTCTCCACGCAGTAACCTTTTTTCCGCCCACTCTCAAATTTTCCCTTCGCTCCAAGGGTATTTGAGAGGCATCCGGGCCTGGGGATTTTTGGTGTGATGGTGGTGTAATGAATTGCACTCGCATGGTGTTCTTGGGACAGTTGGCCTTGATATGTCCCAGTTCATTACACTTAAAGCACCTTCCATCTGATGGATCACTGGGCCGAGGTGAGTTACTGGAGACTGGTGAGGTTGAAGGGTAGGGTATCTGTGGCTTTACTTGGGTGGTATGTGGGGTCTTTGGCTGTCCTCGGTTGTAGGGTTTATGGTCTGTGTGCCCCCTGGGGTAATCATTCCCCTTGACAGTAGCTTTTTTGCTTTTTGCCAGTTCCATCCATTTGGCTCCAATCTCCCCCGCCTCAGCGATATTCTTGGGGTTTCCATCTTGTATGTACCGTGTGATGTCTTCAGGAACACCATCCAAGAACTGCTCCATTTGTATGAGGAGGTTCAGTTTTTCCAAGGTTTGAATGTTGTTTTCTGTTAGCCAGGCCTCATAGTTTTTTGCAATGCAGTAGGCGTGTTTGGGAAATGACACCTCGGGTTTCCACTTTTGGGTTCTGAAGCACCGACGGACATGATCTGGGGTTATCCCCATCCTGTATCTGGCCTTGGTTAGGAAAAGTTTATAGTCATTTATTTGGTGCTTAGGCATTTTAGCTGCCACCTCTGCTAAAGGTCCACTGAGCTGTGACCTCAATTTTACCATGTACTGGTCTTCGGGGATGTTGTACCCAAGACAGGCTCTTTCAAAATTTTCCAAGAAGGCCTCGGTGTCATCACCTGCCTTGTAGGTGGGAAATTTCCTGTGCTGTGGAGCAATAATGGGCGCCGGGTTGTTAGGGTTGGCTGGCACATGCAGCCCAGCTTTTGCCAACTCCAGTTCATGTTTTCTCTGTTTTTCCTTCTCTTCATTCTCTTTTTGTTGTTTTTCCATTTCTTTTTGTTGTTTTTCCATTTCTTTTTGGTGCTTTTCCATTTCTCGGCGGTGGGCCACCTCTTCTTCTTCTAGTTTTCTTTTGTGTGCTGCCTCTTGGGCTGCCTGTTCTCTTTGGTAGGCTGCCTGTTCTCTTTGGTAGGCTGCCTCTTTGATCTGTTCTTCTCTTTCTTTCATCTCCATCTCTTTTTGTTTTATTTCCAGTTGCTGTTTGTGTTTTTCCATCTCTCGCCTGTGTTCAGCTTCTTTGATTTGTTCTTCGGCGCCAATTTTTGCCTTAGAAGTCATGGTTCCTGTTTTCTTGGGTTGGGGTGCCCTCCGGTGTTTATCTTCTGAACTGCAGGTTCTGTTGCCTCCTGAAGTTTGCCTAGCAACAGTGCTTTTTTTCCTTTTCTCTCTTTAGCTAATGTTCAATGAAGGGAAACCAGAAAAACCACTTTATTTGCATGCATATAAGTGCCGGTACTTGCCTCCTAATGGGAGGGCTATTGCATGACAAAAGACCCTTAACATGCAAGCCACAAACTGCGAGAGAGAGCAGAAAAAAAAAAATTCTCTCTGGTTCCCTTTTAAAACCAACCGTTTCTCTCTGCTAAAAAGCCCTTAGCAGAGAAGAGAAAAATAAAATATTTCCACTGGCTTCTGGATTCTGTCTATATCCTCCCACCACTGCCACTCATGTAATAACCTTAGTCCCAGATTTGGACCTTAGCGTCCAAGATATGGGGGTTAGCATGAAAACCTCCAAGCTTAGTTACCAGCTTGGACCTGATACTTGCTGCCACCACCCAAAAAATTAGAGTGTTTTGGGGCACTCTGGTCCCCCTGAAAAAACCTTCCCTGGGGACCCCAAGACCCAAATCCCTTGAGTCTCACAACAAAGGGAAATAATCCTTTTTCCCTTCCCCCCTCCAGATGCTCCTGGAGAGATACACAGACATAAGCTCTGTGAAACTACACAGAGTGACTCCCCCTCTCTGTTTCCAGTCCTGGAAGCAAAAGTACTTTCCTATTCCCCCAGAGGGAATGCAAAGTCAGGCTAGCAATCCAACACACAGATCTCCCCTTGATTTCCTCCTCCCACCAATTCCCTGGTGAGTACAGACTCAATTTCCCTGAAGTAAAGAAAAACTCCAACAGGTCTTAAAAGAAAGCTTTATATAAAAAGAAAGAAAAATAAGTACAAATGTTTTCTCTGTATTAAGATGATACAACACAGGGTCAATTGCTTAAAAGAATATTGAATAAACAGCCTTATTCCAAAAGAATACAAATTAAAGCACTCCAGCACTTATATTCATGCAAATACCAAAGAAAAGAAAACCATAGAACTTACTATCTGATCTCTTTGTCCTTACACTTAGAAACAGAAGACTAGAAGGTAGAAAGTACTTCTCCAAAGCTCAGAGAAAGCAGGCAGACGGAAAACAAAGACTCAGAGACACAATTCCCTCCACCCAAAGTTGAAATAATCTGGTTTCCTGATTGGTCCTCTGGTCAGGTGCTTCAGGTGAAAGAGACATTAACCCTTAGCTATCTGTTTATGACAGGCTCTGAGTGGAAGTGAGGAGATTTTAAGTCAGATGCTGCGATTCCGTTGGCTACACACAGACAGTTTGACTGCAGAGATTTGCTAGACACTTCCAAGGTTTTCCACAAGACTGGCTATCACAATAATGCTTAGCACTAATGAGTGCATTGCAGCTTCAAAGTCCTTCACACATATTAACTCATGAATCTTCAAAACACTTTAGGGAGGAAGGCCAGGAAGGATCATAATCTCTCTTTTGTGTCTGGATACACTGAAGCAGACAGTTAAAAGTCGCTATTCAGCCAAGTACTTCAGCACAGGTGTTAGTCACATTATTTAATGTACCGCTGGAAGGCACTCAGGCCAAGATCTTCAAGCAGTGAGCCTAGGGAAAAGGCTTAGAGACAGGGGCATCTCTGCCAGGCACGGCAGTCAGGAGGCTTTCAGTGGCATGACTGCGGGAGGTCCTCTGGTAATGCAAATTCGGTGGCATGCCTGTGGGAGGTCTGTCGGTCCTGCGCCTTCGGCATATCCACTGCCGAATTGCCACCGAAGCCACGGGGCTGGCAGACCTCCCTCAGGCATGCCGCCAAAGGCAGCCTGACTGCCACCCTCACGGCAACCGGCAGGCCGCGCCCCCTGGTTTGCCGCCGCAGGCATGTGCTTGGTGTGCTGGTGCCTGGAGCCGCCCCTGCCTAGAGAGCATGGAGCTGAGACACTGGGGGCCTGGGAATAGCCTGAGGCAAAGGCCCGAGGCAGGGCTAGGTAGGAAGTGGTCCAGGGAGACAACAAGAGACCCATGTAGTCAGGCCTTGGCCGCCTATGCATAGGCCCCTGGACCGGAACCCAGTGGAGAGGGAGGGCCTGGGTCCCCTACCAGCCCTCCAAGGAAGGTGGAGCAGAAACCCGCTGACAAGGCGCAAGGTGTACTGAACCCCCCACCCCATATCCAGAGTAGGGCCCAGTGAATCTGGACTTGGACTTGAGGGTCCAACATGAAGTTAAAGGACTAATAGTTGTTGGACGATTGGTTTACTGTGACCTGGCCTCAGGGCCAAGTCACAAGACGAAACAGACCACTGCAGGGCTGGCATGACTGTCAGCAGGGGATGCTAAAGGAAAAGAGCGTGCAATGCCATGCCCAACCACCAAGGAGTGTGTTGATCGGTGAGTATCATGCTTACACTTTACAACACACAATTTTTAACTGATTTCTAGTTACTGGGTTTTCCCCTCTGTTTTTGTGTCTGTTGTCTGCCCGAGTGCAGAATTGCTGTTAATTATTACACAAAAATGAATGCTAACCTGGAACTAATACATGTGATGTACCCCAGTCTTGCATTCATGTTGGAAGGCATGTTACCTCTCATGCAGAGGCTATGTAAGAGGGTCCCCATAGTGCTATATCTTACAGTGTTAGGCTGGTTGACCAGTACTAAGATCATCCCTTGACTCGCTTGCTGAGCAGTCTTTGGCTGTGAATTTTCTGCCCATTGGTCCGTCTGGTTCTGCTCCGTTCTGTGCAGTAGGCACCTTAGCAATTCACAGCCCTTTGTGTTCTCCATAAAGCAACACCACAGCTAGTGCAGAGGGTCCTGTGACAAATGTAGGGGGATGAAGGCACTTACTGCAGATGACTAAAAGCAGAAAGAGAGCCTGGCTGCTGAGAGAAGAAATGGGGCAAATAGGAGGTGTGGAGTTTCAATGCACTCTGGGAGAGTTAGTCAGAAGAAGGGAGCAGAGAAAGAGAGAGAGCAATGAGAGGCAATTAATTGAGTCTTTATTGGGCCAGGATGAACCTCATGTTAGAGATATTGTCTTGCAGACATTTCTCTGTGATGGGTTGGACCCCTTGGGAAGCCACCTGATGTGCTGAGATACCACCGAGTCTACCTGTTCTGGCAGCATGGGCCCCCTTTAACCTGTCTTGCTGAGCCAGGCTCTTAAAACCTCCTCTAAAACCTCTGGGCAGACTCAGCTTAAGGGACTTGCTCCAGTACTCAGATGTCCACCTCCCTGGGAGTGCAGACCCAAAGATACATTCTGAAATTCGCCCCCTCCCTGAATGTGGACAGAGGTGTGCACACGTCTTCCCCACCCCGTAGAAATTACAGAAACTGGGTTTAATAATAAACAAAACAAATTTTTATTAACTATAAAAGGCAGATTTTAAGTGATTATAAGAGATACCAAACAGAACAAAGCAGATTACTGAGCAAATGAAATCAAACACACAAACTAAGCTAGTTTCACTAGTTACAAATAGTATTTCTCCCCCTAGATATTGTTGCGGGCACTTTGCAAAGTTTTTGTGGTTCAGAGCTCCAGTCAGATTCCTTTTCAGACTGGACCCCTGTCTCAGTCTGGACTCTGTCTTCCTTTTTGCAGTCTTTCTTCTTGGGCTGACAGGCCATGGAGAGGAGTCGTCCTGTGTGCCTTCCTCCCCACCCTTAAACAGGATTTACATAAGGTGGGAATCCTTTGTTTCCCAAGCTTGACCCCCCCCTTCCCTTCCAGTGGAAAGTTACAAGAAGTCCCAGGTAATGTTTAGTATCAGGCGACAAGACCACCTGACTCTGTAGGATCACAGCATCCATAAGCCAGGTGGCAGACTGGAAAGTCCGCAGGAAGGCCAAGCTTTTCACAATCCATTGTCCTCACTGATGGGCCATCTGCCCTGTCTGGCTTTTCCATTGTTGTACCTGGAGTGTTAGCGGGGGCGTCACCCAAAGCAGCATAGTTGAAATACAGATACTTAGTCAATATTCCTAACTTCAGATACAGAAATGATAAAGGCATACATGTTGGATAATTGCATTCAGTAAATCATAACCTTTCCAATGATATCTTACATGAGCCATCTTGCATAAAGTATCTCAGTTATGTCATTCATATCATAAGCGTATTTTCACAAAGACTATGGAATGACATGTCACACTCTCCTTCAGTCACAATTCTGTGAACCACGTCTGAGCTCACTCACAGTTGCCTATCTTCCCACTCACAGTGCTATGGACGACCTCCTCTCCCATTTGGGATCATGTGAATTTCCTGTGGCAACTACAGTAATAACTGACATGGGAAATTTACATTAGCATTTACTTCAAGCTACATGGTAATGCAAGTTAGCAGGTGGGAGTAAAGGAGGAGTGTGAGAACCATCTCCTTGGTCATCTGTGCGTGGGCCACAAGCCAGTGCTCTACAGGCCAAATGTAATCTATGGGCTAGAATTTGGGAACCATTTGGGATCTAAATTCAGTTTTGCAGGTCATGGTACTTCTGTCTCAAATGGAGCTACAGAATTCTATACCGCAGCATGTTAGTTTTAGCTAAATTTTTCTAAATTAAGAAAATAGAATCTATAAAAGCAGAAAAACTGAACAGTCTCACTTTTAAATAAATAAATAAATAAACATAAACTCTCATGCACGCCTCAGAAATGTCTCCCAAAAACTAGCCTTCCAACTGGGAGTTGCTGGCTTTCTACACTGCCTTACCACGGAGTTACTGCAGATGCTAAATAAACAAATAAATAAAGCAGAGGGCCAGCTCTGTAAATAAGTTACCCACATGATGCAAAGTTCATCTCCCAGCTCAATTCTGAACATTGGGACTGATGCTGTTCGTCACGTGTCAGTGTTGTGTCGTGTCCCATAATCCTTTAAGATCAAACTGAAAGCAGGCAAATTGCATCCTTTCCTTGTGGACAGGGGACAAAGCACTGACATTCTGAATGACGGTTACTGACACCCACTGAGATACAAGCTTCCCACCACAAGATGAGGAATAAAGTTGGAGAATCCTGAACCAATAAAAGCCTTGTGAAAACGTACTGCTTTTTAAGGAACTGCATGTTTTAAAGGCTGTTTTCATTTTCATTTTTTGCTGTTCAGTTAGTTTCTTTTAGCAATATCTCCTTTTATGGTTTTATTGTGTTTTTCTCTCACCTTCTCCCAAGGGGGAATTAAAAATCCAAGATTTATATAGCATCAAACACCCCAGCTTTTATTAGTCCGGCAAGAACTCAGCATTACAGTGCCTGATGTTCTTCTGAGTTTAAACAAGGCTATGTTTTTAAATAATAATAATAAAGAAAATCCAGGAACAAAGAACCTCACACACTTGGCAGAATAAATAATGGCTCTGATAATGCTTCTGATGTTCTAAATGAAACCCACAGTCCCTTTCATGTGGTAAATGTGGGCAAACCAGGATCTCTTCCTCCTAGTAACCTATAATGTGACCTAATTCCCCAGCAACTGGGGGGGGGAGGTGTTTGTGTGTGTGTGTGTCCTAAAGATGAACTTCATTTGCAGCAGGGCTGCCAAATACATTTCACTGTAAAGAAATTTGCTTTCTAAACTAAATCACCCCAGAGACAGAAATCTAGTGGGAACCCATCCGAATCCAACTGCTGGATATCTAAGGGGTCTGGCTGGATGTGGATTAGCAAACTCGCGTCTCTGATTTATGGATTTATTGGCCCTGGCAAGCATCGTTGAAAGCCCATCAAGTTCCAGAAGTGCATTCTCTGTTAAAACTCTAACGGTGAGATTCTCAGCCGATGTAAGTGGGTGCAGTTCCATGGGAGTCAGTGAAGCTGCTCCCATTTCCACCAGTGGATGAACTGGCCCTGTTTGTGAAGGCACAGCCCTGAGCAAGGAGTTGTTTGTAAGCAGCATGCAGGAGAAGTTGCTGTGCCACAGGACTCCTCATTGTTTCTGTGCCTCAGAGATGCGCTTCAGAGGCAGAGTTCCCTCACTGCTTCCCTTTTGCTTGAGGGTAGGGGTGGCTGGCTGTGTGACAGTATTTTGCTGCTTGCTTAGTATATACCAGAAACAAATGTATTCTTCCCCAGCTCCCATGGTATATTTTCACCAGCTCATGTGTTGTGGGAGGAGCCATGGTTCCATCCATCCGCCTGCCTGCTCCATGCTCACCTGCTCCCGGTGGGGCATTGACCAGGTTCAGAGCACCCGCTTATCTTTCTGCATCTGGTCCCAAGGACCCAGCAGCCCAAGCAGAGACACAAAGGAAGTTCTTATTGCCCTGGGCAGGCATGTAGTCCAAGTCGCTCTCTAGCCTTAAAAAAATCTGAGGGCTGGCCAAAAAACCACCAATACTGACATGGGCCAAGTTTGCCTTTTTTTTTAAAATTTGGGGCCAGTGAAATATATCATCATTTTTCCAGATGGTAACTGAGCAAGAAAGTGTATTAAGCAAAATGTAGCATTTGCCAGAGACCTGTGTTTTCCATGCTGCCAAAAAAACCCAAACCGTACAGCAGTAAGAGGTAGCATGAAACAAAACCTTCTCTTGAATAATTAATGATAGTCACAAAACTGCGCTCCATTTGAGAAATTGGGTGCAACATGGTCAAATTTCCACCTCTGGAATTTGAGTTTTTCCTTCAAAAGTTGCTGGAATTTGCAAGTATTATTGCAAAATGTTTGGGAAGCCTAACCCAGCAGTTTCACATGATTCAGGTTTCAGGATAGGATCGGTGATTTGTTGCTGCCTGGTGTTTAATGTCTGTGGATTGAATCATCAGTGTTCTAGGGTCCAGGATTCTGGAAGTCCCAGTTAACAATGTAACTTCGATTGGAGGGTGGCAGGAGGGATTTGCCTGAGTGTAAATTGCATATTTTTTCCCTTTGACCCTTCAAATACAATCGACCTTATTCAGGGCCGGTGCAAGGATGTTTTTCGCCCTAGGCGAAACTTCCAGCTTGTGCCCTCCTCTAACCTGCACCCCAGCCCTGAGGCACCCCCCCGTGGCAGCTCCCCATCCCCCAGCCTCTGCCCTGAGGCACACCCCCCGCCCCAGCTCACCTCTGCTCCGCGCATGAGCACCCCAAGCACGCCGTCGCTGATTGGCACAGCAAGCCTGGGAGGCGGGAGAAGTGAAGCAGCCACGGCGTGCTCAGGGAGGAGGTGGGGCAGGGGTGAGCTGGGGCGGGGAGTTCCCCTGAGTGCTGCCTCCCTTACTTGCTGCGGGCGGCCCTCCCTGCGCTCCCCTGCCCTCTGCCTAAATGCCGGCGGCGACAGGAGCGGCCGAAGATCCGGCCGCCGTGGTCGCTGCCAAGGAAAATGGCGCCTCCCAAATTCTAGCGCCCTAGGAGACCGCCTAGGTTGCCTAAATGGTTGCACCGGCCCTGACTTTATTATGCATCTTACACAAGTGGGGGTCCATCTTGATGGGGCCTCTGCTCAGCACTGTAATACAAATAAATAATATTAGTAAGGGGGAACTCTTGAAAAACAACTCTCATATTTTGACTTGCAGTGGGAGTGGGATGCGTAATTGTCCTCTTTACCTTTGAAAATCTCCCCCTCAGTATCTGGTGCTGTGTTCACATCATGTCCCCATTCACATTCACATCCACATCCACATCAAAGGTGCTAAGGGAAAGCTTTCTGGGGATTGCACTGAAATTCACAAAAATACGATCTAGGGGCACACACACAAAAGACCTTTTTTTCCAGCCAATCAGAACAGAGACCTGAAAATGAGTCATGTCTGATGTATTTAATGATGTACAGCCTGTCGCTGAAATGTAAAGCATTTGTTGTGGACATTGCTGCAACGGGCCTTATTATAAAGTGGAAATTTCAGATTTATTCCTTATGCAGGCTATCTGTTATGTTATCCTATTGAGTTACTTGGAAACAGCAATCATTCCATTATTTTAACAAGGGGACTATAACTAAACTGTCCTCTGTGATTTCAGCGTAGGCTTGTCTTCCCAATCCGTGAAGATGATGTAACCAGAAAACAGCCCATTAATCTCATCCAAAGTCTTAAATTCCAAGGCACAATAAATCAAATTTAAATGGGTTTCCACTAGACCAAACTAAAGGAAAGAGCTTTATGAGAAATATTTCATTTCCAGTGGGGGGTTTCTTTATGCAGATTTACAATTATTATGTAATTCTTTAAGCAGCTAGTTATGTTCAAGCAGCAGAAACAGAGGTGACGGATGAATTTCTAACTTTCTGTTTTTTTACATGCATATAAAATATTCTGTTGAACAGGTGCAGGAGCTCGTGGAAGGCAAAAAAATAGCCAGGCTCCCTTTGCTTCCCCGAGTGCTCCATGGACTGTCAGAGATGAAATGCCAAAGTATACAGGGTTTGAAAGGTCTCTAGCTGCTTGGGCTGTGTCAGGTGAATTAGCAAGAGACAAAGGATGGTCTTGTGGTTAAGGCACTGGCCTGGGATTCAGGAGAGCTCAGTTCAACTATTGCCTCTGCCGCAGACTTTCTGTGTGACTTAGGCCTGAAGCCTCAAAGATATATAGCTATGTAACCCCCATTCAAATCAATGGGTTATATAGGTGCCTAAATAACTTTGAGGATCTGTGCCTTGGTTCCTTTTTCCTTAGTCTGTAAAATGCAGATAACAGCACTTTCTATCTCACAGGGGAGTTTTGAGAATAAATCAGTAATATTTGTGAAGCACTCAGACAATATAGCAATCAGGTCTATACAAATACTGAGATTAAAAGAAGATATCTAGGCCTGAACATATCAACTTGCTGCAATAGTTGGACATATATCTCTTATCTGGGGCATGCAAAAGGTAGTGGGGTAGAAGGCCAGAGTTAAGGTTGTTTGAACTCTGCGTTTCTATTTTCCAGCATTTGTTTGTTTTTGCAATGCACTTTAACATTAAGTTTCTTGGCTTTCCGATGTCTGTGTTTTATAAAATTACTGCACTCTATTAATTTTTCTCTCCACGTTATTGACATTTATATATGTAGATACCTTTGTGACATGGGAGGAGGATGAGTTTGTCTGGGTATTAGTATTAAACTGCAATCAGCAAAGCTATCTCAGTGTCATGGGCCATTTAATAGACATTAGTTATCTGCTTGGACTCCTGCTCTCGAAATAGGTATAGAAGTTGGACCAGGAGGTTCAGTTGTTCCCAGAAATATAGGTGTATAAAGTTCCATTCTTAAGCAGAGCAATATGTTTACACTTCCTGGTGTGAGTGTGTTTCTAACTGAAAGTCACTGAGCACTGCGTGAGCTGACCCCTTCCTTCCTTTGACAGAATCTGTATTGTGTTAGAGATCTGTAGCCACTGGTAAAGTTATAGGAAACTACCTCTGAAACAGTTCTTGGTATTTGAAAATGGAAAAAGTATCAGAGGTTTATGATCAAGGAAAGAGCAAGCAAGCACCTTATTCTTCCTGGAGAAATGTCATTTCCAGGCTCCTTTCCCTTACATATGCCAACTGAAAGACACTTTTTTCCCCAAGAGGGATTATTATAGTGGTGCAGAGCTGGGGATGGGGTGAGAGAGAACATCTGTACAAAAAGCAACTTACTAAGGGCCAGATTCCTATATTTGTACTCGCATTGAGAAGTATCTTACTCTTTGACTAGCCCCATTGAAATCAATGGGATTACTCACTAAGTAGAATACTACTTAACATTTTAAAGGGGATCAGAATCTGGCCATTTGTCAGAACGGTCTATGCATTTTACATAGAACTTTAAAGAAACACTCTCTCTGTTAACATAGTTTCCCTTAGTGCTATTTTGTGACATCAAGCTCCTGCAGTGATGACATCACAGGCTGTTTCCAGAAGAATTATGGCATCATAGAGTCAACACTGTTACTTCCTTGCATGATCAGTTCAGAGGAGCAGATAGGCTGTTAGGAGGAACATACTTGTTTAAATACAAATATATGTGCAAACTGCATTCCTTGCTCAAAGCAAGCATGGAAGTCTTTTGGGAAATACAGCATAGTTCAATGCTGTGTTCACTTAGGGGCAAAGAAAAGGAATTCCCTTCCAGACCGGAATTGCCAGGTGAAATTCAGTGGCCTGAGTTGTGGAGGAAGTGAGTCTCGATTAACACAGTGGTCCCTTCTTGCCTGAAAATCTGTGATTTTCTCTTTACTGAGGCAAAACTTCCCTTGAACTGAGCGAGAACCAAGGCCTGCAAGATTTGGCCTCAGTATCTTTGCTGCTAAGTAAGAGCAGTGAGAAACAGCATGCTGAACACATGGAAGGAAAATGGTTTTATGCTTATAGATGACATGGTTTTATAGTTCTCTCCAGCAATGGGGTCAGCTCAACCAAAAGGCCACATCTACTGTCTGCCTTACCAGATGTTGGCCTGGAAGCTAGGACTGTGATCTCTTTTAATTAAAGTCAGATCAGCATTATTTTACTCTGTTCCCATGTGTATTTGTAGGCAGTTTAAGGAATACAAGAGGTTTGCTGGTACGTGTATTTTTAGGCTAACAAGGATCAGATTTGAAAGCCTGCCTCCTGGACAGAACATTTCCACTTCTGAGTCAGCAGATGAACGCTCCTGGGAGGTCTGGATTTCAATAAGAGGGAACTCCTCCCCCTCTCTAAGCCCGGCTACATTAGACAATCACCAGCTCCGTTCCTTTGCTGACTGTCAGATAGTCGTCTCTGATAAGGAACAGACAAGCAGTGTACTGTAGGTGTTACTAGTAAGCACCAGGGATGGGGAAACTGATTCTGAACTTTAGAACCTTGACCCTTCCCTGGAATCTTTATCTGGGTTCTAGATTGTTCAGTTCAGCGACCTTCCCATCTCCCTTAGCAAATGGTCCATGCATCCCCCCACCCCAATCTCCCTCCTTAAATCTTTCCCCACTTCTTGCCTAAGGACAAGGCATCTCACTCCAGTATTTTCATGGAGCTAGCTAATAAACCTGCTTCCCCTCCCAGCTGTTTGTCTCAAGATGAAACCTGATGGGAATTAGCGATGGAGGGAACCCCACCTCCCCATATATCTTCAAGAACTGCTAATCTCCTGGGTATGCACAGGGGAAGCCCTCCCTTCATTCCTATGAAGTCCTTTCTCCACCCTTGCAGCAAGGCTGGGAAGAAGCAACCAAATGTGACAGTGTCACAGGGTCTGTCTGCACCGGGGTAGGCAAGTGGTCAGACTAGTCAACCTTAAAGACAACAGTCAATGCTGGAGGGTAGTGGGAAGGAGTAACTAGTTATTGTTCCTCCATCCAGGAACTCAGTCCTTTTTGGAGAAAAAGTCCACGTAGGCCTTGTGCCTGGTAGTTTGGATAAGCATCCTAGTGTTTAGATGCCAAGTCAAGTTCTGAACGATTGGAGGTTAGGTGCCAACATTCCCTTTGTACAGTGGGAGGCGGCACTGGCTATACACAGTGAAGATGATTGAGTGGGGTGAGCTTACCCATTCAATACAGTGGTGAAGATTGGCAGCCTGTGTAACTAACTGCAGCCTTTGGTTTCAGACTCAAGGTTCTGGCAGGATTTTTCATGTCTTCAGGATGGATGGCCTCTGAAACATCAGGTGTTTTGGCTATGCGGCTGTCCCAGGTGTTGTGCTGGGTGTTACAACCTGACAGTGAAGAGAAATAGGGATTCCTGTAAGCTGCAAAGAAGACATATTTCAGAGTCCACCGTACTCTGAATTGACTAAAACTGCAGAATGTTTCCCAGTTATAACCCCTTCCCAAAACAAATAAGTTATTTTATTATTTATTTAAGACGTGGCAGAAGGGAAAAGCAAGGCAGTGTGTGTGTGTGTGTGCACTTGTATGTGAGAGAGAGAGACAGCTGAGAGCAAGGGCGGCTCTAGACATTTCGCCGCCCCAAGCAAAGCGTCATGCCGTGGGGGGTGCTCTGCCGCTTACCGGTCCCGTGGCTCCAGTGGACCTCCTGCAGGTGTGCCTGCAGAGGGTCCACTGGTCCCGCGGCTTCAGTGGAGCCGCAGGACCAGTGGACCCTCTGCAGGCACGCCTATGGGAGGTCTACCAAAGCTGCAGGACCAGCGGACCCTCTGCAAGCATGCCACCGAAGGCACCCTGCTTGCCGCCCTCCCGGCAACCGGCAGAGCGCCCCCCGCGGCATGCCGCCCCAAGCACACGTTTGGTGTGCTGGGGCCTGGAGCCGCCCCAGGCTGAGAGGAAAGTCTCAGACTTGTCACTTTGTAGTCAAGTATGATTGGTTTGTGCAGTTAACAGCATATTGAGAGGGATTGCCCTGAACTGTGGTGAGGATGAAGATAGAATAATCCTCCTTTAAGGAGCAGATCTTTACCAGGCCTGTATTGATTGGTTGGAATCATCAAGTATATTTTTAACCCACGGTCTTAGCAACTTATCACATGTGTCATGAGCACAATAAGCTTATCAACCCGTTGAACATCTCATTCCAGCGATAAAATTCAAGGATGTCTGGCATAGTGCAAAATCACCCAGAGTAAACATAAGATATAAAGGAGCAGAAACCTCTCTGGTTGTACAGCCAGGAGACCCCAAGCGCTGCAGGAAGGGGAGCTGGCAATTCTGTAGGGAGCACTCTTTCCTTTGAGCCAGCACTGAACCCAGGCTTGGGCAGGACCACATCTGGAATAGGGCACCTCTGACATCACTGTGCACATTAATGCCATGGTGGTATTTAGGTCCGAACACTACTGAGATAGGAGATTGACTTAGCCTATGAAATCTCACAAAATCACCACCCTGTAGCTTTGGCTAACATGCAAGGAAATGTAGAGATGTTAGACTGGAGGCATTGGGCCAGATCCGCAGCTAGTGTAAATCAGCAGAGCTCTGATTTAAATGGAACTGTGCTGAAGATTGGCACAGCTTCCATTGACGTCAGTGGAGCTATGCTTATTTACACTAGCTGAGGATCTGGCCTGTTAATCACAAGAAGGTAACTTAACATATTTCCAGAATCCAATTAAAATGTATTGAGAATAATGAGGCAAAAGTAAATTGACTGTAAGGAATGATACAAGAAATGTCAGCTCCATAGGTCCTACTAAGTCCAAGCACAGGCAACATTTCATCCAAATGAGATTTAATTTGCTGTGTGTCTTGCATCTTTAACTAAACAAGTGATCATCTGGCAGCTGTTCAGTGGCCTATACAAAATGGCTTGGTGGTCTCAATGCTGTGGGCCAGATGCCAAATCACAACTCTCCATTTTTGGCACTGGTTTACGCCCTTGCTGGAAGGGCCGTGGCAGAGACCAAGGACTGAATGGGCTTGGAGACTGAACTACCTTTTCATGCCAAGAGATGGCCCCTGAAGGCTGGGAATGAGGCACAGTGGTAGATTAATGTAGGGAGGTTTGCACTGGTACTGGAAGTGTTGTAACTGTTCTGAATATTTCAATCTCTAAAGCCATCTGTCTGGCATCCTTTGAAGTGCACTAAATCTATTAGATGGGGAAAGAGAATGTCCACAGCTAAAAAGAACAGACTAATAACTAAGAACCAGCGCTTTCCTGTAATGTTGCTCTAAATTTCTTCATAAACAGAGCACCTATCAAAATGGCTGCTGGTGTGGGACCGTTAGAGTGATAATGTCTGTGCACATGCACTGAAGAAATAATATTCCACTACTTGTTGTTGAAAAGACAAGACTATAGTCAGTGGCATGAGGTTAAATGACATAAAAGTTAATATGATAAAAATCCAAAATTTGTTCTATAATCTAATGACTTGCTTC
This sequence comes from Gopherus flavomarginatus, assembly GCF_025201925.1. Taxonomy (NCBI): domain Eukaryota; kingdom Metazoa; phylum Chordata; order Testudines; family Testudinidae; genus Gopherus; species Gopherus flavomarginatus. The sequence continues at coordinate 13,303,227 of NC_066626.1, read as the reverse complement.
TGCAAAGAGACACATTGGTGTGGACGCTTATGGTGACACACAGTGTACCACTGACTTCAGTGGGTCTACTTAGATGCTTAAGTTAAGCATGTACTTTAGTGCTTTGCTGAATTGGGGCCAGGTTGCCCAGTACCATGCAGGATTAAGCCCTCAGTGAACCCCAGAATAGTAAGAACCAGTCACTGCAGCAGTATTCCATCTTAATTAGCTACATCTTATTTCCTCAGGCTCTTAGAAATATAAGGTCCTGTGTGATTCTCTACTCACAGGGATGTAACTCACGAGTGACATTGAACTCTATAGCATTACACTTGGGTCAGTGAGAGGAGAATTATACTCACATGTTCATACACAAACCCTCTGTACACTAAGACATTTAGATGCCACTCAAATGCATAGCCACATAGCTAACGTTTTTTGGCTAAGAAAATGCTTGCATATTCTAAAGGGCCCCATTCAAAATGCAGAAGTGATGTCCTGCATTAAACAGCATTGCAGTCAAGCACATCACTCAAACAGTCCTTCACATGTTTCAGACTATTAACAACATACATGTTGATGGTCAGCTCTATGTAAGTTATATGAATGTAGGAGCATTTTGGAATGTATAATAGGTTTTGCTATTTTTCCTACAGACAGGTCTACATGGAAACCACTTATCTGACCATCAGATCCATCCCCAGATCTTTATAGGGTCAGAAATGGGACCTAGATCCAAACCATTCTTGGTATGGGTTTTGCTAAGGCAACCAAAATAAAAATTGATGAGGTTTGCCCATCTGCTTTTACCCATCTCTAACTTGCTGCATGTTTTTTTCGGTACAATGATGTTCTCTTGCCTGATGGGTTGCCTATATGGTCACCGTGAGCTGATGGTTCTGGTTAAACTGACTTCCAAAGAGCTTATATTTTTGGTAATTCTGCTTGCACTCAGAGACTGCTTCTCTCCCTGTGCTGTCCTGCTAGAATAGAGATCAGCAGAGGTGCTCAGGCTTGGAGCCCTTTTCATAGAAATGAGATGGGTTGTTGGTTTAGTTCTGTCTAGGCCTCAGCTATGGAACTCATTCCACCTCCTTGGTCCCAAATAGCACAAGTTCAGAACACACTGGAAAGCTCGTGGGTTTTTCTTGCAAGACATTTGGAAATGTCTGTGTGGTGTCAGTAGTGGAACTGTCTTTGTAGGAGTGGCAAATTGCTTGAGAGGGAGTTGAGCGTTTAGGTTACAGAGGGTGGTTTGTCTTAAATTGCTGGACTTTGGATATATGTTTCGTAGGCCTGGTTGCCAAGATTCTATTTAAACCATTTTTTGATGGAAAATAATTGGGTTTTCAATCAAATAAACACTTTCAGAGAACGTGTCTGCTTTGATAAAAAAGTCATATTTTCTTTTTCTTTTTGGTCAGAAACTTGAAGAAAAAAGTTGGGTGAGTGTTTTGGTTTTTTGACATTTTTGGAAAAACAAAAATCAGGATTTTGACTTTTCAGTAAAAAGTTGAAATTTTCCACAGAAAAGGCCCATTTTCTGACTAGCTCTAATTTTATGCCAAGGATGCCAACACCAGATATATAGTCATCCTTTGTAGCTTGTCTATAAATGAAAATAAATCATCCTAGACAGAACATTTGTGTTTGTATACATATGTATCCCAATCTTCCTAACTTATTTGATCATAATAGCAAATCTTGGTGGGAACCATTTGTAAAAAGTAACATGTCGGTTTTTGTTCATTTGTTTTTCCAAGTATCTCTTTTCCCTTAGTAATAAATGACATCATTAGCATTTAGCTGGGCAAACTGTGCCAATGAAAACCCTTGTAAAACAGCATCTTTCCTAGCCATCCTGTGGGCAGAACTTCAGCTTAATGACTCATCCAAATCTTCAAGTCTGTGGTCTTCGATCCCACAAGGAGCAAATAAATACTATCTAAGTGAACGACTGAGATTTCACAATTTGGGGGGGAATGGAGGAAATTAGCTCTGTTTACTCTTGGGAAGACACAGGGCAAAATTGTGACAAGCATCTGGAAATGTCAGAATTGTTGAGGAACAAGTATTGCTCCCTCAGCTGTTCAACCCACATATAGATACGGCACTAAATCCTGCTCCGCTTCATAGCATAAAGAGTGCCAATGGCAGATTAGCATTTCTCTGGCAGTACAAAGATAAATGAAATATGGGGCATTCAGAAGGAGAGTTTTCAGAGGAATTTGGGTCCAAAACTCCCTTAGGTTCTTTTGAAAAGCCCAGCCTATATCTGCTTTATGAAAACAGGAGAATATATACTGAAGCGTGCAGGGCCGTCCTTAGGATTTATGGGGCCCTACGCAGTATTATTAAACTGGTGCCCCTATGCCGGATGGCAGCCCAAGCTCACAGTCTGGTGGGGGAGGGGGAGGAGGGACTTGACAGCAAAGGATAATGAGATGCCCAGCCTGCCTCATGGTGGCGGAGAGTCACAGTTCCCCGCAGAGACTTCCATGCCCTCTCCCTCATGCAGAATGGACATGAAGAAAGTACCTAATTAAAAGCACTAAAATTTGGGAATAAAAAATGTCAATCACAGGTTTTTTGATATGCCCTGAAGTTTGTCAGAGATTTATTTGCAAAAACTTCATAGTAAGGGTGAGTCATCTGTCCTGCTGAATACATTACATATAATGGAATACATGATGAAGCTCTTCTCTGTTTTACATTTTCTTCATCAGTATTTCTAAGTTGAATTTATATTTTAAATGTACTCAAATCTTAAGCCAGCATTCCAGATTACTACATATTTAACTCACTGAAACAAAGACATTCTTTTAAATTAATCAGAGAGGTTTAGTGTGTTCATAACAATGTTCATTGCTTTTAGAAAAAGGGAACAGTAATTTACTTTGTGTGATCTCCATAACAAGAGACATGGTTATGAAATTTCACCAACTTTAAAAAAAATGTTTCCAAAGATTTTAGGTATAACAAGGATTTTGTCTTACTAAGGTACTGATTTTGCTGGAGGGTTCTTTTAAAACTAGTTTGTTGGATAGTCAGAAGTAAAGAAAGGGAACTCTTTGTCCAGCTATCTGGAAGGGAAGGACTGTTGTCCCTTTAAGGGCTCTCTTCAGTGGGGAGTGGGGTGAGAGGTGGTGAAGGGATGGACAGAAAGGACAGGAAGACTTGGAAGCAATTTTTTTTTAACTATAGTAATTAAAATGTGTATTTTAGATAAGGGAGGTCTTTTGAAGGATTTATTTAAAAAACTATGTCTGAAGATCCACGCATTTAAGGCTAAAGATGATTGTGCATCTAAAACTCTATGCAAACATTTTTTAGAAATGTGATTTTATAATCTTCACCAGCTCACTAATGAAATATTTTTAAAGCAAATTTTAAACTAAGGTCCTGTAGACCGACATGTTCTGTGTAAATATTACATTAATGCACAACTGTTTTTGTCAGTAAAGTCAGAAACTGACAGTATAAAAATTTATTTGGGCATAAGCTTTCGTGGACATCTGATGAAATGGGTTCTAGTCCACAAAAGCTTATGCCCAAATAATTTGTTAGTCTTTGAGGTGACACAAGGACACAAGGACTCGTCCTTGTTTTTGCTGATACAGACTAACAGGACTACCACTCTGAAACCTGTCAGTATATACCTTGGGGTTGACAAATGCCTGTTAAATGGCTTTATTACCCCTTGAATGTCTCTTTAACAGTTTCAATGTTGTGCTAATAGGTCTGGCAGGCTGGAGGTTTTTTCACTTTTAACTACTAGATTCCCTCCCAAGGAAGACTCACCAGGCTAGAGCAGCCATCTGTGGGAGCCTGCAGGAAGGGTCAGAACAGGGATAGGAAAACAAGCGGGTGGACACTAAGACCCAGTGGTGCCCCAAATTTTCAGGTGCCCTATGCAGCTGCCTATGTTGCCTATGCCTAAGAACGGCCCTGGAAGCGTGATGGGGCTGAACTAGAACCTTGGATCTGCTCTTCCTGAACTGGGAGGGTAGTTCTCAGACTCTGAAATGAAATGAACCCACATCTCTGACTGGAACACCACCAAAGCTTGGGGTGTTCAGGAACTGCATCCCAAACTTGCAGTTTGTGCCCTATCTCCAGTTATGAAATGGTGCCTTGACCCACCAAAATATTGGAATTCTTGTGCAATTACACTGGCGTGGTGCAACGGAAACTTTCCTCCAATGTGGTGATACTGTGAATTTCTCTAGTGGACCACATATCTAGATACCAGCTCACAATCCCGTATATTCCTGTCCAAATCACTTAACAGCAGATGTTCAGCTCTGGTTTAGGGCAGGTTCTGTAGTTAATGGACTGATTTTATCTTTGCAAAGTAAGTAGTTTAGTAATAAATGCAGATATTTTGCTTCAGAGATGCAGTCAGAAACTCGGTATACCATTTCCCCAGTGACTGTTCATGCAAAACCACTTCCCAAAAAACCTCTCTGCCATGGCTCCACCTTTCACCACTGCACCCCAATGTGAGGGATTGGGGGTCTCCCCTGGCAGTGTTCAGACTCCAGCTCCCACTCAGCAGCTCGCTGGTACCAGCAGGGAGTGTGAGGTGGTGGACCCATGAAGCTCCTGAGTGGAGGAGACGTCCAGCCTCTCCAGTTGGTTCAGACTCACTATTTAAGCCAGAAGGAGGCGCAGGAAGTTGTTTGAGTAACTAGATGAATTCCTGGTTGTCTGCTACCTTGGACCCTGCTCTCCTTCCTTGTTCCAGATTCCAGCCTCTGCACCCCACCCCTGGCTACTGAATCCAGCTCTGACCTTTAGGTTGACTCCTGAGTCTGACTCCTGGCTCCCAACTCCTACTCTGACCACTGGGCCTGACCACCACTGCTCTAAGCGGTAGGTCTGATCGCCTACATCCTAGTCCTTGACACCCACCTGCATGCACTTATCTCATCTGGGAGCACTTGGCTCCAGTAAGGCTCATCCTAGGAGAAAATGCAGCTGCATGTTTACTAGCCACAGGCTTTTCCTACATTGCTATCCTCTGACTCAGCGGAAGTGGAGTGATGCTTTAGTCAGTGCCTCGTTCCCAAAGCCGCTGCAGGGACAATAGGTTTTATTTGATTCTCATTACTATTTAATCTTTGTATAGTGGTGGCACCGGTCCCATTGTGTATACACATGTAATAAAAATACTGCCCCTGTCCAAAGAGCTTACAGTGTGACAAGAGACAAGAGGGGCATATAACAATCGGAGGTGGGAAGCACCAGGTATGAGAGATGATACAGGTTGGTGTAATGAGCACAGTTGCAGCACAGTATCATTGTTGATCATATAAATAATAATGGTCAGGTGTTTGGCAATGGTTAGGCAGCTGAGTATATGGTATGTTTTTGATGTCCCACTTTGGAGCATCCGCTCATTAGGGGCAGGACTCACAGTGAGAGAGGGTTTAGGGGACCACACCCTCTTCAGGGATGAAGTGTTTTGAAGTGCAGAGCCCATTTGAGAAAAAACATAAGGAATCTCCATGGACTGTGAGAGCAGTGATGCACCTGAGAATGGCTGACCTCCAAGCACAAAATTGCAGAGGGAGCTTCTAAGGGCCAGAGAGAGAACAAGCACTTACAAAGGAGTACAATATCGTTATGCCCATTGTAAAAATGGGGACCCTGAGGCACAGTGAGGCTGAATAACTTATCCAAGGACCATCACAGACTAGTGGTAGAGCAGGGAACAGAACCTCGGTCTCCCAACGCTCATTCCCTTGCATCAGCCAATGAATCACACTGCCGCCCTTACTATGATTTTACTTAGCTATGCTTTTCACAAATACTGGGCACTATTGGCCAATACTTCCCAGCTCTCAGTCCCTCCATCCAGGGGGAGCAGGGATGGACAGAGACCCAGCTCCTCAAAGGTATTTAGGTTTCAGTGGGAGTTAGGGACCTCAATATCTTTGAGGATCTGGGCCAAGATGTGATATATAGACTGCTAAGCGGTCACATGACTCTTAGATAGCAGCATCTGGGAGATTTTGACTTGGAGAAATCTGAATGAAAGAAAACTGTAAATCTGATAGATGAGCCAAATGTGCTGGGAATATGTGATAATATCAGATATTAGCAGAGGGGATAAGCACTGCATCCTTTCTGTAGGCCTTCCTGTTCTTATAGAAGTTTGTTTTTACAGCACCCCTCCAAGTTGTGTGGGAACCATCCCTGCTATGCGTGCCTCTCTTTTTCTGTCAGTTAGTTTGCTTGGGTCTCACAATATGTTGAAATAACCTGCATATTAACAGGCACAAACTTTTCCTTTTCGCCCCAGCTGTGTCCCTCAGGAAAAGTAAACTGCTTTTTATTTAGCCCAAGACATCTGGAAATTGAGATTTCCAGGAAAAGCAGAGAAAATGTGGAAGATCTTGGGTGGTGGATTATGAAACTCATCCCACTGCTCCTTACGTGTCATGAGCCTGTAACTGATAAATAGCAGCAGCAAAGAGTCCTGTGGCACCTTATAGACTAACAGACGTATTGGAGCATGAGCTTTCGTGGGTGAATACCCACTTCGTTGGATGCATGTAGTGGAAATTTCCAGGGGCAGGTATATATATGCAAGCAAACAGCCCACAGACTGGCAACTCATTAACAGTGCTGCCTTTCTGCTTTACTCATTGTCTTCCACAAATATTGCTTCCTTGGTGTGGCAGAGCATGGGCCTCTAAGCAGTATAAGAGCCTCTGAGGGTCCTGTTTTGTTCAGAATGATTTGGAGGGAGTCAATTTTGTATTATATGTAGGAGTGGTCAAAAAAGTTTTGTCCTCACTGCTTGACAGGGAAGTGGGTTTTCAACTAAACAAATCTTTTTGGGAAAAGTCTGACTTTCCACTGAAAATGTCAATTTGTCATCGAAACAATGACTGCTCGGAACCCCAACAAATATTCAGTCTTTGACCAAAAACCAAAACATTTCATCCCCAAACCATTTTGATTTGGAAATGCTGCTGCAAGGCCTCATTTCCCTGTGTAAACTGGGGTCCAGTGTCACACTATTTCTCCCATGATTCACCATTGGGAGGGAAAGTGGTGCTTCATGGAAGTCCAGGGCCTATACTGGAGAGTTGGGGCATATGGCAGTTGAACAACAATCCCATAAATGACCTTGCAGCATTTCTGATTTGAATTATTTCAGGTTTTGGCAGAAATATTCAGTTTCTGGATTTTTTTGCCCAAAATTAAACATTTTCATTGGGGAAAAAGAAAACTGACCAGCTCTAATTATATTGTTGAATTTGGGGGATCCTCCACGCTGGGGCAATCCATTCATGGCTAGCTACCCTGGCTCATGACCACTTTACAACCATGAAGTGGTGCAAAGCAGCTAGAATGAAGTCAAGGGATCTAATGTAGCCCATGTCTGAACTGGATGCAACTCCTATTGAAGTCAGTGGGAATTGAGGCCACTTATACCAAGCCTGCTTTTGGCCTTTATGCACAATATTTCCTTCCCGCACATAAATATTTGGAAAAGACTCTGAGTTTTAAGAGATGTTTCTGTGGCTTTTATGTTTCTAGGGATTTCCATGTCTGAGCAAATGTTTGGGCTGCACACACTTAAAGCAGCATTCTTGAGATGGGGGTGAATTAGAGGTCAATCCTGCTCCTTTTGAAGTTAATGGCTCTTTTGCCATTGACCTTAAGGTTCGTGGAAGCAGGCCTCTAAGCACTGGTGTGTGATATGGTTGGAACGAAGTTCCTCTTCCGTCCCCCAGAATTGAATCAGCCACTTGAAGAGCAAAGAGCCTTGAAAGTCCAAGAGCTCAAGACATTGGCTGCTGAGTCCTTTAGGAAAGCTGACCATTTATTTAGGTGATAAGATGAGTCCTAAGGTCCAGATCCTCAAATGTGTTTAGGCTCCTAACTTCCACTGGTTTCAAAGGAAGTTAGGAGCCTAAATACTTTTGAGGATCTGGGCCTAAGTTCTTTAGAAGAAGAGGGCCCAGTTGTGAGGACTGAGCACTTTGAAAATCTAGCTCTTTTGAGAGGTCTCGGGTGATGGCTTAAAATAGTACATCAAATAAAAATAGCAGAGATGAGCCTTAACAAAGCCCTCCAAACTCCAGGTCCAGACCCTCAGATCCAAACAGCCTCCAATGTGGGAGAAATCAGATCTGGATCCCAGCTCTATGACTTGGATCAGTCTCTAAAACACAGAAAAATAACCAAGGAATATGTAATTTACATATTTCTCAAGGCAGAAGCCTGGTAAGATTTCTGCTGTAGTATTCATCTACCCAGATTGCAGAGACTAAGATATGCTTCCTGGAGTGGGAGAGATGGGATCCTCCAGCATTGTCACAATGACTCGGAGCAGATGTGTTTCCTGGAGTTGGGGAGAATCAGTATGACAATGCTGTAGGATTACATCAGAGCAGATAGAAAGCCCAAGCTGTTAAAAGTTGATAGTGCAGCAGGCAAACACTAATTACATGCCAGAGTTCTAAAACAAGCCATGAAAAGAAAAAGAAAACCATTAGCAGAGGGGGCTTTATTAAAAACAAACACAAATCTTGCCAAGGTTGAGGGAACACAATACTGTGGTAGTGATACACCAGCTGTGAATCTGACCCATATCTGATCATTAATGGCTTCTGCTAGAGACTGGACAACATTGAGAAAGAAGTTAGATCTGCTGAACCCTCATTAAGGAAAGAATATTAGAACACAGATGAAAAACATGGATTACTCTGTTTAAATGTGTGAGATGACAAAAAATAAGCTCTGTGGATTCATACGTCTCTGAAACGGACACAATGTATTTGGATTTCAGAAAAATCTACACAATTGGTACTGAAAAATGGTTATTATTGTTGATCATAAGCAGCTTGGGGTTACATTTTGCTCTCAGCACGAGTAGTGCAAATCTGGAGTAACTTCACTGACTGTTATGGGGTTTCCTTTGGATTTACAATGGAGTAACTGAGATAAAAATTTGGCCTCTAGAGCCCATACTGTTAACTTTCAAATGTAAGGGCTATATACTGCCCTCACAAATGCACACACTACTCCCGTGGATTTCAGTGGAAAGTATCATGCATCATAGATGTATAAGGCTAGAATTTGGTACAGAAGCTACACTAAACATTCTGAGCCTGGTCCTCAGCTGGTGTAGATGGATGAATCCTTTGATTTTCATTGAGCTACACAGTCTTACTCCAGCTAAGTCTCAGGGTGTCTCAGCCTTCAGTGCAATGTTGTCCTGAGGATAAATACTGGAACCTTGAATGACTTATTGTGAAGTCACTGTACACTCAGAACTATAGTCCTGATATAAATTATACTGAAGACAATAAGGCCTTTCTGTTGATTTGAATGAGCATCATGCTCTGTGTCCCTACACTGGACGTTCACTTTGCTAGAATTGCACTTTACACCTTACAATGCATGGAGACAATGTAATATTTGCAGTCTACTTCACGCTACATGGAGTTTCACTGCAAGTATGCCTTTAGCACACATGGGAGGCTTCATGGAAGCCATCTGTACATGCTGAGAGTTCTTCCCTTGGTGGACTTTGAGGAGCTGCACACTCATATGTAGCGGGATAATGGAGGGGAAATGATGTATGTTGTCCTGGTACTGTTCTATAGATTGTTAATTTTTTTTCCTTTCCCCATTCAGATCAGAATCTGGATGTGACACAGAGGCCCACTGGTGGTTTGCTACCCTGGGTTGTCACACAGCATAGCAGTAGCAAAACTCTTATTGGCTGAGATGGGGTAAGACAGTAACTCACCATTCTGGGAACCCCAGCAGATTGTCACAAGTTTGGGGGAAATTCAGGACTGGGGGGCTTTGGGATCACTTTGCAAAAAATAACTGTGCGGCGGAGGCCAGGGTGTGACTTGCATGCGTGTAAGGCTGGCTTTTGGTGCCAGAGCTGTGAGCCACCACAGTATAGCATTGAAGTTATCCACAGCTGCAGGGCAGGAGGTAACACAACCCTTCACTGGTCTGCATTGAGCCCACAAAGTGTCGCACTGGATAAGAATCCAAACCTTTGTTCTCCCACTTGTGGGTTTTTTTTTTAAAGAACTGGGAGCCATTGAAAACAAAATACATCTGAGAACCTCTCAAAAGTCAGCAGCTCGTTACACGTGTCCTTCCCTTGCCCCAAATGCTGTGTGTGGTGCAAGTGCCACTCCCGGTTGCTGTAATGGGAACACTTAGAGATGATGCACCCAAAAAGCTCATTGCAAGAGGAATAGTTGGTGTCTTTCCATGGAGTGGGGAAGACTATGACCAGAGGAGAGCAAGGCACTGACAACCACAAGACACTGCCTAAAGGGAGATGTTTCTGGAAAGCATGACTCACGGGTGAGTCAAAATAACTTGCCCAACCCACTGGCCAACAGAACAAGAAGGGAATCTAAGACAGACAGGACAAGACAACAAACTAGCATCTCTACAAAGTTTCCTATCCTCTTGCTTAGTCCCTGACCGTTAGTTTCCAAATGTCTTTCCTGAATTTTACAGCTGGTTGGAAGATGCTTCAAAAGAACACTTCTATCCTAAATCCTCCAGGAGGAGAGATTTTACCGGAACCTTCCTTGAATAATGAAATCAAAACAACACAAAGGATAATGTGGACTGGCCCAGTTCCAGTGTTGGTAATGACATTCTGCCTACCTATAATTCCCTCTGGAATCTCCACTGGAGCAGCTGTCCTTCATTTCCTCTCCCAAGCTATAGATTTAAAGCAGTCAGGAGCACAGGAATTGCCAGGCTGGATCAGACCACATCCTTCAGAGGAAGGTGCAAGAAACCATCTGCCGCAGCTAGTTATGGTCCGCATTGTCTGCAGGGAAAGTTCCTCCTGGTTCCCTATATTTAAATATTGGCTTTTGCCCAGAAGGATCTTTCCCCTTCCAAACACTCTTTTTTATTTACTATTATAACTCTGGATATTCTTGTATCTAATCCCTTTTCTAGTTCCTTTTCTAGTCCTGCAAAGTTCTCAGCCTCACTGACCTCCTGTAGCAATGAGTTCCACAGACTAATGGCACATTGCTTATTTACTTGCTGTTGATGCACCATGACTACCTAGTTTGACTCCAAAGGAGGCTTTGGTTCAGGGGTCAGTGATTCCTCCGTACAGTTTAAGTGAAAGCCTTTGGTATCTTCTAGGCTGAAAGGCAAGCTATATGTAAACAATTAGCTAATAATATATGAAACATTCTTGATGAGGAGACATTTATACAGAAGAGAAGGATCATTACCCCAGTGCCTGCAGAAGACTTTCCATGTGTCTGAAGGAAGCAAGAGAGACATGGACAGAAGAAATCAAGAGCAGGGCTGCGATGCGTTGGGATATTTAATCCTTCCTCTGCTGAAGCCAGAATTAATGCTGCCTGAGACCTCAAAGTGTTTTTCCGCCATAAAAAAATGTGGTTTTCTGCTTGGTTCCATGCCCTACTCCCTCTCTCCCCCGCCCTTCCCTACACACACACTAGAAATATCAGCAATGCCAAGTCTTGTCTCCCTGTAACTTGCTGGAAGATGTGTGAATGACTCAGATGTGTATGTGCACTTCATGAAGGGACTGTTTGAAGCCCTAACACAGAGAGATTTTGTTTCCCTAAAGAGTATCAGTTAAATAGGTGTTAATAGCTACAAAAAGAATTCTAAAGAACCTGAATTAAAAAAAACCCAATTCCCATATCAAATCCCAATTTGGGAAAGTCTGTAGACACATGCTTAATTCCATCCCTGTCCGGGATAGCACTTGAGCAGATGATTGATTTTAAGTCATTGAGGCTTAAATACATCTTAACGTTAAGCACAGGCTTATGTGCTGTCCTGGGCAGGGAGGGCCTTACTTCCCAAAGTTACACTTGAATAGCATCTTTGATGTTACAGTCCTACCTGGTCTCCAGTCCTCTGTAGAGTCCTCCAAGATCTGCATTAACCTTTAGGAAAGCAAAAAGGGACATGGACCCATTTCCTCTCCTGTACAAAGCTCTGCATTTCACCTTCCCATAGCAACTACATTGAGTCATGTAGAAAAAGATCCCATGAATATGTGATGCATTTCAGTCTTTATTTGCCAATAGCCAAGAGTCTTTTCTATGTTCTCCAAAACCTCCTGGAGTTCTAAATTAGTAGATTTTGCACTGAATAAGTTCCAAACATCTCATCGGCCATTGAAGACAGTCAATAAATGTCCTTCCAGCATTATGTAAAATGAATAGGTAATGAGATAACATTTATCCCTGGTGCAACTCAAATGACTCCAGTGGTGCTACCCATTGGATGAATTTGGCCCCCTGTGACCAGAATTCTTCTTAACAGGTCAAGATTTTCAGGATTTCAGATTTTTGCATGCATAAAAAGTAGAAGCCTTTGTCTTGTAAATAAGCCTCACTTTTGCTGTCATAAACAGTTGTCATCTTAAAACTGACAAATAAATGGAAAGTTTCTAAGCACTAGACAGTGCCGTGTATTGAATTGAAATCCCAAGGGAAAGAAGGATTTCAATTCCCCCCATAATACACCTTGTCCAGTCATTTACACCAGTGGGTGCAAAGTGATAACAAATCAGAACTGTGTTTTATGTCAACTTGATCCTACTTTGCACTAGTGTCGTTGACAACACAAAGTGCAAAGGTAGAAATCAAATACCAAATCATATTGATAGAAGAAACAATGTTCTAGAAAATCAGTGTATATGCTTAAAAATGAAATTAGTGAGAAGCAGGCTTTTAGAAATGATTTTGTGGGGATGGGTAAAAGAAATGAATACAATTATGCTGAAGGAATAATAGACCTGGAGGGACCTATTTGGCAGAGATCCAAATTCTAGGTGGACTTGGAAAGTTCACAAACCACATACCAATTCCCCCATCATGCTTGGGAGGAAAAGCAAACCCAAATGTTGGTGCCAGGGTTGACTTCATTCTGTTGTTATGGGCACTAGTGAGACCAGCCAGGGGCAAATATAGATGTTGCAAGCCCAGAACAAAAGTAGAGCATTGGAAGGTTTCAATTTTTTTCCCCTCAGAGATTTCTGTACTGACTTTTGTTCACTACCTCTCTGCTTCCTAATGTATCAGGCTCAGTAAGAAAAACGCTTCCCCATTGCTCCCAATTTGCCTAATGCATTCTTGTATCATCCCACTGGAATTTCAATGCCGCCATTTAAAAGGGTGCTAACTAGTTCTGCACCGTGGAAAGGATGCTGCAGTATTTCACAGCAAAAAGAGCCCTAACTCCCAAGACCAGAGAAGGAAGTTCAAAGGCTTGTGTTTCCCATGCAGGTTTTTCCAAAATCCTAGTTCTCCAAGATGTTTCACAAGGTGTCAGTGACTCTGAATGCCTCTATTTGGGACTTGAGAAACCTTTGAGGGGCTTTATTTTCAGAAAGTGATCAGCATCTCTGACAATCAGGCCCCTTCAAGATGTCTCAGGTTGGGCACCCAAAACTTGAAGCATCCATAGTCTCTTAGACTCATAGACTTTAAGGTCAGAAGGGACCATTATTATCATCTAGTCTGGCCTCCTGCACAATGCACGCCACAGAATCTCACCCACCTACTCCTGTAACAAACCCCTAACCTATGTCTGAGTTATTGAAGTCCTCAAATCGTGGTTTGAAGACCTCAAGCTGCAGAGAATCCTCCAGAAGTGATCCGTGCCCCACGCTGCTGAGGAAGGCGAAAAACCTCCAGGGCCTCTGCCAATCTGCCCTGGAAGAAAATTCCTTCCTGACCCTAAATATGGCAATCAGTTAAACCCTGAGCATGTCATAGTCGCTTCAAAAATCCTGGCCTGTTTTAAGTATCAGATCCCCGTATTGGGCAATTGTATTCTCAAAAATTCTTTATGCACGCAAAAGAAAAAGGCATTCATCTTAAACTGCAGTTTCTACAGGCACTTCAAAAAACTTGTGATTTCAGAATGGACTTACCTGACACTAAGTCCATTCCAAGTCCCTTCGGGGCCAAGACTATCTCTTGTTCCCATGCTCACAGTTGAACTTAGCTGATGTCTTGTTCTGCTTGTGCAAACATGTTTAAGGCCCACACAGCTACAATGGGGTCAGTCCCAATTCCTAGTCTCCTTGTATGGCTTCCGGAACAATAACAAACACAAAACCAATGCAGCTGTTCCAAATAACCCCTTCGTCGATAGACAGAAATGCTGTGTGTGTTTCATTTCTAATGGATACCCAGTGGAACATCAGGACTAGAGATGGCAGTGGGGAAATGGATTTTCCATTTTGAGAGCAATCCTGGGATTTTGATTTTTTTCCTATCCCTAAACAGAATGAAAACAAATTTCAAAATATCCTGTGGAATAAAATTCTGAAAAAAACATCATTTGGGAAGGATTTTGAAATGTTTTGTTGTGCTAAGATCAAGACATTCTGTTCCGATTTTTACCCCTTTTAAAAGACTTTTCAAAATGTGTTTTATATTAAAAAAAAAGTTTGTTTTGAAAAGTCATTTTGAAATGAAGGTTCAGAATGTTCCATTCTGAAAATGATGGATATTTTCTAAACCTTTTGGTTTTTTTCAGAACAAAACTTTGCTGAAATTAACACGTTTTTCTGAAAAACTGATTTTCTGAAACATTTCCAACCAGCTCTAAAAAGGACGTGTTGTATCAGATGCCTGTCAGCAGCCCTGATGTAGCCGTTTAACCTACTTGGGCTGAGATTTTCAAAGCTGTCTTTCACACTCAATTCCAGAATCACTGAATTTTTCATTCTAAGCAAGTAGAATTGCTCACAAGAAGCTGGTATGTATTTTGTACTCCTATCCGCGGATATGATTATTTGGGATGAGTGGAGTCATACTTCTCAGGTTTAACCAAGTCTCCCTGAAAGGTGAACAACCTGAAATGAATTAATGTAGGAGCACCAGAGCAACACTAGAGGCCACCATTTATAATCAATAAAATGAGAATAATTTCTGGTGACCCACTTTGTTGAGTGAGGGTGACAGAGCACATCAAAGTGAGGCATATTTGACACAAGTTTGTGGAAGGTGAACTACTGTAGTAATAGAGTAACAGTATCACAAAAAGAATAAAAATGGGAGATTTCATTGTGATAGAGAGGAGACTAAGGCCAGATTCTCACTGCAGTAAATCAGCGCAGCTCTATTAATGTTACACTTTACACTGGCTGAGAACACAGCACCTGATACTTTTCATCACAGATCTCAAAGTGCTTTACGTGGCTAGGTGAACCTTATCATCTCCTTACAGCTGAGACACAGAGAGATGAAGCAACTTGTCCAGGATCTCACGAGTCAGTGACATACCTATGCATAGAACTAAGGCTTCTTGAAGTGTTAGTCAAGCGATCTAGTGGCAGCTTGATGTCCTGCCACATGGGGAACTGGAGTTCATTGCCCAGGCAGTGAGTGATGAGACTGGGTTCTCAGCAGCAGCTGCATGCTGAGCCTCTGGTCTAGCTACAGGACTTCACTACCTGCAGAGCTGATTTGAGTCGCTATCTTGGAGTATTATGGCTCCAGGAGAGGGCCTTCATCCCGAACTGCACAAAGTAAGGCCATTTGGGGGAGATGAAGGAGGCTACAGCTACAAAAACAACTAGAAGGGCCAATTTTTGCCCTCCAAAGAATGTGATGCTCCCCAGGGCCGGCTCCAGGCACCAGCGAGGAAAGCAGGTGCTTGGGGCGGCCAATGAAAAGGGGTGGCACGTCCAGGTCTTTGGCAGCAATTCAGCGGCAGCTCCCTCAGTGCCAGAGCGAAGGATCCGCCGCCAAATTGCCGCCGAAGAATTAAGCGGCGTGGTAGAGCTGCCACTGAAGTGCCTCCGGTCGCAGCTTTATCTTTTCTTTTTTTCGCTTTGCCACTTGGTGGGCAAAAAAGCTGGAGCCGGCCCTGATGCTCCCACATAAATTAGTTGGAGGTGAGTTGTGCTCATGAATCCAAAGCCAGCATTTGGTCAGCCTTAGAGGAAACATGATCTTGCGGTGAAGACATTGAAGTAAGACTGAGGAAAACTGAGGTCAATTTCCAGCTGTGCTACAGGCTTCCTGTGTGACCATGGACAACTCTTTCTATCTCTCCATTGTAACAGAAGGGTAATTACACCTCCTTTGTCCGTCTTGCCTATTTAGAGGTTAAGCTTGTGGGAGCAGGGACTGTCTCTTATAAGGTTTTCCTATAGATGCTGCCTGGCACAAAAGGGTCCTGATCTTGATGGGAACCTCTAGGTGCTACTGAAACACACACAATGATGTTTGCAGCGAAGAAGAGCTCTGTGTAGCTCGAAAGCTCTCTCACCAACAGAAGCTGGTCCAATAAAATATATTACCTCTTGGCTCACATTTAATTCCAATGCCTGAAAAAGACTTGCACCTACATCTTATCAGTTAGTTAGATAAACATCTAGTTATCCAGTATGTTGCTACTGAAAATCTTGTTTTAGATTAACAGGTCACTAAACATCTCTGGAGACAATGCTGAGGTTCTGGCTTTGCTGGGAAAGCAGGGAAAGAAATACCAGTATTTAACTTTCCTTTGTGGTTGGCATCAGTTATACACATGATCTCTCGGCTTCTTGAGCACCCATGGCTAGCCTGAGAAAAGATTATTTCCAAGAATCACATGGAACCCAAGAGGATTCCAAGATTAATAATAATTAATAATGAATAATACGCCTGTGTCTTACCTAGTGTTTTTCATCCATAGATCTCAAAGCACTTTACAAAGGGTTAGTATCATTTTCCCCATGTTGTAGATGGGGAAACTGAGGCACAGATCAGTAAAGTAACTTAACTGAGATCACCCAGCAGGCCAGTGGCAGACCTGGAAAAAGAACACAGGTTTGCTGAGTCCTAGCCTAGTGCTCTAGCTGTTAGATAAAATATATTTTGAGGAGTCATGCAGATTGGAGTATACAGTACATATTGCTCATGGCTCCAGCCTTATGACTGCATGGGTGATTTAAAATACAACAACAAATATATCCAGAACACTATGGCATTGAAAATGCTGATGTCAATCCAATATGCGTTGCTATCTCTGATGTTGTGTTTGTGACCCATCAGGAAGCATTTGTTTACAACCTCAGCAATTTCTGTTTTCTTTTCACAAGACTAACATATCAATTGTCTGTATCCTGCAGCAGTTATCTCAGTTTCTGTACTTAATATGCATTGCTCAAATTCCAACTTGATTTACTTTAGCAATGAATGTTGTGCAGATGAAGCAGTACCAAGAAAAGTCATACCAAATTGCAGACCAGTTGTAAAAAATGCGAGAGAACATTGGGAGCAGATCCAGAATCTGGGGGATGGCCATTTGATCTGGATACTGTGAAAAAGAGAAAAAGCAGAAAAGATAATATAACTCATAAATAAAACAAGAGTCTGTAAATATAGGGATCTTTTCTACAATTGAGACATAGGGGATTGTGGGAGATAACTGGTGTTAGCGGCAGATTTACAGCAATTAATTTATTGTATGTGAGAGCTTGTCTACACAGCAAGTTAGTGTGTGGCAAGCCAGGGTGGGAATCTACAGCACACCAGTTTGCCGTGCACTAACGCACCACATGGACGTTGCTGCTGTGCAGCAAAAGTCCCAGAGTGCAGTTTTCAAGCAGCATACACAAAGCCAAACTCCAGGAATTTCACTGCACTGTACCAATGTCCACACAACAACTTAATGCGCAGCAAGTTGATAGGCTGCAGATTCATATCTTAGCTTACCTGGCAGTAACTTGCCATGTAGACAAGCCTACCGCTAGTGTTAATGGACGTTACCCCCATAAAACCATCACTTGTTTGTGGGAGGCGGACCCCTAAGAAGTTGTAGGACCGGAGTATGCGCTGTATGCACAGTTCCAGCAAAGAATTCTATTGTTAGCTGCTTGGCCTCCACTCAGTCTCCAGCAGCCCAGTATTCCAGTGGCAAATTGATGCACTATCACACAGGCGCATTCCCCAGGCAATCAAAGCCGGGACTGAGATCCCTGCTTAAGCAGTGCACTCAGCTCCCTGATTTTTTTTTATTGTTCACTGTGAGGTTGGAAATCCAGTTTGATGCCTGGATGGATTCCTGGTCCAAGAGATGACAAAAATCAGCAAGGAACTACGTGGCATGTGCAGTATGAAAGGTTGGGTAACTGGTTTGAAAGATTTATTAACTTGGAGAGCAAGTTGAAACATAATCATCTGCCGGAGACCAGTGAAAAGATATGGAGAAAGGTGTAGCCAGGTCTGATGTCTGCTTTCTCAATAGTCATTCTGGAGTGGCAATAGATCTGGCCAAGGTCAACAGCCAGAACGCTAGTTCCCATGGAACTCGAGGTAAAAAATGGCAATCATATGGGGAGCCATGAGCATGAGCAGCACCCATGGGTGCAGCTTAGACCAATGCTAAGCCATCGTTGTAACCATAGACATTGGAGTCCATGTGTACTGATCCCCACCGTGTATAATTATGGTAGCACCAAAGGCCCCAGTTGGGATGACAGCCACACTGTGCTGGGCGTTGTGCAGAGAGAAGATGATTGGAATATAACCTTTTGTAACCTTGATCCGTGTCATGGAAATTGGTCCTATTGACTTCACTGGGCTCTGGATCAGGTCAACAAAGAACCTTCCCGTGTGTCACACCGCTGTTACAGCCACATGTTTTTTCCAAGCACAAATGCCAGCATGCCTGTTGCTGGTCTGAAGAGGATGTTGGTAGCTATTGTGATGGGGCAAGGCCAGATGGCTACAGTAAAGTACTGAGAAACAGGTATGTTAGCCCCAGGCTAAACAAATCCCTAGGACCCTGGTAACCAAATGGCAGTTGCTCCAGGTTAATCAAGGCACCTGGGGCCAATTAGGATCTTTCTAGAAGGCAGTAGAGATAGCTACTTTAATTAGAACACCTGCAGCCAATCAAGGCAGGCTAATCAGGGCACCTGGGTTTAAAAAGGAGCTCACTCCAGTCAGGCAGAGAGGAACCAGAGGAGAAGGAGTGTGTGTGAGGAGCTGGGAGCAAGAAGGCAAGGAGCTGAGAGTGAGAGAGTGTACTGCTGGAGGATTGAGGAGGACAAGCGTTATCAGGAGGAAGGTCCTGTGGTGAGGATAAAGAAGGTGTTTGGAGGAGGCCATGGGGAAGTAGCCCAGGGAGTTGTAGCTGTCATGCAGCTGGTACAGGAGACACTATAGACAGCTGCGATCCACAGGGCCCTGGGCTGGGTAAAAACACAATATTGTTCCTGCAAAAAGAGAAAAAGAAATCTGTCTCTCGGAGTAGAGGGCGGGCCTGGGTTCCCTGCAAACCCCCCAACTCCTGATCAGACGCAGGAGGAGCTGACCCAGACTGTGGGTTCCACAAGAGGGGAAGATCACTGAGGTGAATAAATCCGCCAATAAGCGCAGGATCCACTAAGGTAGAGGAGGAAATTTGTCACACTATGCATTGGTGCAGAGGTATATACCACATGCCAGTCTTTCCTTTCTGCACAGTCCCTGTACCCATTTGGTACAGAATCACCATGACTGTTTTCCCAGCTATGCCAGGCAATGTGTCCCTATGCATTTTAGCAAATGGTTTCTGTTGTGACTTGGAAAAATTTCTTATTCCCAGTGATGATTTATGCAGTGAGCATAAGCAGTTGATGATATAAAATGAGATACCATCATATAAACTGAAAAAAGACCATAATGTAACCTCATCTCATGCCCTGGCCAGGGAGACGGATTATGTTTAGTGACCTGTGGCAACCTGGCTGCATTTGACTCTTGAGCTGGGTAAAAACACAATATTGTTCCCGCAAAAAGAGAAAAAGAAATCTGTCTCTCGGAAGGGAGATACTCACCCTTTCAGCTGAATCTGAGTTATGAACTGTTACAGCTCTTTCCCAAAGCAGGCCTTCAAAGCCTTTAGCCTATCAGATAAACACTGTACAAGCATTTCTGCTGGGGTTGCAAAATGTCTCTCTCCCATGCCTTGGAGATACAAATTGAACCTAGACCAATGAAGAGGCAGGGCAGAAGCTGCTGGTGAGACATGTCTGCTGTGTTTCCTGATTGTGGTAGACAAAATACGCGTCATGATGAGGGTCCCACCCACCCCCATTTCTCCTGAAATTACTGCAGACACAGCACACCTCCTCCTCCTGGGAGATGTGATACAGCCTCCGGAAATGCATCCTCAAACCAGGATGATAATACAAAAACAAGGGGTTCTGTAGTTCTCAGGCCCCCCTCGTCGACTCAAGGGAGTATGGATGTGAGTGCAGGAGAAATCAAAACTTTCTTTTAAAGGATATTCTTTACAAAATATAAACTGTGGTTGGGGTTGGGAAAATGCAAATATTCTCTTTCAAAACCATTGCAGTGCCAAGTAGAGTGGAAAAAAGAAACAGCGTTTGCTGCAAAACCATCTGAAGAGGTGTCTCTGTCAGAGATCAAGACCAAAGTTTCCTTCTGGAGCTGGCTCCTCAGCTGGCCTTATAGAAGGACATCACAATGCTGATGTGTTCCTCCTGTCCACGCATGGAACACGAGCTAGGGTAAATGATGCTCAGTGCTCCAAGGGCTTGAAGTGATTTACTGTCTGCAAAAAGCCTTTTAGACTTGCTTGGGCTGGATCTCACAGGAAAAAATCCATTTTAATATGGGTACTGTTTATGTCTGTTCTCCAGAGGGCCACTTATTATCCCATTGTGTCTGCAAAGCGCCCTGGGTATCTTCAGGGGGCTCTGTGAGTAATAGATCATCTTGTGAGCACATTTGATCAGCTCTACAATTCCCAAAGGGGCTGCCACCCTGGGAGAACTCATGCCCTCGCCTCTGACTGAAACTCAAGAGCTCATCAAAAGCCCCCTTCTTTCAGAGAGATTTTCACCCAGGTGGTACTGTGGCCCTGATCCAGCAAAGCACTTTAGCATATGCTTCACATTAAGCATTGGGTTAAAGGCCTTCTTGAATCAGGATGGACTGTTGAATTGGGACACGTCTGGCCAAAGGGAAAACGGGACATCACATGGGGCTGACCCGAGGGCCCCTCTACCCCCTTGCACAGGGCTGAGGCTGACAGCCTGAGGCCCCCAGACAATGGGGCTCATCTGAGCCCCTTACCCTGGCACTGTGCTCTCCCAAGACCCACCACTCAGGGCTGACAACCTGAGCCCCTTCCCCCCTGTGCAGGGCTGGCTCAAGCCCCACCGCCCGGGGTTCGGGCTGATAGCCCAAGGCCCAGCATATGGTGTCATCGCGCCCCTATCCCCCCAATGTTCCTCCATGCCCCACTAGAGGGGCATGCCCCACTTTTTTGCCAAAACTAGACATGTGTCCCATTTAGGGGGCAGGACGCATGCCCAGTTTTCCTAAAAACTTGGGCCATCTGGGACAAGGCTTAGAAAGTGGGCTATCCCAGACAAAACGGGATCTATGGTCACCCTAGCTGGCCACCTCCAGGGATTGAAGTAGAGACCTCCAGAGCTAAAAGAACGAGCTGCTACAATTTGAGATAACGAGCCAAGGATTTGAAGTTAATTGCTGCAACAACTATAGTCTCTGCAGATCAGCATAGAGCGGTGGATGGGGGAGGGTCTTTAATACACATTCACAAGTGGGTTACACTCACATTTGGTGCCTCAACAGAGTGGAAAATATTAAGAGCCACAAGCACAAAATCTACAAAGTAACATAATGTGAGCAATCTGTGCTATTTGAAACAGCTGTGGGCTCACAAGAATATTAATCCCTTCTCTTTGTTTACAGATGCCTCTCCTTTACCTGACCACCCTGCGGGTGCCCTTGTGATCTATCATCACTGTGATTAGAGCTGATCAATAGTTTTCAAAAGGACAAAAGTTTAATGATTATTTTCCTGAAAAATGTTGAATCTTTTTCATGAAAAGCATTTACAAATTTTCAACTACCTCTGATTGCAATGTCCATCTAATTCAGGGCCACATCCATCCTGCAGCCTTACTCATGTGAATAGTAGGTACAGTTTATTTGCATAAGTAAAGGTTACTCACATGTGTAAGTGCTGCAGGGTCAGGTCCTTATGTTGTAAGCTTCTCAAGACAAGGACCTTTTTTCTTATCTCTTTGTAATGCACCACTGGCTGGCACTAATACATAATAAGATGTGTATGCTATGCCTTTGTTAATGAAACCTAAAACTATGCTATGCCTCCATAAATGCAACCTAAATCTGCATTTGCTTTTTTTGCAACAGCATCATATTGCTAATTCATGTTGAGGTTGTGATTCACCACAACTCCCAGATCCATCCCAGCAGTGCTGCTGCCAAACCAGTTTTCCCCCATTTTGTGTTTGTGCACTTGGTTAACTTTATACACAGAAACAGTCTTGATTTCAGTGGAAGTAGTCACATGCTTAAAGTTAAGCGCCTGCATTATCAAGGCCTTTTATTTCTGTGTACTGCACCTCTGCACTTGTAGAACTCTGCTGCAGGCAGCTGCCATCTTGACTTAAATGCAACTTGTTAGAAAGAAGACACACACTCAGGGGTGGCTCTAGGCATTTTGCCGCCCCAAGCACGGCAGGCAGGCTGCCTTTGGCAGCTTGTCTGTGGAGGGTCCGCTGGTCCCGCAGCTTCGGCGGACCTCCCGCAGGCCTGCGGGAGGTCCGCCGAAGCCACAGGACCAGCAGACTCTCCGCAGGCAAGCTGCCAAAGGCAGCCTGCCTGCTGCCTTCATGGTACTGGCAGAGCGCCCCCCGCAGCTTGCCGCCCCAAGCACGTGCTTGGCGTGCTGGGGCCTGGAGCTGCCCCTGCACATACTGTGCTGTCTCACAGAGGTTTTGTTTTAGAGGATTCTGCTTTTTTTGTTTCCCTTAATCTGAGCCAGAATCATTTAGGACTGAGAGTTTGATTGCTATATGTCTGCAGAAACAGCAATATATCCAAAGGAAAGCAACTTTTAGAGCTGAATCTTAAAGACCCTTCATTTTGTCAGTGTGTAAAAACTCTCCTGTGGAAAATGTAATAGGGTGCTAGAGAAATGTAGGATGAAGTCCTGCCTCTGTTGAAGTCAATGGGAGTTTTACCATTCACTTCAATTGGCCAGGATTTCACTTCTAAGCCCCAATTTAGCAAAGCAGTTAAGCACGTGCATAAGTCTACCCTGACAAGGGCCTCTGCAAGTACATTAACAACAGTCATAATGTATTGATCAACATTTGTGCCAAGGCTGACTAGCGGCTGTGTTCTGTAATGTGGGCAGTTTACTCATGTTGGACTTTGTTTAAATTATTAATTATTGAGTATCATATTAGAGAGTGATTAGTAAAAGAGAGGGCATGAATTAAAGAATTGGAATTAGTCTTAGCTCTGATTTCTGTTAACAGTAGTAAGGAAAAAGAAGGAACATAAATACTTCTCCAAATTGTGGCTTTTTCAGCAGCGTTCTAACCTACCACATTGGGAAATTGAGTTCAAGTGGAGTTGATCACTGTCATTGGCCAATGCAATACAAAGGAATGAAATACATTAGGACAAACAAGCTACTTGTGAATATAATCATTTGCTCATAAATGGCAAGTGAGAATGTTTGGTTGGAATGTGCAATCGCAATTTATGAAACAGGAAACAGATGGATCCAATACTGTAACCTACTGTGGTTTGGGGTGGGGTTGTGAGAAGGGAGTAACAGCTAAGGTCAAACACACTTTTAACAGTAATGGATTATTAACTTTAAGAGCAACAACAGTACAATGATTTGTCACTTTTCTCTGAGAACCTTCACAAACATTCATCATCCCAACAGCCCTGGCAACCAGACATTGTTGCTTCCATTTCACAGATGGGGACACAGAGAAACAGAGACATTAAGAGCAAAGGCTAATATTTTCAGACCTGGGGGACCTAAAATTATGCCCCTCAATATAGATTTTTTTCATTCAGGTCCAGTTGGCAGGGTGCTAGCCTGGGACTCAGGAGACTCAAATTTAAGTTCTCTGCTCCAACACAGACTTCCTGTGTGTAGGCTGAGTTACTACTGACAAAAAGAGGCCTTTTGCTGGTATAGCTTATACCGCAGGACTTTTTTTAGCTGGTATAGCCTACGCTAAGGTTTTTGCCAGCAAAAATCACACCCCTAACCAATATAGCTATGCCGGCAAAACTTTTAAATGTAGACCAGGCCTTAGCTTCTCCATGCCTCAATTCCCCATCTGTGAAATGGGGATAATAGCACTGCCCTAGCTCACAGAGGTGTTGTAGGAATAAATACATTAGACTGTGAGAGGCTCAGATGCTATGGAATGGGGCCATGTGAACACTTTAGGTAGATGGTGAATAGCTAGCTAGAACATCATCCATGTCAGCAAATTGTCAGTGACATGCACCATCTAGATACTCCTCCATCTAGATTCCTATGGTGCCAGCTCTAAGATAGCCTCTGATGTACATAATTTATTCATCAGAGTTCAATGAGTCAGTCCCTTGTGCATAATGAGTAGAATACCCACCTCTGGATTGTATGCACAATTCTACAAAACAGACGAGTATCAACATAGATTGAGCTGGTCTGTACTGGAAAAGTCCCCCAATTATATTAAACTCATCTCCATCAGAGTGACATTAGACATGTGTACTTGCATATCCTTGTCCTGATCTAAGTTGGTAGCTAAGAGGCTGGACTGATCATCCCCTTCTGGCAATGAGACCAGATGAGGAAGAAGAGGAAGGTCACTGCTACTCCTTATTCCCCCAAATGGATTGGATGGATGCTGGCACTGCTAATTTATTCCCAGATACTTAAGACTGTGCATAATTTTAACTAACCAATTGACTTCAGTGGAACAATGCATGGACTTAAAGTTACATGCGTACTTAAGTATTTTGGTAAACTGGACCCATCAGCACACCAGTAAAGTCATTTGGACATGTACCTGCTCTTGTAATTCCTTATCATTCCCTTTGACTAGCATTGTGTCTAAGACCACACCATGCAGCAACCACTGCGCATATTGATTACATGACTTGATTTACTTGTTACTACCTGTTGAAACAAAGTTATTGAAGCTGTTCTTCAGAGGGAAATTGCCTGCCCAAGTACTGGGAATTGGAAGAGGTGGGGATCGTACTGATCAATTATATTCAAATACTACATTGAGCTAAACCAGTGAAAGACTTAACCTGGGACTTGATTTCCTTTCAGTTTCTAATGTTAAAAGGGACACAACAACATGACCCAATCCTTGCTTCTTCAACAGTATCCTCAGACACCAGCTGGGGGAAGTGAGTTCAAATCCAGTTGATGGTTGTTTAGTGTACTGGACCAATGTGTTGTAAGAGAAGGAGATTAGGAAAACAAGACAACTTATTGGTATATAGACTTGTTTTGTTTCTCAGTGATAAGTCAGAATGTTTGATGGGGATGTTTGACTGCAATGTATGAAAGCGGAAACAGATGCATTCTGCACAGTATCATCTGTGGTTTGGAAAAGGAGGGTGAAAGGGAAGTGTGAGATGTCCATACACTAGTACAGTACAGTGGAGGCCAACAGGATAGATTTCAGAATGAAGGGTGACTAGTGTTGAAACATGTTGTGTGATACTGGGTGATGAAATAAGGGCATCTGTTGAACTGAACAATTTGCTAGGCAAATAATCCAAAATGAATAATCTATGGTGCAAATTGATCCTTTTCTCCCCCTCTTTTCACAGCTTGTCCACAACAGATTATGATTTTTTACGAATGGTGTTTGCTAGTTACAGTTAATTTGCAGCAGCACATTTGAACGGTGGATTACACACAAAATATTTTTGTAAATATTCACGTAAGCCGTTGATGATAATTCAGCACATGGTTGGTCACCTAAGTTATGGGGGAATTGTTGCTGCTCCCAATCCGGATGCTAATTATAAACAGCGTGACAAAGTCAGACCTGACAGCTATGAGAGAGCAGTGGAAGGTGGGTTAATTAGAGACACCTGAGTCCAATTAAGGGCTGCTGGTGACTTTTAAAAACCGTTCTTCTGGTGCCAGAAGGAGGAGGGATGAGAAACAAGCTGTAGCAGGAAGAAAAGGCACTTCCTAGGTGGAAGGCTACTCTCTTCTCTATAGGGGAAACAGCCAGGTCCTATTTGAGGAAGGAGCGGTAACCAGAACCCAGCCTAATAAGGCAGTGCGTCCTAGGCAGGGGGCAGGTAAATATAGTTCTGTTGTGTTGTGAGTTTTTTTTTTCTTAAAAGAACTAATAAGGCCCACTCTGAGGCCCAACCTGGCAATAGTGAAAAATAAACCCAACCAAAGAATTAAAAATCCGCAGCGTAGGACTGATTTGGGCTAGGGGCTTCCTTTTTGTTTTGTGTTTGCACAGCATTTAGCATGATGGGGTCCCACTCCATGACTGAGATGGCAAGGCTCTATAGTAACACTGATACTAATAGTAATTAATTAATAATAGTGATTAGCTCTGGCCCTAGCAGTGGTGTGCAGGGAAACGCACAAGGAACCCGTCCCCTACAAGGGCTAGCAAGGACTGCAGGTCTGCTTGGGAGAGTCTGTGAATGACTCCTTCTAGTGTCCCCAGGAGCATAAATTGCCTCAAGGGGGATGGAGAGGGGAGGCCACCTCCTTTGCCTTGACCCTTGGGCCAGCTAAGGAGTGCAGCTGGAGCCTTTCCATCAAAAGGCCATACATTTTGTTATTTCCCCCTGGGGGAATGGAGCACAGCTCCCCCTACATGGAGAGCTCTTCCTCCTCTCTGGCTGGTTCAGTGACAACTTCACCTCTTGTTTCACTTGACCTTACCCACTGCTCCCCTTGCACTCTGAGAGAAGGATTGGACCATCTGAGTCTCTGCCCCTCTCCAAATTCCCAGATGCTCAGGGTAGGGCCTAGAGGACACAGTTTAGCTTCTGTTCTCTCAGGCCATGAGTGACTGGGGCTGCTAGTCATATGGGAAAACCATGATTGGTTTTCAGTCACAGAAACTGTATAAATACATCAAGTTCCCAGCCTATATCGATTCTCATGTGCTCAAATCAGCCTTGAAGGGAGCTATGCTGATTAGCCACACACCTCAAAGGCCAGATCCTGAGCTTCAGCTACTTCAGTGCATTTCCTTTGATCTACACGGGCAGAGGATTTGTATCTGCCATTCATTACCCTTATTTGACAGAGAAAATAAATATTTTTGTTTTTTTTTCCCCTACCCACCCAAGAAGATGAGTCAAGTTTTCCTGAAAGTGTACATTAGATTAACTTTAAAATACATGACTCAAGCCTGCCTCTTACATATTTGTCAATAATTCTTAAAATCAGGTCTCTTCCATTACCCCTTTGATATTTATGGAGCACAAATTACTTCCCCTATCCAAAAGCGTGCTCATAACCTGTTGGTGTTTTGTAGTCTCTTAGTGCACTTAATATCCCCAAGGACCTCAGGGAACTCCACATCATTCTAAGTAGTGATGTTTTGAAAGAATTGCTGTTTATATCTCAGCTGGAGCTCTATGATTTGAACCATTCCTCTTCAGCACTGAAATAATCCTTGCAAAGTGCCTAAAGGAGACTGGCTTGGAGGCTTCCAGTGGAAATAAACAATCCAATTGGTAAAAAACCTGGCTAGAAGGAGAATGTCATGAGATCAGCCCATTCAATTTGCTTGGGAAGATAGAAAGCAATTGAACCAATCTAAACAGCCTGAGGTAACACTGTGTGTTAGTTAAGGTCCTGATCATCAGATGTATCAAATTATAGAACAGGGGAATAATTAATTCCCCTTCGGTCACTCCCTCCTCCTCCACAAATAGCTAGGAGCTGTTGTGCATGACCATTTGAACAAACAAGCAGACAGTAAAAAGGAGAATGGCTCTTTGTGTTATGCTGGGAGTTAATGAAGTGATGATTAGTAAGTATGTTGAAGTCAGTACTTCGGTTGCCAAGTATCAAACCATTTATCCCACAATAAATTCCAAAACATTGTAGATGGAGGACAGACTCTGGTGGCCAAATTGCCCATCACCAGGCCTGGCTTAATGGTAGATGGGGTCTCCTGCAGACATAGCCAGCGCCAGAACCGGCTCTAGACACCAGCAAAGCAAGCACGTGCTTGGGGCGGCACATTTCCAGGGGCAGCAGCAGGGCCAGCAGCCAGGGCGCGGGCAGCGGGAGGGGCGCGAGGGCGCACAGGCCGGGAGCGCGGGAGCGAGTGCACGATGGCCAGGTTGTGCTCAAAGCTGAGGCAGTCCAGGCAGAAGGCGGAGGTGAACATGTTGAGCAGCACCAGGTAGCTGCTGAATTTGCACAGCACTGAGCCAAAGGGCCAGTGGAAGCGCAGCACCATGTAGGTGGCCCACAGCAGGGTCACCACGAAAGCCAGGTCGGCCAGCGCCAGGTTGCCGATGTAGGTGGCGGCGGAGCGGCGCTTGGCCCGTGGGCCCCGCCACACAGTGAAGATCACCAGCCCGTTGCCCAACAGCCCCATCATGAAGACCAGCATGTAGAGCATGGGCAGCAGCGAGAAGGACATCTCCCAGTCCACCGGCCACTCGCACTGTGCGCCCGTCTCACTCTCGTTCGTCTCTCCGCAGTAATAGTAGGGCTCGCTGTCCAGCGGGTCCGCGTCCTCTATGTCCCCACACTGCGCCCCGCCGCCATCTATAAAGGGAGCTCCCGCCACTGCCCTCACCCCCTGCAATGTGCCTGGAGACCCACCCCTGGCTGCCGCTCTGCCAGCCCAGGCCACTGAGGGCCAGGTTGTCCCAGGCCAGGTTCCTGCCCTCCACCCCAGGCACACCCCAGTCCAAAATCCCAGCTCTTGACCCAGACACATCACCCATCCCCCCCTTCCAGAGTACCCCCACCCCCACACCGGAGGAGCCAAAACAAAAAACAAACCAAAAAAAAAAAAACCCAGTGAAAAGTGCAAACGTGTAAAAGCTAAAAAAAAAAAAGGGGGGGCAGCCAAAAATTGTTTTGCTTGGGGCGGCAAAAAACCTAGAGCCAGCCCTGGCCAGTGCCCTTGTATCCTTTATAAGATCATTATAACTAGCTTCTGTTTAGGTCCTGTTTCTATTGAGGAGAAGGAAACTGGGGAAGAGCTGGGTGAAATTTTCTGGATGACATTTTTGGTAAAAAATGCATTTTTGAGAACACCAAAATGTTTTGCACATTTGTGTCAGTTTCACCAAATCTTTCGTGTTGATGGAAAAACTTCCATAAGAAACTAACCAGTTTGTGTTGACATTCTTTTTTAAACAAAATGTTTTAATTTTTCAGTTTGAAACAATTTTTCTTTTGAAATGTCCTTTGAACATATTTTTAAAAAATTAAAAACATAAAAAACCCACTGAATTGAAATGTTTTGTTTCAGGCAAGACGAAATCTTTTGTTTGACTCAAAACATTTCTTTTTTGACATTTGAGTTGCTGAACCTTTTTTTTTAAATGGTTTTTGGTTCAAACCCAAACCATTTTTAGTATTATTATTTTTCAGAATTGCCAGAGAATGAAAAAAATCTGTTAGTCACACAGCTCTGACTGGGGGACTCCCAAGGGCGCTGGATTTCCCAGTGCTCTGGACTCGCTCTATCTTTGCCTCTTAGAATGCCAGATTGTTTTCTATATCATATCCTTCTGCTTCAGTGCTTTGTCCAGTTTGGATCTGCCACTTCCCTTGGGAGATGATTCTCGCTGCTGCTAGACTGCAGGGAAATTTTACTGATATTTAGAATAAATATCCATAAACTCAATTTTATCCAGTTCCTCCTAGTTAAACATTGGCATGCAATAGCTGTAGCAATGAACTATGGGAAATCACTGAGGGAAGAAAAGATAGAAAGAAGTCAGGAGTCTGTTATTTCTTTGTATTTTTGTGTATTTACAGCCCGCCAGAAATACTACACCTTTACCCCTATATAACACGACCCAATATAATAGGAATTCGAATATAACGTGGTAAAGCAGTGCTCCAGGGGGAGTGGGGGCAGGTAGAGCTGCGCACTCTGGCGGACCAAAGCAAGTTCGTTATAACGCGGTTTCACCTATAACGCAGTAAGATTTTTTGGCTCCCGAGGACAGCGTTATATAGGGATAGAGGTGTATTTTTATTTAAAAAGCCCATCAAGAGTAAATTCATTAGAGTTGTGGTATAAAATTCAGTTGCTAGCTAAGCAAGCAGGCAATCCTCCTAAAGATCCAGTTCTATATATCAGAGAGCTGTTCTCCATCTCAGATGCACACAGCCCTAATTATCTGAGCACCTTTTAATCTTTACTGTATACTGCTTATGCCTGTATGGTAGGGAAGTACTGTTATTCCTGTTTCACTAATGAAGAACTGAGACCCAGAGGGACTAGTCCAGGATCACACAGAAAGCCTGTGGTAGAGACTTTAGCCTAGACTCATTCCCTAACCACTACCATTCTTCTGCTCTTGCTGCCTGTGTGTATTCTGGTCTAACCAGACTCACAGACTAACTCTAACCCTAACTTGAGTGATGTACCTAGCACTAGAGACCAGTTTGAAATACTCTTGGGTCCCTTCCATCTTTCCTGTCAGATTTGTTTGTGTGTTTGCCCATAATTTCCCCAGATCTTTTTCATGGGGTGGGGGTGTGGATGTTAACCATTAAAAACAATTTCTCACCCTATCCTCCCTTTACAAACACCAGCTACCTGAGAAGACACAAACCAAGACACAAGAAATAGAAAGAACCAAGCAAAGGCAATAAACCAGCACAGTCGAACCTCAGAGTTAAGAACTGAAGCCTGAGCCTTCCCGAGCCCTGCCGCCCCAGGCGGGGTGGGGGGGGGGGTAAGCCAAAGCCCAAGAGCTTCAGCCCCAGGCAGGGGGCCTGTAACCTCAGTGCTGAAGCCCTCAGGATTGGGCTTTGGCTCCGGGCCCCAGCAAGTCTAAGCCAGCCCCACGACCCACAGTTTGTGAACAGCTGGTGTAGGGGATACTGTAAACAATATGCTGCATGGGACTTGTAAAGGTGTTGGTTGAGGGAACGTAAACAAACTACACCATGTTGCTACCTCATCACTGGAGTCTGAGCAGGAGTCTGCGATACAGGAGAGCAGGAGCAGTGTGCTGTCCTGTTACATGTCATCAGCGGGATTAGAACCCATAGATCCACCAAATGGACCTCTGCAACTTGAGCTGATGGAGTAACAGAGAGCAATAGTAGGTTGTCATCCTCTATGTGGATCAGCACCAGGTGGGGAGGGAACACTTCGCCAGTGAGTTTCATAGCTATTTGCTGATGGCAGAGGATGGTGAGACTTGGGACTCCGCGGGTTCCATTCCATGGCAGGGCAGCGTGCTCTGGTGAGCACAGACTCTTGTGTCCATTCTCCCCTTGTGACCCCTTCTGCGCCTCTCTTTTCCCCAGCCCTCATTCCCTGTCCCAGTCTGCACTCCTCAGGCTGTTCATCCCAGTACCAGCCTGCCTTGCCAACCTAAATACTAAGCTCCTGGGGTTGGAGTTTGCAAGTGCTTAGAGTAATGGAGGGGGGTCTGATCTTGGCTGTGCCTTGTGGGTGTTTCTGTGTTATCAGTAATAATAATAATGAATGACTAACATATCCTCTCAGTATTTTTTACAAGCTCTATCCATTTAGCTCTTTTAGTACTTCCTCATAAATCGATTCATCCATCCCCTTAATTATTCTAATACTCTTCCCTGTGTGTGCTCGTTTTTCTATATCCCTTTGGCTTGGTGGTGCCCAAAACCATGTGTACTTAACTCTGCGTGGTGTCATCAGTATAAAGGTTTTTGTCTTGGCCTCTGTGGTACTTTGAATATATGTTACCCAAAATCATCTGAGCTGTTCTTCTCTTTGCTGCATGTCACTTTATAAACACCCTCTCATTTGTTGCTGTCCATCTTCATTCCTGCTTTCAGAGCTTTTCCTTTCCACTGAATATCTGTGTTCTGGATTATTTTTCCCCCAGATGCTTTCCTAGGTGGAATCTCATTTCAGTCTTTCCTGCTCACATTTCTAATCTCTCAATGCAACATGGATGTTTCCTGCATGTTTCAAAGGAATTTGATCACATTTGCATCTGGATGTGCAGTTTACTCATTTTCCTCAGAGAATTAATGAGGATGAGGATGTTAAATAAAACCAGCCACCAGTGCTGATTGCTTTACTGCCTCACTGGCCTTCTCTGCATTTCAGCACAATGCAGTTTATTGTTAATCCTCCTCCTCCAGTTGTTTAGTCAGCTTTCAACCATTCTGAGGGTGCTCATATCCACGCTGCTTTGTAGGTTTCATAAAGCATTGTATCAAGGATTTCATTCATCTCCTCACATAGTAAATCTATTGCCTTCTGTGTGTCCCCTACTATTGTAATTCAGTCTATGAAGTGTGTGTGTGTGTGTGTGTGTGTGTGAAATATGAATGTGTGTGAGCACAGGCACCAAGTTTCTGATTTCCCTGGGGGTGCTCTACCCCCATTCCACCCCAGGCTCTGCCCCCACTACACCCCTTTCCCCCAAGGCCCCGTCCTTACTCCACCTCTTCCTGCCCTGTTCCCCTGCCCCCGCTCCTCCCCCTTGCCCCCAGTGCCTCCTGCCTGCTGAGGAGATGATTGGCAGGGCCCACTGGTGGGTGCTCAGCACCCACAATTTTTTTTCCATGGATGCTCCAGTCCTGGAGAACCCATGGAGTAGGTACCTATGTCTGTGAGTAAAACCCATGCAGTTTCTTGGTCATGGATCTATTTATCTCTGGAAGCAAAACGAGCCCTTGTGGATACCAGAATCTCCTCACCACATAAGTGCCTTGGTGTTTGGTGGAGGCATCAGGAGACATAAACTGGCCTGTTAGGTCATGTCGTCATCTCCTGTGGACCGGAACATATTGCAATATTTTCCAGGGCTTTGCCCAAACCACCTTACTATGACTCAGACTTGTGCCACTTCCTTTAGGAGACTGTTCCATAGTCTAGCAGATCTCACAGTTAGGATTCTGCTTTGTATTCAGGTAACATTTATTCGTTTCATCACATCACTCCTGGTGACACATTCCATTTTATCACCCTCCTCTTTGTATGATCCATCAGATATTTGTAAGTCAAAATATTAAAAAATAGGTGCTTAAAGTTTGGAGCCTAAATCCATGTTTAGGCACCTAGAAAAAGTGCCTACACTTTTAAAAGCACCAAGCTCTTTTGAAATCGGGCCATGTTTTTAAACTCCTAAACATGGATTTAAGTGGCAATGTCTCATTTTGAAAATCTTCACCATAGAATATGACCATAAAAGGAAACTTCTCAGCAGGCTTCACGGCATGTTTATGATATCTGTGCACTGTACCAGGTTCAATCAAGGCTGGAAGTTCATTTCTCTGGATATCATCTCACTTTGGTTCTCCCTATGTCAGGAATTAATGGATGTACTACAGTTTCTACTTCAGATTCCTTCCACAGACAGAAACACTAGGACAATTTTCTAACAAGGCTGTTCGTTCGTCCCCTTCTCTATTTTCAGGCACATCATTTTAAATGTGCAAAAACCCAGAATGCTTGCACAGGCAATTATTAGCACCTACAGATGTGTCTGCCAATGTTTCTGGTGCATCGGAAGACACCAGTTGAAAATCAGCTCCAGGTTGGATTACGCATCTGCAGGTTGGACTGCAGACATATCTTCTATGTGGCACTGCCCTTGATGAGTTTCCAGAGGTATCAGCCGGGGCAGAATGTAGCCTCCTGCCTTTTGAGTGGAACGAGTCACCTGTAACAAATAGCCAGTTCAGAGCACATGTGTTGGGTCTGGATGCAGCTCAATGTGCTAGGGCTCGTGGCTAAAACTCTACAAGATCTGTGACTTACTTTTTAAGAAACTGCCTCTGCCCTGTGAGTTCTATCATGGTAGTTGAGGCCCGTGTTGGGGGATCGCTGGTGGAATTCAGCTTTCTGTTCACGTTCAGTGGTCCCCAATTCTGGCACTGGCTTTGCACACTGGTCAGAACATGGTCGTCTACAGGTCATGTTCTAAGGCTTCTCTTCAACTAGGCTCAGAGTGACCATTTATGTTGTTGATTAAGTGATACAGTCAATAGGTCGCTGAAGAGGGACTCCTGTAATATTCCCAGCTCTGCCACTGACCTGCTGGGTGTCCATGGGAAAGCCACTTCACCTCTGTGCCACAGTAAAATGGGAAGAGTGATACTGACCTTTGTAAAGGGCTCTGAGATCTAGAGATGAAAAGAGCTACGCTGTTGTTGTACAAGGGTGGGCCAGGGGAGAATACTTTTGGATCTTTGTTAGATCTAATGTAATGATGATAATTGTAGTATGAATGGAAAGCACCTAGTAATTCTTTTCTCTTGGGTTCAAATCCTATTCCCGCTACAGTCAGTGGGAGTTTTGCCATTGGTTTCTATGAAATCAAGATCTGGCACCATGTGAATGCATATCTGTCATATTTCTTTTGGTTTCATTATGTTACAAGGAGCTTTTTCTGAGAAGAAAATTAGTGAGTTCTCCTTTGAATTGGTGCCTCTCCAAGGTTCCCTAGCAGCCACAGTAAAACACTACATATCTACTTTAGTTTCCTTCAAAGTGCATATTATACCCTTTAGCACTGAAAAAAAGCTTTTCATATTTTAGCAGCAAAATGGTAAGGGATATGAGGATGAGGGACACTATTCATATTACCTTGGATCTGAGGCACTAACTGTAAATTTATACAATGTCTTTTCCAGATTGTCCCCTGAGAGATGTACCTTGGGCATAGAAAACTCTCCAAAGTTTACAATAACTTCTTCAATGATAGAAACTCAGAGCACACTTGCCTGTAGCAGGAAATGGAATCCATGCAGGGGTGAACGAATATTTAAAATATTCTCTTTTAGAAGGGATACCATATTTTGGATCACTTTTTAATTTAAGTATGTTGGACTTTTGGATTGAAGGAAAAGCTTGTGGGGGAGTGGAGGGGAAGAAAGGGAGGAGGAACAACAGCAATCTGCTAGGCACAATAGACTAAATCTATCTCTCTTGACATCAACGGAGTTACAGTAGGGATGGAAGAGGGATTAATTTAGCCCAGTGGGTCAAAGTTTCCAAAGAGCCTCAACCCAGGCTTCAATTTTGAACTTACAGTTTGTGAGTACATGTTTGGTAGACATGGGCTTGATCTGATTCTGGGCCGAGATTTCTTCCAGTGTTTGGGGCTGTTCAGATCTGGGGGTTTGGTTCAGTCCATTTCAGTGTTTAGGGACCAGTTGCAAAATTCCAGTTCTAATCCCAACACCTTTAAAAGTTGTGGGGTTTTCAGACACAGTGGTAGTCCGTCTATCGTATTTATTTAGGCAAAAAGCTTTGTGTGTGCAAAAGGAGGAGGTGGAAATCTGCCCAAGCCGTGCATGCAATTCCCATTTAAACTTGCAAAATCAGGCTTTTGAATACATGCTTGTTTGTATGTATAATAGTGCAAGCCCAGAGCTGGAGGCCATTTTTGAAAACTTGGCTCAGTACATACAGTACAAGATCCCATTAGTATCTCATCACCATTTACTCTTATGAGAAACAGTGACCACTAGGTGGTGTATATCAAATTACTATTGTCTCCTAATATTTTGGCAACTTACTCATACAGAGTAGCATATCTAAATGACTGCCTTAGGCTACTCTATTCATTTCAGCCCTGATTCACCCAGACGCTAAAGCACAAGCTTAACTTTGAGTAGTCTCATGTATCAGTCCAGGGGACAACTTGACTGCTTGATGTACAGCCTGGATCTGGATGGCTTGCTGAATCGGAGGTCTGGCTAACCATGGACACAACAGATGACAGCAAAGAAGGATTCCCTCTTGTACTGGCGCTGAAAGAACAATTTGTTTTTTACTCTGGCAATAAAAAAATGTCCTGAGCATTCAGTAGTAATAACAATTTTTGCAACTTTCAGCTCAGGGAAATTCCTTCTTGCTGATGTTGCTTTTTAAGGCAAACCACAGGGTACAAGATCTTGACTCCAACCCAGCTTTTTCACTCAAGATACATTACAGCTGTTTCACTGGGTTACATTTCAGAATGGGGTTTGAACTCATCACCCATCAGCGAGTGGTTGGTGAGTAACTTGTGAGTAAGTCTCATCAGATGTCTGTGCAAACAGGCGCATCCTCAGACTAGACTGAAACATCTACGAACTGATCCAAAGAATGCACAAGCTTCTGTGAAACAGTCTGAACAGAAACTCTAGGGATTGGCACAGCGTAGAACACTGGATCCAAGCCCAGCACAAACTTTGGGGAACCTTGCTTCTAGATGCAGATTTGGAACTGTAGCCTGACTTCTCGCTTTGGGCCCAGCTCTGTAGGTGAAAAACACTTACAGGAAGTACAGCTCATGTCCATGAATGGAAAGGAATTTAATCACAGTGTGTCTCCTTGTTCTATAACATTTATTGGCCACACTTTATACTAAGGTTCCATTTAAAAGCAGTTTGCAAACTGTTAATAGATAACAGATCAATGTTTTAATAAATCCTTAGTTTCCAACAGGTCAGTAGGCTGCTTACCACCATCTATAGCACATAGTTCTCAGTTTGTGACATGCTTATACCATCTATTACTATTTATTAACCAGTTGTAAATGATCCAGTATTATACAATGAGACCCATAGGTGTCTATAGTGCTGGGTAAGAAGCTTAAAGACCAAGTTCTTTGCCTCGCTGAGCCTATCCTCCAAGAGCCAGCTCCTACACACACCCAGGGTCTGATTCAGCTCCCATTAAAGCCTGCTTTTGGAAGTACAGCCTTGCCTACGCTGGGGTTGTAGCTGCACTAGAGTGCATACCTTATGTGGCAATGGAGCTGGAACTCCAGGGAAAACGTTGCATTTCTGAGACCTTTTTTTGTTCTGAATTGGAACACAAAGCTGGACGTGTGAAATGTTTTGCAGGAGGGACTTTTTTTTTTTTTAAATCCATTTTGGAACAACCAAATAGGAACTTTTTGAAACTCTCCAGACTGAGCAGCCTGGAAACCCAGGAGTCCCTGCTTGATGGGCTGCGGAGGAGCCTGGAGAGACAGGTGCATGAGCTGGCAAGATACCGGGCAGGTCAGCCAGCATTCCTGCCTGATTTGTGTCAGAAGTTTGAAATTAACATGTTCCCGTGGAACATTTCAGTTCCCTCAAAATGGCACTTGGCAACAACTCTTCCAGGAGAAACGTTTGACCAGGACTTGGGGCGTCCAAGGGGAAGGGGTGGCACTTCGGGCTCTTCGGCAGCAATTTGGCGGTGGGTCCCTCGGTCCCTCTCGGAGGATAGGACCTGCCACTGAATTGCCACCGAAGAAGAAAGCGGCACCGTGGAGCTGCTGCAGATCGCAATCGTGGCTTGTTTTTCTTTTTCCCGCCGCTTGGGGTGGCAAAAACCCTGGAGCCGGCCCTACGTTTGATGAGCTCTAACAAGCACAAACCACATGTTGCAGAGGCACAGCATGTCTACACTGGGAATTTGTAGGGGTGCAACTACCTGATACCCCCTAACCTGCTCTGGATATCTGTGCAAATGAACATATTTGCAGTCTTCCTGCTGACTTCAGTGGGAGCTGAATCAGGCCATAAGTATGGAGCCCAGCCTTCCTGTTCAGGAAAGAACTTGGAGCAACTTATCAAAGGTTGCGGTGGATTCTCCATCACTGGCAACTTTTATCAAGTGTGGATGTTTTTCTCTAAAAGATCTGCTCTAGGAATCATTTGGGGGCAGTTCTTTGGCCCGTGTTCTACAGGAGGGCCGACTAGATGATCACAGTGGCCCCTTCTGGCTTGGACTCTATGAACACATTAGGGATACTTTCCTAGTGCTTAGTATGGTAAGAAGCCTACTTGTGCTACTAACCACTGCGGTCCAGAAGAAGTTATTCAGGATCCGATCCCTAGTGAGAAAAAAGGTGGGGTACAGAGGAAGAGGGATGGTGGGACTGGATCTAGTGACTTTGATGGGATGAACACCCCACACAGGACTGAAAGGGGTTTAGGCAGCCAGGCAAGCCAATTAACTCCACAGGCCGCAGCTGGAGGAGTAGATGGGGAGCAGGCTACTAATTGTGCGTAGGCTCAGCTGTGCAGGAACAGGCAGGGCCAATAGGCAGCCTGGGAGCTGGCTGTTGCAAGGGCAGGGAAAAGCTGCAGGGAAGTGGGCTACAGTCCCTCCCTGAGTGGAGGGAGTTGGAGGCTGGCAAACCCAGAGAGGGGAGAAGCCAGTAAGGTAGAGAAGCCCAGGGAAACTGCAGCAAGAAGCTTTAGGCCTGGGGTGCATGTTATAGGGTGCCTGGTCTGGAACCCCGTGTAGAGGATGGGCCTGGCTTCCCCAGCCACTGGGGAGTGGCACAGGGCATTGGAGGTGCCAGCCAGTCAACAGAGTCTGGAAGGACATTGAATCTCCCGGAGGGGGAGGACTTTAGTGGCCTGGCCACAAGGCCAAGCCATGAAGAGGAAGCTGCAGCTCTGGGAGTGAGCGGGGCAGGAGGGTGAGACAAGATGGGGGAAGATACTACTGGAGGGAGAACACAGGCTGGCAAAGCTAATCCCCAGGATTGCCAGCAGGAGGTGCTGTGAGCGGTGAGTGTGAACCCCGGGATGGGGACTTGCAAGGTGAACCTCTGCAGCTTTTCTAAGATTTACCCAGGGGAGTATGGCTGACTGGAGCTCTGGCACAGAAGCGAAGGGAGAAGTTTACTTAGGTGTCTTTCTGATCCGATACATTTTTCTTTTGTTTTATAATGATTGTACCAGCACTGTGAGCTCTGGGTAGGTGCTTGTCACTGACTAAATAAATGGATGCAATAAAAATATTAAAATAAAGCCTTGTCCCATGCTAAGAAGGGGGTGGCTTTAAGATCAGTTCAGAGGCAAGGACCCTGCTAGCTCCTTACTACCCTGCTCTTGGAATGACTTTGGCAGGATGGGCTCATAAGCAAAGGGCAGAGTTTCTACATTAAAAAAACCTGACTACAACATCAGAGCTACAACCTAGTGCAGCAGTTGAAGGAGAAGCAGGCACCTGCCTGGCTGCATCCCTTTCTCTTTAAAGAGGAAAGTCTAAACAACCTTCCCGATAGGAGTTTGCATACAGGAGTCCTTCCTTTCCATCCTCCACGCTCCTCCAAGTTTCTCATTGTCAGTCAGCATAGCTGTGGATCATGCCCTGCACATAGGGTGACCAGACAGCAAATGTGAACAATCGGGACAGGGGGTGGGGGATAATAGGAGCCTATATAAGAAAAAGACCCAACAATCAGG
The DNA here is from genome assembly GCF_025201925.1 of Gopherus flavomarginatus. NCBI lineage: Eukaryota > Metazoa > Chordata > Testudines > Testudinidae > Gopherus > Gopherus flavomarginatus. The sequence goes on along the minus strand of NC_066626.1, from coordinate 13,264,035 downwards.
ACTGTCCCTATAAAATCAGGAGATCTGGTCACCCTACCTGCACACATGCATTAGGGGCTAGTGCCGCCCCAGCAGCAGTTGTAAATGACTTTTTAAATACTTCTGCGGTATCTTACCTCCTTTGTAAGGAGACAGGGGGATTCAGAATGGTCATATCGCATGTCATGTTCTCAAAGCATCATACAAGTGCCCCAGGATGGTGGCTAAGTCTGTATTGTGGGGGTAGAGGGGCAAGGGTGTTCTCCCAGAGGCATTCTATTGGGGCAGGCAGCTTCTGGGAGCTCACGACAAAAGGCGTGGGAGGACAGATCACAGTAGTACCAGCAAGGAAAATCCCTTGGGTGTTGTCCCCATCTAGCAACTCCCCAGGGTGAGCCACAAGCCATCCTCGCAATACTCCTGCAAGGCAGATATCCTCCCTCACTTTACAGACAGACAAAGCAAGTCCTAGAGCTTCTGGCTGAGATGTTTGGCAAATGGCCAAAAGAATTTGGACTCCCGATCCTTATGACAATTAATGGAATTAGTTTGGAAATTGCTGCTTTTCTTCTCACTGCTACTAGCATAAATTGAGAGTCGCTCCACTGTAATGTGAGAGGAGAATCAGGCCTGCCAAGACCTGAAAAGAACTGGGAACTGGATTCCCTAGGTGTTTCGCGAGACCTCGGAATTGGCCCACTAGCTCACATGCAGCTTCTCTCAGGCCGAATCTGAATTTAAACGAGTATAGAAGGGACCGAGCTGCAAAGATTCGGATTCAAACTTCTCAAAAGTTTGGACTCGTCTTTGAAAGAGGAGTTTAGCTTATTGCTGCTTTCCCCAGGGGCTTCTGGAAGCTGATAGATGGCAAAAGTCCTGGCCTAGGTTTTCAAACAAGATTAGTGATTTGGGGGTGGGGGCAACTTTGGACTTCATTAGAAAGGGCCTGTTGTGGGTGGGTGGTTTTATCTTGTTTTTAAGAGGGTGAGTGCTTGGCACTTCCTAAAAATCAGGCACTTTTTTAGATGTCTCGGTCACCTGAAATCACCATCTGCTTCTGAAAACCTTGTCAGGATCATGACCAGAGCAGGGGCAGTCAGGCCTAGTGGTCAGAGCCATGGAGATGAGCAGGCTTGGAGGCTAGACTGGAGCCAAGCCATAGTCAAGAATCAGGACCCCATGACACCTAGGGATGTCATTGAGAGCCTAGCCAAGAGTCAGACTGGAAGCTGAAAGCCAGAGATGTGGTCAGGAGGTGGATCTGGGGCTTAGAGCCAGGGGTGTCAAGGATGAAGAAAGGCAGGAGCTGGAGCAGGAAGGAGGATCAGGCCCAGCTGCGTCATGGACAGCATTGAGCAGCCTGTGAGCTCTGGTTGCTGCTGGGTCAAGTGGTAGCTTAGCTCCACCAATCAGGCAGCTTCTGCCAAAATCAGCTTTGCCCAGTGTGTGGCTAGGAGAGTGTCCCTGCAGCAGCTGGTTCCCTGACACCATGACCCCTTCCTGAGCACCGTGTCTGTAGGACTGTTTCACAGATGGGTGAAGATCATTGGAGAGTACAGATTGTCCTGGACTCTAATGCACAAAATGGTTGCAAACCCATGTTGCAGCTTCATGGGTAAATACGTAGTTTTAGATCCTCAGCAGGTATAAACAGTCACAGATCCACAATGAAGCTTCACCAGTTTGTGCAAACTTCTCATTTCTTTTTATATCACATTGTGACTTTTTTCTTGTGCTACAAGTCTGAGATATATAGGAATCTTCTTAAACTCTAGCCCCCACCTGCCAGTTCAAATTAACCTATGCTAGTTGGTTACACTTGGATTCTAAAAACACCACCAAGTAAATGAAATGTGCATGTACATTGTATGACACTACTGTGATGGCTTGCAATAACAGCATGAGGTTCTACAGAAAAATATACTGACCACTCATTACACTCAAAATACAGATGCATTTCTTATATTAAAATTCCTTCTCCATGAGCCATGTGGATGGAGCTTGGTCTTTACTTTAAAAAAAGAAAAAATATGTCTGCCAATTGGTTCTTGTACTAAAGGGGAAATTGTCTATTTTGAGCCCAGCCCCGTGATTTGGCTTTGTGCTAGGGAACTATGCAATGGAAGGCATATGATCATGTTCTTCAGGCACGGATATGGGGATGCATGCTCCGTAGGATCCACATATCTCCCTCCCCCTCCTCCGCTTTGTACAACAAGAGGGCCCATCCCACCTTCAGCTGAGGAGGGTGGGAGGAAATTGGCATCCATAAGAGTCATTTGTACCTTTGTTGGTACACATGGAAGAGGAGTTGAGAGAGTGACCCTTTCACCGCATGCTCAGGTAGGTCATTACCACTGAATAGCTGTTCAGTGGCTTATATGAAATGAATTCTTGGTCACAGATCAGCTTCTACTGGATGGGTGAACTCTGTTTGTCACACTAATCTAAGTAGTCTCACTGTTACCTGGTGGTTCCCTCTGCCTTCCCTCATCTGCAAGTTGTATCCACCCGTCATCTCTGGTGGAACGGAGGTGCTCTTTGTTATATGTGCACCCAGTAGAGAGGGCCAAAAATGTTTAAGCAAAACCCTTTTTAATGAAAAATGGCTTTTTAGCAAAATGGAAACTTACAAATTGGAATTTCCTCATGAATGTACATTTGGGGAGAGGAGGTTGTAGCAAAGAAGCAAAAATGTTTCGGGGAAAGCCCAAACCTAGCTTTTTTGGGCTTCTCAGACACTGAAAGAAAAGGGTTATCAAGCTTGGCCATTTCCTATAAAAATGAAATTTTGAGGATTTTTAAATTTCTCACAGACAAAAAAGTTTTTCCCACCAGCTCCAGTACACCCAGTGTCTTGCACAATAGCACTGATCTTGGCCTGAAAACTCTGCATGCTACCAGAACACAACGAACAGCTCTCATGAAACCAGCCTGTTTTTGGCAGTCTTAGCAGAGAGCATGACTGGCCCTGGAGACTGAACAGCCCTCTTATCCCTAGGAACGTTCCACTCAGAGCAGGTCTAGCCAGTAGCCCTCTCTGTGGGAACTTGCAGAGCAAGTAGAGAAGTTCCAGGGTTGTAATTGTTCCTCTATCCTGAGCCATCTGTGCCTCTTAAAAATCAGAGGCAGAGGAATGATCCACATCAAACTGGAGTCATAAGAAATGGGGGGAGAGTGTGGAAGAAACTTTTTCATTCTTTTGGAACACTTGGAGAGTTCCCATAGGAAAGAAAATGGCATAAGCAGCTTTATTTGCTGTACATGTGCTTCATATTGTGTGAAATTCTATCCAGCTCTTTTCAAGCAATATCTCGAGGCCTGCTTTAGAGACGATTACATAACCTGACTTGGCATAGAGCCGGGACCCTCTTCCGTATTGCCCAATGCAGCTACTACAGACAATCCTACCCCCCCGTCGCTACCCCTTCATTTTTTTCACACAGTAAACATGTTGGAAAAGCTGGGGGTGGGACGGGGAAGGAGGAGATAGTCGTTCTAGGATTCAGACCAAAGGCACTTCTTGGAAATAACATCCACAGAGCTTAATGATTTAATTACAAAGGATGGAAATGACCTGGAAACATCACAGGCTTTATCTGGAGGAGACCAATGGGGTTACAAGCCAGGTCCTGAGCCCCAGTCATTTGTGCCACTCCTTTAAAGTGGCCATAGCTGAGGGTTCCCCGCATGCACGTGGGGTCCCTGAATGGCAAACAGCATAACCATTTTGCTGCCCCTGGCAAGAGGGTATATCGGGGACACATCAGGAGTGGGAGGGGAGCATTCCCTGGCCAGACAGCAACCCTGTGGGGAGCAGTTATTGCCCTTCAGATAATGCGCTCAGCTCAGCTCATTCACACTTGGGGGCAGGACTCCAGTATTTATGCTATATGCATTTTTGCCACCTCATGTAAGCAGTCTGTCTGTTTGCCCATCAGCTCAAACATGAGAACTGAAGCGAGATTCCCTCATGTTCTGTGTGTGTCTAAACGAATCCAGGGAGAGAGGTTTATTGCCCCCCGTGGGTGGGTAGTTATTTGCACCGTGTCCCCTGTCTGGAATGCAGTATGCACACTACTTTGGCACAATGTCCGGGGAGAAGGAAGCTCCTCCAGGAGCCAGCATGAAAGCCTCTTGCATGCAGTAATGGAAACGCGGTTCTACAGGGGGTTGGTTTCCAGAAGATGACGGTGATCTCACTACGCCGGTTACATTATTTCTCCCACACTATTACCCATGGAAATGTGCATCCCCAGTGGGGTTTGCAGCACATGGCAGGAGTCGAGGGGCAGCTTCCTTAGTGGGGGATGGGGCAGGGGAAAGAGTTTGGAATGTGAATCCCACAAAAACAAATCTGGTAATAATTATATCCTAGCAGTACTGAAAAGCAGCACAGCATTCCAGACTGAACCCTTCCGACATCTCCTTATAAAGTCAACGCTCAGACAGCTCATCCTCCCCTGGATTCGTTTCTGCTGCAAGCCAGCCAGCCTTTGATCACACTAACTCCCCCCCCCCCTTTGTTAAGCTTGTGGTCTCCTGAATCAGCACTTTGAAGCTCACAGGAGCCCAGTTTTTCACCTCCCTCCCTCCAGACATGCACGCACACTCATTGTCATATTAGAGTCCAGCCAAAAAAAAGGCTAAAACTGGCTTCAAGCTTCAAAAATGACACCAACACCCAACAGCGGATAAGAGCTGATACAGAGCAGCAATAGGCAAAAACTTCACAGCTGTTCTGTCTGGCCACTTGACGTGAGGAATTACTTGACATCGGGGAAGTAGATAAAGGTGCAGGCTGCGTGCCATCTGTAGAGCCAATCGCCAGAATACAGAGAGCTCATTGTCATCTAGGTAGCTGTAATGGCATGCCCAAGGCTGACCGGAGCTGGACATTAGGGAGAAGTACAATGCCCAAGGCTGGCTCTGGTGCTTCTTGCGGTGGGGGTGAGATCTCTTCTCACTCATAGTGTGGACAATCCCTCCAATACTAACTGAGACAGAACAGGCAGCCTGTAGTAATGACCTAGCCTGGTCTGCCTCTCTAAGGGCCAGTCAGCCCTGTTCAGTTAGCCCCAGCATGCTACTTCTGCATGTGGGTTTGGCCTTAAGAGGAGGAAAGCCAAGCAGTTGAGGCTGACTAGGGAGGAGAGCAGACAATTGCTCCGGCAAGGGTGGGTGGGCAATAAGGCTGGTTCAGGGCCAGGAACTGCCTCAGTACTCTGCTGGCCAGAGCCCTTTGTAGCAGAATGGGCCTGCACTGGATTGTGGGGTTAACCAAAGCCCAGGTAGCTGTTGGTGGTGGTTGAAACAGGCAACTGCAGCTGGGACCCACTTTCAAGGAAGTTCTCTGGAAGTTGGCTAGATCTCTGAAAACATCCGCTCAATGTGCAACAGGAGTCAAAAGCAAACAGAATGTTGGGAATCATTAAGAAAAGGATAGATAATCAGACAGAAAATATCATGTTGCCTATATATAAATCCATGGTACACCCACATCTTGAATACTACGTGCAGATGTGGTCGCCCTATCACAAAAAAGATATATTGGCATTGGAAAAGGTTCAGAAAAGGGCAACAAAAGTGACTAGGGATATGGAACTACTTCCATATGAGAAGAAATTAATATGAGTAGAACGGGAATACTGGTGGCACCCTAGAGACTAACAAATTTATTTGAGCATAAGATTTCATGGGCTACAGCCCACTTCATTGGATGCATAGCTGGAATACGCAGCAAGAAGATATTTATACATACAGAGAACATGAAAAGGTGGAAGTAGCCATACCAACTGTAAGAGGCCAATCAATTGAGATGAGCTATCATCAGCAGGAGAAAAAAAACTTTTGAAGTGATAATCGAGATGACCGATAGAAGGTGTGAGGATACTTAATATGGGGAAATAGATTCAATTAGTGTAATGACCCAACCATTCCCAGTCTCTGTTCAAACCTAAGTTAATTTTATCTAATATGACTGGAACTTTTCAGCTTGGAAAAGAGACCACTAAGGGGGGATATGATAGTCTTTAAAATCATGACTGGTGTGGAAAAAGTAAATAAGGAGGTGTTATTTACTCCTTCTCATAACACAAGAACTACGGGGCCCTAAATGAAATTAATAGGTAGCAAGTTTAAAACAAACAAAAGGAAGTATTTTTTTCACACAACGCACAGTCAACCTGTGGAACTCCTTGCCAGAGGATGTTGTGAAGGCCAAGGCTATAACAGGGTTCAAAAGAGAACTAGATAAATTCATGGCTGATAGGTCCATAAATGGCTATTAGCCATGATGGGCAGGGATGGTGTCCCTAGCCTCTGTTTGCCAGAAGCTTGGAATGAGTGACAGGGAATGGGTCACTTGATGATTACCCGTCTGTTCATTCTCTATGGAGCACCTGGCACTGGCCACTGCCAGAGGACAGGATACTGGGCTAGATGACCTTCGGTCTGACCCAGTATGGCCATTCCTATGTTCTGATGAAGATATCTGGATGCTGAGCCCAGCTGCACTGAAGATTCCTTTGCTTTGTGCTTTTGTTGTCCTTTGTCTAAAGGGCTCTTTTATCCCAGAAGGAACTGAACTCTGTAAAGTGAATTGGCCAGTGAGTCACGTCATATCTATGGCTGGAGTAGACTGAAGAGCAGGGTGGGGAAGCTGAGGCAGAGTGGCTGCAATGGCACACTATGCCACAAGAGGGTGCTCTGGGGTGATGAGTCTTATACACAGCCCTTCTCTGTTCAAGGGTCATTCTGGCTGACTCAAACACACAACATGGTTGCTTGCATGCACATACTGAGTACAGGAATGTGCTGGGTGAAGACCTTGAATCACATGGAAATCAAGCTGCGTTTATCCTATTCTCTCCACTTTCCTTTCTTTGAGTTTTCCATGTGAGCCTTAATTCAGTGACCATTCAGTAAACACCAGAATAAATGTGTCTGGGACTGCCTTAAACGTTGTCACTGTGCCTACTGGAGAGCTCTGGCCTTTCACAAAAGATTCATGGTTGGAGGAAGAAGTGGATTTGACCAATAAGTGAGACGTTTGTACCAACTTTGGATCCCGTGCTGAAGGGTGGTAATGGGGTTGGCATTGAGCCACTGCCCACAGTACAATGGAGAGGGGACCTATGTGTTGACAGCTGCTTCCAGAGGTATTGTGACTGGGACAGTAAAATACGTCCGGGAGTACAAAGGGGGAGGGCAGGCCTAAGCATCACCTTACAGGGCCTGATTTGAAGTTACACCCAGGCAGCATCAACGAGCTGTAAAGTGTGCAGAAATACCGCTTTGTGATGTCCTTGTTCATGGACTATCGTAACTGGAAATTGGTATTCGTGGCAGTGGCCAAGGAGATTTGGGGGAGGCAGGTTAGGTTTTCATATAACCAGCTTCTTCCACTATGTTCCTGTTGTTTCAGTTTTCAAAAACAAAAGTTTGTCTCTACCAAAATGTCTCAGATTTTCATTTTTTAACAGTCAGTTGTCTTTCACAAGTAAACTCTTTTTCTCTCCAAAGTTTCCCATGAAAAACAGCTGGTTGTTTTTGACTGACACTAGTTCATTCCCAATTTAGATAGGTTTTGCTGAAGAGAGCACTCCATCTGGACTGGGAGGCTCTGGACATTTAATGGACATGAAAGGGCTGTTGCTAGTTAAAACTCCTTATTTCTCGAAATGCATTGCCTTGGGGGTAGCTTGTGTCATGAATCAATCTGTAATCTGCCTAGATCACCTGTGGATCTGTTAGAATATTTCATGACTTTCCAAGTCTGGGGTTTGAGCCAGGTGCCAAAAAATTATTTGTTTTAAAAAATTGAAGTTTGGGTTCTTTTTATTTGCTTTCTGGTGTGGAAGCCTTTCAGGTCCAGGTCTCCTACCTTTTCTGTGCAATCATGGAGATTACAAACTTCCTCCTTTAACAAAAAAATTGAAATTCTCACATAAACACTTGACTCCAGGAGCTAAGGCTTGAAGAAAAACAACAAAATGTCCTGAGGGTTATCATAGTATTGCGAGAATTGGCAACAGTTTGTTACTCTGTGAGAAACGGCAAACCCATACATTGTCATATTGTTCGCTGCTGTTCCAGTACTGTTGTCACAGTCTGTCTGCATTACAGATGTTTGCACAACTATAGCTACACTAATGCAAACTCTTAGTTGCACAGTACCAGTGCAAGTCAGTGCAACACCTAGTTTTGCATTGGTGCAAAAATCCTCAGTGCAGACAAGCCCACATGCTTTTTAACATTAAAACTTACATGGAGTCTAATTTGGTGGCTTATGACACCTTCACTAACCCAGCAGATGGTTGGGAAAGTGCCTTAGATTATATGAAAGATGCTGCATAGCTTTAGTCTATTTTAGGACCAAAATGGAGTCCTATGGGCACCAATGTAGATACACAGATGTAACTAAACTGGTGCAAACCTCTGTTGTACACGTTATGGTGGTGTAAGCCAAGACTTGCACCAGCACAATTGACTGGGCTACTGGCACAAACTCTGGTTGCTGTGGGCACAGCGTTGGAATGAGGAGAGACAAGCATGGAATTAAGTGGCAGGCTGCAGCTTTTATTAAATGTTAACATGGGAGGAGTGCTACCCACACATCCCCCATACCCTCCTATACCAGGCATTTAATTGGTTCCAGTGCAGGAGTGACAGGGCTCCTGCCATATAACCCGTAATGGGGTAGCCTCTGCTCAGCCTGCATCTTCACAGTCTTATTGTTTCTTCCTAATGGCCCACCAAGGCTGTGATGGCCGGTTGTCTGGTGGGTGTCTCCCAAATACACACACAGCTGTAATTGTTACATAGTCAATATTCCTGACTTTCAATACAGAAATGATACAGCATACAAATTGGATAATCATGTTCAGTAAATCATAACCTTTCCAATGATATCATACATGAGCCATCTTGCATAAAGTATATCTTAGTGTTGCCATATTCATATCATAACCATATTTCTATGAAGAATATGGGGTGTAACATCACAACCTTTCAGTATATTTCCTTTTAACTATGCTGGAAACTGGCCACAGGTTGCAATGAATTAACCACTGTGCCAAAGAGCCTCCGTCAGGTTCTTAGTGCATTCCTACTTAACCCAAGGGGCTCGAAAGCCATCTCTGTCCCCTTCCTTAAATTCCTGAATTTCAACAAGGTTATCATGAATGATATCACTCTCCTGAGGATAACACAGCAAGATAAAGAACAGATGTTGCTTGAATGCGAGCAATCACTGGGACCATACGCAGCTATTCTTTGTCATGCAATGATACCCAATTACTTGCTACATGCATGGCGTGGTAAAGTGTCCTACCATGGTGGACGGAACAAGGCTGCCTTGCCCAGAAACCTTCTGCAAAGGCTTTTGAAGTACCTCCAGGAGCACTTCATGGAGATGTCCCTGGAGGATTTTCACTCCATCACCAGACATGTTAACAAACTTTTCCAGTAATTTTACTGGCCGCGAATGCATCCCACGCCCTCATGGCAAATCAATCATTAAAAAACGCTTGCTTTTAAACCATGTTTTATATTTACAAAGGTACACTCACCAGAGGTCGCTTCCATGGCTTCACTGTCTGGGCTAGTGGCTTGGGAGGGCTGGGAGGGTAATTCCGTCTGGGTCACAAAAAGCTCCTGGCTGTTGGGGCTAACGGAGTGCTGTGTGCTCGCTGCAAGGTCGTCCTCCTCTTCCTCCTCCTCCTCCTCATCTTCCCCTTCCGCTGAATCCTCAGCCATGGTTGAGTTTACAACCCCCACCTCGGAATCCACGGACAGGGGTGGGCTAGTGGTGGCGCAGCCCCCTAAAATTGCATGCAGCTCAGCGTAGAAGCGGCATGTTTTCGGCCCTGACCCAGACCTTCCGTTTGCTTCTTTGGTTTTCTGGTAGGCTTGTCTGAGCTCCTTTACTTTCACTCTGCACTGCACTGAGTCCCTGGTGTGACCTTTTTCCATCATAGCCTTGGAAATTTTTTCAAATATTTTTTCACTTCATCTTTTGGAACAGAGTTCTGTTAGCACTGAATCCTCTCTCCATATAGCGATCAGATCCAGTGCCTCCCGTGTGGTCCATGCTGGAGCTCTTTTTCTATTCTCAGGAGACTGCATTGCTACCTGTGCTGATGAGCTCTGCGTGGTCACCTGTGCTGATCAGAGCTCCACGCTGGCCAAACAGGAAATGAAATTCAAAAGTTCACGGGGCTTTTCCTGTCTACCTGGCCACTGCATCCGAGTTCAGATTGCTGTCCAGAGCGGTCACAGTGGTGCACTGTGGGATATTGCCCGGAGGCCAATACCGTCGATTTGTGGCCACACTAACCCTAATCCGATATGGTAATACCGATTTTAGCGCTACTCCTCTCATCGAGGAGGTGTACAGAAACCGATTTAAAGAGCCCTTTATATCGATATAAAGGGCCTCGCAGTGTGGATGGGTGCAGTGTTAAATCGGTTTAACGCTGCTAAAATCGGTTAAAATGTGTAGTGTAGACCAGGCCTAAGTGCTGCTCTGCAGAGAACGTTGCCTTGATAATTTAGATAGTTGAAGGATACTTTCAGAAGACACCTCTGCTACAGTTGGCCAAATTTTCAGGTAGCCACCTTGTCATGATATAATTCCCCACTCTGAACCTTAGCGTCCAAAAGATGGGGTACCAGCATGAATTCCTCTCAGCTCAATTACCAGCTTAGTACTTGTAGTGCCGCCACCAACCAGGAATTCCAGTGCCTGGTACACTCTGGTCCCCCCAAAACCTTGCCCGGGGGCCCCCAAGACCCAGACTCTCTGGATCTTAACACAAGGAAAGTAAACCCTTTCCCCCCGTTGCCTCTCCCAGGTTTCCCCTCCCTGGGTTACCCTGGAAGATTACTGTGATTCAAACTCCTTGAATCTTAAAACAGAGAGGAAAATTCACCTTCCCCCCTCCTCCTCTCTCCCCCTCCCAGACTCTCCCTGAGAGAGAAAGTAATCCTAACACAGAGAGAAAATTAACCTTTCTCTCCCCCTTCCCTCCTTTCTCCCCACCAATTCCCTGGTGGATCCAGACCCAGTCCCCTGGGGTCTCACCAGAATAAAAAAACAATCAGGTTCTTAAACAAGAAAAGCTTTTAATTAAAGAAAGAAAAACAGTAAAAATTATCTTTGTAAATTTCAGATGCCATACGTTATAGGGTCTTTCAGCTATAGACACTGGGAATACCCTCCCAGCCTAAGTATACAAGTACAAATTAAAATCCTTTCAGCAAAATACAAATTTGAACTCCTTCCAGCCAAATACACATTTGCAAATAAAGAAAACAAACATAAGCCTAACTCGCTTTATCTACCTAGTACTCACTATTCTGGGCATATAAGAGACTGTATCAAAGAGATTGGAGAGAAACCTGGTTGCACGTCTGGTCCCTCTGAGCCCCTAGAGTGAACAACAACCAAAATCTAACAGCACACACAAAAACTTCCCTCCCTCAAGATTTGAAAGTATCCTGTCCCCTGATTGGTCCTCTGGTCAGGTGACAGCCAGGCTCATTGATCTTGTTAACCCTTTACAGGCAAAAGAGATATGAAGTACTTCTGTTCTATTAACTCTTACTTATCTGTTTATGACACACCTTAAATGCAACCACACAATTGAGTGCATCCGTAATACCCATACAAAATCGACCTGTTTGTGTGCAGAATGGGTACTTGTAGGCCCCAGTCAGATGCGCTTGCAAATTAAGGAGTCATGGGGAAAACCTGGCTGTTTAAATAATTTAGAAAGAACAATACAGCAGAAATTAGCCACTTAATTCTAAGAGACCTGGTAGCTCTGTCATAAACCCATTAGCTCAATTACAGACACTTCTCTAGTGCACCCTTTTATGATGCAACCAGGCACCTTTAAAGGATGTCAAAGGGTAGACACCACAGTGGCGCAGGCTCTGGCTTGTTAGAAACTTAAGTAAAAGGGAGCTCTCAAGGTGAGACTGTATCTGCAATTCACTCTTATTGTTTCTAGGGAGCTATGTCAGTAAGAGGCAGGCTTTGATAACCTACCTTCTAGAGCCACTCTGCATGAATTCCCTTCACAAGTGCAGTCTTATAAGCACTGTGTACAATGCCTAATACAAAACAGGGAAACATGGGGAAAAAAAGAGTAGATTTTATACAAATCCCATTGCACAAGAAGCATGTGTTGGGAACATGGCAGGAAACCTCCTTACAAGAGGCAGTCAAAAGAGATCACTAATGCTGGCCAACATTTTTGCGCAAGTTACTGTGTTGAAAATGCCCTTTTCTTACTGTTTCTAACAACAACCCTGCAAGGATCAACCGTGAGCCAGACGCAATATGGAGCAGTGCAGCCACTGAGAGAGTCCCTGAGCAGCCTACTGCAAAGCAGTAGGTGGGGAACACCACCCTTTGGACTGGTGGCTTCCTCCTGTGTGGATAACATCTGCCCCAGATTATGCACGGAAATAGCAATCTCTGTGCTCCCATGAGCATAGGGACTGTGAGTGTGCAACCAGAGGACATGGCTCTTTGCAATGTTTTCTGCTCTCTCCGAACTCTAAAGTACTTACATAGTCCCCATTACCATAGTATTGGAGCTTCTCAATCCTATTTTATCTCCCCAAAGCCTCTGTGAGGAGGGAAGTACTACTGGCCCATTTTACAGATGGGGAATTGAGGCATAGAGTGACTTACTCACAATCCCACAGGAAGTCTGTGGCAGAGCAGAGAATGAACCCAGGTCTCCCAAATTCCAGGCTTGCCCCCTTAACCAGTGGACAACTCTTCCTTTTCCATTTCTGTTATGTACACTGGCACAAGGGCCAGTCATAATCTGGCCCTAAAGCTTCTCAAATGAAATAGCTCTCTCTTAACAAAATAATTGTATAGAGTGACTTGACCCTCATTCAGCAGGAGAAAGATCTTGGCCATGTATTACTGAGGGCGCCAACAAAAGAAGCTTTATTAGGTATACTTTGGCAAAGGAGCTGTACGAGGAAGTGATTTTTAATGGCATTTACGCCACTGTTCTCTCATTATTCCTAAGCCTTTGCCCATCAAAATAAGGGTTTTTTTAGAGGAAAGTGAGGAGAGCTTTTAGGTCACTCTGAGGAAAAAGTTCTGGCTGTGAAACCTTTTCTTAATGCTGACTAGAGGAGCCTGACTTCATTCCCATCCCCTTCTCTCTTAACTTTTTGAGTGAATTCACAATGCATGAGCCTGATGTCCTGTGGGGAGACAACTCACCCTGCTCTGCCAGTGCACCTGAACCCTGCCCCACAGCACCTGCTTCTTCTGCTGCTGAGTGCTCATTCTGTGACACGTGCAAACGAGACTGGGGCTCCCAGTAGGGGGCTTCCCTGGGCTAGGTGTTGTACACAAACAGAGAGAAGCAAAATTCAACCCAACCTTAACTAGGGAGGTGCTACTGTGCTTCTGTATTTATAGTCTCAGGTCTGAAGAGCTTGGTCTTGATTCAGGTGGTTTTGCAGCTCTACATGGGTATGCGCTATCCTGAATTTTGACTTGAACTTCAGTTTGGAATGAATTCAGAACCTGAACGCTAAACTCAGTGGAAACTACCTAAGTTTGTCCCCTGGGTTCCTATAAAACCATTAATTTTGCACGATTTCTCCATTCAAAACTACAGATCAGGCCAAGTTTGCTAGAAAATGATTGGCCAGGCTTGGTCGAAACTAGATCTGGGTTCACTAAAAAGCTTCATGAAACTAGTTTCGTGAACTTCATCTGACTTTCCCCACTTGTAACCAAACTCAAACCCAGGCCAATTTTGTCTGATCTCATGTTTCATTGTGAACATTTTTTCACAGCTCTCGGCGTTAGGGCTATCAGAGGTGGATGAAGCACAGAACTCCCATAAAAATGGGGAACTCCCATAATAGGACTTCTGTGTGTCTCATCCACTGTGTATGATGCTGAAATCCTATTTCGCTGTAGCCAATATTGGAGTTACTTTGAAGTGAATTAGTAACAACATGGAAGAAAAGAGAGGGGTGGTTACAGTTCAGACATTAAAGTAATTCCAATCAGGTCAGATTTACTACAATCCTTGCACCATTTTGTACTCTATCTAGCCATTTCAAATTGGCTGAGAGAGGGATATATCAGACTGTTATAAAATGACTGTGAAAAGGCAGAGACCTTGGCTAGAAACCTACACTGTAATGCACAGAGTAAGGACTGCCAAAAATACTGAGTTAGACAACTCTCTGATGGTATTTCCTCACACAAGCCCAGCAAGATGGTGCTTTATGTCAAGCAGCGTGAGTCAATCCTCCGAGGAGGCTGCGTGAATGGAAATCAGATTGAAGGAGAACCTAGCGTGCTGCACTGCTGCAGGTTCTGTCCCTTGAAGTGAAAAGCAGGGGGGAGACTGAGAGTAGTCACAAATGATGTGCTTGTGGAGTGTCAATCACAATGGAATTTCATACTGGTCCTGTATGGCAGCTGCGCTGTGAATGCTTTTTTACTTAACATTGTATCAGCACTTCAGTGGGTTTATTCTTCAATTGATTATTTGTCCTCTGGGCAGAAGCTGAGTATTCTAAGAGTTAACCTGGCAATAGCTTTCTTCGTATAAGTTCAGCTAGTGTGCAGCTGAAAAACTCTTTAAACTCTCATCCCTGCTGCCTTGTTACAGCTTATCCACCACAGCGCAGTTTTCATGGAGTGGGAGGCTGCGAGCATGAAATCCAGACTCTACAGCGAGGAAAAGGACTGGGTCCTAAGCACCTTCACGAAGGCAGACTTTCCCATTACTAAATGCCAACGCTAGGTGCAGGGAGCAGAACCTGTTCCCTTCAGCTGATGTTGCTCATTGATTGACATTTAGGGGGATCACTATTAGCTGGGTGCTGGGCTTACTATGTATTTCCCAGATCCAGAAGATTGAGTTGCACCAGTTTAACTTGCATGGCAACATGTGGGTCCTCCTTTCAGACTGTGAGTTGTGGTTTAACCGAAACCTGTTCCCATTCAATTTGCACTGAAAAAAGAATGTCCACATGGATGTTTGAACCAGTTTAACAATATCTGTTTAAATGTACACCTTAAGTTATTGATGCAACTTTCTCATGTAGATAAAGCCTAAGGACACCCTGAGGTCCTATGGCTTTTGCTTGCGGGGATGTATCTTTTCTAGGAAGGAAGGTGCATTTTTACAAGATTGTTATCTCAATGTAAAATCTTAATGTAGATAGGGTGACCAGATGTCCCGATTTTATAGCGACAGTCCCGATTTTTGGGTCTTTTCCTTATATAGGCTCCTATTACCCCCCACCCCCTGTCCCGATTTTTCACACTTGTTGTCTGGTCACCCTAAGTGTAGACAAGGCAAGTGGTGCTTTTAGCTTGAGGAAACATGGCTAGAGGAAAAGGGGTGTGGCCAGGATGCCCCTGTGCTAAGCAATCTTTTCAGACACTTGTGCTCATTACAGCCTGGTGCAAGGGGACCGGTGTGCATAAAGCTGGGACAAGGCAGTTCAGGGCAGCACAAAGGGATGCTTTAAGCCCCTTTCAAACCACACCACCTAAATACCATTCGGTGCAGTTTAGCTGCCACTCTGCACGTCCCCGAAGTGCGTTGGGTAATCCATAGTCTAGAGATTTGTTGACCTCTTTGAAAAAGAAGAGTGGTTTGGTATTTAAAGTAAAAACCTACCAAAACTGCACCATAAGTGGCAAAGGCCTGGAAATTCAAAGTTAAATGAGATGTCAGTGCTTTAAAATAGGCCTCTAATTTGAGTTTCCTAGGTTAGTTTAACCAGCTGAATGCTATGCAAATATATTACTAGTATTTTTATTGCAGTAGCATTATAGAGCTCCAGGCATGGCCCAGCACCCCATTATACTA
Source organism: Gopherus flavomarginatus (assembly GCF_025201925.1). Lineage (NCBI taxonomy): Eukaryota > Metazoa > Chordata > Testudines > Testudinidae > Gopherus > Gopherus flavomarginatus. Next base: position 13,248,172 of record NC_066626.1, on the reverse strand, counting down.
GGCAGTCTGCAAACACAGAGCAAAGAGGCAGTCCCAAACCAAAAGCGCTTCGGGAGTTGTATGAAATAAAATAACAGATGGTTCTAAGGCCCTCTGCGCTGATCAGAAAGTTTAACTGATCTCTGCTGACAGTGATACCAAAGCCAGTTTTTTCAAAAGCAACTCATGATTTTGGGTGCTCCGCTTCGAGACACTCTAAAGGGCCCCTTTTAAAGTCTTCCTAGATGGGCACTCAAGAGTTGAGTTGCCCAAACTCACCAGTCACTCTTGAAAATCTTGGCTTACGCATACACACTCATCTTGGCCAAACTGGATGAGCAAGCAACTCAGAGAGGGGATTAGACAAAAGCAGAAAGCTTACAGGGAGTGGAAGGAAGGCAGGATCAGTAAAGAAAGCTACCTTGCTGAGGTCAGAACATGTAGGGATAAAGTGAGGAAGGCTAAAAGCCGCATTGAACTGGAACTTGCAAAGGGAATCAAAACCAATAGTAAAAGGTTCTACAGCCACATAAATAAGAAGAAAACAAAGAAAGAAGAAGTGGGGCCGCTATACACTGAGGATGGAATGGAGGTTAAGGATAACCTAGGCATGGCCCAACATCTAAACAAGTACTTTGCCTCGGTTTTTAATAAGACTAGTGAGGAACCTTGCGATGATGGAGGGATGATAAACGGGAATGTGGATATGGAAGTGGATATTACTGCAACTGAGGTAGAGGCCGTACTTGAACAGCTCGATGGGTCGAAGTCGGAGGGCCCGGACAATCTCCACCCGAGGATATTAAAGGAACTGGCGCGTGAAATTGCGAGCCCGTTAGCGAGAATTTTTAAGCAATCGATAATCTCGGGTGTTGTGCCGTATGACTGGAGGATTGCTAATGTAGTTCCTATTTTTAAGAAAGGGAAAAAGAGTGATCCGGGTAATTATAGGCCTGTTAGCTTGACGTCTGTAGTATGTAAGGTCTTGGAAAAAATTTTAAGGGAGAAAGTAGTTAAGGACATAGAGGTCAATGGTAATTGGGACGAATTGCAACACGGATTTACTAAAGGTAGATCGTGCCAAACCAATCTGATCTCCTTCTTTGAGAAGGTGACGGATTACTTAGATAAAGGAAATGCGGTAGATATAATTTACCTAGATTTCAGTAAGGCGTTCGACACGGTTCCGCACGGGGAGCTGTTAGTTAAATTGGAAAAGCTGGGAGTGAATATGAAAGTTGTAAGGTGGATAAGGAACTGGTTAAAGGGGAGACTCCAGAGGGTCGTATTGAAAGGTGAACTGTCGGACTGGAAGGAGGTCACCAGTGGAGTCCCTCAAGGATCGGTTTTGGGACCGATCTTATTTAACCTTTTTATTACTGACCTTGGCACAAAGAGCGGGAATGTGCTTATAAAGTTTGCGGATGACACGAAGCTGGGGGGTATTGCTAACACGGAGAAGGACAGGGATACTATTCAGGAAGATCTGAACCACCTTGTAAACTGGAGTAATAGAAATAGGATGAAATACAATAGTGAAAAGTGCAAGGTCATGCATTTAGGAATTAATAATAAGAATTTTGGATATACGTTGGGGGCGCATCAGTTGGAAGCGACGGAGGAAGAGAAGGACCTTGGGGTACTGGTTGACAGCAGGATGACTATGAGTCGCCAATGTGATACGGCTGTTAAAAAAGCAAATGCGATTTTGGGATGCATCAGGCGGGGTATTTCCTGCAAGGATAAGGAGGTGTTAGTACCGTTGTATACGGCGTTGGTGAGACCCCATCTGGAATACTGTGTGCAGTTCTGGTGTCCCATGTTCAAGAAGGATGAATTCAAACTGGAACAGGTTCAGAGACGGGCTACGAGGATGATCCGAGGAATGGAAAAACTGCCTTATGAAAGGAGACTCAAAGAGCTTGGCTTGTTTAGCCTGGCCAAAAGAAGGCTGAGGGGGGATATGCTCGCCCTATATAAATATATCAAGGGGGTTAACGTTAGGGAGGGAGAGGAATTATTTAAGTTTAGTACTAATGTAGCCACGAGGACGAATGGGTATAAACTGGATATTAGGAAGTTTAGACTTGAAATTAGACGAAAGTTTCTGACCATTAGGGGAGTGAAGTTCTGGAATAGCCTTCCGAGGGAAGTAGTAGGGGCAAAAGACTTTCCTGGCTTTAAGACAAAGCTTGATAAGTATATGGAGGGGATGTTATGATAGGATCGTTAATTTGGGCAATTGATCTTGAATTACCACCAGACAGGTCTGCTCAATGGTCTGCGGGGAGATGTTGCATGCGATGGGTACTGAGTTGCTGCGGAGAATTCCTTCTTGGGTGCTAGCTGGTGACTCTTGCCCACATGCTCAGGGTTTAGCTGATCGCCATATTTGGGGTCGGGAAGGAATTTTCCTCCAGGGCGGATTGGCAGGTGCCCTGGAGGTTTTTCGCCTTCCCCTGCAGCGTGGGGCACGGGTCGCTTGCTGGTGGTGTCTCTGCAGCTTGAGGTCTTCAAACCATTTTTGAGGATTTCAATAACTCGGTCCTGGGATAGGGGTTGTTATAAAATTGGATGGGTGGGGTTCTGTGGCCTGCCTTGTGCAGGAGGTCAGACTAGATGATCAGATTGGTCCCTTCTAACCTATGAGTCTATGAGTCTATGAGTTTATGTGGGGAGTTATCAAAGTACTGTCAAAGGAGTAGCTCATTTGGGTAACAGACCAGGATGATTACATGTTAAAATGATTGCAGTTCCCAGATATCTGCTGTGCATTATAAGTCAGCGTCCAAAATCAATTAGGAAGGATCACATCATGCCACAGAAGTGTAGTATAATCTCATTCTTCCTGAACAATGGTGCTAGTTATTAGTTTCTTAAAGATGTGTCAGGAATAGCAATGGGTGACTAGTTCATGACAGATTATTTATACATCAGATTTCCTCTTCTTTTTTTCTGTTTGCAAATTGTCTGAAGTACATTTGTAATTCAGAATGATTTGCCAAGTAATTCTTGGTGAATAGCTCATGTGCAGAAAGTTCACTGCAGGTATTTGATAGCAGAACTGTTTTGACATTGGTAAGAATACCTGGCTCTTACAGAGCACTTTCCGTCAGTACATCTCATAGGGTTTTTCAAAGGAGGTCAGTATCAAATCCCCATTTTACAGATGGGGAAACTGATACATGGCAAGGAGCAGGCTAAACTGAGTATAGAAGCCAGCTCTTCTGACCCACCGTGCATGCTCTAGCCACTTAGGCTACACTAGTACACATCAAGCTTTGTACATCACAAAGTAAATAACCAGGAAAAAGGTGGCTTCCCTGTGACAGTCTATGATCATTAGATATCATAGTATCTGGAGCTACTGGCAGAACAGCCTTCAAAGGTGCACCAAGCTTCCCTGAGGTTCCGTGCGGGGCAGGGTGCAAATAATACCGTTGCATTTGTGCGGGGCGGGGTGCAAGTTTCACATGTTCACAGCTCAGAATCCAATGTCTTTGACATTAGTGGGAGTCTTTCCACTAATTTCAATAGGCTTTGGATCTGGCCCTGAGCCCATAACCTTCTCTTGGTGATATTGCAGTCCATTGCTATGGGAATGATTTGTGAGGTCACCAACTCAGGATCATAGGCCAAATGCACTGAAGTCCAAATTAATGTTAGGTGGGGGAAACACAAGCAGGAGTGTATTTGGCCCTTTGAATTGATTTCGCTGCAGAAGCAAGCAAGGGGGGAGGATGAGTTGGGTGGGAGCCCACATGTGCTTAAGCCCCAGTATCTGATATTTAGCAGACATGGCAAGGAATGCTAGGGGAGAGACAAGGCACAGCCCAAACCCTGCTCTGTTTGCGTGATACGTTATGGGACTTGCTTCACAATAAAAGTCCCACTTTCTGGCAGAAAAGCACATGCTTGGAGAAGAGACAAGGAAATAGGATGACCAGATGTCCCTATTTTATAGGGACAGTCCCGATTTTGGGGTCTTTTTCTTGTATAGGTTCCTATTACCCCCTACCCCCATCTCGATTTTTCACACTTCCTGACTGGTCACCCTATGGGGAAACAATCTCCCCTAAACAGCACTTGTACTGATGTCCTTGGTTTAGTAACTAACTCCTTGGATCTTTGGTCCTGCAACAGCTGTAGAACCATGATCCTCAGGCGAGGGTGGGGCAGAAGGAAAGGATAGTAGTAAGGGCCAAGCAGAGACCAAGTAGGGCTAGAATGAAAGGAGTCACAGAGAGTGTAGTATATCAGGCTTCCATTAGGAGTAAGGGCCAGATCCTATGCTGGTGTAAATCCATGTAGCTCTGTTGGCTTCAAAGGAGCAATGCTAATTACACCAGCTGAGGATCTGGCCCTAAGTCCATCCGCAGGTGGCGTTACTGGGCCAGAGTCTGGTCCTACATTCAGCCTCTTTGCACTGTTCTGGAGTGAGAAGCTCACCAGTTAGTACAGAACCAGTGTTGCTCATTCCATGATACCACTTCCCTGGCCCATCAATCCAGAGGGGATTTTGGAGCATGGTCAGAACATGCTGTCCGCCAGCAATCCCCAGGTCTTGTAGTGGCCATTTAAAGGAAACATAGTTTAGAACAGTCTTGAGGCTGCTCTCAGTGACACTGGGCACAGGGTAGGTAGAAATCCAGCCCAAGGATGTGGGTGCCATACAGGCAGCCTCTGTTTGTCTCCTCTGTCCTTGGCCAGCCCCCGATGTTTACTGAGCACAACTGAGGATTCAGCTCACTGTATTTGCTATACAACTAGGCAATGGAAATACCACACAAGCAGCGGTTGCTGTCCCGTGTCCAACTTTTAAGCAGGTTATTAGCAGTGCCAACCTATGTATACATCTGCTACAGAGAGCCTTTCTTCCCCTGCAGCTGTATCTGTGCTTAGGGGCTGAGTTTAGTACTTTATGCCAGTGGCAGCATATTAGCAAACCAGTAGCAGTCGCTACTGTGCTGAAAAGCTTCACTTTTCATCAGGACAAAGAGCAAATTAGCGGGGTCCCCTGGGAATTCCAAAATCCCAGAGAGCCATCAGGCTAGTGGGCTAGAAAGACAAGGGCACAAGACAAGATATTGGACAGATAAAGAGATGCCCCTGGCAGATCAGCTCTTCAAGGCTGCATCACTTGCCTGCACTCTCTGCAAGGCAATGTGATTGGTTTTGTGCAGCATGTGGAGTGTCTGTGCCTGGAAGTAACCCGGTCTTGAAGAGAAATTGATAAAACATGCGCCACTTCCTGCTTTGTGTGCTGTGGCCTGCAGAGCATCACCGACCTCTAATATAAAATCATTGTCCCACTGATGCACGATCTGCATTTCATAAACTTTGCAACCACCTCCACTCCTTGGCATCTTCTCTTCTCAACAGAGTTTTCCCTTTTTTTTTGTTTGTTCAAACAAGCTATGTATATAGGATATAGCTTGTTCAAAACAGCAGTTTGGTTCTTCTGATCCTACTGAGAACAGATGAAGGGGGCAGGTCAAAGGAAGCCATGGCAATGTTACTGAAAAATGTGTCAATATCTACAGCTGTCCATGGCCTGTCATATCACACGTGGCCACACATATGCGATGCATATGGTCATGTTGCGGTATTTCCTTACTGCTGGAGCTGGTTGAAAACTGTGGAGGAATTGTGAACATTTCAAAAACACTTTTGTTCCAAATGTTTATTGAAAAGAACAAAGTTGACAAGTCACATGATTTTTTTGTACCAGACACACTCGATTGCGAAAAACAATTCAAACTAAAATCCTTACTTGGGGCAGATTGTAAATGAACAATCTAGCCCATTGTAAGAGTTGCAGAATCAAGATCACTGATACTTCACCGTGTGCATGCGTGTGTGTGTTCTCCCCTATATAATCTTAGCATAAACTAACACTGGAGGTGCTTTTGGAAATCTTGAAACTCTGTTTGCCCAAGCCAGAAACAAGTTGCAACATTAGATTGTGTTCCCCAAGTCCCTGTATACACTGTCAAATTTATTTGGGCATAAGCTTTTGTGGGCTAGAACCCACTTCATCAGATGTATCAAGTAAAAGATACGAGAGCAGGTATAAATACATGAAAGGATGTGGGTTGCTTTACCAAGCGTTAGGTGAGTCTAACAAGATAAATCAATTAACAGCAGGATACCAAGGGAGGAGAAATAACTTCTGAAGTGGTAAGAGAGTGGCCCAACTTGACCTAGCAATTGGTAAAGCAACCCACATCCTTTCATGTATTTATACCTGCTCCTGTATCTTTTACTTCATACAACTGAAGTGGGTTCTAGCCCACAAAAGCTTATGCCCAAATAAATTTGCTAGTCTCTAAGGTGCTACAAGGACTCCTTTGTTTTTTGCTGATACAGACTAACATGTCTACCACTGCAACCTATATACACATATATCTTCAATCCCACCTTCACTCCCTAGATGAACCACAATGACTGCTACATCCAAAATAGAGGTCTTATCATTCAGCAAGGTCTATAGTGCCAGTGATGTGTCAATTGCCCAATGAGAGTTTATTTGGGTTTCCACTGGGGTACAGTATATTGAGCAACAGCAGCTGAAAAAAGGATCCTTGGAAGGTATTTAATAGTGATAATTGTATATTCATGTCTGTACAAGTATTTGAAAATGAAAAAATGCCATGTAACTGAAGTATTACTGTTACCATTATTATTTTGGCTTTTTATAAGGCATTTATCTTACTCATCTCCCAGTTGCCTTTTGCTGTTAGCCAAATAATAACTTTTTATTCTTTCCCTTGAAAGACCTCTCTTTGGACCATGAAGTCACTATTATTATTATTATTATTTCAATATTAGAACATCTGGTATCTTTTGGATGTAGTAATCCTAGTGATTAGTGCAGGCAATGAAGACTGTATTAAAACCATGACATGTAATTTGGGATTTTGAGCATACAGACAGGTAATATCCTGGCTTTCCTGAGGAGAGTGAATTTAGCCCATGTTTCTGCTTGCAAATCTCAGTGTTGCTAACTCACTATGTTATTGCAAGTCTTGCAATATTTCATGTTTTGTCTTAAACCCTCAGCTCCTGGAGTCATGTGATTACATGAGAATCTCAGTTTTCATATACAAAAAGTTTTCTAGTCCTGGAGAAAATCTTGAAAATATGAACCATAATGACTAAAAAAAAAATCCAAAAGCGCAAAAAGGGTATTTTTTTTTTCAAAACCACCTCATGACTTTTTTGTGTATGTGTGGCCTGGCACATGATTTTTGAAAGCTTAGAGTTGGCAATAACGGTTCTTTCATAAACAGGCTAGATTTTCTATGGATATATTCACTAGTCATAATTATTAGACAGGCTCTTCATGCAAATAAATGTTCAGGTTGCTCATGACCTGCTGACTTTGACTATTTATTACGGGCTTGATTATTTTTTCAGAAATGCTGAGCACCCAAAAGTCCAGCAAAAGTCAGTGAGAAGTGCTAAACTCCTCTTCAAGCCAAGTCCTATGTTTTGGTGATGTGTGATTTGATACCTTCCTGGCATGGTTTTGTTTCTTCTCCTCAATCTGATGATTGAAACATCTTAAACAAAAGAACAAAGACTAGCACATGCTGAACATGCTTGTTCATGCATGGAATAGGGACCTTCAGATGAAAGCCATTTCCCAGCTCTTCAAAGGAGCATTCACAAATAGTGAATAAAAGGGGGCATGATGAACATGGTCAAAATGAAAAGTCGCTTGGGATCCAAACCAGTATTCACCCCTTTTTTGGGGGGGTGGGGGTGGAGGGGCATTATTTGAGAAGAGAATTTCCTGAGTGAACAGGGTTCTAAAGTTTCCCAAAGCACCTCCCTTGTTAAGAGCCAAGAAATTACCTCAGATAGTATCGAGTTGTTGTGTGCATTATGAGGTGCTCCGTTCAGTGGGCAAGTCAACAATGTGCTGGAATTGGGTTTTATTTTAAGAACAGTTTTCTAGTAACTGAGGTTGTCATGGTATATTTCCCCAATCTGAACCTTACAGTCCAAAAAATGGGGTACCAGCATGAATTCGTCTAAGCTTAATTACCAGCCTAGATCTGATAAGCTGCCACCAACCAGGAATTCCAGTGTCTGGTACACTCTGGTCCCCCCAAAACTTTGCCCGGGGACCCCCAAGACCCAGACCCTCTGGATCTTAACACAAGGAAAGTAAACCCTTTCCCTCACCGTTGCCTTTCCCAGGCTTCCCCTCCCTGGGTTACCCTGGAAGATCACTGTGATTCAAACTCCTTGAATCACAACACAGAGAAATCAGGTTTGTTTCCCCCTCTTTTCTCCCCCCTCCAGGCGTTCCCTCCCTGGGCTATCCTGGAGAGATAGACAGATTCACGCTCTGTGAATCTAACAAAGGGATTCTACCTTTCCCCCCTCCCTTCTTTCACCAATTTCCTGGTAAGTACAGACTCAATTCCCTTGAGCCTCAGCAAGGAGAAAAAATCAAACAGGTCTTAAAAAGCAAAACTTTTAATAAAAAGAAAGAAAAAAAGTAAAAGTTGTCTCTGTAATTTAGATGGTAAAAGTTACAGGGTCTTTCAGCTTATAGACACTAGAGAGAAGCCTCTCCCCAGCAAAATGCAATTTAAAATACTTCCAGCAAACTACACATTTGCAAATATAGAAAACAATCAAAAGACTATAACCGCCTGTTCTACTTAATACTCACTATTCTGAATATATAAGAGACTGTAGCAGGGAGATTGGCAAGAAACCTGGTTGCACGTCTAGTCCCTTTCAGGACCCAGAGAGAACAAAGCAAAACCCAAAAAACACAAACAAAGGCTTCCCTCCACCCTCTCTTCTTGTTTCCTGATTGGTCCTCTGGTCCGGTGTTTTCGGTTCCCTGTTTGTTAACCCTTTACAGGTAAAAGAGACATTAACCCTTAACTATCTGTTTATGACAGAGGTACATGCTAATTCCTCAGTGCCTCAGCCCAGGGTTGTTTTCTTTATCATATCTGCTACTGCTTAGCTTTGAGTTCAGCTTTGTTCTCTTAGAATGTAAATTTGAACAAGGAGTGATCCACTGGAACATATTTTCTACTTTGTCTTTGATCTGCAGCATTGCAGTATAACAGCTTATTGCAAAAGGCTTCTCACAAGCTGAGTGGATGCATCTGGGCAAAATAGAATGGGCCAGAACCTCAGCTAGCATAAATTGATATAGATCCATTGATTGCAGTTAATACCCACTGAGGATCTGGCCCAGTTGGTTTACACTAACTGAGGATCTGGCCCAATATGTTTTTGTGCAATTGTGGAAATCCTGTTAATCTGTTAGATGTACAGTGTTATTGTAGCTGTGTTGGTCCCAGGATATTAGCGAGACAAGGTGGGTGAGGTAATATCTTTTACTGGACTAAACTTCTGCTGGTGACAGAGACACGCTTTTGAGCTACACAGAGCTCTTCTTGAGGTATTACCTCACCCACCTTGTCTCTCTAATATCTCTTAGACTAGCTGTTCTGCAGAAAAACAAGAAGAGAATGAATGTGGCTAACTCAATCCTATTTATCAGTCACAAAATTCCACACCTGACTCCAAGTTTTCTCTCTCAACTTTTGTTGTAAGTTCCTGGTATGCCAAGAGCACGGCAGACGGTCATGCTGACCAATATGATCTCATCATTTCCTTGTATTCCCTCATCTGCATCAGTTGGTCTCCAGTTGTATACTCAGATTTTTAGATGTTTGGGCCAGAGTCAGTCTCTCTTCGTTCTGTTTGTACAACGCCTACCACACTTGGGTCTGCGACAGGGGCTCCCAGAATCTCCGGTAATACAAAGAATAATTCTTTGTTATTACTATTATTTATCTGACACCCTCGTGCTTATTTTGGCTCTCCATGTGCACAAAGAAAGGAACTGATACCCCTCCAAAACTTTAGTCAAAGTTTAGCAAGACATAACCATGAATCATTCAGTCTTGTTCAGGAGAAAAAGGCAGGATTTCCTAGTAATTAATTCAGCTTGGTGGAGCTGTTTGAGCTTTAATTCATGATTTGTTTTATTACTTTTAGTAGCAGTAATGTCATTGTAAGCTATGACTAGACAAGCTTCCCTCAGCCGAATAGTAAGTAATTAGTTCATAAAACTTAATTACCCTCAGACAGAAATTAATAAAATGAACCATCAATATTAGTAACATTTCAAATGCACATTAGACCAAAGGTTTTACTGGCATTAAGTATTTGTATTAGAGTAGCACCTAAAGGCGCCCACAAAGATCAGGGCCTGTACATACACATAGTGAGAGACAGCCAGGGCCTGTGCCAATGAATTTATCCCATAAAGACACAAGATAAGCAAAGGAAATCGCTCACTCTTACAGATGAGGAATGGAGGCACAGAGTGATTCATTGAGACTTGTCCAGGATCGCAGACATCATTTGTGGTGGAGCTGGAAACAGAACCCAGATCTCCTGAGTCTGAGTTTATTGCCTTAACCTTATGACTATATATAACACTGCTTAAAGCATAAATCCATATTTAGGCACTGTGGTGGGGTGAGACTCACCAATGCGGCGCCTCCTACTGGTTGTCCAGGGAATTAGCTCTTTTTCAGCTTCTAGAGTGCCCTCTGCCAGCTGATGCCTCACCTGCCGTGGGCCCCCATGTCCCTCTTGGACCCCCAGTGCCCTTGTATACTAGGGTTCTGCCCCCAGCAATAACCTCTCCATCTCTGGGTCTGCCTCCCCCAGGGCAGCCCCCAACCCCTTATACCCACCTTGCCTTAGTGGCTACTGCCAGTCTCCATTTAGCCCCCACTCACTGGGGCAGACTGCAGTCTGTAAACCGCTCATCACCGGCCAGGGGGGTTGGACAAGCTGCCTCTGCCTATTCCTGGGCTGCCCCTCTGCAGCCTTAGTACCCTTTTGTGGGCCCTTACCTCGGCCTGCAGCCTGGGGCTTTGCTAGGATGGAGCTCCCCAGCTCCCATTGCCCTTCCCCAGCACTGCTTCACCCTAGGTACCCTCAGCTTCCCAGTCAGCCAGGTCCTTCTCTCTCTAGGAAGCTAGAGAGAGTTTGTCTCTTTGCTTCCGGCCCTCAGCCCTCTTATAGGGCCAGCTATTGGAGGCCTGATTGGGGGCGTGGCTGCTTCCCCCAATCAGCCTGGCTTTTCTCCGCCACAGCCCTCCCTAGGGCTGCTTTAACCCCCTCAGGGCAGGCGTGGGGTGGCCACCCCGCTACAGGCACCTAAATAAATCATCTGTCCGGGTAACTATCAAGGTGACTTTGATGGTGATTGTGGATCTCTTAGCAATATTAAACTTCTGTACGTAACATCTTAAGACTGTGAAAAGTATACTTTATAAACAGAAAACATGGCTTGTCTTTGCTTTTCTTATGTTACTTTCTTTCCTGCCTACCAGCCTGGTCACTGATGAATGCATAGGTACGAAGCCCAACTCTGGGCACAGATGCTGGCTCTGTGCTCCCTTTCTCCCTCATTACCGGCCTGATCCATTTTCCATTGCAGCTGTCCATTGACTTCAGTAGGCTTTGGCTCAGGACCTCAGGACAGCATGTTTCCTATATTCTAACTAGTCTTTGATAACTCAGGGCAAGTCTATGCTACAAAATTAAGTTGACCTAAGTTACATTGATGTGCAGCCACCGAAGTAATTGAATCAGTTTTATACGTCCACAGCACGCTCCTTGTGTCTGGGGTGCGCGTCCTCACCAGGAGCGCTTGCACCGATTTAACTGCCAATGTGGGGCATTGTGGGATGGTTTCTGAAAGGCAGAAACAGTCAATGTAAGCAACACAGTGTCTACACTGACGCTGCATCGACCTAACTACATTGACTTAAGCACTAGGCCTCTCACAGAGGTGGAGTTATTAAGTCGGTATGGTGAGCAAGTTACATCAGTGGGAGCTACATTTTAGTGCAGATGGTTATAGAGTTAGGTCAACAAAAGCTGCCTTATGTTGACCTAATCTGTAGTGTAGATCAGGCCTCAGCAGCAACAAATCAAAATACAAAAATAGATCTTAGTCAAAACATGATCTTAGGTCTGATCTACGCTAAAAAGTTAGGTCGATGCAAAACAGCGTAGGCTGACCTAACTATGGAAGTGTCTACACATATATTTTGCTCCTGCCCACATAATGCCCCACTATGCCAACTTAATAACTCCAACTCCACGAGCAGCATGGAGTCAAGGTCGATGTAATTAGGTCAATGCAGTGTCAACATAGACACTGCATTGCTTACGTCGACTGTTACTGGCTTTCAAGAGCTGTCCTGCAATGCCCCACCTGACAATACAATCAATACAAGCTGTCCTGGTGAAGAAGGGCACCGCCAACATAAGGAGCAAAGTGTAGACACACTCAAACCATGGAATTACTGTGGTGGCTGTATGCCAACATAAGTTAGGTCAACTTAATTTTGTAGTGTAGACATGGCTGTATTCAAATTTTAAGAAAGCACATGAAGTTTAAAGTTTCATGCGCAATAGTTGAAGGAAAAAAACTTGTTTGTTTATTATCTTGCAGTCATCACTCCTAACCCAGTTAAAACACTTGGTTTTTGCTTTTAGCTCAACAATTCATGTATTAGTTTGCAACCTGAAGCAAATGTGTACACTTGAGCTACATGATGCTGTGCCCATCTAGAGAATTTAATGGAAGTGAATGACATGTTTTTCACCATAACAATGCAAATAGTGCTACTAAAGTGAAATTATATCTCCTGAGAAATCTTCCCTTTGTCCCTCCACAGTGGCCCTTTCTGCCCGATCCACTTTCCATTGAAGCTAATTGCTAACTTCACTGGGGTTTGGATCAGTTCCTCAGTCAGTGTGTATCCTGCATTTGAGCGTTTGGTAACTGAAAAGATGCCAGTGTGGAGATCATGCAGTTTGCAATATAATAATATTGGTGGATGTTTCCGTGGGAGAGTTGGATTTTTGAAGTTATTCTCAGACAAGAGCCGGAATTATTTGACAGCCTTTTAACAGCAGTAGGCGAGGAGGTTAAGCTGTAAAAGGTCAACTGCACAAGGAGAAAGGGATTTTGCTGAGCATTCCTTCTCACCTTGCTTAGCAGATGTTTTATATGAGACTGATTCATTTGCTCTCTATAGAGCAAACTAGGTAACATTCAGTAGCAGGCACTTTCAGCTCTAAATCTTTTTCTCTGCTGTTGCACATACATGCTTTTGTGAGGAGACCACTCTGTTCTACCAAAATAACACTTTACACACCAGGCTGCAGGCTGGGAACTTGCTCCTTTATTCAACTGCATCACAACAGAGAGGGTGGGGCAACTCCAACTTACCAAATAGAAAGTAATGGAGGGGTAGCGCATGGCTCCATCCTGTCTGGATAATCACCAGTTAACCCTGTCATGACCACGTTGCCACACAGGCAGCGGATTTTGTCTCTTGTTCAATCCAAGTACAAACTCCATTTTTATCTCCTAAGAACAAGGACAGAAGTTTAAGAAACCAAAACCTCTGATGTGCATTCAGGAGATCCAGGCTGGAAATCATAATGGAGAAGACAAGCAGAGTGTGTGCATGTGGTCCTCCTCCATGAACTGGTTGTGAAGGCAGGAGCTGAGCATCATGGCCCATAAATGGTCTAGTTAGAGGTTGAAGAAGTAAAAGGTACTGGTGGAGACAGTTCAGTGACTCAGCATGGAGACAGCATAAGCAGTATGTTGCTGTGCAGCCATGGCAGTACCCAACTGTGGATGATGATAGAGAGATCAGAGTTCCTGACCTTGCAGAAATAGAGGATGGCAATTGCCAGAGATGGATTTCTGCAGACTTGTTTCTGCTACAGCCAGAGACCAAGGAAGCAGGACAAACCAGGTCTCCAGAACAGGCCCTGGTGATCTAATTCTAGGTGACATATTGGAGGTGTGGAAACTGGCAATGGTTGTGTCGGTTGTGACAGCAACGCTATTAACGACACAAATGCAAGTAACTCCAGGACAAGAGTCCCAATACAAACAAGGCCCAAATTCATCCTCAGGTTTGATTTTATTTAGAGTCCCCATACCTCACCGTGTGGATGCTCTGTTAGTGTCTTTACTTGTTTTCATGGGACTTGCCAGACTGGATCAGGCTAGTGGACCAGCCAATCCAGTCTCCTGTCCCTGACAGTGGCCAGCAGTAGGTGCTTTAGATGAAGATATAAGAAACCACAAAGTGGACAATAACCTGCCCAGAGGGGAAGCTGCTTCCCAGCACCACCAGAAGCTCATGCTCTGAAGCAAGTAGATTTATATCCACAGTCTTTTATTATCCTATGCAATGCAACTGTGGCTGTTATCCATATCAAGTTCTAATCCTTTTTGAATCCTAGTGAGCTCTTGGCCTTGGTAATGTCTTGTGACCATGACTTCCACTCCTTAATGGCGTTACGTAAAGAGAAAATGTCCCCTTTTATCAGTTTAAGTTGTTGTCTTTCAGTTTCAATTATGTCCCTGTGACAAGGTGCTGTGCAGGGACTCCTGAGCCAGCCCTCTGTCACACCAGCTCCAATGAAGGGCGTTAGACTGGTGCTGCCTAGAGAAACCTGTGCCTGATTGGAAAAGGGGAAACAGCTGCCTGCCTAATTAGCCTGGGGCCGCATAAGAGCCTCAGGGGACGGACACCAAGGAGGGGCATGCAGAAAGGGGGAAGGCAGAGAGTGGAAGGAGAGTGGTAGCTCTTCCTTCCTGGCTGCAGGACTGAGAAGCCCTTAAGGCTGAAACTCCCTCAACCATATGTGGTGAGAAGGTGGTGGGATTGTGCACTGTAAATAAACTGCACTGGTGATTGCTGAGCCTGAAGGTCTGAGTGGTTTTTGGAGCAGAGCAGAGGCAGGAGCAAAGGGGGCCTGCTATGCCCTATGACAGTCCCTTGTTCCTATAGTGTGAGAAGGAGGGAATAGGAGCTCCCTATCCACCTTGTCAATACCACTCTTTATTTTCTCTGTCCCTACTGTGCTCCCTTAGCTTGGCTAAGTGATAGAGTCTCAAGCATCCCAGCCCCTCCTTCTCATGCAAATCCCTTCGTGCCTCTGATCCTTTTCATTGTCTATTTCTGAACCCATCTTAATTCCACTCTGTCTTTAGGCTGAGATGTTCAAAGTAGCCTGTAGATGCCCACTTCCCATTAATTTGCTTTTGAAAATCTCAGCCACAAACTTTAAAGCAGGCTGCAGCTGGCTTATTAGTGCCCAGTTTATGCTCAGCTATCCATGGAGGATCATGTAACAGAGTTTATTCTTGTAGCCATGACCATATTTGGATTTCCTATGACCCCTTTCCAGATTATACATACAGTCGGCATGCAGCTGCACTGTTTCTGGAGGCCTCAGACCAGTGCTTTTTCACTTTGTTATCTCCAGCCACGAGCCAGCCCCTGACAGTCTCGCTTTGCTGGGAAAAAACCCAACCATTTCCAGTTACACCAACCCAGCAGCTTTTTTCTACAGGCTGGTATTGGGCTGCAAATCTGAACTATCCCATTGTCCCTCATATTTCAGCCTGTGTCTGATGGATTAATTATGGCCAGGTGTGCCATGAGTCAGACAAATCTGCTCCATGCCTACAGGGGAAAACCCTGCTTTTAGCATCACCTCTATCCTGCACCTTTTATAGCTGGGGATCAAATGCTCTTTTGACATGATATGTTCAGCATATATCTCCCAGTATTCTGTTCCTAATAGCCTGCTAAGAGACATGCCTGAACTAAGCATGCTTATGTCTGTGTCTAGGGAGACGTCCAATGGGATGTATTACACACACTCAAAGAATTGGCAGGGGCAGTCGAAATAAGATGGGGCTGATGTCACCCTCTCCAAAAGTTGTGTGATCATCATTTTATTTTTCTAGAGGTTAAAGCCTTGGAAATAAGGGTAGGACTGCAGAGACCAGGTAGTAAAGTGCCCCCACCCCTTCCCAATTATCATTGGAGTAAAGCTCCATCACATGACATTTGCAAGCCATAAAAATTTTATTAAGATGATGTTAAGAAAAAGTGAACAGTACAGAGTTTAGGCATAGAAGTTTCTGGTTAAAAAGGAATAACATACAGATTATCGAGGGTGCAAAATTTGGTTTAAGATCGGGTGGCATAAGGAATACATAATCTGCAATATCCCTGATTGGAGGTAAAAGGTTGATGGGTCAGTACAGACATTGAGATATGAGGGTATGAAGTTCATAAAGTGGCTGTGTTCGGGTGTGGAGTATAATGAGTGGATATGATGATGAGGATGGATTGACCCTCATTTGGTGAGATTTACATCTTCACCTTTTCTGTGTTTTCCAGGTCAGGATGCTAAAACGCAAGCCTTTGCTTTGTGCTTGACGGTTACAAAATGAGTAGCATTAAATCATCTTCAATCTCCCTTTTCCCATAGATGCAAGACAGGGCACAGATGCCTCAGGGCCTGCAAGAGAGAAGTGTCTGGCTGGATCTCAACCCAGAGATGACAGAAGTGATGGTGAGTAAAAGGGGAAAACGCTGTGAGGAGCTACCTAACCTCCTGACATGACATCCACAGGAAACATGTGCCCTTCAGTTGCAGCCTTGGGACTTTGCTAGATTCAGTTCTTCATTAACCAGGTGCCAATGGTAAGAAACCTTATCTTCCTGCTACACGTTATCTAGGGGCCATGTCTCTCTTAGACAAGGGCTTAACAGCCCTGATCCAAACATTTCTCACTTTGAGACAGGGCTACTATGACTCCCTCTACCCACAGCTGGAAGTTAAGGCCATTCAAAGTCCTACACAGGGTGGCTAATGAAGTGGATTAGTCCCTGGGAGCACTTGTGGCTGTGCTCTCCATTGGCACTGGGTCAAATTGAAAGCCCTGACACTACTCCCTCCCATACCACTTCTCCCTCTGGAACCCACAATGAGCATGCTCAGCACAGAAATATTCAGTGCAGAGGGTGAAACTTTAGAGAGACAGACTCAAAGGTTTCTCTGTAGGCTGTAGAGAACCCCGATGAAACGGGATCAGGATGAATCTAATCTGATCAGCTTCCCAGCCCAGTGCAAGCCCCACATGTTTTTGCAGAAGGTACTCAGAATAACTAGTACTGTTGAGAACACATTGCCAGGTAACTGGGAAGTGAGCAATGAAGCCCCAGGGCAGCAAAAGCATTGTCCCTGTAGGGGTCATTGACAATAAATCACTTGATTTTTGTACTGTTGTATTTGGTGCATAGTTGTTATGGTGTCTGGTGCTCTACTGATTCAATAGGAGCATATAGCGAGGTAATTGAATTGGTATAAATGAACGGGGAAGGGTGCTGTGGAATGGAGGCCTCCAAAACAAAGCGAGAAGGTGTTTTTGGCTGTCCTGGAAAATTGTGGGTGAAAGCTCCAAGAGTGGCAGTAGCTGGGGTCAATGGGGAGATTGTGGATAGAAGCAAACCCATTGTGAAGAGAATGCTAGGGCTGTTGGACTGGATCCCAGTGAGAAGGGGGTGTATGTAGAGAGGAGAGTGCTGAAAGACGACTGGGATTGGAAGAGAATTTTGATTAGCGAGAGGGGAAGGATGGAGCATGGCTGTTTGAAGCAGAAATCTTGGGAAATTTGTCAGGCAACTAGTGAGTAAAATATGCATATCTCAGTGCTGGATGCCTGACAGATCGCTACCAACCCCTCCTGCATAGGGGTTGATTCCAAAACTGACCATGAGCCTGAATGGGCCTTCTCTGCTTGCTAGACTTTTGCGTATTGAAACCACTGAGAGAGTGAGTTTATTTCAACATCCCCTGTAACCTGCAAGGACAGCAGATGGCAATTTACTTGCAGAATATCACACCAGGTCAGTTAATGTCATGATATCGTTCCCAGATATTTTCCCATGCACTAGGAATGTGTTTAACAGGTAAAAGCAAGAGCTGGCGGGAGTCACAAAACAAACAAAAAAACCCCTTTGCTCTGCTCATAGGATTCCAAGTCAGATTCCAAGCTCCTTTGATTCAAAGCTCCCAGGGGCTTTGTAAACACATGAATGCTAACTTAGTTGCCTCCCCTTCCAAGGTGTGAAATGTTAATGCCGGCTTTCTCTGTGAGAGGTGTGGGATAGCTTTAGCTGAAGGGAGAGGGCCCTGAAAGTGTTTTAGTGAATTATTTGCAGTCTCAGGAGTGTCAAGGCCATGGAATGTCTGCAAAGCCCTCAGCATATAAACCTCTGAGTGCCGAATGTTCCTTTAAAGGGATCTTTTAGTGCCATGCCTGGAGCCTCTCATCAGAAGATACAGAGGCCCCTTGAAATAAAGGCCAGAACAGAGCCCTGTCGGTGGAGAAAAATAGGCCTTTAATTTAGGGCCAGATTGTGGCCTAAGGCCCAATCAGCCCTAAGCATGGGCTGGTGCCTAAGCTGCACTGACCTAGGAGACACCGATGGCCTCTCTGAGGCACAATTCCATCCCTGCTGTCTACTTGCTACAGGCCATTACTAATAATAAATGCTAAGGGAACCCACTGGTCAGTGTATGTTACATGTCCCGCTTTGTGCCCTACCCACAGAGGATGAAAGTCTGTTAGCTCAAGCTGTAGAGACTCATTGCTTTTAATTGTGGAGGTCTCTGGTTCAGTTTCTGCATCGGTCAAGATGGCGGCCGTCACACTGTCACTCCCTATTGCACAGCTCAGCTACTCTGGCTTGTGAGTGTAGGAGTGAAGCCAAGGGTCTACGCTTCCCCCGCCCACCTGCACAAGTGGGGAGGAAGAAGGTATGTAGCCCCGCATTCCTGGCTGTCAGCACTAGGTTGTCTATATATGGCATAAAGGGGGGTTTACACCCTGAAGGGCTCACAGACCAAGCAAAATCTAGCCGTTAATTCTGATCTATGCTGTGATCTTACTCCTGAGCAATACAAACACAATCAGATGCAACACAATGTGATCCTCTCAAGCAGCGTGTGGAGTTGTGCATGGTACAAAGACTGATTTTTTTGGATTGTTTGGCTCAAAAGAATCACTCTTGTACCTCAATCCAGAGAAAATGTGCTGGGCTTCCTGGAGCAGTATTTCAGCACCCTCCAGGGAAAGCTGGGTAGGAAAGTCTGTCGACAAGTGTGAACGCTGATTTTTTTTTCTTTTTCTTGTGAAGGAATGGGCCCTTCAACAAGGCCCTAAGTAGGATGGGAAGAACTGGGAAGAGGGCTTTTTTTCAAGGTCTGTCAACTGGGCTCATTGTGTGGCCTTGGACCGCTGCTGCTGTTGCCATGTCAGATGCCATCAGTTCACCCCAACTGTCTAAGCAATGCATTACAATGATAGCTGTGCTTTGGGGCTGTAAGATAGGACCTGATCCAATGCTCACTGAAGGCAATTGAAAGATGTCCACTCGTGTGGATCAAGCCCATCTTCTGGTTCTTATAAATCGTACTATAGGGCCAGATTCTGGATGCAATGGGTGCAGAAGCTGAAGAGAGTATAGCGTGCAAGTTACAAGCCTTTTAGGGAGTGCAGGCCCTGCTCCTTGCTATTGTCCCAGCAGGCACTAGAAACCTGAAAGGGACTAGCAAGTGTGGAGTATATTCCAGCCCCTCCCCTGCACCACCATACAGTCACTGAGGGGACTACACACTGCACCCTCTCTGAGGAGGATGCGGCTGCCACCCTGCATGCAGGAGCCCCATGGGAGCATTGGTTGCATCAGCTAGAATTTCTCCTCGTGAGTCTGGCTCTGTGTACCTACTCCACATCCCTTCCACCACATCTCTGGCTGCCAAAGTGAGAAATTAGCCTGGGAAGCACGGTCCAGTGCCAACCTGGGACTTGACTTCACTTCTCTGCTCTGTCCCAGATTTCCTGTGTCACCTTGAGCATTTAGATACAGTCCCTCCAAGTATTTAGGTGTTTAACTCTCATTGAAGTCAAAGAGAGTTAGGAGCCTAAATACCTTGTGAGGAGCTGGGCCGTAGTGTCTGTAGCTCAGTTACTCAATCTGATAATGTGGATAATAGAACTCCCATACCTCCTAGGAATGCTGGGAGGACAAACACTTTAGAGTGTGAAGCGCTCAGATACTGCTATATTGGTGGCCACATGAAATAGATATTGTCATGTACACAATGCCAAAGGTGTACATGACGCTGCAGAAAGATCCCTGCTCCAAGATCCAAATTAGACACATCCTCAGCCATGTTGTCAATAAACAAGGGGTGAGAGGGAGGGAGTATGGCAAGTCTGTCACTGGGATTTGTAAGCCTGTCTTGGCAGGGCCTGCTTCTTCGACCATGCTGTCCCGTAACAAGCACACACTGAGTTTAACAACCAGAATTTGGCCCACTCTTTGGAACAAAGACCAGGAAGGGGACTAGCCATTTTTGCTGAGTTTCACTTGTTGCCCACAACATTCAAATCGCAAGGGGAGCAAGAAGAGCAAAATACCTGAGGCTTACTGTAGTTCCTCTGTATTTCTGTAGCTTTCATTTGACCCCATTCTGACCCCACGTAAAAGAATGTTGATCCAAAAAATAATGGCATATTTGT
Organism: Gopherus flavomarginatus; assembly: GCF_025201925.1. Classification (NCBI taxonomy): domain Eukaryota; kingdom Metazoa; phylum Chordata; order Testudines; family Testudinidae; genus Gopherus; species Gopherus flavomarginatus. Next base: position 13,227,705 of record NC_066626.1, on the reverse strand, counting down.
GTCATCTTTGCCTAGATCGGTTTTCACAGTTAGGTAAAGCCTATGGGACTGACACTGAAAAAGAAGTCATGAATTTAAATGGTCTGGCTGGTTTGGAGAGAACTAGAATAGAGGGTAGTTCCCTTTACACAAATACACTCGTTACTGTAATATATCTATGAGGAGGAGATGACAGAGACTAATGTTTACCATAGGAACGATGGTCTGGGTAAACAAGATTTTATCAAGGAACATATGCAACAAACAAAAGGAGAAGTTCTGAATGTCAGCAGTGAAACTTGGTTTGACCCATGGAACTCAGGGTTGCTGTATGATTAGCAGCGTAATAACTGTTTATTCTGGGATAGCTGATGGCAGGGCCGGCGCTACCATTTAGGCAGCCTAGGCAATCGCCTAGGGCGCCAGAATAATTGGTGGGCGCCATTTTGCCGGAGGGAGCGGCAGGCGGCTCCGGTGGAGCAGCCGCAGTGGTGCCTGCGGAGGGTCCGCTGGTCCGCAGCTCCGGTGGAGCTGCTGCAGTGGTGCCTGCGGACGGTTAGCTGCTCACGCGGCTCCAGTGGACCGCCTGCAGGCATGACTGCAGCAGCTCCACCAGAGACGCGGAGCACCAGACCCTCCGCAGGCACCACTGCGGCAGCTCCACCGGAGCCACGGGACCAGCGCGCGGGGCGGCGAAATTGCTGTGCGCCTAGGGTGCTCAAACCCCTAGTGCCGGTCCTGGCTGATGGTGAAGTCAGCTGCAGGACTCCTAGAATAACAAGGCAAGGCAGAGCCATCCAAAGGGTTCTGAAGCATTTCAGGGGAGCCAGGTTGGCTAAAACAACTGATAACCTGAACTCAAACTGACCCCAAACCATAGCTTTTCTTAGAGGCTCTGAAGATGTAGGTAACTGTTTTTTTTTCCCCATTATTTTTCATGTTTAAGTTCCTGTTGACATGTCCTCCAAGACCTTCAGTGCATATCAAAATCAGATACACTATAAAATCCATCATACTCTGAATTTTTAGATTTCATCTGAGACTGGAAATGCCAAAACACCATGGCAAATCCTGGTTGGGATGAAGGCAGAAATACCATACCACAGGAATAATATCTCTGTCCTGGCCAAAACCAGGAAGTCCCAGAAATCTCACACTCTGCTTGTTCTCAAGAGATTTGCTACCCAAATTTGTTCATTGTGGAAGTGTAGAAAGTCCCCCTGAATTTTTGCTAGGCGTCCAAACGTCTGAGTGCTAACTGAACCCAAACTCTGATCTGTATGAGATGCACTCAACAGTGTTTCCTGTGACTCTGTAAAATAATATTCTGTGATGTTTAGACATCACTGGCCCAAGGCTAAGTTAAGGATAGGCTAAACCTTTGGTGATGTAAATTGGTATAGCTCTACTGAAGTCAATGGAACTACTCCCAAAGAACTTTCCTTCTGTAAATTGGCATAAATCCACCAATATGTATATATTTATGCCCATCTGGCCTCATATTCCCTTTCTTTTGTGGTTTTATATCTCCTTAGCAAAACCAATGTACAGTATGTCTACTTCTAGGAAAAGTTCTAATTCACAAAGAATGATTTGTGGTAGAGATACCATGTTTTTCTCTAAGATATTAGTGGAAGGATACAAAGACAAGCAAAAATAAAGGTCAAAGATAAATACTCAGCCATATTAACTACTCCTGTTATCCCTCAAGCTGCACAAAAGAAAAACCCAGGGTTCTGCAGAAAGTGGTGTGACAGTTCATCAGTTAACAACCTGTTCCTTTGTGTCTGTATTAAACAAACGCAGTCAGCATGGTGTCAGGGACATTGTTGTGTTGGAGGTACTGTGTTTCAGAGGACACCTCAAACCAAATTTCAGTTAATTATGGCCCTTAAAGATTCCAAGGAACCATTCACCATGGTAGGGCTAGGTAGAGTCAGACCTCTGAGTGCCATTTACAAAGCTAAGGAATGGAAATGAATTTGTAGGAGGAAAATCGTGTTTTCTCAGTCGCGCTTCTTATGCGATTAGTTAAAACGTTGATGCTAGAAGAGAGCTGAATGACCAGCCCTCTCTTAGCAACACCAATATTTTGTTTCCCCTGTACATAGCAATCACTTCATGTTTATTCTTCTGCAATTACATCTTGCAGACAATGATGTCATTTGTAATGAAATAAGAGCAGAAGATAGACAAGAGAAAATTAGTCTTAAGCATTGCAATTCTTGAAGGAAATCATGTATAGCTCTCCCATTGCAATGCAATTACTACCTGATCCAAAGAGACTGCCATTGATTTCACTGGGCTTTGGATCAGGTCTTTATTTCTTCGGAGATACATTTGGATCCCAGCAGTGCATGCTACTATGATTACTCAGTTTTTATTTAAGATTGAATGGATCATGCTGGGTTGAGGGACAGATGGTGGGGTAGATGGGGAAGGTCTGGAGGCTTATTTAAGAACACCTCTGTTTTTTTGGCATCAGAATCACAGGCAAGGAACAAACTTGGAACATATGGGATGATAGACTCACAAAGTTCCAAAGTCAAGTGGTTTTGGGTGGAGATTCTTGTAAAACAGCAGTTGAGAATTCCTTTTAAAATCTTGCATATTTTTCTATTTCTGTCAAGAAGAATGTTCAAGTTCAGGCTTGTTGTACGTATTTAGAGAGACAGAAATAGGTGTAATCCCAAATTCTGGGAATCCTAACACAACTTAACTGCATCGTGAAACCTTCTCTCTTTTGGGGCTGTTTTCCCCCCAGCATAAAATAATGACACACTGGCAAACACAGTACATCTCCCCAGCAAACAACACAACCTCTCCAGCTTTCAGTCCCTCCTCACAATGCCTGAGAGAAAACCTGGGCCTTGCAGCTTTCCCTGAAGTTGGACCGATCTGGGCTCTGGCAAGCAAGCCTAGGGCAGTGAATTCCTGGTCGAGGACCCTTCATGGAGAATGCCCTGATATCAGCTTTCTTCCTGTTGTACTGAGCATGCTCTGTCATGAGTGACTCCATTGAACTCTGCTGTGGCAGAATGGCACGGGAGGCACAGGAGTGGTTGGGGTGGTGGTGGTGTGTCTGTGGTGATCAGGTCCCGGCACCATTAGGTGGAAGTGGAAAGGTCACAATTGCCACAGGTGTGTGCCAAAATATACTCCCCCAGTGAAGGGTGTGAGTCTGCTTTATTGAAGGCACCCCAAAGTTCTTCCATCCATCCTGCATTGCAACCAGAGAACTCTACCCCCTGACAGGTCTAGCCTTATTCTGCCAATTCTCCCAGCCCATGTACTTTATGAGCCTCTTATGCCTGGGCACTTCCCACCCTTACATGCCCCAATTTCCCTCCATTCTCCTTATGATTCTCTCATTTCCACAGGCTATCAGTGACCCCAAAGGAACCTCTCCAGCCAGTCCCCTCACCCCCATAAGCAACCAGAGCGATATCCAAAAGAGGAACAACTTCCAGTGGGTTAAGTGTGGCTGTTATCAAAGGGTTAGCAAAGGCTGTGCCATTAATGCAAAGCCCTACATTGAAGGGCGTGGCTGCTGCACCCACTCTTCTAGGGATGCCCCATGGGTCAGGTCAGCTCCCAGTATGGGAGGGGTGATGTTCAGTGATCACCCATTGTGTAAAACATCTGCAAGAGCTCTGCTTTATTCTGTGTCTGTGTCATGGTATAAACCCCCACTCTGAACCTTAGTGTCCAAAAGATGGGGTAACAGCATGAATTCCTCTAAGCTCAATTACCAGCTTAGTATTTGTAGCGCTGCCACCAACCAGGAATTCCAGTGCCTGGTACACACCGGTCCCCCCCAAAAACCTTGCCCAGGGACCCCCAAGACCCAGACCCTCTGGATCTTAACACAAGGAAAGTAAACCCTTTCCCTCACCGTTGCCTCTCCCAAGCTTCCCCTCCCTGGGTTACCCTGGAAGATCACTGTGATTCAAACTCCTTGAATCTTAAAACAGAGAGGAAAATGCACCTTTCCCCCTCCTTCTCTCTCCCCCTCCCAGACTCTCCCTGAGAGAGAAAGTAATCCTAACACAGAGAGAAAATTAACCTTCCTCTCCCCCTTCCCTCCTTTCTCCTCACCAATTCCCTGGTGGATCCAGACCCAGTCCCCTGGGGTCTCACCAGAATAAAAAAAACAATCAGGTTCTTAAACAAGAAAAGCTTTTAATTAAAGAAAGAAAAAACAGTAAAAATTATCTTTGTAAATTTAAGATGGAATATGTTACAGGGTCTTTCAGCTATAGACACTGGGAATACCCTCCCAGCCTAAGTATACAAGTACAAATTAAAATCCTTTCAGCAAAATACACATTTGAACTCCTTCCAGCCAAATACACATTTGCAAATAAAGAAAACAAACATAAGCCTAACTCACCTTATCTACCTAGTACTTACTCTTCTGAACATATAAGAGACTGTATCAGAGAGATTGGAGAGAAACCTGGTTGCACGTCTGGTCACTCTCAGAACCCAGAGAGAACAACAACCAAAAACTAAAAGCACACACAAAAACTTCCCTCCCTCAAGATTTGAAAGTATCCTGTCCCCTGATTGGTCCTCTGGTCAGGTGACAGCCAGGCTCACTGGACATGTTAACCCTTTACAGGCAAAAGAGACATGAAGTACTCCTGTTCTGTTAACCCTTAACTATATGTTCTTCTTCGAGTGATTGCTCACATCCATTCCAGTTAGGTGTGCGCGCCGTGCGTGCACGCTCGTCGGAAACTTTTTACCCTAGCAACTCCAGTGGGCCGGCAGGTCGCCCCCTAGAGTGGCGCCGCCATGGCGCTCGATATATACCCCTGCCGGCCCACCCGCTCCTCAGTTCCTTCTTACCGCCGTGTCGGTCGTTGGAACTGTGGAGCGCGGCATTGCTGTCCTCCACGTCCCTAGCTCTCCTTGTTACTACCGTTGTTACTACCGTTGTTAGTTAGTGGTTAAGTATAGTTAGTTAATTAGTTTGTTGTGTAAATAATATTGTACATAGTTGTTAGCCGGTCTGGGCTGTAGCCCTTCCCGGCACCCGGCACCGGGCTCATGCCTGGTTCGCCGGGCTTTAAGCAATGTGCGGCCTGTAAGAAGCCTATGCCAACCAGCGACCCTCACGACGCGTGTCTAAAGTGCCTGGGGGAATCGCACAGGTCGGACAAGTGCCGCATTTGCAAGGCTTTTAAGCCCAGAACAAAGAAGGAGAGAGACCAGAGACTCAGGACTCTCCTAATGGAAGCGGCACTTGACCCAGCAGCTTCGCAGGCCGTGATCTCTACGCCGGCACCGGATCGCACCGGCACCGGAAAGACTCCCCGGCACCGACCTTCCCCGGCACCGGGTGCAGAAACAAGACCATCGAAGTCTGCAACTCCAGCCAGGCAGACTCGAATGGAGCGCCCGGCATCGACATCTGCCGCGGCGCTACCGGCACCGTCGACTCCGGGCCCGGTGGGTCCGTCGAGTCCGGTACCGCCGAGCTCCCCCATAAGATCTGGGGTTGAGCTATTGGTCCCATCCACTCCAGAGACCTTCGCTTCAGCACGGGACCTCATTGCCCTGACTGAGTCAACTCAGCCGCCACCCCCGGTACCTCCGGTGCGGGTAGCGTCCAGGGGCAAGCCCATGATGACGGCGCCGTCTCGGGACTCACGCTCGTGATCGAGGTCCCGACGCCACGGTCGCTCGAGATCCCACCGCCGCTCGCAGTCCCGGCACCGCTCCCCTCGGCGGTACCGGTCGTACTCGCGGCACCGATCGACCTCCAGACGGTCATGGTCTGGTTCCAGCCGCCGATACCGACACCGTGACTCTACGAGCCAGTCTCGCCGTCGTTCAGCGCACCGGTCCAGATCCCGGCACCGAGACAGAACTCGGTCCCGATCCCGGCGCCGGTATGACTCCCGGTACCGATCCCCGGCACCGAGAACATCTTCGGTGCCGGACCGCGGAGACTCTTACCAGCCGCGGTCGGCCCCGCCATGGCCTTCCAGACAGCCGTCGGTGTCATCACAGGCGGACAGCGTATATGCGCTGGACACCGACAGACAAGCGGCTCTATTCCAGGACCCTCCGCAACAGGACCAGGGTCCGCAGCAGTGGGGGTTTTGGACACCCTGGGCGTACCATCAAGCCCAGGGCCCCCAACAGCTTCCTCCTAGGCCTGCAACGGCGGAGCACAGGGTGCCAGAGGCGTCATTGTCTCGCCCCCCTCCCTCCCCGGATGGAGAGGAAGGATCGAAGCAGCAAGACCCTGGTCTTGCTCCTGAGCCAGAGGCGAGGGCTGAGGCGGACCCCCCGCTGGACACTTTCTTGCCAGGGGTCTCCTCATCCTCCTCTCCTGACGAAGCGGTGGCTGGCACTTCCTCCAATAGCCCTCCTCCGCTAGATCTCAGGGCACACCAGGACCTCCTTAGGCGAGTAGCACAGAATCTGAGCCTGCAAGCCGAGGAGGTCTCTGAGATCGAGGACCCCGTCATCAGCATCCTCTCCTCCGATGCTCCCACCAGGGTCGCCCTACCCTTCATTAGGACGATCCAGGCCAACGCCAATACAATCTGGCAGTCACCGGCCTCCATCCCCCCTACGGCGAGGGGCGTCGAAAGGAAGTACATGGCCCCCTCCAAGGGCTATGAGTACCTCCACGTTCACCCGACACCATGTTCCCTGGTGGTGCAGTCGGTGAACGAGAGAGAGTGCCACGGACAGGAAGCCCCAGCCCCCAAATCCAAGGAGGCCAGGCGTATGGACCTCCTCGGCCGCAAGGTCTATTCGGCTGGGGCCCTTCAGCTCAGGGTTTCAAATCAGCAAGCCCTTCTTAGCCGCTACGCTTTTAACTCATGGGTGGCAGCGGACAAGTTTAAAGAGCTGCTGCCACAAGAGGCTTGTCAAGAATTCGTGGCGATTCTTGACGAGGGCAAGAAGGTTGCACGAACCTCGTTACAGGCCTCTTTGGATGCTGCAGACTCGGCTGCCCGTACCCTCGCCTCGGGGGTAACGATGCGCCGCATCTCCTGGCTTCAGGTTTCTGGCCTTCCACCGGAGCTCCAATACACCATCCAGGACCTCCCGTTCGAAGGCCAGGGCCTGTTCTCAGAAAAGACAGACCCCAGACTGAAAAGTCTTAAAGACAATCGGGTCATTATGCGCTCCCTCGGGATGCACACGCCGGGGACGCAGCGCAGACCCTTCCGGCCGCAACAGCAGCAGCAGCGTAGGCCATACCCCCAGTTCCGCCAGCGGCAGGACCTTAATAGGCGCCACGGCAGGAATGGAAGGCGTAGACAGTCGGGGAACCAAGGGGGGCAGAATCAAAGCTCCTCCAAGCCCCCGCCTGGGCCCAAACCTTCGTTTTGAAGGTGCGCCCGAGGGCGCAGTACCAGTTTCCCCCACGGATCCTTCCTCCCTGTTTTCCAACCGCCTTTCTTTTTTCCTCCAGGCGTGGACCCAAATAACATCCGATCGCTGGGTCTTACGCACGGTGCAGACGGGATACCGCCTGCAGTTTGTATCATTTCCTCTCTCCCGCCCCCCTTCCTTGTCCCTCTTCAGGGACCCCTCTCACGAGCAATTCCTTCGGCAGGAGGTACAGACGCTCCTCGACAAAGGAGCTATAGAGGCGGTTCCGGAAAACGAGAAAGGCAAGGGGTTCTATTCCCGCTACTTTCTGATCCCCAAGGCCAAGGGAGGCCTCAGGCCTATCCTCGACCTGCGAGAGCTCAACAAGTACCTAGCGAAGTTGAAGTTCCGCATGGTATCCCTGGGGACCATTATTCCATCCCTGGATCCGTGAGACTGGTATGCCGCCCTCGACATGTAGGACGCCTATTTTCATATTGCCATATGGCCACACCACAGACGATTCCTTCGATTCGTGGTAGGCCGCCTTCACTACCAATTTGCAGTCCTCCCATTTGGCCTTTCTACGGCTCCGAGGGTATTCACAAAATGCATGGCCGTCATTGTGGCACATCTTCGGCGCAGTCGTATGCACGTGTTCCCTTACCTAGACGATTGGTTAATTCGGGGCATGTCGGAGCTACAGGTTTGCAGCCACGTCCGCAGGATCACCGGCCTGTTTGCTACCTTGGGCCTCATGATCAACGTGGGCAAGTCCACCCTGCTCCCCTCGCAGAGGGTGGAGTTCATTGGGGCCGTCCTGGACTCCACCGTGGCCAGGGCCCTTCTGCCGTTGCCAAGGTTCCAGGCGTTGTCGGCGATCGTTCAGCGCTTGTGGGCAGCCCCCTTGACATCGATACGGACATGTCTAACCCTGTTAGGCCACATGGCAGCATGCACATTTGTGACCGGTTACGCTCGGCTCCGCATGAGGCCCCTCCAGTCGTGGCTCATCGCACACTACCGGCCGGCAAGGCAACCACTAGACATGCTGATCACAATCCCCCAGGGGGTGTTGGATTCTCTCAGCTGGTGGCTAGACCAGTCCGTAGTGTGTGCGGGGCTCCCATTCCACCCGCCCCAGCCCTTGGTGTCCCTAATGACGGATGCCTCAGATCTCGGCTGGGGGGCCCACCTGGGAACCCTGAGAACACAGGGCCTGTGGTCCCCACAGGAAGTGAAGCTGCACATCAACATGTGGGAGTTGAGAGCGGTCCGCCTTGCTTGTCAAACGTTCTATCACCAGCTTCAGGGCCGTTGTGTCGCGGTATTTACCGACAACACGACGACCATGTACTATATCAACAAGCAGGGCGGCACCAGATCCTCTCCCCTATGTCACGAGGCGATGTGACTCTGGGACTTTTGTATAGCCCACTCCATTCACCTCACGGCTTCCTTCCTCCCCGGAGTGCGGAACACGCTGGCGGACCGCCTGAGCAGATCCTTCCTCTCACACGAGTGGTCCCTTCGCCCGGACGTCGCCCTCTCGATCTTCCAGAGGTGGGGTTGTCCCCGTGTGGACCTCTTCGCGTCCGAGGGGAACAGGAAATGCCAGGCGTTCTGCTCTTTTCAGGGCCGGGAACCCGGGTCTATAGCGGACGCCTTCCTTATTCCGTGGACGACCCACTTGTTCTACGCGTTCCCCCCGTTCCCACTGGTCCACAGGGTCCTTCTGAAGGTGCGCAGGGACAGGGCCCGCGTGATCATGGTAGCCCCGGCGTGGCCCAGACAGCATTGGTACCCCATGTTGCTGGACCTGGCCATAACCGACCCAGTTCCCCTGCCCCTTCACCCGGACCTGATCACCCAGGAACACGGAACTCTCTGTCACCCGGACCTCCAGTCGCTGCACCTAGCAGCGTGGCTCCTGCGTGGCTGACCAGCTCTGAGTTGCGCTGCTCCACCCCGATACAGGAGGTACTCTTGGGCAGCAGGAAGCCTTCCACTAGAGCGACGTACTCGGCCAAGTGGAAGCGTTTCTCCTGTTGGTGCGTGGAGAAAGGTCTCCGCCCGATGGAAGTTTCGGTGGCCAATATTTTGGACTATATTTGGTCCCTCAAACAACAGGGCCTGGCGATATCGTCCCTGCGGGTCCACCTGGCGGCTATCTCCACCTTTCACCTGGGTGGGGATGGCCGCTCCGTTTTTTCTCACCCGACGGTGACTAGGTTCCTGAAGGGGCTGGAACATCTATACCCTAACGTCCGACTCCCTGCCCCGACCTGGGATCTTAACCTGGTGTTGTCTCGGCTCATGGGGCCCCCCTTCGAGCCGTTAGCTACTTGCTCCCTACTCTATCTTTCTTGGAAGACTGCCTTTCTAGTAGCTATCACCTCAGCTAGACGGGTGTCGGAACTCCGGGCTCTCACGGTAGACCCCCCGTATACAGTCTTCCATAAAGATAAGGTGCAGCTGAGGCCACACCCTGCCTTTCTCCCCAAGGTTGTCTCAGCCTTCCACGTCAACCAAGAGATATTCCTCCCGGTTTTTTTCCCGAAGCCTCACTCTTCAGGCAGGGAGCAACAGCTCCACTCGCTTGATGTCCGTAGGGCTCTCGCGTTCTATGTGGAGAGGACCAAACCGTTCCGCAAATCCCCCCAGCTCTTCGTGGCAGTAGTGGACCGCATGAAGGGGCTTCCCATTTCTTCGCAGAGGTTATCCTCATGGGTAACTTCCTGTATCAGGACCTGCTATGAGCTGGCCCATGTTCCTACGGGCCGTGTGACTGCGCATTCTACCAGGGCGCAGGCGTCGTCGCTGGCTTTCCTCGCCCGTGTGCCCATCCAGGAAATCTGTCGGGCAGCGACCTGGTCATTGGTCCACACCTTTGCTTCCCACTACGCCCTGGTCCAGCAGTCAAGAGAGGACACGGCCTTCGGATCTGCAGTGCTCCATGCCGCGACTTCTCACTCCGACCCCACCGCCTAGGTAAGGCTTGGGATTCACCTAACTGGAATGGATGTGAGCAATCACTCGAAGAAGAAAAGACGGTTACTCACCTTTGTAACTGTTGTTCTTCGAGATGTGTTGCTCACATCCATTCCACACCCGCCCTCCTTCCCCACTGTCGGAGTAGCCGGCAAGAAGGAACTGAGGAGCGGGTGGGCCGGCAGGGGTATATATCGAGCGCCATGGCGGCGCCACTCTAGGGGGCGACCTGCCAGCCCACTGGAGTTGCTAGGGTAAAAAGTTTCCGACGAGCGTGCACGCGCAGCGCGCACACCTAACTGGAATGGATGTGAGCAACACATCTCGAAGAACAACAGTTACAAAGGTGAGTAACCGTCTTTTTGTGACAGTCTGGTTCCAGCTGGCTGTGCAGAACAAGCGCTGGTGGCTGGTGGGAAGGTCTGAATTGGCACTTGAAAGTCAGGAATTGTTCTGATTCAGCATGCTGAAGCCGCCCATGGAGTTGCAGGCTCATGTTTTAAAGGCCCTGATCCAAAGCATTAACATCAGTGGGCTTGGGATCAGGTCACGAATGAATTCAAGCAACGTTTCTCAGTCACAGATTGATTGGACCTTTCCTGTGTAGTAAACAGGGCCGACTTTATGCCGATTCCTCTGATTCCCCAGAATCAGGCCCTGCACCGAAGAGGCCCCGCACCTGCGCCAAAGGGGGCCCTACTCTGGGAGTCTTCGGCGGCATTTTGATGGCCGGGGGAGGGTCCGCTCCGGGGATCTTGGGCAGCGGGGGGTCCTTCGGTGCCACAGAAGACCCAGAGCGGACCCCCCGCTGCCGAAGTGCCGCCAAAACCCCAGACCACCGCCAAGTATTCCAGTCGGGCCCCACAGGTCATAAAGCTGGCCCTGGTAGTAGATATTAAAAGTCAACCTGTGGAACTCTTTGCCAGAGGATGTTGTGAAGGCCAAGACTATAACAAGGTTAAAAAAAAGAACTAGATAAGTTCATGGAGGATAGGTCCATCAGTGGCTATTAGCCAGGATGGGCAGGGATGGTGTCCTAGCCTCTGTTTGCCAGAAGCTGGGAATAGGCGACAGCGGATGAATCAGTTGATGATTACATATTCTGTTCATTCTCTCTGGGGCACCTGACATTGGCCACTGTCGGAAGACGAGATACTGGGCGAGATGGACCTTTGGTCTGACCCAGTGTGGCCGTTCTTATGTTCTAACAAATAAATCTGTTTAAGTCTTTTACTTATTTTTAAAATTAAAATAAAGTGCAGTGATCATTTAAAAAAAAATTAAAGCCGCATTCTCTCCCAGAGTTGAGGTCTCCCAAGTGCCTTACAATATCAGGAAGACCTTGAGAAATTATTTCCTGGTGGCGTCACTTTTGCTGATGTATCCTTATTGCTGTGATGCCTACAAAACATGACCACCTGACACCAGCGAGGCAGGAGGCCAGCCCTGACTATGCTCCTTGGGCAAAGAGATGCTTGTTTCACTGTTGCCACCATCTTCTCCACCTCTCCCCTTTTACCTTCACTGTTAGGTTATGTCCTCCACTCTTTTGTAACCTAGGCCATAATCCTGCCATTTGTGCCCACTGATGTTAGTGGGGCTGCACAAAGGTGCCGACGTCTAACCACACGAATTGTCTTTTTGATATGCGCTGTACAAGCAAACCCTTACCACCATGAGGTCCCAATCCCTGATTTGGGATCCTTAGGTTCTGCCTTAACACAAACAATGACATTGTGCCAGGCAAGTAGATAATCCACCGAAGCTCCCTTCCCTGAATGATTGAATGTCTATTCCCTAGGTCCAGTTTTGTCCCTGGCTGAACCTCAGCATCTGAGTCTGGAGAGCCAGGAGAACAGAAGAGCCAGAAGTAGGATTGAACCACAAGGGCTATGGCTGAGGAGAAAGTTAAAAGTCCAGGCTGGATTGGCACCTGGGAAATCAACTGCCCCTTGAACTGAAAGATAAACAAGCCAGGTCTGAGAGCTTTCAGATATACCCTTCAACCACAGCATTAAGTTCATGGCCAGACATGTGCCATCTGCTTGCAAAGCAAATACGTGATCAAACAAACTGGAGGGATATTTTGAAGCAGAGGAAAAGGCAGTCTCCTCACCTGTATACCAAGAGCCTATGGTCAGAGAATCCAACGAGCAGGATGTGAAATGTCTCAGATACAAAAGAAGATGGGAGAAGTTTCGCTTTTTTTTAATTGTTTTTCGACAAAGGTGAAAAAGTTGTTCACTTTCACTGGTTCAGTTTTCCTTCTTATTTGGCTTCATACCAACATCAGTGCGTGGGTAATGGACGGAGCAGGGAGGGGAAGTTCAAAGGGTAAATTCCACTGGCTGTAACACATTTTCATTGGCTGACTAACCCTCATGATCAGCAGGAAAATGTGGAGTGGGTGTCTCTATACAAAACACTGCTAACCAAGTAACATTTGTTTTTGTTTTCCCCCTTGTTTCACTGCCAGAAAACAAGACAAGACACTTTCCCACCCACTAAAACCATTGCTATAGCTAATGGTTATTTTATAAAAGGAAACCATGGAACTTCACAGAAGCAGAGTAAAAGCCAAGTCCTAGTTATTTGAGATGGTGAGGAATTTTTCAGTGGAACCCCTTTTTGGTTGGGGAATGCCAATTTGTCAAAACAGAACCTTTTAACAGGAAAGGATCTGCTTGAATTTTTTTTTTTAAGTTGTCAAGTTTTGTTTCAACATTTACTATTTTTCTGGTTCAAAAATACAGTTTTGAAATTTAAACTATTACTACTACTAATAATAATAATAAAAAGAAAAAAATTAAAATGTTGTGATCTGAACCAAAAAATTTCTGGAATTGTGGTTTTCAAAGATCCTCCCCACCCCCCAAACTGAGGATGAGAGTTCTATTTCAACTTTTTTGTGGGACGGGAAAAACAGTTTTCTGTGTATATTGCTCTATGCCTAATTCTATGCAAATAGACATATTGCATTTTTCTTCTGTCATAATGTAACCGGAATGGCCAGCTTCTAATGTGTTCCTTTTAACTTACCACCTTGCATTAGTGTAGTACAACCCTTGGAATTATTTCATGCAAAGTTTAGGGCATGATGCAAAAATTAACACTCATCGGCTTGACGAAATATCGGCATAAAGTCATCTAAATGAATTCATTTTCAGCATTCGTTCTCAATAACACACTCAGCAGAATTTTCCAGCAGGAAACAACACAGACTTTTATTACACTAAATTTTACAGGACAAATTCTCAGCTGATGTAGATTGCTGTAGCTCCATTGAAGTTCAGGGAGCAATGTTGGCTTACACCAGCTAAGGATCTGATCCTTATACTTATCATACCATACGGTGAAAGTATTCATGCAAAAATCCAAACCCTCTAGTTCTGTTTATGCACTAGCAAATCCCTCCTCCAGTGCATAACCGTTTAACAAAATTCGTACAAGTATTCTCTAACTCCTGGACATTGGGGTCAGGATCAGGTGGCCAGTTTTGTCAATGGAAGCAATTGGGCCCTGAGCCCCGCCTACTTCTAAAATCTGCAATATGCGTGTGGCAAACTGCATACACACAACTAGGTCAATTAAACAACTGAAGGAGGAAAGTGAAGGATGAGTGCTTTACTGCTGCACATTGAAGGGCTCTGACTTAGAATTTGGGCCAGCCACCCAAGGTCAGTAGGTGTAGGAGGGTGTGTGCATATTAACCTTTAAATAGATTCCCTGCAGGATGTGGAAGTGCAGACAACCCTGTTCTATAGTGTAGAAACATGGCTGTTCAAGAGCTGAACAGAAGAAACTAAACAGTTTTCAGTGTCAAAAGTTATGGTGTGTTCTTAACCTCCATTGATTTTTGTTGCAAATGAAGAGATGCTGAGACGATCCCGGCCAGTTGCAGTCTTGCACCAGTTGTGAACAAGAGAACTGCAGTGGTGGGGTCACATCCAGCATGCGGAAGAAGGTCTGCTTTCACAGAAGTTTCACAGGACTGAGGTCAAAGGAAGTAGAGCATGAGGCTGATCATGAATGAGGTTGGAAGATGCAATTTTGAGGTATTTAAGCTGCCCAAATCGTTCTATACTGACCCTGCTGAAAGAAGAAGACTAGCAAGGGATTGTTCAAGATGGAAGTTCATTCTAAGCACCACCATCGCTATATCATAGACATGTGAACCTGCTGCTGCTGCAGGATTGCTGGGGAGACAGTCGGTGGAGCATCACCATATCCCTGGATCTGCATGCCACATGCCCCATCCTATGTTTGGCCTATTTCTTTCTTACATGTGGACCTGAATGTGCATGTATGAAGGGGCCATAGCATGGAGCTGGCACCCCCTCCTGCATGGAAATGGGAGGATGATTTGGTCCAAACCCAAGGATCTGCCTTTAATCTACTCTGACACTCCCTGGTACATAGCACAGAGACTCATAGACTTTAAGGTCAGAATGGGGCCATTATGATAATCTAGTCTGACCTCCTGCACAATGCAGGCCACAGAATCTCACCTACCCACTCCTGTATCAAACCTGTTTCTGAGCCATTGAAGTCCTCAGATCATGGCTTAAAGACTTCCAGGTGCAGAGAATCTTCCCGCAAATGACCCGTGCTCCACACTGCAGAGGAAGACGAAAAAACCTCAGGGGCTCTGCCAATCTGCCCTGGAGGAAAATTCCTTCCCAACCCCAAATATGGCAATCAGCTAAACCCTGAGCATGTGGGCAAGACTCACCAGCCAGACACTCAGGAAAGAATTCTTTGTAGTAACTCAGATCCCACCCCATCTAACATCCCATCACAAGCCATTGGGCATATTTACCGCTAGTAGTCAAAGACAAATTAATTGCCAAAATTAGGCTATCCCATTATACCATCCCCTGACCAGAGTCTGGAAGGGTAAGTGTGGTTTAGATCCTTCTGCAGCTAAAAAATATACCATTTAAATCCCTAGGGCAGTGGTGGGCAAACACTGAGGGTCTCCACCCACAGGTGAAAGGTGGGCAGGGACACGGGGACGGTATTAAGGTTCATGTTGGAATCTTAACTAAATTTCCAGCTTTTAAAAGTCCCCCCCCTTTATAATACATTTATAGTACAGTATTCAAGGGCAATTTATATTTAGTCCCAAATCTTTGCAGACTAATGGTTCGAACCTGTCCCCATTCAAGTCAATAGCAAAAGTACCATTGACATCAACAATTCCAGCATCAGCCCGTACACTGTTAGCCCTGGTAGTAGAAGCTATTACTCTGATAGGACTAAGTCCTCTAAGGGTACGTCTACACTATGGGATTATTCCGATTTTACATAAACTGGTTTTATAAAACAGATTGTATAAAGTCGAGTGCACGCGTCCACACTAAGCACATTAATTTGGCGATGTGCGTCCATGGTCCAAGGCTAGCGTTGATTTCCGGAGCGTTGCACTGTGGGTAGCTATTCTGTAGCTATCCCATAGTTCCCACAGTCTCCCCCGGCCCTTGGAATTCTGGGTTGAGATCCCAGTGCCTGATGGGGCAAAAATCATTGTCACGGGTGGTTCTGGGTAAATGTCATCACTCATTCCTTCCTCCGGGAAAATAACGGCAGACAATCATTTCGCACCCTTTTTCCCTGGATTGCCCTGGCAGACACCATAGCATGGCAACCATGGAGCCAGTTCAGCTTTTTTTTTTACTGTCACCGTATGTGTACTGGATGCCGCTAACAGAGGCGTTACTGCAGCGCTACACAGCAGCATTTGTTTGCTTTTGCATGATAGCAGAGATGGTTATCAGTCATTCTGTACCATCTGCTGCCATTGTAAATTGGCAGTAAGATGACGGTTATCTGTCGTTCTGTACTGTCTGCTGCTATCATGGGTGCCCCTGGCTGAGGTCGGCCGGAGGCGCAAAAGCAAAACTGGGAATGACTCCCTGAGTCAATCCCTCCTTTATGGTTTCTAAAAATAGAGTCAGTCCTGCCTAGAGTATGGGGCAAGTGTGCTAGAAAACCAGTGTATCAGAGAGCACAGCAGCTCCGTGTCAGATCCCACAGAAATGATGAGCTACATGCCATTCACGGGGGGTGCCCCAGCAACAACCCCACCTGTTGCTTCCCTCCTCCCCCAACCTTCCTGGGCTACCGTGGCAGTGTCCCCCCCATTTTTGTCATGAATTTATAAAGAATGCAGGAATAAGAAACAGTGACTTGTTAGTGAGATAAAATGAGAAGGAGGCAGCCTCCCGGTGCTATGACAGTCCAGGCAGGACATTAAGCGGTGTGGAGGAGAGGAGCTCAGCATCCCGCTGCTATGATAGTCCAGGCAGTACAGAATCTTTTCTTTACACAGGAAAGGGAGGGGGCTGATGGAGCTCAGCCCCCAGTTGCTATGATGAGGACGGTTACCAGCCATTCTGTACCATCTACTGGGAATGACCAGGAATCATTCCTATTTTTACCCAGGCGCCCCCGGCTAGCCTCACCTGAAGCCAGCCAGAAGCACTCACAGGCTGATAGTAACAATGGATATCAGTCATATTGTACCATCTGCCACCAAGGAGGGGAGAGGAGCAGATACTGCACTTCACTGCTGCAGCATCGCGTCTGCCACCAGCATTCAGTAGACATAGGGTGACATTGAAAAAAGTCAAGAAACAATTTCTTTCCCTTTTCTTTCATGTGGTGGGGGAGAGAGTAAATTGACGAGCTGTACCCTGAACCACGCTGGACAATATGTTTGAACCTACAGGCACTGGGAACTCAGCCAAGAATGCAAATAGTTTTCGGAGACTGCTTTGGACTGTGGGATAGCGGGAGTCCTCAGTACCCCCTCCCTCCCTCCATGAGCGTCCATTTGATTCTTTGGCTTTCCGTTATGCTTGTCACGCAGCACTGCGTAGCCTGGAAATTTTTTTCAAACGCTTTGGCATTTCGTCTTCTGTAACGGAGCTCTGATAGAACAGATTTGTCTCCCCCATACAGCGATCAGATCCAGTATCTCCTGTACGGTCCATGTTGGAGCTATTTTTGGATTTGGGACTGCATCGCCACCCGTGCTGATCAGAGCTTCACGCTGGGCAAACAGGAAATGTAATTCAAAAGTTCGCGGGGCTTTTCCTGTTTACCTGGCCACTGCATCCAAGTTCAGATTGCTGTCCAGAGCGGTCACAGTGGTGCACTGTGGGATACCGCCCGGAGGCCAATACCGTCGATTTGCGGCCACACTAACCCTAATCCGATATGGTAATACTGATTTTAGCGCTACTCCTCTCATTGGGGAGGAGTACAGAAACCGATTTAAAGAGCCCTTTATATCGATATAAAGGGCCTCGTAGTGTGGACGGGTGTGGCGTTAAATCGGTTTAACGCTGCTAAAATCGGTTTAAACGCGTAGTGTAGACCAGGCCTAAGATCCAGGCAATACATTCTTGCATGCAGTATTTTGCACCAAGAGCTTCAGACAGTGGGGGGGGGGGGGAAATCCATTGTGGGACACATGAGGGTTAATCTGATGCTGCAGATGGTTAAAATATAACCAGGAGAAGTGCAGGAAATTTAAGTTTGCTATTTCTGTAAATTCCATGGGAGTCCATGGGCTGATACATGTGTTTCAAGTTAGACTCCACTGTGCAGCCATTCTAGGTTTACCGAACGAGATGTCCTTTTCTATATTTTGAATTATTTGCAGTAAGTACAAACATATGCCTTGCTTTTTGTTACATTTCATTCTATTGTTTGAATGAGTAATATAGTGTATTTCCCCCTCCTTTCCCACTACCACCCTAATGATTTGGTTTGGGTTTTTTCCTTCCTACAATGCTGTGGTTTTCTGGGAGGCTAAGTCCCACCCCTTCTCCGTCTCCTACCACAGCGTATCATATTTATTTTTGCAAAGAGTCCTACTTGTCACAGAATGATCCGTGCTGGCAGAGGGAGAGAGAAATGTTTCCACGCGCAAGTGGCAGGGAGGCAATCATGCAAAGATGTTCCATTTCTTTGAATCCACCTCCCACTGGAATTCAGAGACAAGTTGGTCAGTGGCACCTGTCACCAAGCAACCAAATACCAGCTCCCTGTGTCAGAGTGGCTAATTCTCGCCATTTTAGCACAGTTCTGTTTAGCTTAATGCCCAAGGTTCTGGAGAGGGCTGATTAGGTGAAAATCACAGTGTTTTTTACAAAATACATAAATGAATACATTAAATATATGTCTAGTCCTCATGGCGGTGGAGAAAAAGCTTAAAAATGTGAGCCAAAGGCTCAGAAACTAAGAAGGAAATTTTTTAAATCTCATGATTTTTAATCCAAAATTCATGACTTGAGTGTGGCGCTGACTCTTGATTTTTGAATGCTTGGGGTTGCTGATGCTGGGTACACAGAGACAAGTAATAAAATTACTCGGGGCGATGGGCATCAGGGGTAATAATAATCTGATCATACAGCTGTGTCAGCTTTGGCTGGAGACTAGCGAGCACATGATTTCTCTTTTGAATGTAAAAGACCAAAGTGATTTGGGACCTGCTGAGTGGAAACATGGTGTCAGTTTAGTTACTACATTTTGGCTAAATGTGAACAGAACAGCTGAGAGTATCATTTGTTTTTTGCCTAAAGTGTTAAGAGAGGGGATGGCAAATGCAAAGGATCAGGGACTGCAGCTGGGGTGAGGTGATATCGGCTGTGAGTTATGGTAGCACAGCAACAGATCAGTGCCCTAGCCATAGCTGCATTTGAGTGGAACGACTCAGTGGCACAGCAAGGAGAAGGCCATGCCCAGGAAGTTTTTAAAAACAAACAAACAAAAACCCCTCCAATGCGGCCCCATCCTGGGATGGACTGGAGTGAGGTGCCATTTTCCCCAGGCATTTCTGCTGGGGATCTGCTGAATCCAAAGTAAACACACTAGAAATTTTGTATTAAAAATAAAACAAAACCCCCTCCAAACAGTGGCTCCCCATGGGGTTTCTCCATCCCAGATGCTTCCGCAGCCCTGAGACCACACTTTCCAGAATTCTATCCTGCTGAGAGTAGAAGGGAGCCTGGACTTCAAGGCTCCAGCCTCGGGCCCTAAACAGAGGCCCCAGTTAAGCAAAACACTTGCAAATGATTTAGTTGGGGATTGGTCCTGCTTTGAGCAGGAGGTTGGACTAGATGACCTCCTGAGGTCCCTTCCAACCCTGATATTCTATGTTCTTAAGTCGCATTACAGTCAATTAGTCATATAGTGCTTTATTGAATGGGGGACAGAAGTGAACAGAGTTCTCTTCCCCAACTGCACACTTGGTTGCTTTGTTCTATGGATCCATCTTGCCAGTTTCAAATTCTTTTCCTGATAAATAGAAGATAGGAAAGTAAAAAATACACCAGAGGCTCATGAAATGTTGCATGATTTTGGAGGCGCAGAATAGAATCATAAAAAAGTAGGACTGGAAGGGATCTCAGTGGGTCATCTAGTCCAGTCCCCTGCAGTGAGGCAGGACTATGTATTGTCTAGACCAAGGGTTCTCAACCTTTTTCCTTCTGACCCCTCTTCCTTCCCCCACAACATTCAATACAAATTCTATGGCCCACTGATGCCACAACTGTTTTTCAGTAGATTAAATGCCAGGGCCCATGTTAGGGGGTAGCAAGCAGACCAATTGCCTGGGGCCTCGTGCCACAGGTGGCCCCGCAAAGCTATGTTGTTTGGGTTTCAACCCCAAGCAGCTGGGCTTGGGATTTGGCGTTCTGCCCTGGGGCCCAGTGAGTCTAACACTGGCTCTAATTTATTTTGGTGGTTCCCTGGCTGAGAAGTCTGATCTAGCCCATCCCTGACAGCTGTGTGTTCTTAACCTGTTCTTAAAAACCTCCAGTGATGAAGATTCTACAACCTCCCTATGTAATTTGTTCCAGTGCATAACTACCCTAACAGTTAAGAAGTTATTCCTAATGTCCAACCTAAACTGCCCTTGCTGCAATTTAAGCCCATTTCTACTGGGGGAAAGCTGACTGCTGCAGAGGAGCATGTGGATCGGACAGACATTTCTCTTAGGGGAGAGTCTAATGATAGAGAATCTCCAGGTTATAGTCAGGAGCAGAGAATGGAAGAGGATAATGTAAGGGCCAGATCAGATGATAAACAGTCACATAAAAAAGAATCTGGCACATCAGAAAATGGCAGACAAATAAACAGGGACAATTTTTTAAAGTGCTTGTACACAAATGCTAGAAGTCTAAATAATAAGATGAGTGAACTAGAGTGCCTTATGATAAAGGAGGATATTGATATAATAGGCATCACAGAAACCTGGTGGACTGAGAGCAATCAATGGGACACAATCATTCCGGGGTACAAAATATATCGGAAGGACAGAACAGGTCGTGCGGGGGGGAGGGAGTGGCACTATATGTGAAAGAAAATGTAGAATCAAATGAAGTAAAAATCTTAAGTGAATCCACATGTTCCATAGAATCTCTATGGATAGTAATTCAATGCTCTAATAAGAATATAACATTAGGAATCTATTATCGACCACCTGACCAGGACAGTGATAATGATGATGAAATGCTGAAGGAAATTAGAAAGGCTATCAAAATTAAGAACCCAATAATAGTGGCGGATTTCAATTATCCCCATATTGACGGGAACATTTCACTTCAGGATGAAATGCAGAGATAAAATTTCTCGATACTTTAAATGACTGCTTCATGGAGCAGCTGGTACGGGAACCCACAGAGGAGAAGCAACTCTAGATTTAATCCTGAGTGGAGTGCAGGAGCTGGTCCAAGAGATAACTATAACAGGACCGCTTGGAAATAGTGACCATAATACAATAGCATTCAACATCCCTGTGGTGGGAAGAACATCTCAACAGCCCAACACTGTGGCATTTAATTTCAAAAGGGGGAACTATGCAAAAAGGAGGGGGTTAGTTAAACAGAAGTTAAAAGGTACAGTGACTAAAGTGAAATCCCTGCAAGCTGCATGGGCGCTTTTTAAAGACACCATAATAGAGGCCCAACTTCAATGTATACCCCAAATTAAGAAACACAGTAAAAGAACTAAAAAAGAGCTACTGTGGCTTAACAACCATGTAAAAGAAGCAGTGAGAGATAAAAAGACTTCCTTTAAAAAGTGGAAGTCAAATCCTGGTGAGGCAAATAGAAAGGAGCATAAACGCTGCCAAATTAAGTGCAAGAGTGTAATAAGAAAAGCCAAAGAGGAGTTTGAAGAACAGCTAGCCAAAAACTCCAAAGGTAATAACAAAATGTTTTTTAAGTACATCAGAAGCAGGAAGCCTGCTAAACAACCAGTGGGGCCCCTTGAAGATCGAGATACAAAAGGATCGCTTAAAGACAATAAAGTCATTGCAGAGAAACTAAATGGATTCTTTGCTTCAGTCTTCACGGCTGAGGATGTTAGGGAGACTCCCAAACCTGAGCCGGCTTTTGTAGGTGACAAATCTGAGGAACTGTCACAGATTGAAGTGTCACTAGAGGAGGTTTTGGAATTAATTGATAAACTCAACATTAACAAGTCACCGGGACCAGATGGCATTCACCCAAGAGTTCTGAAAGAACTCAAATGTGAAGTTGCAGAATTATTAACTATGGTTTGTAACCTGTCCTTTAAATCGGCTTTGGTACCCAATGACTGGAAGTTAGCTAATGTAACACCAATATTTTAAAAGGGCTCTAGAGGTGATCCTGGCAATTACAGACCGGTATGTCTAATGTCAGTACTGGGCAAATTAGTCGAAACAATAGTTAAGAATAAAATTGTCAGGCACACAGAAAAACATAAACTGTTGAGCAATAGTCAACATGGTTTCTGTAAAGGAAAATCGTGTCTTACTAATCTATTAGAGTTCTTTGAAGGGGTCAACAAATGTGGACAAGGGGGATCCAGTGGACATTGTGTATTTAGATTTCCAGGAAGCCTTTGACAAGGTCCCTCACCAAAGGCTGTTACGTAAATGTCATGGGATAAAAGGGAAGCTCCTTTCATGGATTGAGAACTGAATAAAAGACAGGGAACAAAGGGTAGGAATAAATGGTAAATTTTTAGAATGGAGAGGAGTAACTAGTCGTGTTCCCCAAGGGTCAGTCCTCAGACCAATCCTATTCAACTTATTCATAAATGATCTGGAGAAAGGGGCAAACAGTGAGGAGGCAAAGTTTGCAGATGATACTAAACTGCTTAAGATAGTTAAGACCAAAGCAGACTGTGATGAACTTCAAAAAGATCTCACAAAACTAAGTGATTGGGCAACAAAATGGCAAATGAAATTTAATGTGGATAAATGTAAAGTAATGCACATTGGAAAAAATAACCCCAAATATACATACAATATGATGGGGGCTAATTTAGCTACAACAAGTCAGGAAAAAGATCTTGGAGTCACCGTGGATAGTTCTCTGAAGATGTCCACGCAGTGTGCAGAGGCTGTCTAAAAAGCAAACAGGATGTTATGAATCATTAAAAAGGGGATAGAGAATAAGACTGAGAATATATTATTGCCCTTATATAAATCCATGGTACGCCCACATCTCGAATACTGCGTACAGATGTGGTCTCCTCATCTCAAAAAAGTTATACTGGCACTAGAAAAGGTTCAGAAAAGGGCATCTAAAATGATTAGGGGTTTGGAATGGGTCCCATATGAGGAGAGATTAAAGAGGCTAGGAATCTTCAGCTTGGAAAAGAGGAGACTAAGGGGGGATATGATAGAGGTATATAAAATCATGAGTGATGTGGAGAAAGTGGATAAGGAAAAGTTATTTACTTATTCCCATAATACAAGAACTAGGGGTCACCAAATGAAATTAATAGGCAGCAGGTTTAAAACAAATACAAAAAAGTTCTTCACGCAGCGCACAGTCAACTTGTGGAACTTCTTACCTGTGGAGGTTGTGAAGGCTAGGACTATAACAACGTTTAAAAGAGAACTGGATAAATTCATGAAGGTTAAGTCCATTAATGGCTATTAGCCAGGATGGGTAAGGAATGGTTTCCCTAGCCTCTGTTTGTCAGAGGATGGAGATGGATGGCAGGAGAGAGATCACTTGATCATTGCCTGTTAGGTTCACTCCCTCTGGGGCACCTGGCATTGGTCACTGTTGGTAGACAGGATACTGGGCTAGATGGACCTTTGGTCTGACCCAGTATGGCTGTTCTTACATTCTTATGTACTTCTCCTGGCCTTGGTGGTTAAATATATCATCTTTATAACAACCCTTTTTTGTCATCTGTTATGTTTCTTTCTCCTCTGCGCACTGATATTGTATCATGGAAATTGCCCTACTCTGGTAATGGACACTGAACTAAACAAATAGACTTGTGTGTCTTCTTTACCATCCCTGGAAGACTTGCGTGACCCGTTCATCTCCTTCACTGACCTCTGTTTTTCATTGCAGTTAGTAAAGCTGAGCAATGCAATAGTAAAGAGGAAATCAGGGTCTCTTTAAATGTGGTGGGGTGTCAAGGCTTACAAAAAGCGGGAAAGCACGGAAGGACACACAGTTGTTCCTTTGGAGTCCATTCAGTGTTTGTGTACCACCTTGAGTTTCAAATGTCCATCTAACCAGCAGGAGGGGAAGACAGGATGGATCTCTCCAGACTTGCCCTGTTCTCTACCCTCCCCTTAGAGCTGTGGTACTGGCCACTGTTGGAGACCAAATAGTGGGCTAGGTAGACCATTGGTCTGACCCAGATATGGACATTCTTATGTTCTTACATTTGTTGTGGTTGCTGAAATTTCAAATTTCAGCCCCCCTCAAATGGGAAAAAATGTGATAAAATATTTTACAACCAACTCTGTAGCTGGTCAAAATGTTTTCAACTTTTGAAATTTCAAGGAAAAGAGAAGAAATTAGCAAAAATATCCACAAAATGCTTCCTCCGGGCACCCCCCATTTTTCCGCTTGCTGTAAATAACACCAGGCTCCAAAGGAAAAAAGATTCCTTTCCTGCAGGACAGGGGGACTTTTAATGCTGCCGAAATGCGTGGGTCTTTTTTCTCACTATAGACAAAATCTGGTCTTTCTCCACTGCCCATTGCTTAGAGTGTCACCTGTGATAAGACCCTCAGTCTTCTATGTATGATTGCAGCTGTACCACAGAAATAATGTATGATGTCACTGCTTTTCCACAGATTTCTATTAGTTTCCTGCACTTCTCTCTCAGAGAGTATTAGAGGAGCAAACACAATGCAGCGAAACAAAGACTGCTTCAAAAACATATCTTTTCCAGGGATAGAGATAGCAGTAGGTCATTTGGGGGTCTTTTTGATGCTATTTTCTTCATGCTGACATTTAGCTTTTCTATCAGCCTGATTACTCACACACCTATCAGAGGCTCTGATGATCAGTTATTGGTATAATTTATAAGTAATAGCAGTAATTTATAATTTATTAGTAGTAGCGCTGGTGCCCAAGGGGTCAGGAATCTTGGGGTTGATGTAGAGTGTGCTTCAAAAGGAAGAGAAAAGATTTTGATCTCATAAGAATGTGGAAATAGCCATAGTGAGTCAGACTAATGGTCCATCTAACCCACTACCCTGTATCTGACAGTGGCCTGTGCCAGATGCTCCCGAAGGAATGAACAGAACAGGGCAATTTCAAGTGATCCATTCCCTATCATCTAGTTCTGGCAGGGGGCACATGGAGCATGGGATTGTAATCCTGACCATCTTGACTAATAGCCATTGATTGACTTAACCTCCATGAATTTATCTAATTCCTTTTTGGACCCAGCTATATATTTGGCAAAAGGTATCATATGATGGTGGGAAGGATAGCTCAGTGGTTTGAGCATTGGCCTGCTAAATCCAGGGTTGTGAGTTCAGCCCTTAAGGGGGCCATTTAGGGATCTGAGGCAAAAATCTATCTGGGGATTAGTCCTGCTTTGAGCAGGGGGTTGGACTAAATACCTCCTGAAGTCCCTTCCAACCCTGATATTCTATGATCTATAACATCGCCACAGAGTAAACAGCGAGCTTGCTGTGAGTGTCTTAAGCGTAAAGCAAAGACTAATGATTCAAGAGAGATTTCTACACTGTATGTTCTTGTATATATGCACCTCCCAAAGAGAAAATGAAATATGTTGCATGCTCTGTGCTACTTTCACTGCCAACAACGCTATCTAAATTGTCAAAAGTACAATACTATCTAGTGCCTATAGATCCTGTACGCACATTGTGCATGTATACATACCATACCATACATCATACACACACACAGACACTCTCCAGGGTGAAAGTAACTTAAAAGTCGTACTGGTACTGGGGCCCAGCCCTGGACGCCCAAAGGGGCGGGACCTTGGGCAGAAGGGGTGGGGTCTTGGGCAGAAAGGGAGGGGCTGAGAATTGGCCTCCTCCAGCCAGCCCTTCAGTGCTGCCTGGCCTGTGCCACCTTTTAAATCACCGGGCCCTGGGGCAGCTTCCATTTTTGCCCCCCACCCCTCCTTGGCGGCCATGGGTGGGGGGTGGGGCACAAAAGGGGAAGCGACATTAAAGCACTGCCCAGGAAGTGCTTTAATGTCAGCTGTGTTCGGGCCCGTACCAGCGGCCACTTCTTACCAGTACGCCGTACCGACCCATACTGGCCCACTTTCACCTCTCCCTTTCTCTCAGTTCAGTTACAGGGATTTTAACATTAGCCATAGGATTTCTTTATAAGGTGCATTACAAACCTCAAAGTTTATTCTTTGGATAAATAAGAGATCTGAGTTTTGCAGTTCTTTGGAGTGAAGGGCTGTGATTATAAAGGTACATTATTTAATTCCTATCCTATAGTTGAAGGTATTGGGGCCAGATCCTACAAGCACTTTAGGCTGTGAACTCACACTTAATTCAGTTGGAGCAGTACTGTTCTTGGGTAGCTGAAGAATTGGGCCCTTAAACACTTTGGGCGCTTAAATCCTGGCCCTGCTGAATGGGAGTTTAGCAGGGGTGCCAGGACTTCACCCTTTATGGAGGATTGTTTGTTGCAATATATGGCTTTCATGGTGGTCATTATGCTGGAGGAATTAGTGTGTGTATTCCCCTTTGCCCCCTTTAATTATTATCCACACTACTATGTCTTTTTGAGGCTGCTGCTGATGATGATTGCGTATTATGTATTTGGACTCTGGTAGCAGCTAACAGCCCCAGTCACAGACAAGCACTCCCCACCCGTGTTAGGTGCTGTACAAACACAAAACAAAAAGACAGCCCCTGCTCCAGGGAGCTAACAGTCTAGGTCCACGTTTACGTGGCTGACCAACATTCGCTGAAGTTCTTACTTAACTGTGAGTGGGAAATCTCGACCAAAGAACTTGGTGAGGGACTGAGACCCTTACAGAAAAGCAACACAACAGAGTTTTGGTCCAAATTTCTCCCCTATTTACACCCAGACAATCCTGTTGAAATTAGTGCAGCTACACAAGTGAAGTTTATGTCAAAATTTGGCCCTATGTATTTTGTGAGATCAACAAGAATTATTTTTTACTTGATTTGTGCAATCAAATAGGGATCCCATTGACTTAAGTGCTGTGATGCAAGAAGGCCTCAGAGCTCAGTTATACCCTCGATCTGCACTCCCCAATTCCACTGACTGGAAGGGTGTTTGGCTTGGCCTGATTCTGTAGCCCAGTTAGGATTTCTGTGGGAGTACTACCTCATAAAGAGCCAGATCCTCCTTTCCTTTTTGGCAGTGAATGACCCAGACAGACATCTCACAGGCCAAGGACTCCATCTGCACAGGAGCATGGCTGGAACCAGATGCTGCAAACAACAGACCAGCAAAGGAGCCAGAAGGGTTACTGGCTATTTGCCAGTCTTGCATGTGTAGGATGCAAGATGACTGAGGATGAGCTAACTAACGTGTGAGAACGTTTGTGATAGGAGAGTAGACCCTGGAATGGGATATAATTCACCATGCAAAAAGACTCTGCTAATTAGTACACTAACAGATCCATGACCTGCATCTGTCTTTATTCTAAGAGGATCTGAGTAGCATAAAAATGTTTCAGTAACTGTGTGGTCGAAGAGCAGTGACCTGTGTGACCCAGTTCAGAACCCCTTTTCCAGTGGAAGCCCCTCTGTCCAGGAGACCCGGGCACAGAGCATGTAATATTTTACAGCTGTCTGATGTTGACAGCTGAGATACTCACTTGTGCTGCTTGCTGAGTAATGCTGTCCTTGCTGTGGGCTTTTTAAAGACAACATGTCAAGATAAAGCAACAAAGAATGATGTATTTTGCCTATCTTTAATGTAATAGTGTGAATGACCCTGTAGTGTCCATTGCACTAGAGAACTTTTAGACTTACTCATTTCTGATAATCTCTGATCTCCGTCAAACAGTAAGGAAACGCTATTTAAACTGAAAACAATTGTATCCCCCTGTGTTACGGGTATGTTAGTTATTTACTCAGAGGAACTTGGAAATATATTAGCTTATGTGCCTCACTGTAGGTCAGAAGTGACTTCAGTGTTGTGTAGGCTTCATGCTGGTAAACGTCACTCAGCCAGTTCAGTGGGTCTCTGAACAAGCTGAAGTAGTGGGGTCAGTTAGAATTTTCCTCCAGTAGTTCTTATAACAGCTAGACTCAGCATGGTGAACTCTGCTGTACTCCACGGAATCTGGATTGCAAACAGTTTGGGACAAGATTTTTTGTTATGGCTGTACAGTGCCAAGTTCAGTGCCAAGTTCCCTGATCCCAGCCACCACAGTACCAATGAAAATAGCAATTAATAGCTGAATGCCAAATTTCATACAGAAGGCTCTTTTTTTTAATAGTTTAAAACACCACGGCACTTCTATGGCCGATCTAATTTTTGACACGAGCAAAGCAACCATGCATTTGCTCCTCTTTCCACAAAGTGCTGGTTCCATGGAAACACATTTCACTGGATTGTTGGTTTGTTTCCCCAGGCTTTGCGGGCTCTTGTGGGTTGAAAGGTTCAAACTTTAGAAGGCTGCTTGCTTAGGGTGGATCCCACTTTCTCTTTTCTTTGAGACCCTGCAGCATTAGTGATAAGCCCAGTTGAGAGCCTGGGAAGGATTGATAGAGAAGAGAGAGAGAAAAACTTAGGAAAGCAGTTTGATTTTGCAAATAAAAAGGAGGGCATGTTCCATTCTGTTAAGTTATCTGTCTTTCTCATTTAGGAACTACACAGCAGTGTCTGATTCCATAAACACAGGGAACGTCTACACTACGGGATTATTCCGATTTTACATAAACCGGTTTTGTAAAACAGATTGTATAAAGTCGAGTGCACGCGGCCACACTAAGCACATTAATTCGGCTGTGTGCGTCCATGGTTCGAGGCTAGCATCGATTTCCGGAGCGTTGCACTGTGGGTAGCTATTCTGTAGCTATCCCATAGTTCCCGCAGTCTCCCCCGGCCCTTGGAATTCTGGGTTGAGATCCCAGTGCCTGATGGGGCAAAAATCATTGTCGTGGGTGGTTCTGGGTAAATGTCGTCACTCATTCCTTCCTCCGGGAAAACAACAGCAGACAATCATTTCACGCCCTTTTTCCCTGGATTGCCCTGCCAGACACCATAGCACGGCAACCATGGAGCCCGTTCAGCTTTTTTTTTTACTGTCACCGTATGTGTACTGGATGCCGCTAACAGATGCGTTACTGCAGCGCTACACAGCAGCATTCATTTGCTTTTGTATGATAGCAGAGATGATTATAGTTGTTTTGTACTGTCTGCTGCTATTGTAAATTGGCAGTAAGATGACGGTTATCTGTCGTTCTGTACTGTCTGCTGCTGTCATGGGTGCCCCTGGCTGAGGTCAGCTGGGGGCGCAAAAGCAAAACTGGGAATGATTCCCCAAGTCAATCCCTCCTTTATGGTTTCTAAAAACAGAGTTAGTCCTGCCTAGAATATGGGGTAAGTGTACTAGAGAAGCAGTGTATCAGAGAGCACAGCTGCTCAGTGTCAGATCCCACAGAAATGATGAGCTACATGCCATTCACGGGGGGTGCCCCAGCAACAACCCCACCCATTGCTTCCCTCCTCCCCCAACCTTCCTGGGCTACTGTGGCAGTGTCCCCCCTTTTTTTGTCATGAAGTTATAAAGAATGCAGGAATAAGAAACAGTGACTTGTTAGTGAGATAAAATGAGAAGGAGGCAGCCTCCCGGTGCTGTGACAGTCCAGGCAGGACATTAAGCGGTGTGGGGGAGAGGAGCCCAGCATCCTGCTGCTATGATAGTCCAGGCAGTACAGAATCTTTTCTTTATACAGGAAAGGGAGGGGGCTGATGGAGCTCAGCCCCCAGTTGCTATGATGAGGACGGTTACCAGCCGTTCTGTACCATCTACTAGGAATGACCAGGAATCATTCCTATTTTTACCCAGGCACCCCCGGCCAGCATCACCTGAAGCCAGCCAGGAGCACTCATGGGCTGATGGTGATGATAGATAGCAGTCATATTGTACTGTCTGACACCAGGGAGGAGAGAGGAGCAGATACTGCACTTCACTGCTGCAGCATCGCGTCTACCACCAGCATTCAGTAGACATAGGGTGACATTGAAAAAAGTCAAGAAACGATTTCTTTCCCTTTTCTTTTACATGGTGAGGGGAGGGAGTAAATTGACGAGCTATTCCCTGAACCACGCTGGACAATATGTTTGAACCTACAGGCATTGGGAGCTCAGCTAAGAATGCAAATAGTTTTTGGAGACTGCTGTGGACTGTGGGATAGCGGGAGTCCTCAGTACCCCCTCCCTCCCTCCATGAGCGTCCATTTGATTCTTTGGCTTTCCGTTACGCTTGTCACGCAGCACTG
The DNA here is from genome assembly GCF_025201925.1 of Gopherus flavomarginatus. NCBI lineage: Eukaryota > Metazoa > Chordata > Testudines > Testudinidae > Gopherus > Gopherus flavomarginatus. Next base: position 13,197,647 of record NC_066626.1, on the reverse strand, counting down.
TGTAGACTGGAGATTTTTTTCAAACGCTTTGGCATTTCGTCTTCTGTAACGGAGCTCTGATAGAACAGATTTGTCTCCCCCATACAGCGATCAGATCCAGTATCTCCTGTACAGTCCATGCTGGAGCTCTTTTTGGATTTGGGACTGCATCGCCACCCATGCTGATCAGAGCTCCATGCTGGGCAAACAGGAAATGTAATTCAAAAGTTCGTGGGGCTTTTCCTGTTTACCTGGCCACTGCATCCGAGTTCAGATTGCTGTCCAGAGCGGTCACAGTGGTGCACTGTGGGATACCGCCCAGAGGCCAATACCGTCGATTTGCGGCCACACTAACCCTAATCCGATATGGTAATACCAATTTTAGCGCTAGTCCTCTCATTGGGGAGGAGTACAGAAACCGATTTAAAGAGCCCTTTATATCAATATAAAGGGCCTCATAGTGTGGACGGGTGCGGCGTTAAATCGGTTTAACACTGCTAAAATCGGTTTAAACGCATGGTGTAGACCAGGCCACAGACTAACCCATGCATACAGGAAGCTTGTCTTGAAGGGCCCATGTGTTTGCCTCCTCAGCTGCACTAGAGGAAAGAGAGTGGATGAATGGCTGCCCCCATGAGTACCAGCACATCTGTAATTTGGCAGCAGAATGCTGGTGAGCATACTTGGGAGGGTCTGGCCAGTGGTGCTAGCTGCATGCCCCAGACGGGGTACATGTTGGCATGGTGCACTCACAGGGACAAGTCAGCTCCCTCTGCTGCCCCACAGGATGTTTGTTCAGTTTTGAATTGCTCCAGCAAACAGGATCCTCAGGCCTTGTCTACAAGGGAATTTGCCCTAATTGATGGTCAGCCCCCCATGTGGCTGTGTAACACCAACAGACCCCAGGTTGTCAGCGGGCGGGATCCAACTGGGGACCTCTGGAGCTTAGTGCATGAGCCTCTACTGCATGAGCTAAAAGCCAGCTGGCTGTTAACTAAGCCTGTCGAGCAGACTCATTTTTATCCCTCTCTCTAAGTGGTCTCAGTGCCACTAGATGGGACAGAACGCCACACCCAGAAGGTGTGTGGGTTACTAGGGTGACCAGATGTCCCAATTTTAGGGTCTTTTTCTTGTATAGGCTCCTATTACCCCACACCCCCAGCCCGATTTTTCACACTTGCTGTCTGGTCTCCTTAGTGGGTTACAGCTGCACCAGGGCAAAGCCCACAAATAGAAGAAGTCATAATTTACACTGGAGGGAGCTCTGCCCTGTTTGAAATTGACTAGGATTGGGACTGGTTGCTGGGATTGGGGCAAAGTCCCCATGTAGACAAGCGCTCCGTGCTTGCAGGTATCCAAACAAATAAATCATATTTAGCTGTATTGCAGCAGCCTCAGACCCAAGGAAAAGGTAATGCAAGCCACAGCTATGTCATGAACACAGCCTGACTTGAACCAAGACTGACTGCATGTTTGTCAAATTGAATGCTTTGCATAGCTGTGCTGCAGGCAAACATGGTAACAAAGCAAAGGGAGGGCAAGGAACCCTTGTTAACGACAGATGGCTCCTTTCTCAGCTCTTTTTTCCTTAGCAGTTATTATCTTGGGCCTAAAGAGGCCTGTAAGTCTGAGGATTTGGGCAGTTAATTTCTGATAAGCCCTGCTTTAAAAACAAAAAGGGCCAATTCCGATGGGGTGTAACAGAGGGTGACCAGACAGCAAGTGTGAAAAATCAGGACAGGGGCTGTGGGGTAATAGGAGCCTATATAAGAAAAAGACCCAAAAATCAGGACTGTCCCTATAAAATCGAGACATCTGGTCACCCTAGTGTAACGTGGTCCACTGAGTTCAGTGGAGTTCCAGCCACTTAAAGCAAAAAGGGTTTTGACTTTGCGTGCTCGCTAACTCATAGAAAGATAGGGCATCTATTGCTCATCCTTTGTGCATAAAACTTTTACTAATTTTCTTTTTAATTTTTATTTTTTGCCATGAGTTATGTTTGGCTCTTCTGCACACTATTTCTGCCTGTGTGAAATGTTACCTCCCAAAAGAACAGGCTGGCCCGGAAGGAGGAGACACCACCACAATGACAAACATTTGTTTTGGGCATGAGATCTCCCTTATAAATTCAGACAGACAGTAAATATTTAACAAGAGGAGAGAAAAGCAGGGTACACTGTTTGAAGAATCAGGCAGCTGCTGAAGGTGGAATTGTGGGCAGATTATTTAGTAGCCTCACCTTCCTACAGCCTCACCTATTTTTTCTTGAAAGGTGAACTTTTTTTTTTTAAGCTCCTAAACCATTTCTTTGGCAGAATATAGTGGCAAACAAATAACTATGTTTTGAAACACAACTTCATAATCAGAGCTGACTTCAGCTGTTGCCATCACCTAAAATTGACATCAACAATTAGGAGGCAGCTGCTTTAATTGATTTAAGAGTTGGTAATGTCATAAACTGGTAAAGGAGACACCCAAGGGCCTGGACTCAGGTCTTGGCAGGAAAAATATCTTAGATCATCTTTTAATTCTATTCATTCTTATTACGCACATTAATAAGGTAGACATACTCTATGTCCACAGCTCTCCCTGATATTTACCGTACGGATATTTCAAGTGAGCATCCCCACAGTATCTGTGATGTCGAGTATCTTCCTGCACTCCAGCCTGGAATACAATTTTCTTTTATAATAGTGGGTCTTTGGCATTAGAACATGGGCTCCCTGTTACTTAGAGAAAAGGCTTAGCTCACCCATGGGTGAGATGGGTGGCAAACTGCAGACAGTTACAGGGGCCTGATTGTCAGAAGTGTTGAGCATTTACTCTCTCCAGCTGGGCATGCAGAAGTTGAGGCATTGAAAATCCCTATTCATTCATCAGTACAGTTGCAGTGGGAATTGTGGGTATTGTATTTCCAAAACAAACGTAAATGAGGCACCAAGCGGCTTTCACTTTTAGATCAATGGTTTGAGTCCCATTCAAACGGGTTGTTACTCGCTGAAAGCTCCTTGGAGACCGAAATGAAATGAGCTGGTGGTCACTGGCATCAGGCCAGTTATAATGTTTAGTATCCTTAGTGAGAAGTTCTGCAAAGAGGCCAAGAACTGTACGTCTATGGAGGCTGAACTACACTGTCATTCCTGGTGATGGGCTTAGATAATGAAGCTTCGAGATCCCAGATCGCACGGAGGGTAGCACCCCATACTGCCACACGTGAAGGGCTTTTGATCAGCTCCTGTGTATCTCCTTTTATTGGCTATGCAGCAATCTGTAATCCAAACTGTTAAAATACCACCTGTACAGTGGAGTTCCTAGAAATCCAGACTCTTGCTTCTGAAGATGGCGAAATGTTTCAGGTTTCAGGATTTCTTCATTACCAGTTGGAACTGCCTTGATATGTTGCAAATAGACTCATAGACTTTAAGGTCAGAAGGGACCATTATGATCATCTAGTCTGACCTCCTGCGCAATGCAGGTCACAGAATCTCACCCATCCACTTCTGTAACAAACCCCTAACCTATGTCTGAGTTATTGAAGTCCCCAAATTGCAGTCTGAAGAACTTAAGCTACAGAGAATCCTCCAGCAAGTGACCCGTGCCAATGCTGCAGAGGAAGGCAAAAAACTTCCAGGGCCTCTGCCAATCTGCCCTGGAGGAAAATTCCTTCCCGACCCCAAATATGGCGATCAGTTAAACCCTGAGCATGTGGGCAAGACTCACCAGCCAGCACCCAGGAAAGAATTCTCTGTAGTAACTCAGATCCCAACCCATCTAACATCCCATCACAGACCACTGGGCATACTTACCTGCTGATAATCAAAGATCAATTGCCAAATTAATTGCCAAAATTAGGCCATCCCATCATACCATTCCCTCCATAAACTTATCAAGCTTAGTCTTGAAGCCAGATACGTCTTTTGCCCCCACTACTCCCCTTGAAAGGCTGTTCCAGAACATCACTCCCTTAATGGTTAGAAACCTTCGTCTAATTTCAAGTCTAAACTTCCTAGTGTCCAGTTAATATCCATTTGTTCTTGTGTCTACATTGGTACTAAGATTAAATAATTCCTCTCCCTCCCTAATATTAATCCCTCTGATATATTTATAAAGAGCAATCATATCCCCCCTCAACCTTATTTTGGTTAGGCTAAACAAGCCAAGCTCTTTGAGTCTCCTTTCATAAGACAGGTTTTCCATTCCTCGGATCATCCTAGTAGCCCGTCTCTGAACCTGTTCCAGTTTGAATTCATCCTTCTTAAACATGAGAGACCATAACTGCACACAGTATTCCAGATGAGGTCTCACCAGTGCCTTATATAACGGTACTAACACCTCCTTATCTTTGCTGGAAATACCTCACCTGATGCATCCTAAAACCACATTAGCTTTTTTAACGGCCATATCACATTGGTGGCTCATAGTCATCCTGTGATCAACCAATACTCCGAGGTCCTTTTCCTCCTCCGTTACTTCCAACTGATGCGTCCCCAGTGTATAACTAAAATTCTTGTTATTAATCCCTAAATGCATGGGTAGGGTTCTGTGGCCTGCTTTGTGCAGGGGGTCGGACTAGATGATCACATTGGTCCCTTCTGACCCTAGAATCTATGAATCTATGACATTGCACTTTTCACTATTAAATTTCATCCTATTACTATTACTCCAGTTTACAAAGTCATCCAGATCTTCCTGTATGATATCCCGGTCCTTCTCTGTGTTAGCAATATCCCCCAGCTTTGTGTCATCCACAAACTTTATTAGCACATTCCCACTTTTTGTGCCAAGGTCAGTAATAAAAAGGTTAAATAAGATTGGTCCCAAAACTGATCCCTGAGGAACTCCACTAGTAACCTCCTTCCAGCCTGACAGTTCACCTTTCAGTATGACCCGTTGTAGTCTCCCCTTTAACCAGTTCCTTATCCACCTTTCAATTTTCATATTGATCCCCATCTTTTCCAATTTAACTAATAATTCCCCATGTGGAACCATGTCAAATGCCTTACTGAAATCGAGGTAAATTAGATCCATTGCATTTCCTTTGTCTAAAAAATCTGTTACCTTCTCAAAGAAGGAGATCAGGTTGGTTTGGCACGATCTACCTTTTGTGAAACCATGTTGTATTTTGTCTCAATTACCATTGACCTCAATGTCCTTAACTACTTTCTCCTTCAAAATTTTTTCCAAGACCTTACATACTACAGATGTCAAACTAACAGGCCTATAGTTACTCAGATCACATTTTTTCCCTTTCTTAAAAATAGGAACTGTGTTAGCAATTCTCCAGTCGTACGGTACAACCCCTGAGTTTACCGATTCATTAAAAATTCTTGCCAATGGGCTTCCAATTTCATGTGCCAGTTCCTTTAATATTCTTGGATGAAGATTATCTGGGCTCTCCAGTTTTGTCCCATTAAGCTGTTTGAGTTTGGCTTCTACCTCGGATGTGGTAATGTCTACCTTCATATCCTCATTCCCATTTGTCATCCTTCCATTATCCCTAAGCTCCTCATTAGCCTTATTAAAGACTGAGGCAAAGTATTTATTTAGATATTGGGCCATGCCTAGATTATCTTTAACCTCCATTCCATCCTCAGTGTTTAGCAGTCCCACTTCTTTCTTTGTTCTCTTCTTATTTATATGGCTATAGAACCTTTTACTATTGCTTTAATTCCCTTTGCAAGGTCCAACTCTACATGGCTTTTAGCCTTTCTCACTTTATCCCTACATGTTCTGACCTCAATAAGGTAGCTTTCCTTGCTAATCCCGCCTTTCTTCCACTCCTTGTAGGCTTTCTGCTTTTTCTTAATCACCTCTCTGAGATGCCTGCTCATCCAGCTTGGTCTACAACTCCTGCCTATGATTTTTCCCCCTTTCTTGGGATGCAGGCTTCTGATAGTTTCTGCAACTTTGACTTGAAGTAATTCCAGGCCTCCTCTGCCTTTAGATCCACGAGTTCTTCAGTCTAATCCACTTCCCTAACTAATTTCCTTAATTCTTTAAAGTTAGCCCTTTTGAAATAAAAAACCCTAGTCCCAGATCTATTTTTGTTTATCCTTCCATCTAGTTTGAACTGAATTAGCTCATGATCACTCGAACAATCATTTCTTCTATGAGGTCCTCACTACTCACCAAAACCAAATCTAAAATGGCATCCCCCCTTGTTAGTTCTTCAACTACTTGGTGAAGGAATCCATCAGCTGT